>NC_137334.1:96661014-97261014 GCF_965287045.1 Carcharhinus amblyrhynchos | reverse complement strand
CCTTCACCTCCTTCGTTATCCACGGCTGATTATCTCTCCTCCTACGATCCTTTTTAACCATCGGAATAAATTTCTTTTGAGCACCAAGAAAGATCTCCTTAAAGATCCTCCACTGTTCCTCAGCAGACCTACCTTCCAACGCACTCCCCCAATCAACATTCGCCAATTCCTCTCTCATCCTACCATACTCCCCTCTGTTCAAACAAAGGACACATGTCCGGGAACCCACTTTCTCCTTCTCCATCTGCATCAGAAACTCCACCATACAATGATTACTCTTCCCAAGAGGATCCTTCACCACAAGGTCCCTAATTCTACCCGCCTCATTACATAACACCAGATCTAAGATAGCTCGCTCCCTCGTTGGCTCCAACACACACTGTTCAAGGAAACTATCCCAGCAGCATTCCAAGAACTCCTCCTCAAGCCCACCGCGTCCAACATGGGTCAACCAATCAATATGTAGATTGAAATCCCCCATAATTATCGCCGTCCCATTCCTGCACGCCGCATTTATTTGCACATTAACAGCCCACCCCACCTCCAGATCGTTATTCGGGGGCCTATAAACGACACCCACCAGCATCTTCCTCCCTTTGCTGTTCCTAATCTCCACCCACAACGATTCCACGTTCTGCTCTTTCCTCTTCTGCTCTCTTTCTATAATACGATGACCAGAACTGTGCACAGTAATGCTGATTTCCTTCAGCTCCTCACTAAAACATATTTCTTTCATCACTTCTGGCACATTATTCATGTCTTCCTTTGTGAAGGATGAAGCAAAGAACAAATTTAATTTCTTGGCCATTACTTTATTCTTCGCTTCTGACTGTAAGTGGCCTACATTTGTGCTCAAATACTGAAGGAACTCACCAAGGCTCCTTAGGCAGCACCTTCAAAGCTCATGATTGCTGCCGTCTAGAAAGATAAGAGCGGCACATAACTGGGAACACCACCTCCTAGAAGTTGTCGTCAAACCACTCACCCACCTGACTTGGAAATATATCACTGTTCTGTCACTATTGCTGAGTCAAAATCCTGGATCGCCCTCCCTAATAGCACTCGACTACAGCGGTTCAAGAAGGCAGCTTGTCTCAACCTAGAGTCATAGAAGTTTACAGCATGGAAACAGGCCTTTCGGCCCAACATGTCCATGCCGCCCTTTTTTTTTAAATCCCCTAACCTATCCCTAATTGTATCCCAATTGCCCGGATTTGGTCCATATCCCTCTATACCCTTCGTACCCGTGTAACTATCTAAATGCTTTTTAAAAGATAAAATTGTACCCGCCTCTACTACTACCTCTGGCAGCTTGTTCCTTTCACTCACCACCCTCTGTGTGAAAAAATTGCCCCTTTGGCCATTTTTGTATCTTTCCCCTATCACCTTAAACCTATGCCTTCTCAAGAGCAATTAGGGATGGGCATTAAATACTGGCCAAGCCAGAAGACCGAAATCCTTCGAATGAATAAAAATGTTCTTGTTTGTTTCGATGTTATCGAAGATTGTATTCAAATAAACTATTCCCTTTCTTGTTTCTATTCCAAATCTAAATCCAGACCTTGTTTCACCAATTTCCACTTCAAATGTATTATTATTTCTTTCTATTACAAATTTCAAAATCACTGTAATGAGGGATTCATTGAACTTATATTGCTAAAATAATTACACTCCATTGCAGTTTCTGAGAATGTATCCTTTAATTAATCAGGGTTTAGCCTAAGAATATTCCTTTCAGAGTAAAGGGCAAGGTTGATAGAATTAGGGAACCTGGATAACTGGGGATATTGAGGCCCTGGTCAAAAAGAAGAAGGGGGCAAATTAGAATCAGTAGAATCAACGGCAAGGAGTCAGACCTTTCGGTCCAATCGGGTAAAAGCCGACCTAAATGCCCATCGAAGCTAACCCCATTTGCCTGCATTTGGCCCATATCCCTCTAAATCTTTCCTATCCATGTATCTGTCCAAATGCCTTTTAAATGTTGTCAGCGTCCCTGCCTCAACCACTTCCTCCAACAGCTCATTCCACATATGTACCACCCTCTGCGTAAAAAAAGTTGCTCCTCAGGTTCCCATTAATTCTTTTCCCTTTTATGTACAGACAGCTGGGATCAAATGGATCCCTTGAAGAGTAAAGTTAAGAGAGAAATTAGGAGGGCAAAAAGAGGATATGAGATTTCTTTGGCAGATAAGGCAAAGGAGAATCCAAAGAGCTCCTGCAAATACATAAAGGGCAAAGAGTAACTAGGGAAAGAATAGGGCCTTTGAAGGATCAAGAAGGTCATCTACGTGCAGATCCACAAGAGATGGGTGAGATCCTAAATTAATATTTCTCATTGGTATTTACGATTGAGAAAGGCATGGATATTAGAGAACTTGGGGAAATAAATAGTGATGTCGTGAAAAATGTAGATCTTACAGAGGAGGTGATGCTGGAAGTCTTGAAGTGCATCAAAGTAGATAAATCCCTGGGACCTGATGAAATGTATCCCAGGACATTGTGGGAGGCTGGGGAGGAAATTGCAGGTCCCCTACCAGAGATATATGAACTATCAATGGCCACAGGTGAGATGCCTTAAGATTAGAGGGTGGCAAATGTTGTGCCTTTCAGGTGTAAGTTGATAGGGATTCAGGATCGGCACATTCCTGTGAGGATAAGGATAAAGTGAACAAAGAAAATTACAGCACAGAAACAGGCCCTTAGGCCCTCCAAGCCTGCACCGACCATGCTGCCCGACTTAACTAAAACCCCCTACCTTTCCGGGGACCATATCCCTCTATTTCCATCCTATTCATGTATTTGTCCAGATGCCCCTTAAATGTCACTATCGTATCTGCTTCCACTACCTCCCCCAGCAACAAGTTCTAAGCACCCACCACCCTCATTACTATCAGCAGAGAGGTTGTGCTTGATAGACTAATGGGACTGAAGGTGGACAAGTCCCCAGGACCAGATGGAATGCATCCCAGGGTTCTGAAAGAAATGGCAGAGGTGATAGTGGATGCCTTAGTAATTATTTATCAAAATTCGCTGGACTGTGGGGAAGTGCCGGAAGAATGGAAATCGGCTAATGTTACGCCGCTGTTTAAAAAAGATAGCAGACAAAAGGCAGGGAATTATAGGCCGGTTAGTTTAATGTCTGTAATTGGGAAAATGCTAGAATCCGTCATCAAAGAAGAAATAGCGAGGCACCTAGAAAAGAATGGTTTGATCGAGCAGACGCAGCACGGATTCGTTAAGGGGAAGTTGTGTTTGACAAATTTATTGGGTTTCTATGAGGATGTGACTAGTGCGGTAGACAGAGGGGAACCGGTGGATGTGGTGTTTTTAGATTTCCAAAAGGCGTTTGATAAGGTGCCTCACAAAAGGTTGCTACAGAAGGTTAGGGTGCACAGAGTTGGGGGTAAGATGTTAGCATGGATAGAGGATTGGCTGTCTAATAGGAAGCAAAGAGTTGGTATTAATGGGTGCTATTCTGGTTGGCGGTTGGTGACTAGTGGAGTGCCACAGGGATCGGTGCTGGGGCCTTAACTGTTTACCATTTATATAGATGATCTGGAGGAGGGGGCTGAGTGTAGGGTGACGAAATTTGCTGATGACACAAAGATGAGTGGAAAAGCAAATTGCGTGGAGGGTGTGGAAAGTCTGCAGAGAGATCTGGATAGGCTGAGTGAGTGGGCGAGGACCTGGCAGATGGAGTATAATGTTAGCAAGTGTGAGGTTATCCACTTTGGCAGAAATAATAGCAGGAGGGATTATCATTTAAAAGGTGAAAAGCTGCAGCATGCTACGGTGCAGAGGGACCTGGGGGTCCTTGTGCACGAGTCGCAAAAACCCAGTCAGCAGGTACAGCAGGTGATCAAGAAGGCGAATGGAATGCTGGCCTTTATCGCGAGGGGGATAGAATATAAAAGCAAGGAGGTCTTGCTGCAACTGTACAGGGTACTGGTGAGGCCGCAGCTGGAGTACTGTGTGCCGTTTTGGTCACCGCACTTGCGGAAGGATATATTGGCCTTGGAGGGAGTGCAGAGGAGGTTCACTAGGCTGATACCGGAAAAGAGGGGGTTGGCCTATGAAGAGAGACTAAATAGACTGGGTCTGTACTCGTTGGAGTTTAGAAGGATGAGGGGGGATCTTATAGATTCGTATAAGATAACGAAGGGGATGGATAGGGTAGAGGCAGAGAGATTCTTCCCGCTTAGAAAGGATAGCAGGACTAGAGGGCACAGCCTCAAGACAAGGGGGGTGTGCAGTTTAGATCAGAGTTGAGGAGGAACTTCTTTACTCAAAGGGTGGTGAATCTCTGGAATTCTCTGCCAGTTGAAGTGGTGGAGGCTACCTCGCTAAATATATTTAAGTCACGGGTAGATAGGTTTCTGATAGACAGGGGACCTAAGG
Source organism: Carcharhinus amblyrhynchos (assembly GCF_965287045.1). Taxonomy (NCBI): domain Eukaryota; kingdom Metazoa; phylum Chordata; class Chondrichthyes; order Carcharhiniformes; family Carcharhinidae; genus Carcharhinus; species Carcharhinus amblyrhynchos. Next base: position 97,256,616 of record NC_137334.1, on the reverse strand, counting down.
GTTATGGGGAGAAAGCGGGAAAGTGGATCTAATCCACTTCAGATCAGCCATGATCTTATTGAATGGCGGGGCAGGCTAGATGGCCTACTCCTGCTCCTATTTCTTATGTTCTTATGTTCTCAGTGTAAAAAACTTGCCTTGTACATCTCCTTTAAATCTTGCCCCTTGTACCTTAAACCTATGCCCCCTAGTAATTGACTCTTCTACCCTGGAAAAAAGCTTCTGATTATCCACTCTGTCCATGCCCCTCATAACCTTGTAGACTTATATCAGATCGCCCCTCAACCTCAGTCGTTCCAGTGAGAACAAATCAAGTTTCTCCAACCTCTCCTCATAGCTAATGCCCTCCATACCAGGCAACATCCTGGTAAATCTTTTCTGTACCTTCTGCAAAGCCTCCACATCCTTCTGATAGTGTGGCAACCAGAATTGAACACTGTATTCCAAGTGCGGCCTAACTAAGGTTCTGTAAAGCTGCAACATGACTTGCCAATTTTTAAACTCAACGCCCGGCCGATGAAGGCAAGCATGCCGTATGCCTGCTTGACAACCTTCTCCACCTGCATTGCCACTTTCAGCGATCTGTGTATGATAGTATGGTAAGTTTTGGGAACAAGAGATATTGTGAGCCTAGTCAAAGAGAAAAAGGAAGCATTTGTCAAGGCTAGTTAGCTGGAAACACACGAAGCAAGTGTGGAATACAAGGAAAGTAGAAAGAAATTCAAGCAAGGAGTAAGGAGGGCTAAAAAGCATCACGAAAAGTCATTGATCAGCAGGATTAAGGAAAATCCCAAGACTTTTTAATCACATATAAAGAGTAAAAGGATAATCAGAGAGAGGGTTGGGCCACTCGGACAGGGGAGGGAATCTATGCCACTGGAAATGTGCGAAGTATTAAATGAGTACTTTGCTTCAGTATTCACCAAAGAAAAGGACTTGGTGGATGATGAGTCTGGGAAAAGATGTGTAGATAGTTTGATAGTTGAGATCAAATTGGAGGAGGTATTGGGGTTCTTGAGAAATATTAAGGTATGTAAATCCCCAGGGCTTGATGGGATACACCCCAAAATAATGAGGGAGGCAAGGGAAGAAATTGCTGGAGCCTTGAGAGAAATCTTTGGCTACAGGGGAAATTCTAAAGGTTTGGAGAATAGCCAGTGTTGTTCCTTTGTTTAAAAGGATAGCAAGAATAATGCAGATAATTGCAGGCCAATGAGCCTTACGTCAGTGATAGGAGAATTATTGGAGAGGATTCTTCGAAACAGGATTTACTCCCACTTGGGAATAAGTGTATGTATGGGCGAGAGGCAACATAGTTTTGTGAAGGCGAGATCGTGTCTCACTAACCTGATCGAGTTTTTCGATTAAGTGACGAAGATGTTTAATGAGGGTAGGGCAGTAGATGTTGTCTACATGGACATCAGTAAGCATTTGACAGGATCCCTCGCAGCAGACTGGTACAGAACTGGCTCGGTCATAGAAGACAGTGGCAGTGGAAGGGTGCATTTCTGAATGGACAGTTGTGACAAGTGGTGTTCCTCAAGGATCGATGCTGGGACCTTAGCTATTTGTACCATATATAAATGATTTGGAGAAAAATGTAACTGGTTTGATTAGTAAGTTTGCAGATGACACAAAGGTTGGTGGATTTGCAGATAGTGATAAGACCATCAGAGGATACAGGAAGATATAGATCATTTGGAGACTTGGGCGGAGAGATGGCAGGTGGACAGATGTAAGGTAATGTATTTTGGAAGGTCTAATAAAGATAGGAAATATACAGTAAATGTCAGGACCCATAAGAGTATTGATAGGCAGAGGAATAGAATCATAGGATCCTAGAGTGCAGTGGATAGAGCCATGAAGAAGGCTTATAGTGTGTTAGGGTTTATTAACAGGGGTTTGAGTTTAAGAGCCGTGGGGTTATGCTGCAACTATACCGGACATTGGTGAGTCCACATTTGGAACATTGTGTTCGGTCTGGTAACCTCATTATAAGAAGGATGTGGAAGCATTGGAGAGAGTGCAGAGGAGATTTACCAGGATGCTGCCTGGTTTGGAGGGTAGGTCTTATGAGGAAAGGTTGAGGGAGTTGGGGCTTTTCTGTTTGGAGCGGAGGAGGATGAGAGGTGACTTAATAGAGGTTTATAAGATGATGAGAGGGATTGATAGAGTGGACGTGCAGAGACTATTTCCTCGGGTGGATGTAGCTGTTACTAGGAGGCATAACTATAAGGTTCATGGTGGGAGATATAAGACAGATGTCTGAGCTGGATTCTTCACTCAGACAGTGGTTGGGGTGTGGAATGCACTGCCTGCTGTGATAGTGGAGTCGGACACTTTAGGAACTTACAAGTGGTTATTGGATAAGCACATGGAACGTACCAGAATTATGGGAAGTGGGATAGCTTGATCTTGGGATTGGACGTAGCTCGGCACTACATTGAGGGCCGAAGGGCCTGTATTGTGCTGTAATGTTCTATGTTTTTATATTTCTGTTTGGTCCATCGAGTTTGCACCCACTACAATCCCAACCAGGCCCTTTTCCCATATACCCATGCGTTTACCCTGCTAGTCCCTTGACACTAAGGAGCAATTTAGCATGGGCAATCCACCTAACCCACACATCTTTGGACTGTGGGAGGAAACCCACGCAGACACGGGGAGAACATGCAAACATCGCACTGACAGTGAACCAAGTCGGGAATCGAACCCGGGTCCCGAGCACTGTGAGGCAGCAGTGCTAATCACTGTGCCATCTTGCCACCCAATCTGGGTATACAGGTACATAGTGGCAATGCAGGCAGGGAAGGTAGTCAGAAAGGCATATGGCATGCATAACTTCATTGGCTGCGGCATAGAGTTTAAAAATTGGCAAGTCATGTTGCAGCTTTATGGAACCTTAGTTAGGCCGCACTTGGAATACAGTGTTCAATTCTGGTTGCCACACTATCAGAAGGATGTGGAGGCTTTGCAGAAGGTACAGAAAAGATTTACCAGGATGTTGCCCGGTATGAAGGGCATTAGCTATGAGGAGAGGTTGAAGAAACTTGGTTTGTTCTCACTGGAACGACGGAAGTTGAGGGACGACCTGATAGAAGTCTACAATCAATGGAAATTATTTTAAATGATTTTGGTGTTAAATTATAAAGATTGAAGGCTGGGTGGTTCCAAATGGTCACCCGACCTTCGCTTAGGTAGATGAGTGATGTTTGTACGCCTATTTGGATAGGTGTGATGTTGTAGTTTATAACATGGACACTGCTTGTGTAAGCTATAACTGTCCTATTGCCGGTCAATTGATTTCCAGGTTGGAGAATCTGAACTCTTCAATATGATACTGAAAACTCTGAAAGAGAATGTGGAAACAAAGGGGCTACAAGACTTCTGGGAGTTGATCGTGCAAGGTGGGAAGCATTTCTTTATTCTATTTATAAGATGCAGACAGAACAACAGCTTGCACTTATCCAGCGCTTTTAATATAGTCTTGGATGGTCACTTATCTAATTTAGTAATGGACAATCCAACATTCAATGGAACTGCCTCAATTCCAGTATAAAAACAGAAAATGCTTGAAATATTCATCAGGTTGGTCAGCATGCACCCAGACGTTCTCTCTTTCACCTTCCTCCATCAGGAAAAAGATACAAAAGTCTGAGGTCACGTATCAACCAACTCAAGAACAGCTTCTTCCCTGCTGCCATGAAACTTTTGAATGGACTTATCTTGCATTAAGTTCACCTTTCTCTACATCCCAGCTATGACACTAACACCACATTCTGCACTCTCTCCTTTCCTTCTCTATGAATGGTAGGCTTTGTATAGCAATAAAGAAACAGTACTTTTCACTGTATACTAATACATGTGACAATAATAAATCAAATCAGATCAAAGCTTCTGCAGTGGGAAATAAAATGTAATGAGCTGAATTTTCGGGGTTCCGCTCTCCCCATCCTCCCAGCAAAAATACCAGAGATAAGCCTGCTCACCTTAGAGAACTATAGTCCCATCAGTGCCTGCCAGGAGCATGGCTTTGGCTGACACTGCAGGCCTGCAAGCAGCTCCACTGTGCTGAGGTAAGTTTGAGGTTGGGGTCTCAGCGAGCCCATGTTCAGGAGGCCAGGAAAATGAGTTCAAAAGGGAGTTACATTGGGGACAGTGAGAGGGGGAGCTGATGGTGAGATGCTTCCATTGGATCCAGTGGACCTATAAAAGAGGCACTCCCCCTCCACAATAGGCCCAAAGGTGGGTGGGTATGAGGAAGATGCCCTGCAAACCTCCTCTTAGGGGAGCATAAAATCCAGTTCAATGTTTCAAGTGAATGAATTCATTAGAATTTCAGTCTGGTCTGAATTTGGAAACAATTAAACCCGGCGAATATTCAATATATCCGTTCATTGGCCATTGGTCTCCAATCAATGGAAATTATTTTAAATAGCTTTGATGTTAAATAATGAAGATTAGAGGCTGGGTGGTTCCAAATGGCCACCCTGCCAGACACACAGGTTAACGTCAGTGTCATTTAAAATCAAGTCCAGGTTGGTGAGTGCTGTTGACTGAGACCAGGGTATGTTTGTGTTGTGTACATGGTGCCTGTCTCATTATTACAGTGCAACAGAAGTAAATCACCTGACTTGAGGGACCAGTGGAAACTGAGATTGAGTGATCCCACCAGATGGTGGAGTCTTTTGCCAGGCAGACTCATTTAGAAGCCATGTTGTAAGCACGTAAAGATTACAGCTGCTTCTCCAGGGAGCAGAACATGTGCATAGAATAGTTAAGAAGGCATATGGGAGACTTGCTTTTATCAATCGTGGTACAGAGTTTAAGAGCAAGGAGGTAATGTTGGAGTTGTACAGAGCATTGGTTAGGCCACAACTGGAGTACTGTGTGCAATTCTGGTCACCTCACTATAGGAATGGTGTGATTGCACTAGAGAGGCTACAGAGGAGATTCACCGTGATGTTGCCTGGGATGGAGTATTTGAACAATGAGGAGAGATTGAAGGCTGAGGGGGGACATGATTGAGGTGTATAAGATTATGAGGGATATGGACAGGGTGAGTAGAGAGCAGCTGTTCCCCTTGGTTGAGGGGTCAGTCAAGAGGGCGAATAGTTTTAGGGTAAGGAATAGGAGGTTCAGAGGAGACTTGAGCAAAGTTTTTTCACTCAGAGGTTGGGGAGAATCTGGAATGTGCTGCCTGGGAACCTAATGGAGCCCGGAAACCTTACAACCTTTAAAAGATATTTGGATTAACAGCTGAAATATCATAATATTCAAGGATATGGGACAAGTGCTCAGGAAAATAGGATTGGAGGGGTGCCTTTAGTGGCAGTTATAGTCAGTGTAGACTCGATGGGCTAAAGGGCCTTTTTGGGCTATATGACTCTCTGACAGGAAAGAAATTGGCCTTAGGAAGTAGGGCAGTAATAACGAGGATATATTGGAAAGTATAAAGAACAGTACAGCACAGGAACAGGCCCTTCAGTCCTCCAAGTCTGCACCAATCATGATGCCTACCCAAACTAAAACAGCATGCACGTATGGAGTCCGTATTCTTCCATTCCCATTCTGTTCATAGTAAGAAATCTCATAATACCAGGTTAAAGTCCAACAGGTTTATTTGGTATCACAAGCTTTTGGAGCACTGCTCCTTCATCAGGTGAGCGGAGAGGTGGGTTCACAAACACGGCATATATAGACAGCAACACATTTGCAAGATAATGGTTGGAATGCGAGCCTTCACAGGTAATCAAGTCTTTACAGGTAGACAGTGCGAGTGGAGAAAGGAATAATCACAGGTTAAGGAGATGTGAATTGTCTCAAGCCAGGACAGTTAGTAGGGTTTTGCAAGCCCAGGCAAGTCGTGAGGGTTACAGATAGTGTGACATGAACCCAAGATCCCGGTTGAGGCTGTTCTTACGTGTGCGGAACTTAGCTATCAGTTTCTGCTCGGCGATTCTGTGTTGTCGTGCGTCGTGAAGACTGCCTTGGAGAACACTTACCTGAAGATCAGAAACTCAATGTCCTTGACTGCTGAAGTATTCCCTGACTAGAACATTGTCAAACAGTGTCCATTCATCTGTTGTCGTAGCATCTGCACAGTCTCGCTGATGTACTGCACCTCAGGATATCCTTTTGTGCATCATATGAAGTAGGCAACGTTGGCTGAGTCACATGAGTATATACCGTGTACCTAATGGGTAGTGTTGTCACTGTGACATCACACGTGAGAACACAACAGCTACAACAGAGACCTGGCTCAAGGAAGAACAGACTGTGTGTTAAATATTCCTGGGTACAGGTTATTTAGGAGAGACGGGAACAGTAAGAAAAGTGGGAGAGTGGCAGTATTGATTAAAGACAGCATCACAATACATGAGAGAGGAGTTGAGAAGAGTCAAGGATGGAATCCATCTGGCTAGAAGTAAGTGATAAAAAAGTGCAATAACATTGAACAGTGTAGTTTATAGACTAGGGGTGAAAGGGAAGGTTGAAAGTATGATATATTAGCTTAAATAAAGGAAGGGACATTTGATTATAATAGAATGTTTGAAACAAAGGTAGATCCCTAGCATAATTAAATTCTCTTATAGGCAGTAACTAGCTTAATCTAGAGAGAAGTCATAGAAGGAGACCTCAGACCCATATTGTGCTCCTCTTGCGCAATGTGGGAAATAAGGAACGCTTCTGATGACCATGTGTGCAGAAAGTGTGTCCAGCTGTAACTGCTGGCTAATATCATTGCAGAGCTGGAGCTGTGGGTGGAGCATCTGCAATGCTGGGAACATCATGGACATTTATCAAGATGGTCACACCACAGATGAGATTGCAGAAAGGGAAAGGATAACCAGCAGGCAAAGTCAAAGACTCATGAAGGAAATGCACTTGTATCCACATTATACTTCATCTGCCGTGCAGATGCCCACACACTCAGTCTGTCCAAATCATGCTGAAGCATCTCTGCATCCTTCTCGTAGTTCACCCTCCCACCCGACTTTGTATCATCTGCAGATTTGGAGATAATACATTCAGTTCCCTCTTCCAAATCATTAAAATATTATGTGAACAGTTGGGGTCCTAGGAGAGCTCTCTGCGGAAGCCCACTGGTCACTGCCAATCAGAAAAAGATCCATTTATGCCCACTCTCTGCTTCCTGTCTGCTAACCAGCTTTCTGTCCATCTCAAGACATGAGCAAAGTAATCCCATGTGCTTTAACTTTACATATCAGTTTGTTATGTGAGACCTTGTTGAAAGCCTTCTGAAAGTCTAATTAAACCGCATCCACAGGTTCTCCTCTGTCAACTCTGCTAGTCACATCCTCAAAAAATTCCAATAAATTCATCAAGCATGATTTCCCCTTTGTAAATCCATGCTGACTTTGATTATACCAGTGCTCTCCAAATGCTGAGTTATGAAATCCTTGATAATGGACTCTAGCAACTTCCCCAGTACTGACATTAGACTCACTGGTCTATATTTCCCTGTTTTCTCTCCACCTCACTTTTTGAATAGCATGTTGACATTAGCTACCCTCTAGTCTGTAGGAACTATGGAAGAGTCCAAAAAATTTTGGAAAATGTGGCGATGATAGACGGCTGCTTTAGTGACTGAAGTCCGGTGACCAGTGGCATACCACAGGAATCCACGCTGGGCCCCCTATTGTTCGTCATTTATATAAACGGCACAGATGACTATGTGAGGGGTAGGACCAGTAAGTTTGCCAATGACACAAAGATTGGCCGGGTGGTTAACAGTGAGGCTGAGTGTCTTGGCTTACAGGAAGATATAGACAAATGGTCAAATGAGCAGATAAGTGGCAGATGGAATTTAACCCTGAAAAGTGTGAGGTGATGCACTTTGGAAAGAGTAATTTGACAAGGAAGAATGCTATGAAAGGTCTGACACTGGGAAGTTCCGAAGAATAAGGGAACTTGGCATGTTTGTCCATAGATCGCTGAAGGCGGAAAGGCAGGTAAATAGGATGTTGATAAAAGCATATAGCACACTGGCCTTTATCAGTCGGGGTATAGATTAAAAAAGCAGAGAGGTCATGATGGAATTGTAAAGAACCTTGGTGAGGCTACAGCTGGAATACTGTGTGCAGTTCTAGTCGCCACATTATAGGAAGGCTGTGAACGCACTGGAAGCAATGTAGAGCAGATTTACCAGGATGCTGCCTGGGATGGAACATTTAAGTTATGAAGAGAGGTTGAATAGGCTTGGGTTGTTCTCTCTGGAGCAAAGAAGATTGAGGGGTGGCTTGATTGAGGTGCTCAAGATTATGAGGGGCATAGACAGGGTGAATAGGGAGCAGCTGTTCCCGTTAATTGAAGGGTCAATTACGAGGGGACACAAGTTAGAAGTGAGGGGTGGGAGGTTTAGGGATGATTTGTGGAAAACGTTTTTTACTCAGAGGGTGGTGACAGTCTGGAATGTACTGCCTGGGAGAGTGGTGAAGGCAGGACGCCTCACATCCTTTAAAAAGTACCTGGATGAGTAGTTGGTACGCCATAACATTCAAGACTATGGACCAAGTACTGGCAATTGCAATTAGGAGGGCAGATCAGAGCCTTTCATGTGTTGATGGGCCAAAGGGCCTCTTCTGCACTGTTGTATTCTGTGATAGTAGTTCTGTAAAAATGATCATCAATGGATTTACTATTTCCAAGGCCACTTCCTTACATGCTCTGGGATGATTATCAAGACCTGGAGATTTATCCAAATTCAATCCCATCAATTTTCCCAAAATTATTTCTGTACTAATGCTGATTCCTTCAGCTCCTCATTAAAATATGTTTCTCTCAGCAATTCTGGCACATTATTCATGTCTTCCTTTGTGAAAACTGAAGCCAAGTACAAATTTAATTCCTTGGCCATTTCTTTATTCTCTGTCATGAATTCTCCCAATTCTAACTGTAAGGTGCCTACATTGATATTTTTCGATCTTTTTCTCTTTATGTGCCAGTAGAAATGTTAATAGTCAGTTTTTATGTTCCTGCTAGCTTACTTTCATACTCAATTTTTTTCCTTCTTAACCAATCCTTTGATCCTCCTTTGCTGAATTATAAACGGCTCCAATCCTCAGGTCTATTGCTTTTGCCAATTGCTTCTTTGAATATGATACTATCTCTAATTTCCCTTGTAAGCCATGGTTTGGCCACAATTCCCTTACCACTATTACGCCAAACAGGAATAAACGTCTGGAGTTCACCTATTCATTCTTTAAATGACTGCCATTGCCTGTCTACTGTCTTTCCTTTCAGTAATGCTTCTCAGGCCACCATGGCCAATTCATGCCTCATACCATCACAGTTACCTTTATTAAGAGTCAGGACCCTGGTCTCAGAATCAACTACAACATTATTCACCTTGACAAAGAATTCCACCATATTATGATCTCTTATAATTAGATTGCTAACTAATCCTTTCTTATTGATTTTAGTAAGGCGTTTGATAAGGTTCACCATGGTAGGCTTCTGCAGAAAATGCAGATGTATGGGATTGGGGGTAATCTAGGTACTTGGATCAGGAATTGGCTAGCAGATAGGAGACAGAGGGTGGTGGTTGATGGTGAATATTCGTCATGGAGTTCGGTTACGAGTGGTGTGCCTCAGGGATCTGTTTTGGGGCCACTGCTGTTTGTAATTTTTATTAATGATCTGGATGAGGGTATTGTTGGGTGGATCAGTAAGTTTGCTGATGACACCAAAGTCGGAGGTGTGGTAGATTGTGAGGAAGGGTGTCATAGTTTGCAGGGTGACTTAGACAGGTTGCAGAGCTGGGCCGCGAGGTGGCGGATGGAGTTTAATGCAGAGAAGTGTGAGGTAATTCATTTCGGTAGGAGTAACAGATGTGTTGAGTATAGGGCCAACGGGAGGACTTTGAATAGTGTGGAGGAGCAGAGGGATCTAGGTGTATGTGTACATAGATCCCTGAAAGTTGGGAATCAAGTAGATAAGGTTGTTAAGAAGGCATACGGTGTCTTGGCGTTTATTGGTAGGGGGATTGAATTTAGGAGTCGCAGCATCATGTTGCAACTGTACACAACTCTGGTGCGGCCGCACTTGGAGTACTGTGTGCAGTTCTGGTCCCCACATTACAGGAAGGACGTGGAGGCTTTGGAGAGGGTGCAGAGGAGGTTTACCAGGATGTTGCCTGGTATGGAGGGGAGGTCCTATGAGGAGAGACTGAGGGATTTGGGGTTGTTTTCGCTGGAAAGAAGGAGGCTAAGAGGGGATCTTATTGAAACATATAAGATGATTAGAGGTTTAGATAGGGTGGATAGTGATAGCCTTTTTCCTCGGATGGAGAAAGCTAGCACGAGGGGGCATGGCTTTAAATTAAGGGGGGTAGTTATAGGACGGAATGCCCTGCCTGCTGCAGTTGTAGATGCGCCTAGTTTGGGGGCGTTTAAGAGATCTGCGGATAGGTTTATGGACGAAAAGCGATTGGTTTAGGTTAGTGGGTCAGTGTTTTTTTTAAAAAAACTGGTCGGCGCAACATCGTGGGCCGAAGGGCCTGTTCTGCGCTGTAATGTTCTATGTTCTATTGCACAACACCCAGTCCCAGATGGCCTGCTTCCTTGTTAGCTCTCAATGTATTGCCTCAGAAAAACATCCCGTATGCATTCCAGAAGTTCCTCCTCTATTGAAGAGTATCTAATTTGACTCTCCCAGTCTATATGTAGATTAAAGTTTCCCATAATCACAGATATTCCATGAACACATACATCTCTCATTTCCTGTCTAATGCTTTTCCCAAAATACCACTACAGTTTGTGGTCTGTACATCACCCCCACCAATGATTTTACCCCTTGTTGTTTCTTAATTCGACCCATACAGATTCCACATCACCTATGTTAATACCTTTCCTCAATATTGTATCAATATCATCTTTAATCAACAATGCAACTCCGCCATCTTTTCCTTTCTGTCAGTCCTTCCTAAACACTGAATAACCCTCAATGATTAGTTCCCATCGTTGCTCACCTTGGAGCCATGTCTCCATAATGCCAACTATATCATACCCCTCTACATCTATCTGTGCAACTAATTCATCCATTTTGTTTTGAATGTTCCGAGCATTCAGGTACAAAATCTTAAGATGGGCACTTTCAGCAATTCTTTTCCTACTATTTTTTACTCTGTCCTAGCTGACTCTGGCCATTGATTTCTCTGCCTATCACTTTCTTGATTCTCCTTACTGTCTTTTCCTCTTAATTCCCCCCATGCTCTGAATCCTTGCAAAGGAATGTAGGCCCCCTTATGGTCAAAAATGGATGGAATTCATAATTAGGACCAAAGAAATGGCTGAGGAACTAAATTTGTACTGTGCTCCTGTCTTCACAAAGGTAGAGGTGAATAATGTACCAGACAAACACAAGTTTTATTGAGGAGCTGAAGGAAATCAGTATTGTGTAATACAGTAGTAAAATGGTTTTGGGGAAATTGATGGGATTGAAAGTGGATAAATCTCCAGGTCCTAATAATCTTCATCCCAGAATACTTGAAGAAGTGGCCCTGGAAATTATAGATCCATTGGTGGTTATTCTCCAAAATTCTTTGGACTCTGAAATAGTTCCTACAGGTTGGAGGGTAGCTGATGTAAGCCCGGTATTCAAAAAGGGAGGAGAAAACGAGAAACGATAGACCAGTGACCCTAACATTGATAGTAGAGTACACTATCAAGGGCAGAAGTCTGAGTAGTGTTGAAGAGCAGAAGGATCTTGGGGAATCGGCCTCGCAGGTGGAGGAGGTGGTCAAGAAGGCGTATGGTGTACTGGCCTTCATTAATCGAGGGATTGAGTTTAGGAGTCGGGAGGTAATGCTGCAACTTTATAAGACCTTTGTCAGGCCTCATTTAGAGTATTGTGCGCAGTTCTGGTCGCCTCACTATAGGAAAGATGTAGAAGCTATTGAGAGGGTACAGAGGAGATTTACAAGGATGTTGCCTGGACTGGGAGGCATGCCTTATGAAGTTAGGTTGAGGGAGCTGGGACTCTTTTCCCTGGAGAGACGAAGGTTGAGAGGTGACCTGATAGAAGTTTACAAAATGTTGAGAGGAATAGATAGGGTGGACTCTCAGAAGCTATTTCCCCGGGTTGAAATGTTTGCTACGAGAGGACACAGATTTAAGGTGCAGGGAGGGAAGTTCAGAAGTGATGTTAGGGGTAAGTTTTTCACTCAGAGGGTGGTGAGTGAATGGAATCGGCTGCCGTCAGTGGTGGTGGAGGCGAACTCGCTGGGGTCTTTTAAAAGACTTCTGGATGAGTATATGGGGTTTAATGAGATTGAGGGTTATAGATAGGTCTGTAGGTTGGTAGGTGTTGATGTGATCGGCGCAACTCGTGGGCCGAAGGGCCTGTTTGTGCTGTAGTGTTCTATGTTCTATGTTCTAGAGACGTTGCCAGAGTCTATTATCAAGGATTTCATAACTGCAAACTTACTAACCATGCCTCCTATATTCTCATCCAAATCATTAATATAAATGACAAATAACAGTAGACCCAGCACTGATCTCTGAGGCACACCGCTGGTCACAGGCCTCTGGTTTGAAGAACAATTAGAGTCATAGAGGTTTACAGCCCAACTTGTCCATGCTACCCTTTTTTGTCAAAACCCCTAAGCTAATCCCAATGCCCGCATTTGGCCCATATCCCTCCATACCCATTGTACCCATGTAACTATCTAAATGCTTTTTAAAAGATAAAATTGTACCCGCCTCTTCTACTACCTCTAACAACTTGTTCCAGACACGCACCACCCTCTGTGTGAAAAAATTGCCCCTCTGTCAATTTTTATATGTCTCCTCTCACCTTAAAATTATGCCCACTAGTTTTAGACTCCCCTACTTTGAGAAAGGATATTGACTATCTACCTTGTCTATGCCCCTCATTATTTTATAGACCTCTATGAGGTCACCCCTCTGCTTCCTATGCTGTAGAGAAAAAAATGTCCCAGTCTATTCAGCCTCTCCTTATAACTCAATCCATCAAGTCCTGGTAGCATCCTAGTAAATCTTTTCTGCACTCTTTCTAGTTTAATAACACCCTTTCTATAATAGGGTAACCAGAATTGCACACAGTATTCCAGTTGTGGTCTTACCAATGTCTTATACAACTTCAACAAGACGTCCCAACTCCTGTATTCAATGTTCTGACCTATGAAACCAAGCATGCCGAATGCCATGATTTCTCTCTTAACTCTCCTGATTTCTCTCTTAACTCTACTCCTACACCCCTATACACTTCAAGAGATTCACTTGATCCCAGCTGCCTATGCTCGTTATGTGCTTCTTTCTTCTCCTTGACCAGGGCCTCAATATCCCAAGTCATCCAGGGTTCCCGACTTCTGCCAGCCTTGCCCTTCATTCTAAGAGGAATGTGTTTACCCTGAACACTGGTTAACACACTTTTGAAAGCATGCTACTCACCAGATCTCCCTTTTCCTTCCCACAGACTCCCCCAATTAACTTTTGAAAGTTGCTGCCCGAAAACAACAAAATTGGCCTTGCCCCAATTTAGAATATTAACTTTTGGGGCAGACCTATCATTCTCCATAGCTATCGTAAAACTAATAGAATTAGGGTCACTGGTCCCAAAGTGATTCCTCACTAACACTCCTGTCACCTGCCCTTCTTTATTTCCCAAGAGGAGGTCAAGTTTTGCCCCCTCTCTAGTCGGGCCATCCACATACTGAATGAGAAATTCCTCCTGAATACACTCAACAAATTCTCTACAGCCACCCTCTGGCTTCTGTCCAGAAGTCAATTTTGTATCCATTTAGATACCTCACCCTGGATCTTATTAGATTTAACCTCATGCAATAACCTACCATGCGGTACTTTGTCAAAGGCCTTGCTAAAGTCCATGTAGACAATATCGTCAGAACTGCCCTCATCTACCTTCTTGGTTACCCCTTCAAAAAACTCAATTAAATTTATGAGACATGATTTTCCACTCACAAAGCCATGCTATGTAAAGTCAAAGCACAATGGATTACAGATAATGTCTTGAGATGAATAGAAAGCTGGTTAGCAGGTAGAAAACGAAGAGTTGGAATAAATGTGTCTTTTTCTGATTGGCAGACAGTGACTAGTGGAGTTCCGCAGGGATCTGTGCTGGGACCCCAACTGTTTACATTATATTTTAATGATTTGGACGGGGAACTAAATGTATTATCTCCAAATTTACAGATGATACAAAGCTGGGTGGGAGGGTAAGCTGTGAGAGGATGCAGAGATGCTTCCGCGTGATTTGGACAAGCTGATGCGGTATAATGTGGGTAAATATGAGGTTATGCACTTCAGTAGCAGAGATAGGAAGGCAGATTACTATTTGAATGGATGTAAAATGAGAGAGGCGGATACTCAGCGAGACCTTGGTGTTTTCCTGCATCAGTCACTGAAAGTAAGCACTCAGGTATAGCAGGCAGTAAAGAAGGCAAATGGTATGATGGCCTTCATAGCGAAAGGATTTGAGTATCGGGATGGGGATGTTTTGCTGCAATCGTATAGAGTGTTAGTTAGACCTTGCCAGGAGTATTGTGTGCAGTATTTATGTCCTTATCCAAGGAAGGATGTCCTTGCTATAGAGGAAGCGCAGCAAGGGTTTACCAGGTTGATTTCTGGAATGGCAGGACTGTTGCATGAGAAGAGACTAAGTCGGTTAGGATTATATTCACTGGAGTTTAGAACAGTGACAGGGATATCATAGAATCCCTACAGGCAGAAAGAGGCCACCGCGCCTGCACTAACACCCGTCCCACCAGGCCCTATCCCTGTAACCCCACGTATTTACCTTGATAATCTCCCTGACATCAAGGACAATTTGGCATGGCCAATCAGTCTAATCCACATATCTTTGGACTGTGGAAGGAAACCCAAGCAGACGTAGGGAGATGAGCAGGTTAGATGGATTGGGCATTCCAAATTGCACCTTACTGTCCCAAGATGTGCAGGTTAGGGGATTAGCGAGATAAGTTTTAGGTTTATAAAATGTTGAGAGGAATAGATAGGATGGATTCTCAGAGGCTATTTCCCCGGGTTGAAATGGTCGCTACGAGAGGACACAGATTTAAGGTGCGGGGAGGCAAGTACAGAAGTGATGTTAGGGGTAAGTTTTTCACTCAGAGGGTGGTGAGTGAATGGAATCGGCTGCCGTCAGTGGTGGTGGAGGCGAACTCGCTGGGGTCTTTTAAAAGACTTCTGGATGAGTATATGGGATTTAATGGGATTGGGGGTTATAGATAGGTCTATGGATTGGTAGGTATTGATGTGATCGGCGCAACTTGTGGGCCGAAGGGCCTGTTTGTGCTGTAGTGTTCTATGTTCTATAAATATGTGGGGTTATAGGGATAGCACCTGAGTAAGATCCTCTGTTAGAGAGTCAATGCAGACTCGATAGGCTGAACAGCCTCCTTCCACACAGACAGTTACTCGAGGCCGGGAATTGAACCCACATCCCTGATGTTGTGAGGGAGCAATGCTAACCACTGTGCCACCATGCCACCCATCTCATAGAAACTTGTAATATTCTAACAGGGTAGATTCTGAAGGAGTGTACCTGATGGTGGGGCAGTCCAGAAATAGGAAGCATGGTTTGAGGATAATCTTTTAGGACTGAATGCTGTTATTTATGCTTCACTCAAACCTCCTCCTATCTTTTCTCATCTAAATCTACTTCTTTCTCCATCAAATGCTCGTCTAGTTTTTCTTTAAATTCTTTATCTTTACTATTTGTTTCAACGACTCCCTCTATCATCTCTATAGGGATAATCCACATTTCTGATACTTGCAAATTCTCTCTAAACTTTCTCCAACATCTCTGTATCCTTTTCATGTTACCGTGACCAGAACTGCACACAGTACAATCAGGATTCTTGTGAATCCAAGAGTTATAGAGTATGTGATATCTGACAGTAATATTGACAAACTGTCTCTTAATTGCAGACGCTGTCACTCTCATCGCAAAGGATGAAGCTGCAGAAAGTTCAGTGACCAATGATGATGCCAAACAGGTAAAACTAGTCACTTGATTTGGTTACCCAATAAATGAGGGGCCTGAACTCCAGTCAATACCATGATTCCCAGGTCTCGCGGCTCTGGGACTATTATATACCATTTGAGGATAATTCGGTTACAACATAAAAACATCAGAACATAAGAAATAAGAGCAGGAGTAGGCCATCTAGCCCTTCGAGCCTGCCCCGCCATTCAATAAGATCATGGCATCAGTTCCACTTTCCCGCTTTCTCCCTATAACCCTTAATTCCCTTGTCTATCAGAAATCTATCTACCCGTGACTTAAATATATTTAGTGAGGTAGCCTCCACCACTTCAATGGGCAGAGAATTCCAGAGATTCACCACCATTTGAGTCTCAACTCTGTTGTAAACTGCCTGCCCCCCCCCCCACACTTATTTTAAGGATGTGCCCTTTAGTTCTGCTATCCTTTCTAAGCGAAAGAATCTCTCTACCTCTACCCTATCCAGCCTCTTCATTATCTTGTATGTCTCGACAAGATCCCCCCTCAGCCTTCTGAACTCTAACGAGTACAGACCCAATCTATTCAATCTCTCTTCATAAGCTAACCCTCTCATCTCTGGTATCAGCCTGGTGAACCTTCTCTGTACTCCCTCCAAGGCCAATATATCCTTTCTCAAATGCGGGGACCAAAACTGTACACTGTACTCCAATTGCGGCCTCACCAGTGCCCTGTACAATTGCAGCAAGACCTCCCTGTTTTTATATTCTGTCCCCCTCGCTATGAAGGCCAACAGACGCAGCACGGATTTGTGAAGGGGAAGTCATGTTTAACGAATTTACTGGATTTCTATGAAGATGTGACTCGTGCAGTAGACAAGAGGGGAACCGATGGATGTGGTGTTTTTAGATTTCCAGAAGACGTTCGATAAGGTGCTTCACAAAAGGTTGCTGCAGAAGGTTAGGGTACACAGAGTTGTGGGTAAAGTGTTAGCGTGGATTGAGGATTGGTTATCTAACAGAAAGCAGAGAGTTGGAATCAATGGGTGCTTTGCTGGTTGGCAGTTGGTGACTAGTGGAGTGCCGCAGGGATCGATGCTGGGGCCTCTACTGTTTACCGTTTACATAGACGATCTGGAGGAGGGGGCTAAGTGTAGGGTAACGAAATTTGCTGATGACACGAAGATGAGTAGAAAAGCGAATTACGTGGAGGGTGCAGAAAGTCTGCAGAGAGATCTGGATAGGCTGACTGGGTGAGGACCTGGCAGATGGAGTATAATGTTAGCAAATGTGAGGTTATCCACTTTGGTAGAAATAATAGTAGGAGGGATTATTATTTAAAGGGTGAAAAGCTGCAGCATGCTACGGTGCAGAGGGACCTGGGGGTCCTTGTGCACGAATTGCAAAAACCCAGTCTGCAGGTGCAGCAGGTGATCAAGAAGGCGAATGGGATGTTGGCCTTTATAGCGAGGGGGATAGAATATAAAAGCAGGGAGGTCTTGCTGCAACTGTACAGGGTACTGGTGAGGCCGCAACTGGAGTACTGTGTGCAGTTTTGGTCCCCTTATTTGTGTAAGGATATATTGGCCTTGGAGGGAGTACAGAAAAGGTTCACCAGGCTGATACCGGAGATGAGGGGGTTAACTTATGAGGAGAGATTAAATAGACTGGTCCTGTACTCATTGGAGTTTAGAAGGCTGAGGGGGGATCTTACAGAGACTTACAAGATAATGAAGGGGCTAGATAGGGTAGAGGTAGAGAGATTCTTTCCGCTTAGAAAGGAAAACAGAACTAGAGGGCACAGCCTCAAAATAAGCGGGGGGGGGCGCGGGTGCAGTTTAGAATAGAGTTGAGGAGGAACTTCTTCACTCAAAGGGTGGTGAATCTCTGGAATTCTCTGCCCATTGAAGTGGTGGAGGCTACCTCGTTGAATATATTTAAGTCACCGGTAGATAGGTTTCTGATAGACAAGGGAATTAAGGGTTATGGGAGAAAGCAGGAAAGTGGAACTGATCCACTTCAGGTCAGCCATGATCTTATTGAACGGCGGGGCAGGCTCGAAGGGCTCGGTGGGCTTCTTGTGTTCTTAAACAGACCCTTAGGCCCAGCTTGTCCATGCCGCCCTGTTTCTTAACTCCTAAGCTGGTCCCAATTGCCCACATTTGGCCTATATTCCTCTATACCCATCTTACCCATGGTACTGTCTAAGTGCTTTTTAAAAGACAAAATTGTACCTGCCTCTATTACTGTCTATGGCTGCTTGTTGCAGACACTCACCACCCTCTGTATGAAAAAATTGCCCCTTTTGTATCTCTCCCCTCTCGCCTTAAGACCTTTGCCCTCTCGTGTTAGACTCCCCTAACTTTGGGAAAAGATGTTGACGATCTAGCTGATCTGTGCCCCTCATTATTTTATAGACCTCAATAAAATCATCCCTAAGTGTCCTGTGCTCCACAGGAAAAAGTCCCAGTCTATCCAGCCTCTCCTTATAACTCAAACCATCAAGTCTTGGTAGCATCCTCGTAAATCTTTGCTGCACCCTTTCTAGTTTAATAATATCCTTTCTATAATAGGGTGACCAGAACTTACACAGTAATGGCCGAGCTGTGAGAGCCTTGTTCTCCTGCAGATGTTCTGATCCAGTTATTGTTCCTGTCTGTAGTTCTGAGTTGTTTCTTTCTCATCTTCAGTTTTTGGCTCCAGAAGAGAGACCCATGGAAGAATCAGCAGTGCCCGAGAACGATGGAGATGTGGATGATCTGGTTTGTTTTTTAATCATAGAACCCATACAGTATAGAAGGAAGCCATTTGGCCCATTGAGTCTACAATAACAGCAATCTCACCCAGGCCCTATTCCCGTAACTCCATGAATTTATCGTGCTAATCCCCCTGACACTAAGGGGCAATTTATCATGGCCAGTCCACCTAACCTGCGCATCTTTGAACCGTGGGGAGGAAACTGGAGCACCTGGAGGAAATCCACACAGGCATGGGGAGAACATGCAAACTCCAGATAGACTGTCATCCAAGGCCGGAATTGAACCTGGATCTCTGGCACTATGAGGCAGCAGTGCTAACCAATATATTGTCAAACAGCAACCTGCCCAGTTGATATTACGTTTTCAGAAAATGTGGGTGTTGTAATTGGTTAACTGATTCTGCTTGGATCGAGAAGGTTTGAAAATAGACTACCTAACGGTCACTGCTGCCTCCAGTTTTAATCCCGATGTAGATCTGTGAAATCGAGAGCACAATTTGAAACATTTCTGATAATACAAAAGTAAGGACAATTCTAATAGATTTTGGAAGATACAGGCATATTAATGGAAGTGACAGGAAATACATTTAGAGGGAAGAACACAAAACCCAAATATATTCAAAAATTATGTAGCTAAATGGAGACATAGGACTACCTCAAAGAACAGGGCAGCACAGGAACGGGCCCTTCAGCCCTCCAAGCCTGCACTGATCACGATGCCTGCCTAAACTAAAATCGTATGCACTTACGGAGTCCATATCCTTCCATTCCCATCCTATTCATGTATTCATCTAGTTGCCCCTTAAATGCCACTATTGTACCTGCTCCCACCACCTCCCAGGCAGCACATTCCAGATGCTCACCACCCTCGTGTGTAAAAAAACTTGTCTCGCACATCTCCTCTAAACTTTTCCCCATGCAGCTTAAACCTAGTGCTGTAGTCCTCTCGTAATTGACTTTTCTACCCTAGGAAATAGTATCTAACTATCCACTCTGTCCATGCCACTCATAATCTTGTAAACCTCTATCAGGTCACCCCTCAACCTCCATCATTCCAGTGAGAACAAACCGAGTTTATCCAACCATTCCTCATAGCTAATACGTTCCAGACCAGGCAACATCCTGGCAAACCTCTTCTGTACCCTCTCCAAAGCATCCACATCTTTCTGGTGGTGTGGCGACCATAATTGTACACAACATTCCAAATGAGGCCTAACTAAGGTTCTATAAAGCTGCAGCATGAACTGCCAATTTATATACTCAATATCCTGACCGATGAAGGCAAGCATGCTGTATGCCTTTGTGACTACCTTATCCACCTGCATTACCACCTTCAGATCGGTGGAACGTATGCTCAGATCTCTCTGCCTGTCAATACTCCTAAGGTTCTACCATTTACTGTATAATTTCTATGTGCATTGGACCTTCCAAAATGCATTATCTCACACTTGTCCAGATTAAACTCCATCTGCCATTTTTCCGCCCAAGTCTCCAACCGCTCTACATCTTGCTGTATCCTCTGACAATCCTCTTAACTATCCGCAACTCCACCAATTTTTGTGTCATTTGCGAACTTACTAATAGTGACCACCTACATTTTCCTCCAAGTCATGTATATACGCTACAAACAACAAAGGTCCCAGAACTGATACCTGTGGAACACTGCTAGTCACAGCCTTCCATTCAGAAAAGCACCCCTCTACTGCTACCCATTGTGTTCTATGGATAAGCCAGTTCTGTATCCATCTTGCCAGCTCTCCTCTGATCCTGTGTGACTTCACCTTTCGTACCAGCCTACCATCAGGTATCTTGTCAAAGGCTTTATTGAAACCCATGTATACAACATCCACTGTCTTTCCCTCATCTATCTTAGAAACATAGAAAAACTACAGCACTGAACACATTGACGAAGGAAGTGCCGTGGACGTAGTGTACATGGACTTCAGCAAGGCGTTTGATAAGGTCCCCCATGCAAGACTTCTTGAGAAGGTGAGAGGGCATGGGATCCAAGGGCCTTTGGCCTTGTGGATTCAGAACTGGCTTGCCTGCAGAAGGCAGAGAGTGGTTGTGGATGGGGCTTTTTCTGAATGGAGGTCAGTCACCAGCGGAGTGCCTCAAGGCTCTGTTCTGGGACCCTTGTTGTTTGTCATTTTCATAAATGACCTGGATGAGGAAGTGGAGGGATGGGTAAGTAAGTTCGCTGATGACACTAAGGTCAGTGGTGTTGTGGATGGTCTGGAAGGATGGCAAAAGTTGCAGCAGGACATAGATAGGATGCAGGACTGGGCGGAGAAGTGGCAGATGGACTTCAACACGGATAAATGTGTAGTCGTCCATTTTGGCAGAACCAGCGGGATGAACGAGTACACTATCAAGGGCAGAAGTCTGAGTAGTGTTGAAGAGCAGAAGGATCTTGGGGTCCGGGTCCACAGGACTCTTAAATCGGCCTCGCAGGTGGAGGAGGTGGTCAAGAAGGCGTATGGTGTACTGGCCTTCATTAATCGAGGGATTGAGTTTAGGAGTCGGGAGGTAATGCTGCAACTTCATAAGACCCTTGTCAGGCCTCATTTAGAGTATTGTGCGCAGTTCTGGTCGCCTCACTATAGGAAAGATGTAGAAGCTATTGAGAGGGTACAGAGGAGATTTACAAGGATGTTGCCTGGACTGGGAGGCATGCCTTATGAAGTTAGGTTGAGGAAGCTGGGACTCTTCCCTGGAGAGACGTAGGTTGAGAGGCGACCTGATAGAGGTTTATAAAATGTTGAGAGGAATAGATAGGGTGGACTCTCAGAGGCTATTTCCCCGGGTTGAAATGGTTGCTACGAGAGGACACAGATTTAAGGTGCAGGGAGGGAAGTTCAGAAGTGATGTTAGGGGTAAGTTTTTCACTCAGAGGGTGGTGAGTGAATGGAATCGGCTGCCGTCAGTGGTGGTGGAGGCGAACTCGCTGGGGTCTTTTAAAAGACTTCTGGATGAGTATATGGGGTTTAATGAGATTGAGGGTTATAGATAGGTCTGTAGGTTGGTAGGTGTTGATATGATCGGCGCAACTCGTGGGCCGAAGGGCCTGTTTGTGCTGTAGTGTTCTATGTTCTATGTTCAAACAGGCCCTTTGGCCAGAAGTTACGCCGAACATGTTCCTACCTACTAGGCATACATATAATCCTCTATCTTACTAAGTTCCATGTACTTATCCAAAAGTCTCTTAAAAGACCCTATCAAATCCACCTCCACCACCACTGCCGGCAGCCGATTCTACGCACTCAACACCCTCTGAGTGAAAAACTTACCCCTGACATCTCCTCTGTACTTACTCCCCGGCACCCTAAACCTGTGTTCTCTTGTGGCAACCGTTTCACCCCTGGGAAAAAGCCTCTGAGAATCCACTCGATCAATACCTCTCGTTGTCTTATACACCTCTATCGGGTCACCCCCTCATCCTTTGTCTCAAGGAGAAAAGACCGAGCTCTCTCAACCTATCCTCATATGGCATGCCATCCAATCCAGGCAACATCTTTGTAAATCTCCACTGCACCCTTTCTATGGCTTCCATGTGCTTTCTGTAATGAGGTGACCAGAACTGAGCACAGTACTCCAAGTGGGGTCTGACCAGGGTCTTATACAGCTGCAGCATCATCTCCTGACTCCTAAACTCAATTCCTCGATTGATGAAGTACACCATACACCTTCTTAACCACAGCCTCTTCCTGCGAAGCTGCTTTGAGCATCCTATGAACTCGGACCCCAAAATCCTTCTGATCTTTCACATTGCCAAGAGTCCTACCTTAATCTCATAATCTGTCATCCTATTTGACCTGGCAAAATGAATCACCACACACTTTTCTGGATTGAAGTCCTTCTGCCACTTCTCTGCTCAGTCTTGCATCCTATCAATGTCTCACTGCAACTTCTGACATCCCTCCACACTATCCACAACACTTCCAATCTTTGTGTCATCAGCAAACTTACCAACCCATTCCTCTACTCCCTCATCCAGGTCATGTATAAAAATCACAAAGAGCAAGGGTCCCAGAGCAGAATTCTGGGGCACTCCACTGGTGATCGACCTCCATGCAGAAAAAGACCCATCTACAACCACTGTTTGCCGTCTGTGGGCAAGCCAGTTCTGAATCCACAGAGCAATGTCCCCTTGGATCCCATGTCCCCTCACTTTGTCAATAAGTCTTGCGTGGGGCACCTTATCAAACGCCTTGCTGAAGTCCATATAAACCACATCTACTGCTCTTCCTTTGTCAGTGTGTTTAGACACGTTCTCAAAAAATTCAATCAGGCTCATAAGGCATGATCTGCCTCTGACAAAGCCATGCTGACTATTCTTGATCATACTATACCTTTTCAAATGTTCATAAATCCTGCGTGTCAGGATCTTCTCCATCAACTTACCAACCACTGAGGTTAGACTCACTGGTCTAAAATTTCCTGGGCTATCTCTTCTCTGTTTCTTGAATAAAGGAACCACATCCACAATCATCCGTAACCACTCCCATCTCCCTTGATGACGCAAAGATCATCGCCAGAGGCTCTGCAATCTCTTCCCGCACCTCCCACAGTAACCTGGGGTACATCCCATTTGGTCCCAGCGACTTATCTAACTTGATGCTTTCCAACACATCCTCTTCCTTAATGTCTACATACTCAAGCTTTTCAGTCCGCTGTAAGTATGCACTACAACCACCAAGATCCTTTTCCACTGTGAATACTGAAGTAAAGTATTCATTGAGTACCGCTGCAATTTCTACCAGTTCTATACAAACCTTCTCACCGTCGCACTTGATAGGTCCTGTTCCTTCACATCTTATCCTCTTGCTTTTCACATACTTGTAGAAAGCCTTGGGGTTTTCCTTAATCTTACCTGCCAAGGCCTTCTCATGACCTCTTCTGGCTCTCCTAATTTCCTTCTCAAGTTCTTTCCTACTAGCCATATACTTTTCTAGATCTCTAGCATTACCTAGCTCCCTAAACCTTTTGTAAGCTTTTATTTTCTTCTTGACTAAATTCATTACAGTTTTCGTGCACCGCAGTTCCTTTAGCCTACTATAACTTCCCTAACTCATTGGTACTGCACTCATTGTTGCTGTACAGAACTCCATTTTCCTTGAAAATGTACCACATTTCTTCTGTACATTTCCCTGAGAAAACCTCTTTCCAATTTACGCCTCTAATTTTCTGCCTGATAGCCTCATAATTCCCCTTACTCCAATTAAACACTTTCCTAGTTTGTCTGATCCTATCTCTCTCTAATGTCAATGTAAAGGAGATAGAGTTATGATCAGTATCCCCAAAATGCTCCCTCACTGAGAGATCAGATACCTGTCCAGGTTCATTTTCCAATACCAAATCAAGTACAGCCTCTCCTCTTTTAGGCTTTTCCACATATTGTGTCAGGAAACCCTCCTGAACACATCTATCAAACTCATCCCCATCTAAACCCCTTGCCTTAGGAAGATTCCAATCAATATTTGGGAAATTAAAATCCCCCATCACAACAACTCTAATTATTACACCTTTCCAGGATCTGTTTCCATGTCTGCTCCTCGATATCCCTGTTACTATTGGGCAGCCTATAGAAAACACCCAGTAAAGTTAATGACCCCTTCCTGTTCCGAACCTCCACCCACTGAGACTCCGTAGACGATCCATGGCATCCATCTTTTCTACAGCCATGACGCTATCTCTGATCAACAGTGCCATTCTCCCACCTCTTCTTCCTCCCTCCCTGTCCCTTCTGAAACATTTGAAAGCCGGTACTTGAAGTATCCAGTCCTGTCCCTGAGTCATCCAAGTCTCTGTAATGGCCACCACTTCACATTTCCAAGTAGCGATCCACGCTCTAAGCTCATCCACTTTGTTCACAACACTCCTTGCATTAAAAATAGACACATCTCAAACCTTTGGTCTGAGCGCTCCCCCCGCTCTATCACCTGCCTATCCTCCCCCTCACATTGTCGACAAGCTCTCTCTATTTGTGAGCTAACCTCCTCTCTCCCAGTCACTTCACTTTGGTTCCCACCCCCCAACCATTCTAGTTTAAACTCTCCCCAGTAGCCTTAGCAAGCCTCCCCGCCAGGATATTGGTCCCCCTGGGATTCAAGTGCAACCCGTCCTTTTTGTACAGGTGACACCTGCCCCAAAAGTGGTCCCACTGATCCAGAAATCTTAATCCCTGCCCCCTGCTCCAATCCCTCTGCCACGCATTTATCCTCCACCCCTTTCCATTCCTACTCTCGCTGTCTCGTGGGACAGGCAGCAATGCCGAGATTACTACCTTTGCATTCCTTCTTCTCAACTGTCTACCTAACTCACTATATTCTTTTTTCATGACCCCTTCCCTTTTCCTACGTATGTCAGCGGTACCAATATGTACCACGACTGCTGGCTCCTCTCCCTCCCACTTAAGGATATCCTGGATGCGATCAGAAACATCCCGGATCCCGGCACCAGGGAGGCAAACTACCATTTGAGTTTCTCGACTGCGTCCACAAAATCGCCTGTCTGAACCCTCACTGTAGAGTCCCTGTCACTACTGCCTTCCTCCTCCTTTCCCTACCCTTCTGAGCTACAGAGCCAGACTCCGCGCTGGAGGCACGGCCACTGCTACTTCCACCAGGTTGGCTGTCCCCCCCCCAACAGTACTCAAACAGGAGTACTTATTGCTAAGAGGCACAGCCACTGGGGTACTCTCTAGCACCTGACTTTCCCCTTCCTAACTGTGACCCACGCCTGCCTCCTGTGGCAACGGTGTGACCACCTGCCTGTAACTCCTATCTGTCACCTCCTCGTTCTCCCTGACCAGACGAAGGTCCTCGAGCTGCAGCTCCAGTTCCCTAACGCGGTCCCTTAGGAACCGCAGCTCGACGCACCCAGCGCAGATATGGATGTCCGGGAGGCCAGGAGACTCCAGGACCTCCCACATCCGACACTGAGAACAACAAACTGGCCTCTCATTCATAATTCCCCTTTTCTTCAAAGAACACAGGAAAAGAAACTAAGAATTAAACCTACCCTGTCTCGCCTGTTTCCGCCTAAGCCCGTTGAGTCAAAACCCTTTAGCTCTCGCTACGCTGCCCGCTGCATAGTGCGGCCTGCTTTTTAAACTTCGCGCGCTAAAAAACCCTTCCCAGGTCACCCCTCGGCCTAATTCTGCTTTACTATTAAAGAAACTTGTAAAAAAAAGAAACCCCGCATAAAATTAAGAAAAATAGTCAATCACTTACTCTCACACTACCGCCACAAATTGCTCCTCCTCTTTGTTTGCTCCGACGAACAATGAGAATGATTTGCCAGGTAAGTAACTTTATAAGAATGATTTTCCAAGTAAGAAATAGAGTTCCAGAAACCTGAAGAGTCTTTCTAACTGCAGCCAGGCCACAGCTGAAAACTAAACTGTTTTCTATAAAAGCTTTTTCTTATCTGCCCAAGAACCAGCAGTACACATAAACCACATCATCACATGATCCTGTCAATCACTCAAATCAGAAATCCCAGGGGAACTTTTTAAAAAACCTTTCCCAGGTCACCCCGCAGCCTACTTCCACTTTACTGTTAAAGGAACTTGTTAAAAAAAGAGAAACCCTACGAAAAACTAAGGAAAATAGTGAATCGCTTACCTTTCACACTCCCACCACAAATTGCTCCTCTCTGCTTGCTCTGACGAAATCTTAGTCACTTCCTCAAAAAACTCAATCAAGTTAGTGAGGCACAACCTCCCCTTCACAAAACCATGCTGCCTATCACTAATAAGTTAATGCATTTTGGAAGGTCTTATATAGATAGGAAATAATGAGTAAATGGCAGAACCCTAAAGAGTATTGATAGAACACAGGACGTTACAGCGCAGTATAGGCCCTTCGGCTCTCAATGTTGCGCTGACCTGTGGAACCAATCTAGATAGGTAGAGGGATCTGGGTGTACAGATACACAGGTCACTGAAAGTGACAACACAGGTGGAAAAGGTAGTCAAGAAGGCATACGGCATGCTTGCCTTCATCAGCTGGGGCATCGAGTTTAAAAATTGGCAAGTCATGTTGCAGCTTTATAGAACTTTAGTTAGGCCACATTTGGAATATATGTTCAATTCTGAATGTGGAGGCTTTGGATGTAGCCTGGTATGGAGGGCATTAGATATGAGGAGAGGTTGGAGAAACTTGGTTTTTTCTCACTAGAACGACGGAGGTTGAGGGGACACCTAGAAGGCTACAAGATTATGAGGAGGCATGGACAGAGTGGATAGTCAGAAGCTTTTTCTCAGAATGGAAGAGTCAATTACTAGGGGGCACAGGTTTAAGGTGCAAGGGCAAGGTTTAAAGGAGGTGTACGAGGCAAGTTTTTTACACAGAGGGTGGTGAGTGCCTGGAACTCGTTGCCGGGAGAGGTAGTGGAAGCAGATACAATAGTGACATTTAAGGGGCGTCTGACAAATACACGAGTGATAAGAACATAAGAATTAAGAGCAGGAGAAGGCCATCTGGTCCCTCGAGTCTGCTCCACCATTCAACAAGATCACAGCTGATCTTTACATGGACTCAACTCCACTTAACCATCCACTCACCATAGACCTGAATTCCTTTACTGTTCAAAAATTGTTCCAAATTTTTGGAACAGCTAGAGAGGACAGCTAGTAGGTAAGAGGGATTTTTTACTTTTTTTCGGCGTTTTTTCTAAGGCAGCTGGAGGTGTAAAACCAGAAATAGGCCCCAGTGAGACCTGGGAAGTTTTTTTTGCCCAATAAATTTTACACATCGGTACCAACGACATAGGTAGGAGGAGGGACGGGGATTTAAAACAGGAATTTTGGGAGCTAGGGTGGAAACTGAGAGCCAGGACAAAGCATGATGTCTGGTTTGTTGCCGGTGCCACATGCTAGCGAGTTGAGGAACAGGGAGAGAGTGCAGATAAACATATGGTTGCAAGGATGGTGTAGGAGAGAGGGTTTCATTTACATGGATAATTGGAGCACATTCTGGAGAAAGTGGGATCTGTGCAAACAGGATGGTTTGCACCTGAACCAGAGGGGCACCAATATCCTGGGAGGGAAATTTGCTAAGGCTCTTCGGGGGGGCGGGGGGCGCAGGGTGGTTAAACTAATTTGTCAGGGGATGAGAAAATGAGCTGTAGTCCAGAAGCCAGTGTTGAGGGTGATGAGGTGCTGAGGAAGGTATCAAGGTTGCAGGAGTGTACAGGCAGACAGGATGGTGGGTTGAAGTGTATCTACTTCAATGCAAGGAGCACCCAGAATAAGGTAGGTGAACTTGAAGCATGGATTGGTACTTGGGACTACGATGTTGTGGCCATTATGGAGACATGGTTAAAACAGGGACAGGAATGGTTGTTGGCAGTTCTGGGGTATAGATGTTTCAGTAAGAGTAGGGAAGGTGGTAGAAGAGGTGGAGGAGTAGCATTGTTAATCAAGGATAGTTTAACAGCTGCTCAAAGGCATTTTGAGGGAGATCTGCCTACTGAGGTAATATGGGCTGAAGTTATAAATAGGAAAGGATCGGTCACATTGTTAGGAGTTTTCTGTAGGCCCCCAAATAGTAATAGAGATGTGGATGAGGAAATGGCAAAGCAGATTATTCATAGGTGTGGAGGTCACAGGGTAGTTATCATGGGTGACTTTAACTTTCCAAATATTGATTGGAACTTTATAGGGCAAATAGTTCTGATGGGGCACTTTTTTGTACAGTGTGTGCAGGAGGGTTTCCTGATACAATATGTGGATAAGCCAACAAGAGGTGGGGCCACATTGGACTTGGTACTGGGTAATGAACCGGGAGAAGTGTTAAATTTGTTTGTGGGAGAGCACTTTGGAGATAGTGACCACAATTCGGTGACTTTCATTATTGCAATGGAGAAGGATAAAGTCACATGGCAAGACAAGGTTTATAATTGGGGCAGGGGTAATTATGATGCAATTAGGCAAGAATTAGGGAGCATAAGATGGGAACAGAAACTGTCAGGTGAAGGCACAAATGAAAAGTGGAGCTTGTTCAAGGGACAAATACTGTGTATCCTTAAGAACATAAGAAATAGGAGCAGGAGTAGGCCATCTAGCCCTTCGAGCCTGCTCCGCCATTCAATAAGATCATGGCTGATCTGAAGTGGATCAGTTCCACTTTCCCGCTTTCTCCCCATAACCCTTAATTCCCTTGTCTGTCATAAACCTATCTACCCATGACTTAAATATATTTAGCGAGGTAGCCTCCACCACTTCAACGGGCAGAGAATTCCAGAGATTCACCACCCTTTGAATGAAGAAGTTCCCCCTCAACTCCGATCTAATAGGTATCTATAGGTCCTTGATAGGTATGCCCCTATCAGGCAGGAAGGAAATGGCCGAGTGAAGAAACCATGGTTTGCAAAGGAATGTGTTGTCAAGAGGAAAAAGGAAGCATATGTAAGGATGAGAAAACAAAGTTCAGTTGGGTCACTTGAGGGTTACAAGTTAGCAAGGAATGAGCTAAAAAAGGACTTAGGAGAGCTAGGCGGGGGCATGAGAAGTCCTTGGCAGGTCAGATCAAGGAAAACCCTAAGACTTTTTACTCTTATATGAGAAATAAAAGAATGACCAGGGTGAGGTTAGGGCTGGTCAAGGATAGTAGTGGGAACTTGTGCATGGAGTCAGAAGAGATAGGTGAGGTGATGAATGAATACTTTTCTTCAGTGTTCACTAAGGAGAGGGGCCATGTTTTTGAGGATGAGAGTGTCATACAGGCTAATAGGATGGAGGAGGTTGATGTTCTGACGGAAGATGTATTCGCAATTTTGAAAACCCTGAGGGTCGATAAGTCCCCTAGGCTAGATGGGATATATCCTAGGATACTTTGGGAGGCAAGGAATGAGATTGCGGAGCCTTTAGCTTTGATCTTTGGGTCCTCGCTGTCCACAGGGATTGTGCCAGAGGACTGGAGAGTGACAAATATTATTCCTTTTTTCAAGGAAGAAAATAGGAATGACCCTGGGATTAGTCTTATTTCGGTGGTTGGTAAGTTAATGGAAAAGGTCCTGAGGGATAGGATTTATGACCATTTGGAAAGATGCAGCTTAATCTGGGGTAGCCAGCACGGATTCGTGAGGGGTAAGTCTTGCCTCACAAATTTGATTGAATGCTTTGAGGAGGTAACTAAGTGTATAGATGAAGGTACAGCAGTTGATATTGTATACATGGATTTTAGTAAGGCATTTGATAAGGTTTCCCATGGTAGATTCATGAAGAAAGTAAGGAGGTATGGGATAGAAGTAAATTTGGCCGATTGGATAAGCAACTGGCTGTCTCATCTAAGACAGAGGGTGGTGGTGGAGGGAAAATTTTCAGACAGAAGACCAGTTACCAGCGGTGTTCCACAGGGATCAGTGCTGAGTCCTCTGCTGTTTGTGATTGTTATCAATGACTTGGAAGAGGGGGCTGTAGGGTGGGTTAGTAAATTTGCTGATGACACCAAGATTGGTGGAGTAGTGGATGAAGTGGAGGGCTCTCGTAGGCTGCCAAGAGACATTGATAGGATGCAGAGCTGGGCCAAAAAGTGGCAGATGGAGTTTAACTTTGATAAGCGCGAGGTGATTCATTTTGATAGGACAAACTTGAATGCGGATTACAGGGTTAAAGGCAGGGTTCTGAGGAATGTAGAGGAACAGAGATATATTGGGGTTCATATCCACAGATCTCTGAAGGTTTCCACTCAAGTGGATAGAGCTGTGAAGAAGGCTTATATTGTGTTAGCGTTTATTAACAGGGGGTTTGAGTTTAAGAGCTGTGGGGTTATGCTGCAACTATACTGGACTTCTGGAATATTTTTACATTTGGAATATTGTGTGCAGTTCTGGTCACCTCACTATAAGAAGGATGTGGAAGCTTTGGAGAGAGTGCAGATGAGATTTACCAGGATGCTGCCTGGTTTGGAGGGTAGGTCTTATGAGGAAAGATTGAGGGAGCTGGGGCTTTTCTCTTTAAAGCGGAGGAGGATGAGAGGTGACTTAATAGAAGTTTATAAGATGATGAGGGGGGTAGATAGAGTGGACATTTAGAGACTGTTTCCTCAGGTGGATGTAACTGTTACTCGGGGGCATAACTATAAGGTTCATTGTGGGAGCTATAGAAGGGATGTCCGAGGTCGGTTCTTTACTCAGACAGCGGTTGGGGTGTGGAATGCACTGCCTGCTGTGATAGAACATAGAACACTACAGCACCAACAGGCCCTTTAGCCCACAGGTTGCGCCGATCATTTCCCTACCTACCAGGCCTATCTATAACCCTCAATCCCATTAAATCCCATGTACTCATCCAGAAGTCTCTTAAAAGACCCCAACGAGTTTGCCTCTACCACCACTGACAGCACCAACATCCCTATCAGGAAACCACCAGGACTTTTTTTTTCCCACCACCTGACCTCAGTATCCCACCTACTACCCTCTCAGTCGTCCACCCACGAACAAAACCTTTCTTCCTTACCACCCCAGCCCTGCTGAAGAAACAGAATCTGATTCAGTAACAGACACAAAACCTTCCCACCCAGGAAACCCCCAAAAAACAACTGTCCAACACACACACCACTCGGACATCGATCCCAGCCCCCAGAAATACATAAACCCCTGACCTAGCAGCCCCCTCCTCCTAATACACACAACCTCAACAACCACCCCTCCCCAACCACCTAAAATAAGACAGAAGCGGACCATTACTCTGTTTTCTTTTGTTCTTCCCCACCGCCCCCAACCTATTCCTGCTCTTTTGCCACATGGGAGTACTCCCATTCACCACCCCACACGAGAAAAAACATGAATAATAATGTATAAGAAAAAAGAGGTCAAGGAGACAAGAAAGCAACAAGCCACAAGAGAAGGGCAAGGCATCATAGGGAGCAACAAGGGTTGGATGTGAGCTGAAAGAAAAGTGGCAGAGCACAAAGAAAAGGGAACATGTCCTCTCTCTGTCTCACACCAAAAGTCTCCAGATCCTGCCTAATGTTAATATAGTTAGCCTTCCCCCGATCTGTCCAAGCACCTGTCTTGCCATTATCCACCAGCACCTTAAAACTTATGGAATTATGATCGCTGTTCCCAAGATGCTCTTCTCCTAAAATTTTGATCACCTGGCCAGGCTCATTCCCCAGTACCAGGATTAATATGGCTCCTTCCCGAGTTGGGCTATTTCATACTGTTTCAAGAAACTCTGAAACTCGCAGTCCCTGAAAGTGAGTGCAAGTAAAGGCCAACAATATTTGGAACTTATAAATGGGGCTTGGAGTAAAGCAGTGGTATGTTTCTACAAAGCATTGATTATCATTATGTGAAGTTTGGATGCCTCACTATGAAAAGAACATTAAAACCATAGGCTGCAGACACTGTAGATTCAGTGTAGAGACTGGAGATGCCAATGGAGTAAAGAAATCAACACTTGAGAGATTGAAAAAAGATTATAAAAATAATGAGTAGGTTTAATAGTGAACAGGGAAAGACTTATCATTGATTACTGCCTGAGTGAACAATTTAAAATATTAAGAAACTGAGCACAGAATTAGGAGAAATGTCTTTAAATAGAATATTTTTGAGTTTGGAATATTTGACCATAGGGAGCAGTCGAACCAAAGAACATTATATCATTTAAGGGGACATTACCTAAACCTTTGGTGAAGAATGAAATACAAGCCTATGAATAGAGTGAGGCAGTAAGCTTAGTTTAAAATTGATACTAGGCAATGAGGAGAGAACAGCGCAGTGGGATTATTTTTCCAGTTGATATTTGGCTATGTGGGGAAAGCAGGCAGTGGAAGTAAATTCTGAGAAGTTCAGCCTTATTGTTCTTGGACATTTTGTTTCTAGGCTGTGATCTTATTTCACTTCCAGTAGCTGTTTAAGATCATTTATTATCTGGCAAAGTTTGTGCCTGAATGTGTGTGATGTGTGGACAAGATCTGGACATATCCAGGCTTGGGCAGACAAGTGGCAAATAACATTCGTACCACACAAATGCCAGGAAATTACCATCACCAGTAAGAGACACTCTAACCACTGCCCCTTGACATTGAGTGGTATTACCATCACTGAATCCTCCACTTTCAACATCCTTGGGGTTACCATTGACCAGAAACTCAACTGGACTTATAACACAGTGGCTACAAGAGCAGGTCAGAGGTTAGGATACTGCCGCCAGTAACTCACCTCCTGACTCCTCGTAGCCTGTCCACCATCTACAAGGCACAAGTCAGGAGTGTGATGGAATTATCCCCACTTGCCTGGATGTGTGCAGCTCCAACAATATTCAAGAAGCTTGACACCATCCAGGACAAAGCAGCCCACTTGATTGGCACCACTTCTACAAACATCCACTCCCTCCACCACCAATGCTCAATAGCAGCGGTGTGTACTATCTACAAGATGCACTGCAGCAATTCACCAAAGATCCTTAGACAGCACCTTCCAAACCCACAACCACTTCCATCTAGGAGGACAAGAGTAGCAGACACTTGGGAACACCACCTCTTGCAACTTCCCCTCCAAGCCACTCAGCATCCTGACTTGGAAATATATCGCCATTTCTCACAGTCACTTGGTCAAAATCCTGGAATTCTCTCCCTAATGGCAATGTGGGTCAATCCCTTCTCAAGGGCAATTAGGGATGGGCAATAAATGCTGTCCAGCCAGTGACACCCATGTCCCACGAATGAATAAAAAAAGGACAGTATCTTTATCGCTGCATTTGTTCCATCAAAAGTACCATTGCCTTAATCTGCCATCACAATAACATTAGTTTTGGTGGCATTTGCAATTCCAGTTTTCAAAGAAATTGAAACTAAAAGGAAATGGAATGTGACAGAAATGTAAGGTGGATGAGAATGAGGAATTCTAAAAAATGAATGGTAGCCAAGGAGAGGTCAACTTTGGGTCCAGCATTTGCTGTTTTTTACCCAGTCCTGTTTTAATGTTTCTTACTTGTATCTTACTCTTACAGCTGGATATGATGTAAGGTGAACCTGCCTAAATGGAGGAGTGGACAGAGACGTGGGAGCTAGAAGAAGAAAGAGTCATGGGTTCATGCAACGGGATAGACTGCACAAGCTGCCAGAATGTTTCTACTGATCTTTTACAGGATAGATTTTGTCAGATTATTCCTACGATCATTCCACAGATGTCTGCATATGTTCAGGTGCTTCTTTGTTCATCAATCCAACATCAGAAAATAAAAGCTAGCTTGATCTTAGACAATGATTTCCTATACCAGTAATGAAGACAGCAAATAGAGGAATGGGGAATAAATGAAACTAATATGGTAGAATAGAAAATATCTAAATTTTATTCTAATGAAAGCGAGCAAGATTAACAAAGCTATTAGAACAGTACTGGAATAGTGAAAAAACTTATTCACGTAAACACAAGAAGTCGGAGCAGGAGCAGACTATATGGCCCACCAAGCCTCCCTGCCATTTATGGAATCCCTACCGTGCAAAAGGAGGCCAGTACGCCCATCGAGTCTGCAATGACTCTCCAACAGAATATTACACCGAGGCCCACCCCTATCACCGTAACCCTGTGCTTTTTTTTTACCATGGCTAATTCCCCTAATCTACACAATGTTTGGATACTAAGGGGTAATTTAGCATGATCATTCTGCCTAACCTGCAGATCTTTGGAGTGTGGGAGGAAATTGGAGCACCCAGAGGAAATCCACACAGACTTGGAGAACGTGCAAGCTCCACACGGACACTGACCCAAGCCGGGAATCAAACCCAGGACCCTGGCGCTGAGAAGCAGCCATGTTAACCACTGTGCTACCATGCTGCTCTGGAGCAAGAGGAGGCCACTCAGCCCCATGATCCTGCGCTGCCATTTATTAAGACCATGGCTGATCTGATTGTAACATCAACTCCACGTTCCCACTGACCCCAATTGTTCCCCTGTTTATCAAGAGTCTATCAAACACTAGAGTCTACCTTACAAACACTCAAAAACTCTGCCTCCACCATATTTTGAGGAAATGTTCCAAAGACTCACTACCCTCTGAGAAAATGAAATCCTCATCTCTGTCTTAAATGGCAACCCTTTGTTTTTTATTAACAGTGACCCCATAGTTTCAGATTCTTCCACAAGAGGAAACATGCTTTTCGCATCCAACCTGTGCAAGTTCCCCTCCAAGCCACTCACCATTCTGACTTGGGAATATATAGAACATAGAACATTACAGCGCAGAACAGGCCCTTTGGCCCACGATGTTGCGCCGACCAGTTTTTAAAAAAAAACACTGACCCACTAATCTAAACCAATCCCTTTTCGTCCATAAACCTATCCACAGATCTCTTAAACGCCCCCAAACTAGGCGCATTTACAACCGCAGCAGGCAGGGCATTCCAATCCATCACCACCCTCTGGGTAAAGAACCTACCCCTGACATCCGTCCTATAACTACCCCCCCTTAATTTAAAGCCATGCCCCCTCGTGCTAGCTTTCTCCATCCGAGGAAAAAGGTTATCACTATCCACCCTATCTAAACCTCTAATCATCTTATATGTTTCAATAAGATCCCCTCTTAGCCTCCTTCTTTCCAGCGAAAATAACCCCAAATCCCTCAGTCTCTTCTCATAGGACCTCCCCTCCATACCAGGCAACATCCTGGTAAACCTCCTCTGCACCCTCTCCAAAGCCTCCATGTCCTTCCTGTAATGTGGGGACCAAAACTGCACACAGTACTCCAAGTGCGGCCGCACCAGAGTTGTGTACAGTTGCAACATGACGCTGCGACTCCTAAATTCAATCCCCCTACCAATAAACGCCAAGACACCGTATGCCTTCTTAACAACCTTATCTACTTGATTCCCAACTTTCAGGGATCTATGTACACATACACCTAGATCCCTCTGCTCCTCCACACTATTCAATATCACCATTCCTTTGCAGTCATTGGGTCAAAATCCTGGAATTCCCTCCCTAATGGGTCAACCCACAGCACATGGACTGCAGCGATCCAAGAAGGCAGCTCACCACCACCTTCTCAAGGGCAACTAGGGATGGGTAACAAATGCTGGCCAGCGAGCGACACCCATGTCCCACGAATGAATAGAAAAAGTTTCCTCAGGATCTAATATGTCTTAATCAAATCACCTTTTGCTCTTTTGAACTCTAACAGATACAAGTCTAGCCTATCCGACCTTTCCTCATTAGACAACCTGCCCATTCCAGGTATTAGTCTAGTAAACTTCCTGTGAACAGCTTCCAAAGCATTTACAACCTCCCTTTTTTTAATTAATTCATGGGATATGGACGTCATTGGCTGGACAGCATTTATTGCCCATCCCTAGTTGCAAAACAAGGGAGATTGTCATCAACTTCAGGAAGCAGAGTGGAGAACATGCCCCTATCTACATCAATGGCGACAAAGTAGAAAGGGTCAAGAGCTTCAAGTTTTTAGGTGCCCAGGTCACCAACAATCTATCCTTGTCCCCCCCTGCTGACACTATAGTTAAGAAAACCCATCAAAGCCTTTAACTTCTTAGAAGACTAAGAAAATTTGGCATGTCAGCTACGACTCTCACCAATTTTTACAGATGCACTCTTTTTGGTTGTATCACTTGGTATGGCTCCTGTTCTGCCCAAGACCGCAAGAAGCTAAGAAAGGTTGTGAATGTAGTCCAATCCATCACACAAACCAGTCTCCCATCCATTGACTCTGTCTACACTTCCTGCTGCCTCAGCAAAGCAGCCAGTGTAATTAAGGATCCCATGCACCCCAGACATTCTCTCATCCACCTTCTTCCATCGGGAAAAAGGTATAAAAATCTGAGGTCACGTACCAACCAACACAAGAACAGCTTCTTCCCTGCTGCCATCAGACTTTTGAATGGACCTATCTTCCATTAAGTTGATCTTTCTCTACATCCTAACTATGACTGTAACATGACATTCTGCACTCTATCATTTCCTCCTCTGTGAATGGTATGCTTTGTATAGTGCGCAAGGAACAATACTTTTCACTGTGTACTAATACATGTGACAATAATAAATCAAATCAAAAAAGGGCAGTTGAGAATCAGCCACATTGCTGTGGCTTTGGAATCACATGTAGACTAGACTGGGTAAGGACAGCAGATTTCCTTCCCTAAAGAACAGTAGTGACCCAGATGGGTTTTTCCAATAATCGATTCATGATCAATTCTTGATTCCAGATATTTTTATTGAATTCAAATTCCAGTTGCTGTGGTGGGCTTCAAACCCAGGTCCCCAGAACATCAGCTGAGTTTCTGGCTTAATAGTCTAGTGATAATACCACTAGGCCTTCATTTCCCTCTAATATTGTGCACAATATTCCAGAGGTGGTCTTACTTGTGCCCTGTAGAACGAAAGCATAATCTCTCTACTTTGTAATTGATTCCCCTTACGATAAATGATAACATTCTATTAACTTTCCTAATTACTTGCTGTACTTGTAAATTAGCCTTTTGTGATTCATGCACTCGGAGACTCAGATCCCTCTAAATCTATGAGCTCTGCAGTCTCTCACCATTTAGAGAAAAGTGTTTTGTCTCCCTCCCAAAATGGACAATTTCACATTTCTGCACATTATACTCCATTTGTCAGAAATTTGTTCTCTAACCTGATCTATTTGTATCTTTTTGTAGCCTCCTTATGTCTTCTTCAAAGCCTACTTTCCTACCTATCTTTGTATTATCAGGAAATACAGCAACCATATCTTCAGTCCTTCCTGCAAGTCATTTATATAAACGGTAACAAGTTGAGGTCCCAGCATTGATCCCTGTGGCACACCAAAATACAGCAATGAAAAAAATGACCATTTGTGGGAAAAGGCAGGATCAGGCTGTTGAGTTGAATGATCAGCCATGATCATGATGAATGGCAGAGCTGGTTCAAAGGGTCAAATGATCTCATCCTGCTCCTATTTTCCATGTATTGCCTACTCTGTCTCCTGTTAGCCAGTTTTCTATCCATGCCAATATATTACCAACTACACCACGATTTTTTATTTTCTGCGATAACTTTTAATGTAGCACTTTAACAAATTCCTTCTGGAAATCTAAGTATGGTACACCCACTGGTTTCCTTTTATCCATAACACGTGACTCTTTCAAAGAACTCCAATAAATTGGTTAAACAAGATTTCCTTTTCACAAAACCATGATAACTTAGCCTGATTACCTTGATTTTTTTCTAATTACATTGAGATTATAGCTTCTAACTTTGTCCCTGTGACTGGTATTTAATTTCCTACTTTATATCTCCATTTTTGAATCATTCTCTATTTTCCAATCTAATATTCCTTCCCCAAATCTAGAGAAGCTTGGAAAATTAAAACCAGTGCATCAACTTTCTCACTGTCCACTTTGTTTAAGACCTTTGGATGAAGTCCATCAGGACCCAGGGCTTATCAGCCCACAGTTCCAATAATTTGCTCTGTACCACTTTCCTGGTGATTGTGATCTCCTTGAGTTCTTCCTTTCCTTCCATCTCCTGACCTACAGCTATTTCTGGCATGTTATTTGTATCCTCTAAAGTGAGATGAATGCAAAATTCCCATTTAATTCATCTGCCTTCTCCTTATTAATTCCTCTTACTCATTTTCGATAAGACTACCACTCACATTGTTAACTCTAATAGTTACTTTTATATTTCTACCTAGCTTTCTCTTGTACTCTAGTTTTTCCCTCCATATTAATCTTTAATCATTCTATGCTGCTTTTTATATTCTGTCCAATCAACAAATCTGCCACCCATTCTTGCACAATAATATGTGTTCTCTTTAAGTTTGATACCATCCTTCACTCTTTTAGTAAACTACAGGTGGTGTGAGGTCCCCTTGGAACTTTTCTTTATCTTTGGAATGTATCCTTACCTAAGGAAGGATATTCTTGCTCTAAAAGCAGCACAAAGCAGGTTTACCAGATTGATTCCTGGGGGGCAGGACTGTCATATGAGGAGAGATTCTGTCGGTTAGCATTATATTCGCTGGAGTTCAGAAGAATAAGGGGAGATCTCATAGAAATCTATAAAATTTCGAACAGAACTAGACAGGGTAGATGCAGGGAAGATGTTCCCAATAATGGAGGTGCCCAGAACTGGGGGTCACAGTCTGAGGATACAGGGTAGACTATTTAGGACAGAGATGAGGAGAAATTTCTTCACTCAAGTGGAATTCATTACCACAGAGAGTAGTTGAGGCCAAAACATTGAATGTTTTCAAGAAGCAGTTAGATACAGCACTTGAGGCAAAGGAGATCAAAGGATATGGGGGGAGGAGGATTCAGGCTATTGAGTTGAATGATGAGCCATGATCATAATGAATGGCGGAGCAGGCTCGAAGGGCTGAAAGGCCTCCTCCTCCTATTTTCTATGTTTCTATCCTGTGTATTCTTAAAATTCCCCTAAATGTTTGCCACTGCATCTCTATTAAGCCTATCTCGATTGTCCCCCTGAAATTGGCCTGGTGCATTGCCTAGCAAGTCTGTGTTGAAAGAGTCAATGCACAATGCCAGGGACTGAATTTTACATACACCCCAACCCCCATCCCCATCCCCAACCCTCACGTATCCCACCAACCCTCAATTTCTAGACAGGAGTGGGGAGGGTGGGGAAGCGACATTTGCACTTTAACCCATCTCAGGCAGGAAGTGGGAGGATGGGGCATCTCTTTCCCCTCAGTGATCTCTGAGGTGGGGGCGCTCTCTTCCCCTTCCCCCCCAGGATTTTGGAGCTTTGTGACCCTTCTCCCACTGCCACAATTGTCCCTCCAACCACTCATACACTCCTTACCATCCCACCCCATAACCCCTGAGCCATAGTGAAGGATGGGCCATGCTTGAGATCTCCAACAAGGTGTACTGCTCCACATGTCAGTGCAACTTTGACAACCAAGGGGACCAGGTAAAGACCAAACAATGCCTTGTTATCCCTGTTGTTACTGGCAATGGGCTGTGTGTTATCCACAGTTACCCTTGGCATTGTATAGTCTGTAACTGATATGCAGAGATTAGTTCCATTCAGGAAGTTCGCACAAATATGTTTTAAAAAAACAGTAGGAGGTTTATTTTCAGGTGTACATTGTGCCGGCTCCAATCTCCAAATGCCATTAGGCTGTGGAGGCTTTGGTGATGACACGGAGTGATCACATGACCATCCTGTTAAAGGGGCCACACCACACACAGTAATTCCCTGAATAGACAACATCCCTCCCCTTTTATTTCTAAGCCCCACCTTCCCCTCCAGACAATCACAGAGGTGTTTATGCATTGTATCATCAGTCTGATTGTATCTGTCACTCAGGCACATCGCTAGATATTTCTTCCCTCGGAGCGGTCACACTATGGTTTCCAATAGAAAAATTGGCAGTGGTGATACAATCACTAATCCTTTCTGGTTCGCCTGATGTTCCAGTAGTAACAGACCCAATGTCAGGAACTGAAGAGGGCGATTCATCTTGACGTGATTCTGGCCAGCCACTGTAGTCAGAATGGTGTCTACAAACATCTGCAATTTGGACTGTGTACAATAGGGGACCAGTTTGAGCAAGACTATTGCAGGTATCAGCTTAGTTTAGTTACATGCTAACACTCACTCCCCTTGATTAGACAAGTGTAATTTAGCACTCGGTTTTCTATTGGCTACTTCTGACTGTTGGTTTCATTCTATTATCGCCAGTGTCTCTTAGGGTATTAATAGATCAAATGTCTTGCAGTTTCTTCATCAGTAGCAACGCAGGAGAACTCTGTGGGTGCATGGGTAGTATTTCTGTAGGATGCCAAGAAGTTATTGGGATATTGGATTACTGTCTCAAAAAGCTTTCAGTGCGTGTTTCAGGAATTGCAAAATTGTTCAGCTACCCATCATTAGCTGGGCGATAGTGTACTGAGTTGACATGTTTGATTCCATTCCCCTTGAAACAATCTACAAATTCTCATGGCATAAATGATGATCCATTGTCATGACAATTTGTTTTGGCTTGCCAAACCTTGCAAAGATCTCCTCCAGTTTCCCAATGGCTTTCTCCATGTTGGTGGATTTCATCACGGCTGCTTCCTGGCCACTTAGAGTATGTGCCGACTTCGACCAAGAGCATACACCACTCTATTGGACTGGCAAAATCAATATGTAGGTATTACTAAGGCCATTCCCACAGGTGAAGGGTGATGACAGTTCTGAGTTCCTCACCCGAGCACATGACTGCCATTGTCCCACTTTTTCTATTTGGAAGTCCAGACCTGGCCACCAAAGTAACTTCGAGCAAATTGTTTCATCCCTCTGCCAAGATGCCCTTCATGGAGTTGCTCCAAAAGTTTGTGTTGTAAGTTTGGAGGGATTATCACTGAATCCCCACAACAAGCACCTTTGTCTATTAACTCTAGCTTCCATAAAACGAATGGTCTTAGATCAGAATGTATTCCTACTATCCTCCCTTTCAACACCATATCTAGTACT
This sequence comes from Carcharhinus amblyrhynchos, assembly GCF_965287045.1. Lineage (NCBI taxonomy): Eukaryota > Metazoa > Chordata > Chondrichthyes > Carcharhiniformes > Carcharhinidae > Carcharhinus > Carcharhinus amblyrhynchos. The sequence goes on along the minus strand of NC_137334.1, from coordinate 97,215,441 downwards.
TTCCCCATCTTGGGATGTTTCCTGGAATGTTGGTGGACTTATGCTGCTGCTACCAGAAAAATAGAAAATATTGGGAATATTGCTCGATGGTACATGGCCAGCAGGCAAGAATAACCACGATACTGCATCTGTGTTAGCATGGCTCTGACTGTTGATACTTTATGGACATAAGTATCAACAAGGGGCAACACGGTTTTGTGAGAGATAGAATTTATGACCATTTGGAATGATTCAGCTTAATCCGGGATAGTCAACACGGATTCATGAAGGGTAAGTCTAGCCTCACAAATTTGATTGAATTCTTCGAGGAGGTAACTAAGTATGTTGATGAAGGTAGAGCAGTTGATAAGAACATAAGAAATAGGAGCAGGAGTAGGCCAATTAGGCCTTCAAGCCTGCCCTGCCATTCAATAAGATCATGGCTAATCTGAAGTGGATCAGTTCCACTTTCTCACTTGCTCCCCATAACCCTTAATTCCCTTGTCTTTCTACCCGTGACTTAAATATATTCAACGAGGTAGCCTCCACCACTTCAATGGGCAGAGAATTCCAGAGATTCACCACCCTTTGAGTTAAGTTCCTCCTCAATTCCGTTCTAAACTGCTCCCCCCCCCTTATTTTGAGGCTGTGCCCTTTAGTTCTGTTTTCCTTTCTAAGCAGAAAGAATCTCTCTACCTCTACCCTATCTAGCCCCTTCATTTTCTTGTAAGCCTCTATAAGATCGCCCCCTCAGCCTTCTAAACTTTAACGAGTAGAGGCCCAGTCTATTTAATCTCTCATAAGCTAACCCCTTCATCTCCGGTATCAGCCTGGTGAACCTTCTCTGCACTCCCTCCAAGGCCAGTATATCCTTACACAAATAAGGGGACCAAAACTGCACACAGTACTCCAGTTGCGGCCTCACCAGTACCCTGTACAGTTGCAGCAAGACCTCCCTGCTTTTATATTCTATCCCCCTCGTGATAAAGGCCAGCATTCCATTCGCCTTCTTGATCACCTGCTGCACCTGCAGACTGGGTTTTTGCAATATGTGCACAAGGACCCCCAGGTCCCCCTTTGCACAGTAGCATGCTGCAGCTTTTCACCCTTTAAATAATATTCCTTCCTACTATTATTTCTACTAAAGTGGATAACCTCACATTTGCTAACGTTATAGTCCATCTGCTAGGTCCTCGCCCACTCACTCAGCCTATCCAGATCTCTCTGCAGACTTTCCGTGCCCTCCACGCAATTTGCTTTTCCACTCATCTTCTTATCATCAGCAAATTTTGTTACCCTACACTCAGCCCCCCTCCTCCAGATCATCTGTGTACATGGTAAACAGTTAAGGCCCCAGCACCGATCCCTGCGGCACTCCACTAGTCACCAACTGCCAACCAGAAAAGCATCCGTTGATTCCAACTCTCTGCTTCCTGTTAGATAACCAATCCTCAATCCACACTAACATTTTACCCCCAACTCCGTGTACCCTAACCTTCTGCAGCAACCTTTTGTGAGGCACCTTATCAAACGCCTTCTGGAAATCTAAAAACACCACATCCACCGGTTCCCCTCTATCTACCGCACCAGTCACACCTTCATAAAAATCCAGTAAATTCATTAAACACGACTTGCCCTTCACGAATCCATGCTGCGTCTGTTTGATCAAACCATTCTTTTCTAGGTGTCATGCTATTTCTTCTTTGATGATGGATTCTAGCATTTTTCCAACTACGGATGTTAAGCTAACCGGCCTGTAGTTCCCTGCCTTTTGTCTGCTACCTTTTTTAAACAGCGGTGTAACATTAGCCATTTTCCAATCCGCCGGCGCTTCCCCAGAGTCCAGCGAATTTTGATAAATAATTACTAAGGCATCTACTATCACTTCTGTCATTTCTTTCAGAACCCTGGGATGCATTCCATCCAGTCCCGGGGACTTTTCTACCTTCAGTCCCATTAGTCTACCGAGCACTACCTCTCTAGTGACAGTAATTGTATTAAGGACCTCATCTCCTACCAACCCTCTATTTTTAATATTTGGTGAGCTATGTCATATATATGGATTTATGATGTCGTATACATGGATTTTAATAAGGTGTTTGATAAAGTTCCCCATAAAGAAAGGCTCATAAAGAAAGTAAGTAGGTGTGGGATAGAAGAAAATTTGGCCGATTGGATAAGTAACTGGCTATCTCATTGGAAGACAGAAGGTGGTGGTGGAGGGAAGATTTTCAGACTGAAGACCAGTTACCAGCAGTGTACCACAGGGATCAATGCTGAGTCCTCTGCTATTTGTGATTTTTATCAATGACTTAGAGGAGGGAACTGAAGGGTGGGTCAATAAATTTGCTGATGACACCAAATTGGCGGAGTATTGGATGAGGTGGAGGGCTCTCGTAGGCTGCAAAGAGACATTGATAGGATGCAGAACTGGGCCGAAATATGGCAAATGGAGTTAAGTGCGAAGTGATTCATTTTAGTAGGATAAATTTGAATGCCGGTTACAGGGTCAATGGCAGAGTTCTGAAGAATGTGGAGGAACAGAAAGATCTTGGGGTTCAGATCCACAGATCTCTGAAGGTTGCCACTCAAGTGGATAGAGCCGTGAAGAAGGCTTATAGTGTGCTAGTGTTTATTAACCGGGGGTTTAGAGTTTAAGATCCATGGGGTTATGTTGCAACTATACCGGACCTTGGTGAGACCACATTTGGAATATTGTGTGCAGTTCTAGTCACCTCACTATAAGAAGGATGTGGAAGCATTGGAGAGAGTGCAGAGGAGATTTATCAGGATGCTGCCTGGTTTGGAGGGTAGGTCTTACAAGGAAAGGTTGAGGGAGCTGGGGCTTTTCTCTTGAGTGGAGGAAGATGAGAGGCGACTTAATAGAGGTTTATAAGATGATGAGGGGGATAGATAGAGTGGACGGTCAGAGACTATTTCCTTGGGTGGAAGTAGCTGTTAATAGGAGGCATAACTATAAGGTTTATTGTGGGAAATATAGGAGGGATGTCCGAGGTAGGTTCTTTACTCAGAGAGTGGTTGGGGTGTGGAATGCACTGCCTGCTGTGATAATGGAGTGGGACACTTTAGGAACTTTCAAGCGGTTATTGGATAAGCACATGGAGCACACCAGAATGGTAGGGAGTGGGATAGCTTGATCTTAGTTTAAGACATAGCTCAGCACAACATCGAGGGCCAAAGGGCCTGTACTGTGCTGTACTGTTCTATGTCCTACGTTCCCTAGGGATCAGTGCTGGGATCTTTGCTGTTTGCAATAACTATAAATGGGAGAAAATGTAACTGGTTTGATTCGTAAGTTTGCGGATGACACAAAAATTGGTGGAATTGCGGATAACAATGTGAACTGGCAGAGGGTGTAGCAGGATATTGATCGGTTGGAGAATTAGGTGGAGAGATGGCAGATGGAATTTAATCCAGACAAATGTGAGGTAATGCATTTTGGAAGGTCTAATTCGGATGGGAAATATAATGGCATTAAATGGCAAAATCCTTAAAAGTATTGATAGGCAGAGGGATCTGGGTGTACAGGTACACAGGTCACTGAAAGTGGCAACGCAGGTGGAGAAAGTAGCCAAGAAGGAATACGGCATGCTTGCCTTCGTCGGCTGGGACATTGAGTTTAAAAATTAGGAAGTCTTATTGAAACTTTATACCATCGTGGTCTCCTTTGTTAAGATTCAAGAGGTTACGGATTGTGATTGAGTGTAATTCTTAGTGTGAAGATGGGACTTTGTCTCTGCTGTGCACTGGTCACTCTTACCAATACTGTCATGGATAGGTGCATCTGTGGCAGGCAGTTTGGTGAGGATGAAGTCCATAAGACCAAAAGACTGTAAGATAAAGGAACAGAATTAGGCTATTCAGCCCATCAAGTCTGCTCCACCATTCAATAATGGTTGATATTTTTCTCATTCCCATTCTCCTGCCTTTTCCCCATAACCTTGATCCCCTTATTAATCAAGAACCTATCTATTTCTGTCTGAAAGACAATCACTGACTTGGCCTCTGCGACAAACAGTTTCACAGATTCACCACTCTCTGGCTGAAGAAATTCCTCCTTATCTCTGTTTTAAAGAATCGTCCTTTTAGCCTGAGATTGTGCCCTCTAGTTCTAGTTTTTCTTATGAGTGGAAGCACCCTCTCCATGTCCACTCTATCCATCCTCGCAGTATCCTGTAAATTTTAGTAAGACCCCCCCACCCTGCAAACCCTCATCCTTCCAAACTCCAACAAATATAGACCCAGAGTCCTCAACCATTCCTCATACGACAAGCTCTTCATTCCAGGCATCATTCTTGTGAACCCCCTCTGGACCCTTTCCAACGCCAGCACATCCTTCCTTAGATATGGAGCCCAAAACTGCACACAGTACTTCAAATGGGGTCTGACCAGAGCCTTATATAGCCTCAAAAGTACATAATAAGGACCTAAGAAATAGGAGCAGGAGTAGGCCATCAAGCCCTTTGAGCCTGCCCCGCCACTCAATAAGATCATGGCTGATCTGAAGTGGATCAGTTCCATTTTCCCGCTCACTCCCCATAACCCTTAATTCCCTTGTCTATCAAAAACCTATCTACCCGTGACTTAAATACATTCAGCGAGGTAGCCTCCACCACTTCAATGGGCAGAGAATTCCAGAGATTCACCACCCTTTGAGTGAAGAAGTTCCTCCTCAACTCCAATCTAAACTGCCCCCCCCTTATCTTGAGGCTGTGCCCTCGAGTCCTGCTATCCTTTCTAAGTGGGAAGAATCTCTCTACCTCTACCCTATCCATCCCCTTCATTATCTTATACGTCTCTATAAGATCCCCCCTCATCCTTCTAAACTCCAACGAGTGCAGACCCAGTCTGTTTAGTCTCTCTTCATAGTCCAACTCCCTCATCTCCGGTATCAGCCTAGTGAACCTTCTCTGCACTCCCTCCAAGGCCAATATATCCTTCTGCAAGTGCGGCAACCAAAACTGCACACAGTACTCCAGCTGCGGCCTCACCAGTACCCTGTAGAGTTGCAGCAAGACCTCCCTGCTTTTATATTCTATCCCCCTCGCTATAAAGGCCAGCATTCCATTCGCCTTCTTTATCACCTGCTGCACCTGCAGACTGGGTTTTTGCGACTCATGGACAAGGACCCCCAGGTCCCTCTGCACTGTAGCATGCTGCAGCTTTTCACCTTTTAAATGATAATCCCTCCTACTATTATTTCTGCCAAAGTGGATAACCTCACACTTGCTAACATTATACTCTGTCTGCCAGGTCCTCGCCCACTCGCTTAGCCTATCCAGATCCATCTGCAGACTTTCCACACCCTCCACGCAATTTGCTTTTCCACTCATCTTCGTATCATCAGCAAATTTCGTCACCCTACACTCAGCCCCCTCCTCTAGATCGTCTATATAAATGGTAAATAGCTGAGGCCCCAGCACCGATCCCTGCAGCACTCCACTCGTCACCAACTGCCAATCAGAATAGCACCCATTGATACCAACTCTGCTTCCTATTAGACAACCAATCCTCTATCCACACTAACACCTTACCCCCAACTCCGTGCACCCTAACCTTCTGTAGCAACCTTTTGTGAGGCACCTTATCAAACGCCCTTTGGAAATCTAAAAACACCACATCCACCGGCTCCCCTCTGTCTACCGCACTAGTCACATCCTCATAGAAATCCAATAAATTTGTCAAACACGACTTCCCCTTAACGAATCTGCGTTGCGTCTGCTCTATCAAACCATTCTTTTCTAGGTGCCTCGCTATTTCTTCTTTGATGACAGATTCAAGCATTTTTCCAACTACAGGCGTTAAACTAACCGGTCTATAATTCCCTGCCTTTTGTCTGCTACCTTTTTTAAACAGCAGCGTAACATTAGCTGTTTTCCAACTTCCGGCACTTCCCCGGAATCCAGCGAATTTTAATAAATAATTACTAAGGCATCCACTATCATCTCTGCCATTTCTTTCAGAACCCTGGGATGCATTCCATCCGGTCCTGGGGACTTTTCCACCTTCAGTCCCATTAGTCTAGCAAGCACTACCTCTCTAGTGACAGTAATCGCATTCAGGCCCTCAAGTCCTACCATCCTTCTATCTTTAAGATCCGGCAAACTATTCGTGTCCTCCTCCGTGAAGACCAAGGCAAAAAACCTATTTAAAGCCTCAGCCATTTCCTCATCTCCCACCGCTAAATCTCCCTCTCATCCTCTAAGGGTCCAACATTCACTCTAGCCAGCCTCCTCTTCTTTATATGTTTGTAAAAACTTTAACTGTCCTTTTTTACGTTTAGTGCTAGTTTAGCTTCATAGTCTATCTTTCCTTTCTTTATCACCTTCTTGGTCATTCTTTGTTGATTTTTAAATTTTTCCCAATCTTCTAATCGCCCACTACTTTTAGCCACTCTGAATGCATCAGCTTTTAATTTAACACTCTTCTTTATTTCCTTAGATAACCACAGCTGGTTATCCCTTCTCCTACATTCCTCTTTACCATCGGAATATATTTCTGCTGAGTACCGAAAAAATCTCCTTAAAACTCCTCCATCTCTGGTCTTCACTGCTCTTATATTGTAGCCATTTTGTTGTCTACATGATACACTGCAGGAAAGGATGTCCCAAGGTGTAGTACATTGGGGAGACCATGTAGACGCTATGACAATGAATGAATAATCACTGCTTGACAGTGTTGCCAAGTTACAAATGTATGTACCGTGTACCTGGTGGAGATATACTCAACAAAGCTAACAATTGCAAATCATTGTGACATAAATGACACAAAGGACACATAATGGAACTGAGAAAGAGACAAATATGACCATGTCTTATGAAATCAAAGAACAACCCAGTACGGGAAACAGGCCCTTTGGCCCAACGAGCCCGCTCCGCCATCTTAATAAAGCATTTTCCTACACCTACCTTACCCCATGTGTACGCTAATGGTACCCCTATTGTAACCAGATTCAGGGGAGAATAGTGTAGGGTCAATTTGGTACACCAATCAGCCTAAAAGCACATCTTTGGGGTGTGGGAGGAAACCGGAGAAACCCACGCAACGACAGGGAGAATGCGCAAACTCCCACAGACACTGGCCCAAATCCATGTACCTGCACAGCTAGCAGTGATAGCCACTGAGCTGTACTTCTCCCCCCTCACCCTTAGCTCGTGACCTCTTGTGATATTTGTCTCCAATCTAGGAAAAAGCCTGCCACTGTTGACTCTATCTATACCCTTCATTATTTTATACACCTCTATCAGATCCCCCCTTAATCTCCGTCTTTCTAAGGAGAAAAGCCCCAGTTTACCCAATCTTTCCTCATATCCCACTCCTTCCATACCAGGCAGCATCCTGGTAAACCTCCTCTGCACTCTCTCCAGGGTCTCCACGTCCTTCCGGTAGTAAGGTGACCAGAACTGAACGCAGTACTCCAAATGCGGCCTAACCAACGTTCTGTACAACTGAAGCATTAGACGCCTATTCCATAAGCTTTCTTCGCAACCTTCTCCACCTGGGTTGCCACCTTCAGAGACTTGTGCACTTGCACTCCCAAGTCCCTCTGCATTTCTATACTCTTAATTGGTCTACCTTTTATCATGTAACTCCGTCCTGCCTTATTCCTTCCAAAATGCATCACCTCGCATTTGTCAGGATTAAATGCCATCTGCCATCTATCTGCCCAGCATACTAACCTATCTATATCCTGCTGTGTCACCTGACAATCTTAAGAACATAAGAAATAGGAGCAGGAGTAGGCCATCTAGCCCTTCGAGCCTGCCCCGCCATTCAATAAGATCATGGCTGATCAGTCGTGGCTCGGTTCCACATTCCCGCCCTCTCCCCATAACCCTTAATCCCCTTGCCTATCAAAAACCGATCAACCCGTGCCTTAAAAATATTGAGCGAGACAGCCTCCACCACTTCAACGGACAGAGAATTCCAGAGATTCACCACCCTTTGAGTGAAGAAGTTCCTCCTCAACTCCATTCTAAACCGTCCCCCCTTTATCCTGAGGCTGTGCCCTCTAGTCCTACTGCCCTTTCTGAGCAGGAAGAGCCTCTCCACCTCTATCCTATCCATCCCATTCAACATCTTATACATATCAATGAGATCTCCCCTCATTCTTCTAAACTCTAACGAGTACAAGCCTAGTTTATTCAGCCTCTCCTCATACTTCAACCCCCTCAACAACGGAATCAGCCTAGTAAACCTCCTCTGCACTCCCTCCAAGGCCAAAATATCGTTGCGTAAGTGCGGCGACCAAAACTGCACACAATACTCCAGCTGCGGCCTCACCAACGCCCTATACAGCTGCAGCAAGACCTCCCTACTTTTATATTCAATCCCCCTCGCTATGAAGGCCAGCATCCCATTCGCCTTCCTGACCACCTGCTGCACCTGCAGGCTGGGTTTTTGCGACTCATGCACAAGGACCCCGAGGTCCCTCTGCACCATCGCCTGCTGCAGTTTTTCGCCACGTAGGTAATAGTCCTTCCTACCATTATTCCTACCAAAGTGGACATTTGCCAACATTAAATTCCATTTGCCAGTTCCTGGCCCATTCGCCCAGCCTATCTAGATCCTTCTGCAGACTCTCCACACCCTCCGCACAATTTGCCGTTCCACCAATCTTGGTGTCATCAGCAAATTTCGACACCCTACACTCGGTTCCCTCCTCCAGATCATCTATATAAATGCTAAATAGCTGAGGCCCCAGCACCGACCCCTGGGGCACTCCACTAGTCACCAACCGCCAATCCGAATAGCACCCATTGACCCCCACTCTCTGCCTCCTATTTGACAACCAGTCCTCGATCCACGCTAACACCCTACCCCCAACTCCATGCCCCCTGACCTTCTGCAATAACCTCTTGTGAGGTACCTTGTCAAACGCCTTCTGAAAATCAAGAAAGACCACATCCACCGGCTCTCCTCTATCCACCGCCCTAGACACATCCTCATAGAACTCCAATAAATTTGTCAGACACGACTTCCCTTTAACGAAACTGTGCTGCGTCTGCTCTACCAAACAATTCTCCTCAAGGTGCCTCACTATTTTCTCCTTGATCACGGATTCTAACATTTTTCCTACAACAGACGTTAAACTAACCGGCCTATAATTCCCCGCCTTTTGCTTGCCACCCTTCTTAAACAACGGCGTAACATTAGCCGTTTTCCAATCTTCCGGCACTTCCCCGGAATCCAGCGACGTTTGGAAAATAATCACCAAGGCATCCACTATCACCTCCGCCATTTCCTTCAGAAACCTTGGATGCATTCCATCCGGTTCTGGGGACTTGTCCACAATCAGCCCCTCCAGTCTGTCGAGTACCGCCTCTCTAGTAACAATAACCCTCACTATCCGCCAATCCTGCCATCTTGGTGTCATCTGCAAACTTGCTGATCACACCATGTACTCCCTCTTCCAAGTCATTTATATATATTACGAAGAGAAGAGGTCCCAGGTTTTGTCAAGGGCAGGTCGTGCCTTACGAGCCTAGTTGAGTTCTTCGAAAATGTGACTGAACACATTGACGAAGGAAGTGCAGTGGACGTGGTGTACATGGACTTCAGCAAGGCATTTGATAAGGTCCCCCATGCAAGACTTCTTGAGAAGGTGAGAGGGCATGGGATCCAAGGGCCTTTGGCCTTGTGGATCCAGAACTGGCTTGCCTGCAGAAGGCAGAGAGTGGTTGTGGATGGGTCTTTTTCTGCATGGAGGTCAGTCACCAGTGGAGTGCCCCAGGGATCTGTTCTAGGACCCTTGCTGTTTGTCATTTTCATAAATGACCTGGATGAGGAAGTGGAGGGATGGGTAAGTAAGTTCGCTGATGACACGAAGGTCGGTGGTGTTGTGGATGGTCTGGAAGGATGTCAGAAGTTGCAGCAGGACATAAATAGGATGCAGGACTGGGCGGAGAAGTGGCAGATGGACTTCAACGCGGATAAATGTGTAGTTGTCCATTTTGGCAGGACCAATGGGATGAACGAGTGCACTACCAAGGGCAGGAGTCTTAGTAGTGTTGAAGAGCAGAAGGATCTTGGGGTCCGGGTCCACAGGACGCTTAAATCGGCCTCGCAGGTGGAGGATGTGGTCAAGAAGACGTATGGTGTACTGGCCTTCATTAATCGAGGGATTGAGTTTAGGAATCGGGAGGTAATGCTGCAACTTTATAAGACCCTTGTCAGGCCTCATTTGGAGTACTGTGCGCAGTTCTGGTCGCCTCACTATAGGAAGGATGTAGAAGCTATTGAAAGGGTACAGAGGAGATTTACAAGGATGTTGCCTGGACTGGGAGGCATGCCTTATGAAGTTAGGTTGAGGGAGCTGGGACTCTTCTCCCTGGAGAGACGAAGGTTGAGCGGCGACCTGATAGAGGTTTATAAAATGTTGAGAGGAATAGATAGGGTGGATTCTCAGAGGCTATTTCCCCGGGTTGAAATGGTCGCTACGAGAGGACACAGATTTAAGGTGCGGGGAGGCAAGTACAGAAGTGATGTTAGGGGTAAGTTTTTCACTCAGAGGGTGGTGAGTGAATGGAATCGGCTGCTGTCAGTGGTGGTGGAGGCGAACTCGCTGGGGTCTTTTAAAAGACTTCTGGATGAGTATATGGGATTTAATGGGATTGGGCGTTATAGATAGGTCTATGGATTGGTTGGTGTTGATGTGATCAGCGCAACTCGTGGGCCGAAGGGCCTGTTTGTGCTGTAGTGTTCTATGTTCTATGTACTGAGCCCTGCAGCACACCACTGGTGACAGACCTCCATCTTGAAAAGGACCCTTCCACTACTCTCTGTCTCCTGTTGCCTAGCCAGTTTGCAATCCATCTAGATACCTGTCCCTGTATCCCATGTGCCTCAACCTTTTCTATCAGCCTACCGTGAGGGACTTTGTCAAACGCCTTACTGAAATCCATATAGACGACATCAACGGCTCGCCCATTGTCAACCGTTTTTGTCACCTCCTCAAAAAATTCTACCAGATTTGTAAGGCAAGACCTCCCCTGAACAAAGCCATGTTGCGTATCCCTAATCAGATTGCAACGCTCCAAATACTTACACATCCTATCCCTAACAATTTTCTCTAACAATTTTCTTACCACGGATGTCAAACTCACCAGCCTATAATTACCAGGGTTATCCCTGCTGCCCTTTTTAAACAGCGGTACCACATTCGCTATCCTTCAGTCCTCTGGGACCTCACCTGTGTCCAAAGAAGAGACAAAGATTTGCGTCAGAGGCCCAGAAATTTCATCTTTCACCTCCCTAAGCAGCCTGGGATAAATGCCATCAGGCCCCGGAGCTTTATCAGTTTTTATGCTACCTAAAAACCCTAACACTTCCTCCCTCGTAATGGACATCTCCTTCAACTGATCTACAGCTTTCTCCAAGACATTACAAGACACCAAGCCCCTCTCCTTTGTGAATACCGACGCAAAGTATTCATTCAGGATCTCCCCCATTCCCTCAGACTCAATGCATAGTCCCCCTCCTTTGTCCCTAAGAGGACCTATTTTCCCTCTAACCACCCTCTTGTTCCTAATCTTGGTAACAGGAGAAGAGGGTAGCAGTGGAAGGGTCTTTTTCTAGCTGGAGGTCTGTGACTAGTGGTGTGCCGCAGGGCTCAGTACTGGGACCTCTGCTATTTGTAATATATATAAATGATTTGGAAGAGGGAGTAAGTGATGTGATCAGCAAGTTTGCAGATGACACGAAGATGGCTGGACTTGCTGACAGTGATGAGCAGTGTCGGACAATACAGCAGGATATAGATAGGCTGGTAAACTGGGCAGAGAAATGGCAGATGGAATTTAATACAGATAAATGCGAGGTGATGCAGTTTGGAAGAAATAATGTAGGGGGTAGTTATACAATAAATGGTAGGGCTATTAAGAGTATAGAAACACAGAGGGACCTGGGTGTGCATGTTCACATGTCCTTGAAGGTGGCAGTACAGGTGGAGAAGGTGGCGAAGAAGGCATACAGTCTGCTTGCCTTTATAGGAAGGGGTATAGAGTATAAAAGCTGGCGCCTAATGTTGCAGTTGTATAAACGTTGGTTAGACCACATTTGGAGTACTGTGTCCAGTTCTGGTCGCCGCACTACCGGAAGGATGTGGAGACCCTGGAGAGAGTGCAGAGGAGGTTTACCAGGATGCTGCCTGATATGGAAGGTCTTAGCTATGAGGAGAGATTGGGCAAATTGGAGCTGTTCTCCCTGGAAAGACGGGGAATGAGGGGAGATCTAATAGAGGTGTATAAGATTATGAAGGGTATAGATAGAGTGAACAGTGGGAAGCTTTTTCCCAGGTTGGATACGAAAATCACGAGGGGCCACGGGCTTCAGGTTAGAGGGGCGAGGTATAATTCAGATTTCAGAGGGAGGTTTTTCACGCAGAGGGTTGTGGGGGCCTGGAATGCACTGCCAAGTAGGGTGGTGGAGGCAGGCATGCTAGAGTTGTTTAAGGTTTACCTAGATAGGCACATGAGCAGACTAGAGATGGAGGGATACAAAAGATTGTTCTAGTTAAGGATCAAGAGCCTCAGGACGTTCCTGGGAATCAATAGATTCCTATGGGCCGTCCAACATATTTTATGGCTCACCTGTCTCTTAGGTTTGAGCTTCTGGGGATCTTCCGTGAATGTCTGAATAGGCTGTGTATGTTTATTGATGTCTCTTTTTTTACATCCACAGGTGATTTGGTCCGCCTTGTTGGCCAGCAAGGGGCATACACGCAGTGGGTCGTGCGAGGGCTGCTCTTGGATGTTGCTTTGAGAGTTGCCTAGTGCTTCACATCGTTAGTGTACGCTTAAACTGGACCAACTGACAGGCAACACGACAGCTCAGTGACTATCACTGTTTGCTGTGCAGATACATGGATCTGGGTCAGATCTCCGACTTGGATCGGTGTCTGTGGGAGTTTACACATTCTCCCCGTGCTTGCGTGGATTTACTCCGGGTGCTCCGGTTTCCTCCCACACCCCAAAAACGTGTTTTTAGGCTGATTGGTGTTAACGAATTATCCCTAAATTAGACCTCCCTTAATCTGGCGCACATATAATTCTCTCAGTTTGCACCCTTTTATTGTGAAGTCCAAGAGGCGTAGACAAAAGTCGTAGGTCGAAGAAGGATTGGAAAGAGTCACCCACTGCAAGTTAAAAAGGGCGGCGCGGGCTTGTTGGGCCGAAGGGCCTGTTTCCTGTGCTGTGTTGTTCTTTGTTCTTTGAATTGCAGATAGCGATGAGGACCATCAGAGGATATAGTAGGATACAGGTTGGTTGGAGACTTGGGCGAAGAAATGGCAGATTGACTTTAATCAGGACAAATGCACTTTGGAAGGTCTAATGCAGATGAGAAATATACAGTAAATGACAGAACCCTAAAGAATATTGATAGCTAGAAGGGATCTGGGTGTACGGGTACACATCACTGAAGGTGGCAACGCAGGTGGAGAAGGTGGTCAAAAAGGTATACGGCATGCTTGCCTTCATCGGCCGGGGCGTTAAGTATAAAACTTGGCAAGTCATGATGCAGCTTTATAGAACATTAATTAGGCCACACTTGGAATATAGTGTTCAATTTTGATCGCCACACTTCCAGAAGGATGTGGAGGGTTTAGAGAGGTTACAAAAAAGATTTAACAGGCATTGAGGGCATTAGATATAAGAAGAGATTGGAGAAACTTGGTTCTCACTGGAACGACAGAGGTTGAGGGGCAACAAGAAGTCTACAAGATTATGAGAGGCATGGACAGAATGGATAGTCAGAAGCTTTTTCCCAGGGTGGAAGAGTCAATTACTAGGTGGCATAGGTTTAAGATATGAAGAGCAAGGTTTAAAGGAGATGTACAAGACAAGATTTTTTATATAGAGGGTGGTGGTGCCTGAAACCCGCTGTCGGGGAGGTAGTGGAAGCAGTTACAATAGTGACTTTTAAGGGGCATCTTGACAAATACATAAATAGGCTGGGAATAGAAGGATATGGTCCCCAGAAGGTAGGGGCTTTTAGTTGAGACAGGCAGCATGGTCGGTGCCTGTTGGAGGGCCGAAGGGCCTGTTCCTGTGCTGTAATGGCATTTTCATCATTGAATCATGCACTGAATCAACATTCTAAGGGTTACCATTTACCAGAAACGGAACTGGACTAGCCATATTGGGGCAGCCTGATGGCACAGTGGTTAGCACTGTTGCCTCACAGCACAGGGACCCAGGTCGATTCCTGGCTCAGGTGACTATCTGTGTGGACATTCTCCTTATGTCTGCATGGATTTCCTCCGGGTGCTCTGGTTTCATCCCGCACTCCAAAGATGTGTGGGTTATGTGATTTGGCCATGCTATATTTCCCCTTAATGTCAGGGAACTAGCTAGGGTAAATGCATAGTGATAAGGCCTGGATGGGATTGTGGTTGGCGCACTGTAGGATTCTATGATTCAATATAAAAACTGTGGCTACAAGAGCAGGTCAGAAGTTAGGAATCCTGTGGCCAGTAGCTCACCTCCTGACTCTCCAAAGCTTGTCCGTCATCTACAAGGCATAACTCAGGAGTGTGCTGGATGGGTGCAGCTCCAACAACACTCAAGAAGCTCAACACCATCCAGGACAAAGCAGTCCACTTGATTGGTACTCATTCCATAAACGTTCATTCCACCACCGATGCACAGTGGCAGCCGTGTGCACTATCTACAACATGTACTGCAGGAACTCACCAGAGCTCTTAGGCAACAACTTGCCAACTTATGGCCCCTACCATCTAAAGGACAAATGTGGCAGACATGGGAACACCACCGTCTGGAGATTCCCCTCCAAGTCATTCACCATCTTGTTTGGAAATATATCATCATTCCTTCACGCCTTGCTGAGTTAAAATCCTGGAACTCTCTTGCTAACAGCGCTGTGGATGTATTTACACCTCAGGTAGTGCAATGTTTCAAGAAGGGATTGGTTTAGGTTAGTGGGTCATTGTTTTTTAACTGGTTGGCGCAACATCGTGGGCCGAAGGGCCTGTTCTGCGCTGTAATGTTCTATGTTCTCTAGCACTGAAAAGTTTGCCTTTATCAATTCACCTGCCCTTTGCCTTTTCCTTCCTTTATCTTTTTGAATACTGTATCCAGGAATATTTAACATTCAGTCCTATGATTCTTTGAGCTAGATCTCTGTTATAACTATAACGTTGTATTTCCATATGGCAACCTTCACTTGCAACTCACCAATCTTATTTATACAGTCCACAATTTACACAAATGCACAGTAACCTTAATTTAGACTTTATTGCTTTCTTCCTTATTCTGAACCCACTTAATGCCATACTATTTCCTATTCTAATGTTTCCTCTGTGTCCCACTATTGCTATCTCTCTGATATTACATTCTAGATCCCAACTCCTGCCAAGTTAGTTTAAACCCTTCCCAATAGCCCCACAAGGAAATAGTTTCAGGCTTTGTTTAAAATGCAACCTGTCTTGCCATTACAGGTCCCATCTCCCCTATAGTTGGTGCCAATATCCCAGGAATCTAAGGTCTAAAATATCTAAAAGGAAAGAAAACAATCTAATGATAAGATTCATAGAACCCTACAGTGCAGAAAGAGGCCCTTCGGCCCATTGAGTCTGCACCAAATACAATCCCAACCAGGCCCTACCCTGATATCCCTACATATTATAGCTCCTAATAAGATGTTGAGAGGTATAGGTAGGGTGGATTCTCGGAAGCTATTTCCCAGGGCTGAAATGGTCGCTACGAGAGGACACAGGTTTAAGGAGCTGGGGAGCAGGTACAGAGGGGCTGTCAGGGGTAAGTTTTTCACTCAGAGGGTGGTGAGTGAGTGGAATCGGTTACCGTCGGTGGTGGTAGAGGTGAACTCATTGGGGTCTTTTAAGAGACTTCTGGGTGAGTACATGGGATTTAATGGGATTGAGGGTTATAGATAGGCCTGGTAGGTAGGGATATGATCGGCACAGCTTGTGGACCGAAGGGCCTGTTTGTGCTGTAGTGTTCTATGTTCTATAATCCCTCTAACCTACGATCCCTGGACACTAAGGGGCAATTTCTCAGCATAACCAATCAACCTAACCCGCACATCTTTGGACTGTGAGAGGAAACTGGAGTCCCCGGAGGAAATCCATGCAGACACGAGGAGAATGTGCAAACTCCACACAGACAGTGACCCAAGCCAGGAATTGAACTCAGGACCCTGGAGCTGCGAAGAGCAGTGCTAACCACTGTGCTACCGTGCCACCCAAAATTATCTGTAAATGATACCTAGATATTGGGAATATCATATTTAAATTTTATAAAATTAGAAAACAGGGCAAAAAACAGGCCAGGTGACCCAACAGTACATACAGGTGTTTATACTCCACTCAAGCCACTTCCCATCCTTCCTCAACTAACTTTGCCAGCTCACAAGTGGCTGGGATTTTTCAGTCACCATGCCACAGCATGGTCCCTGTAGTGAATGCAGAGAGCTATTCAGATTTCCATTGACTTTGGTGAGAGGGGCTGAATAATTCTGTGTGCTTTACTGGCTTCCCCTTAAATGCTTTGTTTTCTTCACCTTAACTGCTACCTTTGGTAGTGAGTTCCACTTTAGTAGAGAATTCACCACTCTGAGTAAAGAGGTTTCTTTTGAATTCCCTATTTGATTTCTTGGTGATTATTTTAGAACATAAGAAATAGGAGCAGGAGTAGGCCATCTAGCCCTTCAAGCCTGCCCCGCCATTCAACAAGATCATGGCTGATCTGAAGTGGATCAGTTCCACTTTCCCGCTTTCTCCCCATAACCCTTAATTCCCTTGTCTATTAGAAACCTATCTACCCGTGACTTAAATATATTCAGCGAGGTAGCCTCCACCATTTCAACGGGCAGAGAATTCCAGAGATTCACCACCCTTTGAGTGAAGAAGTTCCTCCTCAACTCTGATCTAAACTGCAGCCCCCCCCCCCCCCCCCATTATTTTGAGGCTGTGCCCTCTAGTTCTGCTTTCCTTTCTAAGCAGGAAGAATCTCTCTACCTCTACCCTATCCAGCCCCTTCATTATCTTATATGTCTCTATAAGATCCCCCCTCAGCCTTCTAAACTCCAACGAGTACAGACCCAGTCTATTAAATCTCTCTTCATAGGCTAACCCCCTCATCTCTCGTATCAGCCTAGTGAACCTTTTCTGCACTCCCTCCAAGGCCAATATATCCTTCCGCAAGTGCGGTGACCAAAACTGCACACAGTACTCCAGTTGCGGCCTCACCAGTGCCCTGTACAGTTGCAGCAAGACCTCCCTGCTTTTATATTCTATCCCCCTCGCGATAAAGGCCAACATTCCATTCGCCTTCTTGATCACCTGCTGCACCTGCAGACGGAGTTTTTGTGATTCGTGCACAAGGACCCCCAGGTCCCTCTGCACTGTAGCATGCTGCAGCTTTTTGCCTTTTAAGTAATAATCCTTCCTACTATTATTTCTACCAAAGTGGATAACCTCACATTTGCTAACATTATACTCTATCTGCCAGGTCCTCGCCCACTCGCTCAGCCAGTTTTTCTACTCACTCACCATTTTCTAGTGGTGGCCCTGGTTAAGCTCTTCTCCAACACATTGGAAACACTCTCCCTTTGCCCACTCAATCAAAACCTTTCATAATCTAAAAGCCTCTATTAGAACATCCCTCAGCCTTTTTTCAAGAAAAAAAGAGATTCCAATGTTCACCCTTTCTTGACAGATAAAACCTCAACTCTGGCATCATCCTTGGAAATCTTCTTTGTATTTTCTCCAGTATATTTATTTTTAATACCGCACCAACCAGAACTGTTCACAGTACTTTGTGTGATCTAATAAAAGTTTAATACACATTCAACATATCTTCTACACTTTTCAATTCTATCCCTCTAGAAATAAGACCCAGTATTTCGTTTGTTTATTTTTTATTAACCAGCTTTTAATGATTTGTATATTCCAAATTTGAATCAGAAATTGTAAACAACACTGGTCATAGAATTGGGGAGTGCCACTTCCGACATTCAGCCATTCTGAATAACATCATCCCTATTCTCTGCTTTCTATCTTGGTGCCATTCATAAGACCATCTGAGCAATGGCAATATTGTAACAAGTATGTCACCACAACATAAGAACTAGCAGCAGGATAGGCCAATCAGCCCATTAAGCCTGCTCTGCCGATCAATAAGATCATGACTGATTTGATCATGACCTCAAATCTACTGTCCTGCCTGCTCCTAGTAACGTTGACTCCCTTGTAGATTATAGTCTATCTCAGCAAGAGAGTTTCCTGCAGGATAAGACCATCTGTAGAATGGGAATGTCTTTTGATAATTTGCCAAACAATTTGCCTTTAAAATGATTAAAAATCCCAGGGCATTTCACAAGAGCATTGTCAACAAAACTGGACACTGAGCCATATAAGCAGATCTTTGGACAAGTGACCAAAAGCTTAGTTAAAATAAGATGGTTTAAGGAGTGTCTTAGAGAAAGAGAGAACTGAATAAACAGACATTTAGGGAAGGAATTTCAAAGCTTCTTTAGCACAACTACCAATGATGGAGGAATTAAAATTGGCAGTGTGCAGGTTTCCAGAGTTTAGAAGAGTATGAGGCAACTGCATCAATTTTTTTAAGATCCTGAGGGGAGCTGATTTGGAGAGGATGTTTTGTAAGAAAATCTAGAACTAGGGGGCCACTGTTTAAAAATAAGAAGTCGCTCATTTAAAATGAGAAGGTGGAGAAGTTCTTTCAGAGGATCATGTGTCTCTGGAACTTTCCCTCAAAAGGCAGTGGGAGTGAAGTCCTTGAATATTTTTAAGGCAGATAGATTCTTGATCAACAAGGTGGAGAAGAATTATCAGGGTTGGCAGGAATGTGGGGTTGAGGTTACAGTCAGATCAGCCCCTATCTTATTAAATGGGGAAACAGACTCAAGGGGCCAAATGACCTACTTCTGCTCTTAATTCATATATGTTCTTTGTACACATACATCTTGGTGGTTCTGCGGCTAGAGAATTTTAAAAAGTTGGAGAGGGACAAGATCACAGAGGGATCTGAAGACAAGGATGAGAATTTATAAATTAAGGATTTGCTGGATTAAGAGTCAAGGTAGGTCATTGAGCACAGGTGTGATAGGGCCCTAACACGCTGTGAGTTAAAATACAAGCAACAGCATTTGGGATGAAGTCAAATTTAAGGAGGATGGAAAATAGGAAGTGAACTAGGAGAGTTTTTTTTATTATAGGATGTGGGCATCACTGGTTAGGCCAGCATTCATTGCCCATCCCTAGCTGCCCTTCACAAGATGGTGGTGTGCTGCCATCTTGAATCGCTGCAATCCCTGAGGTGTAGGTACACCCACAGTGCTGTTAGGAAGGGAAATCCAGAATTTCAGTCCAGCGACAGTGAAGGAATAGTGATGTATTTTCAAGTTAAGATAGTGAGTGACTTGGACGGGAACATCTCGGTTGTGGTGTTCCCAGGTATCTGCTTCTCTTGTTCTTTTAGATGGTAGCAGTCGTGGGTTTGAGGAGTACTGTCTAAGGAGTGAGTTCCTGCAGTGCATCTTGTAGATGATACACACGGTTACCACTCCGTGTTGGATGGAGTATATGTTTGTGGAAAGGGTAGCAATCAAGTGGGCTGCTTTGTCTTGGATGTTATCAAGTTTCTTGAGTGTTGTTGGAGCTGCACCCATCCGGGCAAGTGGAAAGTTTCCCATTACACTCCTGCTTTGTGCCTTGTAGATGGTGGACAGACTTTAGGGAGTCAGGAGGTGAGTTACTCACCACAGGATTCCTAGCTTTTGACCTGCTCTGGTAGCCAAAATATTTATGTGGCTGGTCCAATTCAATTTGTGGTCAATAGTGACCCTTAGGATATTGACAGTAGAGGATTCAGTGATGGTAATCTTTTTGGTGATGGTCATTGCCTGGCTTTTTGGTGATGGTCATTGTGTGGCGCGAATGTTACTTGCCACTTGTCAGTCCAAGCCTGGATATTGTCCAGGTCTTGCTGCATTTGTGTGTGGACTGCTTTAGTATCTGAGTCGCCACAAATGGTGCTGAACAATGTGCAAACATCAGGAAACATCCCCACTTCTGACCCAATGATGGAAAGAAGATTATTCATGAAGCAGCCGAGGATAGTTAGACCTAGGACACTATATTGATGTTCTGCAGTTGAGATAACCTCCAACCACCACAACCTCTTCTTTTGTGCCAGGCATGACTCTAACCAGTGGAGTGTTTCCCCCTAATCCTGCTGACTCCAGATTTGCTCCAGCTACACAATCGGTCAAGGACAGCCATGCTTACCTCACCTCTAGAATTCAGCTCTTTTGTCCATGTTTGAACCAAGGCTGTAATGAGGTCAGGAGATGAGTGACCTTGACAAAACCCAAACTGAGCATCTGTGAACAGACTATTGCTGAATAAGTGCCACTTTATAGTGACACTTGATGACCCCTTCCATCACCGTACTGACGACTGAGAATAGACTGACAGGGTGGTAACTGGCTGGGGTGGATTTGTCTTGTTTCTTGTGTACAGGACATACCTGGGCAATTTTCCATGTCGCCAGGCAGATGCCAGTGTTTCAGCTGCACTGGAACAGCTTGGCTAGGGGTGCGGAATGTTCTGGAGCAGAAATCTTCATACTATTGCCGGAATGTTCCCAGGGCCCATTGCCTTTGCAGGACCCAGTGCCTTCAGCCGTGTTTTGGTATCACGTGGAGTGAATTGATTGGCTGAAGACTGACATCTGTAATGCTAGAGACCCCCAGTGGAGGTTGAGATGGATCATCCACTCGGCACTTCTGGCTGTTGATTGTTGTGAATGCACTAATGTGCTGGGCTTCTCCATCATTGAATATTATTAAAATAACAATCTTTTTTCATTCTCACATGGGATTTGGGCATCGCTGCCTAGACCAGCATTTATTGCCCATACCCAATTGACCTTGAACTGAGTGGCTTGGTATGTAGTTTAAGAGGGGCACTGCTGTGGGCAATGCAGGACTTACATGCAGGACATTAATGAACCAGATAGATTTTTATGACAATGGACAATACTTTCATGGTCTTCATTGGACTTTTAATTCCAGAGCTTTTTTTTTACTGAATTCAGGTTTCACCTGGTTTTGAACCTGAGTCCCCAGAGCATTGCCCGGGTAGTCCAGTGACAATACCACTACGCCACTGTCTCCCCCTAACTAGGCACAGTAGTAGGAAGGAGCTTACAAAGACCTGGATAACAATAACAGCCACAGATGAGTTGAGATAAGGGCAAAGATGAATGATGTTGGCAGGTGTAAACTGGTGATCTTGGTGATGTGCAGGTATGTGGACAGCTTAACCCAATATCAAATATGACACCAGATTGTGAATGATCTAGTTCAACCTCATAAAGTTGTCAGGCTGAGGCTATGGAAATATCAGAAGGGTTAAAACAATCTGTTAACTGGCAAAATCAAGCCTGGATCACAGTGAAGTTATCCATCTGGCAACTGCTTCACATCAAAAAATGAGACTGTGCTCAAATAATTGTTTAACAGTTGTGGCCATTTTTATCTTGTTTCACTGGCAGTTCAGATTATACAGTGGCTGTAATGTATGAACTGGATTATTTTCCATTGTGTGGCCCCGATTGTGGCCTAGCTCCACAGGCAACTTTGGTAGATTCACGGTGCCTGATGTCCTTCTACCATCTGTCTCTCAATCCCGGCCTTTTTGTTTTTCCTGCTGCTATCATTCCCATGTTTAACGATGCTTTGTCAAGATGTCCTTAATGCAGATCTTTTCATCAGACTGTAGTCACCCTCATCACCAGTTCTCTGCTTGTGCTTGTTTGGTGCCTCTGTTCGTTTGACCTCAGGTGGCTGAGAATGTGTAAAATGGTGTATGCACAGTGATGATTGGACATGGTCCCCAATGGCCGGTTGCCTCTGGAACTGTTGTGTGTTGTAGATGACCTTTCGGCCCGTGAGTTCCTATTACGATTTGTGCCATTCTTCTGATCCTCCATGTCCTTTGACTTTTCATAGTTCAGTACTTTCCATTGCTGGTTAACTGCTTGCCAACGTTTAAAAATTCGATATACAGATGGACCCTCATGAATAATCAGTCCTAGAAAGGCAGAATGGAAAGAGCAGTCAAAAATCAGTACACGACTGGAATTCAGCTCAATCCCAGTTACTTGCGATGGTAAAATCACTGTACCTTTAACACAAGGTTAGACCCCTTGACTTGCTGTATCTGGGCTACTTGAGCCCTCATTGTAGCTCATTGTCTAATTATCTTTCTTTGCCTTCTCCCATTACCTTTGAATGTTTGATTTGAATGGTTATCTGGTTAACTGTCAAACGTATTCACGAGTATGAAAGGTCTGAGTAGAGTAAATAGGAAGACACTGTTCCCATTGGTGTAAAGATTAAGAATCAGAGATTAAGATGTTGAATGCTCCGCCTGAGAGAGTGGAGGACATACATTTAATTGTGGTTTTCAAAGATGAATTAGATCATTGTGAGAAGGGAAAAGATTTGCAGAGCTTTGTTAAGACTAGCACGGTAGCACAATGGTTAGCACTGCTACCTCACAGTGCCAGGGACCAGAGTTCAATTCCTGGCTTGGGTCACTGTCTGTGTGGTATCTGCATGTTCTCCCTGTGTCTGTGTGGGTTTCCTCCGGGTACTCCGGTTTCCTCCCACAGTATGAAAGACGTGCTGGTTAGGTGTATTGACATGAACAGGCGTCAGAGTGTGGCGATTAGGGCAATTTCACAGTAACTTCACTGCAGTGTTAATGTAAACACTGTTTGTGACAAGTATTATGATCCTAATGCAGAACTCAGAATGTGCAGGAAAGTCTAATTAGAGACTAGCATTGTTTTGCTTCAAAGAAATTCAAGGTTAAGAAAAAGGATCAATTGAATTTGAGAAGTTTTTTTGAAGGGATAACCAAGAAGGTAGATGGAGAAGAATGCTGTTGACATTGTCTACATGGACTTTAGCAAGGCCTTTGACAAGGTACCATAGGGTAGGTTATTGCATAAGGTTAAATCTCATGGTATCCAGGGTGAGGTAGCCAACTGGATACAAAATTGGCTGAATGTCAGAAGGATGGTTGTCGAAGGTTGTTTTTCAAACTGGAGACCTGTGACCAGCGGTGTGACTCAGGGATCAGTGCTGGGTCCACTGTTAATTGTCATTTATATTAATGATTTGGGTGAGAATATAGGGGGCATGGTTAGTAAGTTTGCAGATGATACCAAAATTGGTGGCATGGTGGACAGTGAAGAATCTCGGATTGCAGTGGGATCTTGATCAATTGGGCCAGTGGCCCAATGAATGGCAGATGGAGTTTAATTTAGGTAAATGCGAGGTAACGCATTTTGGTCAATCAAATTAGTGCAGGACTTACTCAGTTAATGTACAGCATTGGGGACAGTTATAGAACAAAGACATCTAGGGGTACATGTTCATAGCTCCTTGAAAGCGGAGTCATAGGTGGACAGGGTGGTGAATTAGGCATTTGGCACGTTTGGTTTCGTTGGTCAGAACATTGAATGCAGAATTTGGGATGTCTTGTTGAGGTTGTACAAGATATTGGTAAGGTCACACTTCGAATACTGTGAACAGTTCTGGTCACCCTATTATAGAAACTATATTACTAAATTAGAAAGAGTGCAGAAAAGATTTACTAGGGATGCTGCCAGAACTTAATGGTTTGAGTTATAAGGACAGGCTGGTTAGACTGGGACTTTTTTCCCTGGAGTGTTGAAGACCGAGGGGTGATCTTATAGAGGTCTATAAAATAATGAGGGGTACAGATCAGCTAGATAGTCAATATCTTTTCCCAAAGGTAGGGGAGCCTAAAACTAGAAGGCATAGATTTAAGGTGAGAGGGGAGATACAAAAGGGTCCAAAGAGGCAATTTCTTCACATAGAGGGTTGTGAATTTCTGGAATGAGCTGCTAGAGGTAGTTTTAGAGGCGGGTACAATTCTGTCATTTAAAAAGCATTTAGACAGTTACATGGACAAGATCACAATAGAGGGATATGGGCCAAATGCGAGCAATTGATCTAGCCTAATGGTACAAACTGGGCGGCATGAACAAGTTAGGCTGAAGGGCCTGTTTCCATGCTGTAAACCTCAATGTCTCTATCTGACCAGCCTATCTATATACTCCTGAATTCTAAGGTCCTCCACACTATTTACCATAACACCAATCTGTGAATTTACTGATCACACCCCCCCACATTCACGTGCAGGTCATTAATGTACACTACAAACAGCAAGGGACCCAGCACTGAACCCTGTGGAACACTATTGGAGAAAGAAATCCCACAACACCAGTTTAAAGTCCAAACAGGTTTATTTGTAGCAAAAGCTGCAAGCTTTCGGGACAGCCTGTCCCTTCGTCAGGTGGCTGGGCGTTTCGGGACAGGTTGTCCCGAAAGCTTGCGGCTTTTGCTACAAATAAACCTGTTTGGACTTTAAAGTGGTGTTGTGGGATTTCTTTCTGTTTTACCCTAGTCCAACATCGGCATCTCCACATTGAACACTATTGGACACAGGCTTCCAGTCACAAAAACAATCTTTGACCATCAGCCTCTGACTCCTGCCACTAAACCAATTTTGAGTCCAATTTGCCAAATTGCCCTGGATTCCATCAGCTCTTACCTTCTTGATCAGTCTCCCATGCAGGAGACAATAGCAACTGAACTGCTCTTATCTACATACCTCGTCACTTTGAAAAATGTAATCAAATTTGTGAAATATGATCTTCCCCTGACAAAGCCATGTTGACTATGCTTGGTTAATCTTTGCCTCTCCAAAGTGGAGAGTAATTCTGGCCCTCAGGATTTTTTTAGAATAATTTCCTTACCACTCATGTTAGATTCACTGGTTTGTAATTACCTGTTTTTTCCTATTTCCCTTTTTGAATAATGACACCACATTAATTGTCATCCAGTCCTCCGGAACCTTTCCTTTAGCACAAGAGGGCATTTGGGAAGGCCTGTATCTGAACTGCGCTTGGGCCAGTGTTCTTGGAAACCTTATAATTAGGGAAGGGTGGAAGGCTTTACCTCAATAGAGGGGGAGATAGAAGGGATATGCAGGCTCACAAAGCAAAATAATATGGCAGCATTGCAAGACAACTACTAGCGTTAGGCTCACTGGTATTTTCCTGTTTTCTCCCTTCCTCCCTTTTTGAATAGCAGCTTACATTATAGCTACCCTCCAACCTGTAGCAACCAGTCCTGAGTCCAAAGAGCTTTGGAAAATACTATTTGGATCTCCTATTTCCAGGACGATTACCTTAAACATTCTGGGAGATTTATCCACTTTCAATCCCATCAATTTCCCCAAAACTATTTCATTACTAAAGAACAACAAAGAACAAAGAAAATTACAGCCAAACATGAACAGGCCTTTCGACCCTCCAAGCCTGCACCGACCATACTGCCTGACTTAACTAAAACCCTGTACCCTTCAGGGGACCATATCCCTCTATTCACATCCTATTCATGTATTTGTCAAGACATCCCTCAAAAGTCACTACCATATCTGCTTACACTCCCTCCCCTGGCAGCAAGTTCCAGGCACCCACCACCTTCTGTGAAAAAATCTGCCTCGTACATCTCCTTTAAACCTTGCCCCTCACACTTTAAATCCGAGCCCACTAGTAATTGACTCTTCCACCCTGGAAACAAGCTTCTGACTATCCACTCTGTCCATGCCTCTCACAATCTTGTAGACTTCAATCAGGTCGCCCCTCAACCTCCATCATTCCAACGAGAACAAACTAAGTTTCTCCAACCTCTCCTCCATACCAGGCAACATCTTTTCTGTACCCTCTCCAAAGCCTCCACTTCCTTCTGGCAGTGTGGCGACCAGAATTGAACACTATATTCCAAGTGCAGCCTAACTAAGGTTCTATAAAGCTGCAAAATAATTTGCCAATTTTTAAACTCACTGCCCCGGCCGATGAAGGCAAATCTACCATCTGCCTTCTTGACTACCTTCTCCACCTGCTTTGCCACTTTCAGTGACCTGTGTACCTGTACACCCAGATCCCTTTGCCTATCAATACTCTTAAGGGTTTATTGTATATTTTTTATCTGTATTTGACCTTTCAAAATGCATTATCTCACATTTGTCCGGATTAAACTACATCTGCCATTGCTCCGCCAAGTCTCCAACCGATCTATATCCTGCTGTCTCCTCTGAGGGTCCTCATTGCTATCCACAAATCCACCAACCTTTGTGTCATCCACAAACTTATTAATCAAACCAGTTACATTTTCCTCCAAATCATTTATATATATTACAAACAGCAAAGGTCCCAGCACTGATCCCTGAGGAACACCTCTTTGGAACTTAGAAGAATAAGGTGGGATCTTATAGAAACAGAAGGGTGGCATGGTGGCACAATGATTATCACTGCTGCCTCATTGTGCCAGGGACCAGAGTTCGATTCCCGGCATGGGTCACAGTTTTCACATTCTCCGGGTCTATGTGGGTGCTCCGGGCGCTCCGGTTTCCTCCCACAGTCCAAAGATGTGCGGATTAGGTGGACTGACCATGCTAAATTGCTCCTTAGTGTCAGGGGGATTAGCTAGGGTAAAGCATCGGGTTATGGGATTAGGTCCTGGATGGGACAATGGTCAGTGGGCCAAATGATCTCTTTTTGCATTGTATGATTCTATTCTATATTAAGTTATGAAGACAATAGATAAGATAGAAGCAGGGAAGTTGTTTCCACTGGTGGGTGAAGCCAGAACGAGGGGCCTTGGCCTCAAAATAAGGGAAAGGAGATCGAGGACTGAGCTGAGGAGGAACTTCTTCACCCAAACATTTGTGAATCTGTGGAATTCCCTGCCCAGTGAAGCAGTTAAAGCTATCTCATTGAATGTTTTTAAGGCAAAGCTAGATAGGTTTTTGAACAGTAAAAGAATTAACGGTTATGGTGAGCAGATGGGTAAATGGTTCTCCGGAGCAGTGTACCTGGTGGCTGTGGTGAGTGTTTGATTTTCCTCAGAAGCTCTTGGCTGTATTTCTGGTTTGCGGGGTTTTTTGATTACTTTTTATTTCCGTAGCGGAAGTTAGGCGAGTGGCTAGTCGGGAACGGAGAGCGGGGGGTATAAAAAGAAGGCAATAGTAGACAGCGGGCAGTGTCAGGAGCGGGCAGTGGAGTGAGTTGGGAGCAGAGTGAGAGCCATAAGGGCTTTGGCTTGCTGGGCTTAGGCAAGAGCAGGCTTAGGCAAGGTGAGTTACTAGCTCCATCTTTTCTGTGTTCCATTTCAGTATACATAATTCCAAGGGTGGTCAGGTAGATGGCAGGGTCTACGGGGAGACACTTCAGCTGTGTTAGGTGCCATATGTGGGAGTTCCTGGAGACAACACATCTCCCGAAGGCCCACATCTGCATCAAGTGTTTAGAGCTGCAGCGTTTGAGGGCCCGGGTCAGGCAATTAGAGCTGTGTTTAGAGGATGCATTTCTGGTCAGGAAGAACAAGGCAATAATGGCTATGAACCATGGTCAAGTGGAGGTCCCAGGGCCTGAGGGACAGGACGGGTGGGTAACTGTTAGGAAGGGGAAGAAGAAGAAGAAGAATAGTCCTGGTCCAAAGACCACCCCAGTGGCCCCCCAAAAGGCATCAACATGGGTACAAAAGGTAAGACAGGAGGACCAGAATGCCTCAGAGGGAAGGAAGGGGGCTGGCAATGAGATAGTGGTGGGGGATGGGAGGTTTAAAGGAATTGATAGGCGGTTCTGTGGACAAAAGCGGGACTCCAGGATGGTGGTCTGCCTCCCTGGAGCAGGGGTACAGGACGTATCAGAGAGGATAGAGGGAATTTTGAAGGGTGAAGGGACCCAGGCTGAAGTAATTATAATGTGGGTATGCCGGCGTTGGACTGGCGTAAACACAGTAAAAAGTCTGACAACACCAGGTTTTAGTCCAACCTATTTATTTGATAATATATTTGATAGTATATTATCAAATAAATAGGTTGGACTAAAACCTGGTGTTGTCAGACTTTTTACGAAGTAATTATACACATAGGAGAGAAGGCAGAGCAGGGGGGATGTACGTAGGCAATTCAGGGAGTTGGGGGCCAAGCTGAAGAGCAGGGCGGCATTCTCTGGGCTGCTGCCTAGTAACAGCATGGCTAGGAATAATGAGATCCTGCAGCTGAATGCATGGCTGAGAGATTGGTGCAAGGTAGAGGGCTTTACTTTTGTCGATCACTGGGAAGTATTTATGAGAGAAGGGCACCTGTGCAGGAGGGATGGGGAACATTTGAATGGGAGGGGGACAAATATCTTAGCTGGGAGGTTAGCTGGACTGTTTCGGCAGGGTTTAAACTAATAGGGAGGGGGGTGGGGATGAGACTGATAGTTCATTAGGCACTGGGATTGGGTGCAAGTTGGGTGACAGGGTAGGTTTGGCTGAGAGAAAAATTATCCAGGGGAAGGAGGATCCGAGTGGGCCTGGAGGTTTGGATTGCGTCTGTTTCAATGCGAGGAGTGTAACGGGTAAAACGGATGAGCTTAGGGCCTTGATGTTCGTGAGGAATTTAGATGTGGTGGCAGTGACGGAGACGTGGTTAAAGGAAGGGCAGGACTGGCAGATGAATATTCCTGGGTATAAGTGTTTTAGGTGTGACAGAGGAGGGGTGAAGAGAGGTGGTGGGAT
Organism: Carcharhinus amblyrhynchos; assembly: GCF_965287045.1. Classification (NCBI taxonomy): domain Eukaryota; kingdom Metazoa; phylum Chordata; class Chondrichthyes; order Carcharhiniformes; family Carcharhinidae; genus Carcharhinus; species Carcharhinus amblyrhynchos. The sequence continues at coordinate 97,186,764 of NC_137334.1, read as the reverse complement.
GGCGTTGTTAGTAAAGGAGCACATCACAGCAGTGCAGAGGGAAGATAATATGGAGGAGTTAGGGATTGAGTCGCTGTGGGTGGAGTTGAGGAATAGGAAGGGAGCAATTACTATGCTAGGGCTGTACTATAGGCCACCCAACAGCCCAAGGGCAGTGGAAGAAGGCATATGTAAAGACATTTTAGGTAGGTGCAGAAAGAATAGGGTTGTTGTAGTGGGTGACTTTAATATTCCTGGAGTGGATTGGAAGGTGCCTAGAGGTGGAGGTACGCATGGGGAGGAATTTGTAAACTGTGTGATGGAAGGGTCCTTGGAGCAGTATGTAACTAGCCCGACTAGGGAGGGGGCTATACTGGATTTAGTTTTGGGTAATGAGCCGGGGCAGGTGGTTGAGGTTGCAGTAGGTGAACATGTGGCAAACGGTGACCACAAGTCTGTCTACTTTAGGATAAAAATGGAAAAGGATGAGTGCTGTCCAAAGGAGAGGGTGCTGAACTGGGGGATGGTGAGCTATAGCCGGATTAGGGAGGAGCTGATGGATACTGATTGGCAGAGGTTGTTAGCGGGTAAGTCCACGGTTGGCAAGTGGGAGGCTTTCAAGGGAAAACTGAAAAGGTTGCAGGAAAGACATGTGCCGGTAAAGAGGAAGGATAGGAAAGGCAGGATTAGAGAACCGTGGATTACAGGGGATATTGAGGACTTGGTCAGGAAGAAGAGAGAGGCATATGTTAGGTCTAAGCAACTGGGAATGGAGAGAGCACAGGAGGAATATAGAGAGAGCAGGAGAGAGCTCAAAAGGGGAGCTGGAAGGGCGAAAAGGGGACATGAAATGGCTTTGGTGGATAGGATTAAGGAAAATCCAAAGGCATTTTACTCTAATATTAGGAACAAAAGGGTGGTTAGAGGGAAAATCGGTTCTCTTAGGGACAAAGGAGGGGAACTGTGCATACAGTCTGAGGGAATGGGGGAGATCCTGAATGAATATTTTGCGTCAGTATTCACGAAGGAGAGGGGCTTGGTGTTTTGTAATGTCTTGGAGGGAGGTGTAGACCAGTTGAAGGAAATATCCATTACGAGGGAGGAAGTGTTAGGGTTTTTAGGCAGCATAAAAACTGATAAAGCTCCAGGGCCTGATGGCATTTATCCCAGGCTGCTTAGGGAGGCAAGAGATGAAATTGCTGGGCCTCTGATGCAAATCTTTGTCTCTTCTTTGGACACAGGTGAGGTCCCAGAGGACTAGAGGATAGCGAATGTGGTACCGTTGTTTAAAAAGGACAGCAGGGATAACCCTGGTAATTATAGGCCGGTGAGTTTGTCGTCAGTGGTAGGAAAGTTGTTGGAAAAAATTCTTAGGGATAGGACGCATAAGCATTTGGAGCGTTGCGATCTGATTAGGGATACACAGCATGGCTTTGTTCGAGGGAGGTCTTGCCTTACGAATCTGGTAGAATTTTTTGAGGAGGTGACAAAAACAGTTGACGAAGGACGAGCCGTTGATGTCGTCTATATGGATTTCAGTAAGACGTTTGACAAAGTCCCTCATGGTAGGCTGGTAGAAAAGGTTAAGGCTCATGGGATACAGGGACAGGTATCTAGATGGATTGAAAACTGGCTAGGCAACAGGAGACAGACAGTAGTAGTGGAAGGGTCCTTTTCTAGCTGGAGGTCTGTCACCAATGGTGTGCTGCAGGGCTCAGTACTGGGAACTCTTCTATTCGTAATATATATAAATGACTTGGAAGAGGGCGTACATGGTATGATCAGCAAGTTTGCAGATGACACAAAGATGGCAGGATTGGCGGACAGTGAGGAGGAGTGTCAGGTGACACAGCAGGATATAGATAGGCTGGTATATTGGGCAGATAAATGGCAGATGGAATTTAATGCTGATAAATGTGAGATGATGCATTTTGGAAGGAATAATGTAGGGAGGAGTCACATGATAAAGGGTAGACCTATTAAGGTCCTATTAAGGGTAGATCTATAATGCAGAGGGACTTGGGAGTGCAAGTGCACAAGTCTCTGAAGGTGGCAACTCAGGTGGAGAAGGTTGCGAAGAAAGCTTACGGTATGCTAGCCTTTTATAGGAAGGGGTATAGAGTATAAGAGCTGGCGTGTAATGCTACAGTTGCACAGAACGTTTGGAGTACTGCGTCCAGTTCTGGTCACCTTACTACCGGAAGGACGTGGAGACCCTGGAGAGAGTGCAGAGGAGGTTTACCAGGATGCTGCCTCGTATGGAAGGACTGGGTTATGAAGAAAGATTGAGTAAACTGGGCTCTTTTCCTTAGAAAGACGGAGATTAAGGGGGGATCTGATAGAGGTGTATAAAATAATGAAGGGTATAGATAGAGTAACCAGTGGCAGGCTTTTTCCTAGATTGGAGACAAATATCACGAGGGGCCACGAGCTTAGGTTGAGGGGGGAGAAGTATAATTTGGATGCTAGAGGGAGGTTTTTCACACAGAGGGTTGTGGGGGTATGGAAAGCACTACCAGGTAAGGTGGTGGAGGCACGCTGGACTGTTTAAGGTTTACTTAGGTAGACACATGGAAATCTAATGCTACATGTGATGATGTTTTGTCTTTTTTACTCAGCAGGTGCGTCGGTCCACCTTGTTGTCTAACGAGGGGCATGCACACAGTGGGTTGTGCGTGGGCTGCTCTTGGATGTTTCGAGAGTGGCCTGGTACTTTGCGTCGTTTGTGTATGCTTAAAACTGGACCATCAGATGGGCACCACAACAGCTCAGTGACTATCACTGCTAGCTGTGCAGATACATGGATTTGGGCCAGTGTCTGTGGGAGTTTGTGCATTCTTTCTGTCATTGCGTGGGTTTCCTCAGGGTGCTCCGGTTTCCTCCCACACCCCAAAGATGTGCTCTTAGGCTGACTGGTATAATAAATTGTCCCTAAATTATTCTCCCCTGAATCTGGTTTCCAACGGGGGTACCATAAGCATAGACACGGGTCAAGGGAGGTGTAGGAAAAATACATTGTTAAGATGGCGGCGCGGGCTCGTTGGACTGAAGGGCCTGTTTCCCGTGCTGTGTTGTTCTTTGTCCTTTGGAGCTGAGTCCACAAAAAGATCAGGCATGAGTTTACTGAATGGTGGAGCAGGCTTGGGGGGCCAAATGACCTACTCCTGCTCCTATGTTCTTATGGGTTCCAGAACTGAATACAATACTCTAGTTGTGACATAATCAATGTTTTATTTAGTTCCAACATAACTTCCCTGCTCTTCAACTCTATGCCTCAGCTAATGAAGGCAAGTATACCACATATCTTCTGAACCACTTTATCCACCTGTCCTATTACCTTAAGGGACAATTGTATCTGCAGATCTAGATCCCTCTGATCCTTGGTGCTTCCCAGTGTACTGCCATTCATCATGTATTCCCTTGACTTCTTTGCCTTGCCCAAATACATCACCTCACACTTATAGAGTCATAGAGGTTTACATCATGGACACAGGCCCTGCGGCCCAACTTGTCCATGCCACCCTTTTTTAAAACCCCTAAGCTAATCCCAATTGCCTGCATTTGGCCCATATCCCTCTATACCCATCGCACCCCTGTAATTATCTAAATGCTTTTTAAAGGATAAGATTGTACCCGCCTCTACTACTACCTCTGGCAGCTTGTTCCAGACACTCACCACCCTCTCTGTGTCCCTCTGGACCTTTTTGTATCTCTCCCCTTTCACCTTAAACCAATGCCCCCTAGTTTTAGACCCCCCTATCTTTGATTCAAAAAGATATTGACTATCTAGCTGATCTATGCCCCTCATTATTTTATAAACCGCTATAAGATCACCTTTCAGCCTCCTACGCTCCAGAGAAAAAAGTCCCAGTCTATCCAGTCTCTCCTTATAACTCAAACCATCAATTTTAGCATCCTAGTAAATCTTTTAGAACATAGAACATTACAGCGCAGAACAGGCCCTTCGGCCCACGATGTTGCGCCGACCAATTAAAAAGCAATGACCCTCTAACCTAAACCAATCCCTTTCCATCCACAAACCTATCCACGGATCTCTTAAACGCCCCCAAACTAGGCGCATTTACAACTGCAGCAGGCAGGGCATTCCAATCCCTCACCACCCTCTGGGTAAAGAACCTACCTCTGACATCCGTCCTATAACTACCACCCCTTAATTTAAAGCTATGCCCCCTCGTGCTAGCTTTCTCCATCCGAGGGAAAAGGCTATCACTGTCCACCCTATCTAAACCTCTAATCATCTTACGTGTTTCAATAAGGTCCCCTCTTAGCCGCCTTCTTTCTAATGAAAACAACCTCAAATCCCTCAGTCTCTCCTCATAGGACCTCCCCTCCATACCAGGCAACATCCTGGTAAACCTCCTCTGCACCCTCTCCAAAGCCTCCACATCCTTCCTATAATGTGGGGACCAGAACTGCACACAATACTCCAAGTGCGGACGCACCAGAGTTTTGTACAGTTGCAACATGACGCTGCGGCTCCTAAATTCAATCCCCCTACCAATAAACGCCAAGACACCTTCCTAACAACCTTATCTACTTGATTCCCAACTTTCAGGGATCTATGGACACATACACCTAGATCCCTCTGTTCATCAACAGAGTCCTACCGTTAGCCCTATACTCTACACATCTGTTATTCCTGCCAAAGTGAATTACCTCACACTTCTCCGCATTAAACTCCATCCGCCACCTCTCGGCCCAGCTCTGCAACTTGTCCAAGTCTCTCTGTAAACTATGACACTCTTCCTCACTATCTACCATACCTCCGACTTTGGTGTCATCAGCAAATTTACTAATCCACCCAACTATACCCTCATCCAGATCATTTATAAAAATTACAAACAGCAGTGGCCCCAAAACAGATCCCTGAGGCACACCACTTGGAACTGAACTCCATGACGAATACTTACCATCAACCACCAGCCTCTGTCTCCTATCTGCTAGCCAATTCCTGATCCAATTACCTAAATCAACCTCAATCCCATACATCTGCATTTTCTGCAGAAGCCTTCCATGGTGAACCTTATCAAACGCCTTACTAAAGTCCATATATACCACGTCAACTGCCTTACCCCCATCCACCTCTTTGGTCACTTTCTCATAAAACTCAATAAGGTTAGTAAGGCACGACCTACCCTCCACAAAACCATGCTGACTATCTCCAATCAATTCATTACTCTGTAAATAACTATAAATCCTATCCCTAATAATTCTTTCTAAAACCTTGCCCACAACAGAAGTAAGACTCACCGGTCTATAATTCCCAGGGAAGTCTCTGTTCCCCTTCTTAAACAATTGAACAATATTCGCTATCCTCCAATCTTCTGGCAATATACCTGTGACCAACAACGACCTGAAGATCAGAGCCAGAGGCTCTGCAATCGCCTCTCTTGCCTCCCAGAGAATCCAAGGGTAAATCCCGTCCGGCCCAGGGGACTTATCTATTTTCAAACCCTCAAGAATATCTAGCACATCCTCCTTATCAACTGCAATACTGTCCAGTTTACAACCCTGTAACCCAGTGTTCTCCACAGCTACATTTATGTCCCCTGCCTGAATACCGAAGAGAAATATTGGTTCAATGCCTCTCCAATCTCTTCCGGTTCCACACATAACTTCCCACTGCTGTCTCTAACTGGCCCTAATCTTGCCCTAACCAATCTTCTGTTCTTAACATATCTACAGAACGCCTTAGGATTCTCCTTAATCCTATCAGCCAAAGTCTTCTCATGTCCTCTTTTAGCCCTTCTTAACTCACTCTTTAACTCCCTCCTAGCCAATCTAAAGCTTTCCAGTGCACTACCTGAGCCCTCAAGTCTCATCCTGACATAAGCCTCCTTTTTCCTTTTAACCAGTGAATCAACTTTTTTAGTGCACCATGGTTCCCTAGCTCGACCATTTCCTCCTTGCCTGACAGGGACATACATATCAAGGACTCGCAGTAGCTGCTCCTTGAAAAAACTCCACATTTCGGACGTTCCCAGACCCTGTAGTCTCCTAGTCCAACCTATGCTTACTAATTCTCTCCTAATAGCCTCATAATCACCCTTCCCCCAGCTAAAACTACTGACCCAAGGTTCATGCCTATCCCTTTCCATCACTAAGGTGAACGTAACCGAATTGTGGTCACTATCACCAAAATGCACACCAACTTCCAAGTCTAACACCTGTTCTGGCTCATTTCCCAGCACCAAATCCAATATAGCCTCACCTCTAGTTGGCCTATCTACATACTGAGTCAAAAAACCTTCCTGCACGCTTTGTGCAAAAACTGACCCCTCTAATGAGCTACAGCTATAGCTATTCCAATCAATTTTTTGTTTCTGTCTTCACGGAGGAGGTCATGAATAATTTGCCGGGTGTTAGAGATGGAAAGGTGGTAGGACTGGAGGGTCTTAATGACATTACTGTTACTAGAGAGGCGGTGCTCGACAGACTGGAGGGGCTGATTGTGGACAAGTCGCCAGGACTGGATGGAATGCATCCGAGGGTTCTGAAAGAAATGGCGGAGGTGATAGTGGATGCCTTGGTGGTTATTTTCCAGACGTCGCTGGATTCCGGGGAAGTGCCGGAAGATTGGAAAACGGCTAATGTTACGCCGTTGTTTAAGAAGGGTGCCAGGCAAAAGGCAGGGAATTATAGGCCGGTTAGTTTAACGTCTGTTGTGGGTAAAATGTTAGAATCTGTCATCAAGGAGTAAATAGTGAGGCATCTTGAGAGAAAGTGCTTGATAGAGCAGAGGCAGCACGGTTTCGTTAAAGGGAAGTCGTGTCCAACAAATTTACTGGAGTTCTATGAGGATGTGTCTAGGGCGGTGGATAGAGGAGAGCCAGTGGATGTGGTCTTTCTTGATTTTCAGAAGGCCTTTGACAAGGTACCTCACAAGAGGTTATTGCAGAAGGTCAGGGGACATGGAGTTGGGGGTAGGGTGTTAGCGTGGATAGAGAATTGGTTGTCAAATAGGAGGCAGAGAGTGGGGGTCAATAGGTGCTATTCGGATTGGCGGATGGTGACTAGTGGAGTGCCCCAGGGGTCGGTGCTGGGGCCTCAGCTATTTACCATTTATATAGATGATCTGGAGGAGGGAACCGAGTGTAGGGTGTCGAAATTTGCTGATGACACCAAGATTGGTGGAACGGCAAACTGTGCGGAGGGTGTGGAGAGTCTGCAGAAGGATCTAGATAGGCTGGGCGAATGGGCCAGGAACTAGCAAATGGAATTTAATGTTGGCAAATGTGAGGTTGTCCACTTTGGTAGGAATGATGGTAGGAAGGGTTATTACTTAAGTGGCGAAAAACTGCAGCAGGCGACGGTGCAGAGGGACCTCGGGGTCCTTGTGCATGAGTCACAAAAACCCAGCTTGCAGGTGCAGCAGGTGGTCAGGAAGGCGAATGGGATGCTGGCCTTCATAGCGAGGGGGATTGAATATAAAAGTAGGGAGGTCTTGCTGCGGCTGTATAGGGCATTGGTGAGGCCACAGCTGGAGTACTGTGTGCAGTTTTGGGCGCCGTACTTACGCAAGGATATTTTAGCCTTGGAGGGAGTGCAGAGGAGGTTTACTAGGCTGATTCCGGAGTTGAGGGGGTTGAGCTATGAGGAGAGGCTGAATAAATTAGGCTTGTACTCGTTAGAGTTTAGAAGAATGAGGGGAGATCTCATTGAGACGTATAAGATGATGAATGGGATGGATAGGATAGAGGTGGAGAGACTCTTCCCGCTCAGAAAGGATAGTAGGACTAGGGGGCACAGCCTCAAGATAAAGAGGGGGCGGTTTAGAACGGAGTTGAGGAGGAACTTCTTCACTCAAAGGGTGGTGAATCTCTGGAATTCTCTGCCCGTTGAAGTGGTGGAGGCTACCTCGCTAAATATTTTTAAGATGCGGGTTGATGGGTTTTTGATAAGAGAGGGGATTAAGGGTTATGGGGAGAGGGCGGGAATGTGGAACTGAGCCACGACAGATCAGCCATGATCTTATTGAATGGCGGGGCAGGCTCGAAGGGCTAGATGGCCTACTCCTGCTCCTATTTCTTATGTTCTTATGTAATATCAGTAAAGTTAAAGTCCCCCATAACAATTACCCTATTACTTTCACTCCTATCCAGGATCATCTCCGCAATCCTTTCCTCAACCTCTCTAGAACTTTTAGGAGGTCTATAAAAGACTCCCAACAGGGTGACCTCTCCTCTCCTATTTCTAATCTCCGCCCATACTACCTCAACAGACACGTCCTCATCAAACTTCCTCTCTGACACTGTGATACAATCCTTGACTAATAATGCTACCCCTCCACCCCTTCTACCTCCTTCTGTACTCCGACTGAAGCATTTGAACCCCGGAACCTGCAACAACCATTCCTGTCCCTGTTCTATCCATGTCTCTGAAATGGCCACAACATCAAAGTTCCAGGTACTGATCCACGCTGCAAGTTCATCCACTTTATTGTGAATACTCCTCGCATTAAAGTGTACGCATTTCAAACCCTGCTCTGCTCCACCCCCACGATGCCGTGCATTGCAATCCCCATCTATGCCCCCCTCACTTTCATCCCTGCTACTCAGGATCCCACCCCCGCTCTGAATCAGTTTAAACCCCCCTGCATAGCCTTTGCAAATTTTCCCCCCAAGATATTGGTTCCCCTCTGATTCAGGTGTAGACCATCACTCTTGTAGAGGTCCCACCTACCCCAGAATGAGCCCCAATTGCTCAAGAACCTGAACCCCTCCCTCCTGCACCATCCCCTCGCCACGAGTTCAAACTTTCCCTCTCTCTGTTCCGCTCTAAACTATCCCGTGGCACAGGCAAGAGTCCCGAGATAACCACTCTGTCTGACTTGGCCTTAAGTTTCCACCCCAACTCCATAAATTTCTGCTTAATATCCCCTTCCCTTAACCTCCCTATGTCATGCGTCCCCACATGAACTATGACTTGGGGCTGATTTCCCTCTCCCTTAAGAGTCCTGAACACCCTCTCTGAAACATCCCGGACCCCAGCCCCTGGGAGGCAACACACCAGCCCTGAGTCCCTACCATTACTTCTGACTCTCCTATCTGTCCCCCTAACTGTGGAGTCCCCAATCACCAGGCCATATTCTCATCCAAATCATTAATATAAATGACAAATAACAGTGGGCCCAGCACTGATCCCTGAGGGACACCGCTGGTCACAGGCCTCCAGTTTGAAATACAATTCTCTACAACAACCTTCTGGCTTCTGTCAAGAAGCCAATTTTGTATCCATTTAGCTACCTCCCACCCTGGATCCTGTGACATTTAACCTTATGCAACAACCTACCATGCGGTACCTTGTCAAACGCTTTGTTAAAGTCCATGTAGACAACATCAACTCCACTGCCCTCATCTACCTTCTTGGTTACTCCTTCAAAAGACTCAATCAAATATGTGAGACATGATTTTCCACTCAAGAAGCCATGCTGACTGTCCCTAATCAGTCATTGTTTCTCTCAATGCCTGTAGATCCTGTCTCTCAAAATACCTTCCAACAAGTTACCCACCATCTGGTACCCACTTATCTGGATTGAATTCCATTTGCCACTAATCAGACCATCTAACCAACCCGCCTATATCTTCCTGTAACTAAGGCTATCCTCCTCATTATTTACTACCCCACCAATTTTTGTATCATCCACGAGCTTACTGATCAATCCTACATTCAAGTCTAAATCATTTATACAAACCACAATAAGCAAGGGCCCCAAAACTGATTCCAGCAAGACCCCACTGGACACAGTCTTCCAGTCTAAACTAAACACCCTCGACCATTATCCTCTGCTTTCTCCCACTCAGCCAATTCTGGATGCAATTTGTTGAATTTCCTTGGTTCCCAATGACTTTCACCTTCGCTATCAGTCTCCCACATGGGAACTTATCAAAAACCTTTGTGAAGTCCAAGTAGACTACATCAAATGCAGTGCCCTAGGAGCCACAAACCTAATCCTCTTTGAAAAAAATCAGTTAAATTGGTCTCACTGGACCTCCCCTTAACAAAACCATCCGACAGTTCTTGATTAATCTCTGCCTCTCCAAATGCAGATTACGTCTCTCAGAATTGCTTCCAATAGTTTCCCCATTGCTGAGGTTAGACTGACTGGCCTGTAGTTTCCTGACTTATCCCTTCCTTCTTTCTTGAATAATAGTACCACACTGGCTGTCCCTCAGTCTGCCTGCACCTCTCCTGTGGCCAGAGAGGAATTGAATATTTTTGCCAGTGCCCCAGCTATTTCCTTCCTTGCCTCACTCAACAGCCTGGGATACATTTCATCTGTCCCTGGAGATTTATCTACTTTTATGCCTGCTAGATTACTCAGTATCTCCCCTCTATGTTAATTTACTTAATTGTATCACAGTCCTTCTCCCTGATTTCTAGACTCACATCATCTCTCTCTCTCTCTCTCTGTCCCTTTCTCACTAATACCAACACAAAATATTAGACAGGGAATTAGGCAAGAAACTAAAGAGCAGCACCTCTCAGTTGTACTCTCCGGATTACTCCCAGTGCCACGAGCTAGTGAGTACAGAAATAAGAAAATAGCGCAGATAAATACGTGGCTTAAGAGTTGGTGCAGGAGGGAGAGTTTTAGATTCCTGGACAAATGGGACTGTTTTTAGGAAAGTGGGACTTGTACAAGCAGGATGGTCTACATCTGAACCTGAGTGGGACTAACATCCTTGCCGGTGGGTTTGCTAGTGCTATTGAGAAGAGTTTAAACTAGTTTGGGAGGGGGAGGGGGCCTAGACTATTAGCAGAATAGGGACACAGTATAACATAGAAAAGCAAATGGGGGAATGGGAACCTGAATTGTAGCTCCAGTATACAGAAGGTTGAGAGTGGTGAGGTCATGATAAGGTTTCAAGGTCGCAGGAGTGTACCGACAGGCAGGAAGATGGTTTGAGGTGCATCTACTTCAATGCCAGAAGCATCCAGAATAAGGTGGGTGAACTTGCAGCCTGGGTTGGTACCTGGGACTTCAATGTTGTGGCCATTTTGCAGACATGGATAGAACAGGGACAGGAATGGTTCTTGCGGGTTCCAGGATTTAGATGTTTCAGTAAGATCAGGGAAGGTAGTAAAAGAGGGGGAGGTGTGGCATTGTTAGTCAAGGACAGTATTGCGGTGGCAGAAAGGACGTTTGATGAGGATTCGTCTACTGAGGTAATATGGGCTGAGGTTAGAAACAAGAAAGGAGAGGTCGCCCTGTTGGGGGTTTTCTATAGGCCTCCGAAAAGTTCCAGAGATGTAGAGGAAAGGACTGCAAAGATGATTCTGGACAGGAGCGAAAGGATCAGGATATTGTTATGGGGGACTTTAACTTTACAAATATTGACAGGAAAAGCTATAGGTCGAGTACTTTAGATGATCTTTAGCTCATCAGGAATAGTGCCAGAAGACTGGAGGATAGCAAATGTTCTCCCCTTGTTCGAGAAGGGAAGCCGAGACAACCCTGGTAATTATAGACCAGTGAGCCTTACTTCTGGTGTGGGTAAAGTTTTGGAAAGGATTATAAGAGATAGGATTTATAATCATCTAGAAAGGAATAATTTGATTAGGGATAGTCAGCACGGTTTTGTGAACCATTGGTCATGCCTCGCATGATAAGGTTCCCCATGGTAGGCTCATGAAGAAGATAAGGAGGTGTGGGACAGAAGGAAATTTGGCCAATTGGATAATTAACTGAACATAAGAACATAAGAAATAGGAGCAGGATTAGGCCATCGAGCCCTTCGAGCCTGCCCCACCATTCAGTAAGATCATGGCTGATCTGAAGTGGATCAGTTCCACTTCCCCACTTTCTCCCCATAACCCTTAATTCCCCTGTCTATCAGAAATATATCTACCCGTAACTTAAATATATTTAGCGAGATAGCCTCTACCACTTCAACGGACAGAGAATTCTAGAGATTCACCACCCTTTGAGTGAAGAAGTTCCTCCTCAACTCTGATCTAAACTGCAACCCCCCCCTATCTTCAGGCTGCGCCCTCTAGTCCTGCTATCCTTTCTAAGCGGGAAGAATCTCTCTACCTCTACCCTATCTATCCCCTTCATTATCTTATACGTCTCTATAAGATCCATTCTCATCCTTCTAAACTCCAATGAGTGCAGACCTAGTCTATTTAGTCTCTCTTCATAGTCCAACCCCCTCATAAACAAGAACAAAGAACAACCCAGCACGGGAAACAGGCCCTTCGGCCCAACAAGCCCGCGCCGCCGCATCACCCTACACCTATTCTACCCTGCGTGTCTACGAATGGAACCCCTGACTTAGCCAGATTCAGGGGAGAATAGTGTCAATTTGGTAAAACCAATCAGCCTAAGAGCACATCTTTGGGGTGTGGGAGGAAACCGGAGCGCCCGGAAGAAACCCACGCAACCACAGGGAGAATGCACAAACTCCCACAGACACAGGCCCAAATCCATGTATCTGCACAGCTAGCAGTGCTAGTCACCGAGCTGTTGCGGCGCCCGTCTACCGGTCCAGGATCAAGCACACACACCGACACAAAGTACTAGGCCACTCCCGGAACCTCCAAGAGTAGCCCACGCACGACCCACCGTGTGCATGCCCCTCGTTTGACAACGAGGTGGACCTCCACCTGCGGAATAAAAGACAAAAACGTTAATCACAAGCCTGCCTTTCCGGTGTCTCCCGAGGTTCTAACCCTTATTTAATAACCCCTACCATAACCCTCCATCCTCGTTTCACTCATGTGCCTATCTAACTGAACCTTAAACGAGTCCAACGTTCCCGCCTCCACCACCCTACTCGGTAGCGCGTTCCATACCCCCACTACTCTCTGCGTAAAGAACCTTCCTCTCATATCCAAATTATATCTCTCCCCCCTCACCCTTAAATCATGTCCTCTTGTATTTGTAACCAATCTAGGGAGCAGTCTCTCACTATTGACTCTGTCTATTCCCTTCAGTATCTTATATACCTCCATCATGTCCCCCCTCAATCTCCGTCTTTCCAAGGAGAACAGTCCCAGTTTCTCCAACCTTTCCTCGTAACCCAGCCCCTCCATGCCAGGCAACATCCTGGTAAACCTCCTCTGCACCCTTTCCAGAGCCTCCACGTCCTTCCGGTAGTAAGGTGACCAGAACTGGACGCAGTACTCCAAATGCGGTCTAACCAACGTTCTATACAACTGAAGCATTAGACGGCAGCTTTTAAACTCTATACTCCTTCCTATAAAGGCTAGCATTCCATAAGCCTTCCTAACAACATTCTCCACTTGTGTCGCAACCTTCATGGATTTGTGAACCTGCACTCCCAGGTCCCTCTGTGTTTCTATACTCCTAATTTGTCTACCTTTAATCACATAACTCCTCTCTACATTATTCCTTCCAAAATGCATCACCTCGCATTTGTCAGGATTAAATTCCATCTGCCACCTATCTGCCCAATGCACCAACCTATCTATATCCTGTTGTATCACCTCACAATCCACTTCGGTACCCGCCAACCCTGCCATCTTGGTGTCATCAGCAAACTTGCTGATCACACCACCTACGCTCTCTTCCAAGTCATTTATATAGACTACAAAGAGGAGAGGTCCCAGTACTGAGCCCTGCGGCACACCACTGGTCACTGGCCTCCAGCCGGACAAAGTCCCCTCCACAACTACCCTCTGTCTCCTATTACCCAGCCAGTTCTCAATCCACCTAGCTACCTGACCTCGTATCCCATGCGCCTTAACGTTTTCTACCAGCCTACCATGAGGGACTTTGTCAAACGCCTTACTGAAATCCATATAGATGACATCAATGGCTCTGATCTCATCTCCGGTATCAGCCTAGTGAACCTCCTCTGCATTCCCTCCAAGGCCAATATATCCTTCCGCAAGTGTGGCAACCAAAACTGCACACAGTACTCCAGCTGCGGCCTCACCAGTGCCCTGTAGAGTTGCAGCAAGACCTCCCTGCTTTTATATTCTATCCCCCTCGCTATAAAGGCCAGCATCCCATTCGCCTTCTTGATCACCTGCTGCACCTGCTGACTGGGTTTTTGCGACTCATGGACAAGGACCCCCAGGTCCCTCTGCACTGTAGCATGCTGCAGCTTTTCACCTTTTAAATAATAATCCCTCCGACTATTATTTCTGCCAAAGTGGATAACCTCACACTTGCTAACATTATACTCCATCTGCCAGGTCCTCGCCCACCCGCTCAGCCTATCCAGATCTCTCTGCAGACTTTCCACACCCTCCACGCAATTTGCTTTTCCACTCATCTTTGTGTCATCAGCAAATTTCGTTACCCTACACTCAGCCCCCTCCTCCAGATCATCTATATAAATGGTAAACAGTTGAGGCCCCTGCACTGATCCCTGCGGCACTCCACTAGTTACCACCCGCCAACCAGAATAGCACCCATTGATACCAACTCTCTGCTTCCTATTAGACAACCAATCCTGTATCCACGCTAACACCTTACCCCCAACTCCATGCACCCTAACCTTCTGCAGCAACCTTTTATGAGGCACCTTATCAAACGCCTTTTGGAAAACTGAAAACGCCACATCCACCGGTTCCCCTCTGTCTACCGCACTAGTCACATCCTCATAGAAATCCAATAAATTCATCAAACGCGACTTCCCCTTAACGAATCCGAGCTGCGTCTGCTCTATCAAACCATTCTTTTCTTGGTGCCTCGCTATTTCTTGTTTGATGATCGATTCTAGCATTTTTCCAACTACAGACGTTAAACTAACCGGCCTATAACTCCCTGCCTTTTGTCTGCTACCTTTTTTAAACAGTGGCGTAACATTAGCCATTTTCCAATCTTCCAGCACTTCCCCAGAGTCCGGCGAATTTTTGTAAATAATTATTTCTTTCAGGACCCTGGGATGCATTCCATCCGGTCCTGGGGACTTTTCCACCTTCAGTCCCATTAGTCTATCAAGCACTACCTCTCTAGTGACAGTAATCGCATTCAGGCCCTCAACTCCTACCATCCTTCTATCTTTAATATCTGGCAAACTATTTGTGTCCTCCTCTGTGAAGTCCGAGGCAAGAAACTTATTTAAAGCCTCAGCAATTCCTCAACACCCACCGCTAAATCCCCCCTCTCATCCTCCAAGGGTCCAGTATTCACTCTAGCCAGCCTCCTCTTCTTTATATATTTGTAAAAACTTTTACTGTCATTTTTTATATTCAGTGCTATATACTGATAGTGGCTGTATCATAGAAGACAGAGGGTGGTGGTGGAAGGAACATTTTCAGACTGGAGACCAGTTACCAGCGGTGTACCACAGGGATCAGTGCTGTGTCCTCTGCCCTTTGTGATTTTTATCAGTGACTTGGAAGAAGGGGCTGAAGGGTAGGTTAGTAAATTTGCTGACGACACCAAGATTGGTGGACTAGTGGATGAGGTGGAGGGCTCTTGCAGGCTGCAAAGCGACATTGATAGGATGCAGAGCTGGGCCGAAAAGTGGGCAGATGGAGTTTAACCCTGATAAGTGCGAGGTGATTCATTTTGGTAGGGCAAACTTGAATGCAGATTACAGGGTCAACGGCAGGGTTCTAAGGAATGTGGAGGAACAGAGAGATCTTGGGGTTCACATCCACAGATCTCTGAAGGTCGCCACTCAAGTGGATAGAGCTGTGAAGAAGGCTTATAGTGTGTTAGTGTTTATTAACAGGAGGTTTGAGTTTAAGAGCCATGGGGTTATGCTGCAACTACACTGTACGTTAGTGAGACGTACGTTAGTGGAATATTCAGTTCTGGTCACCCTCATTATAAGAAGGATGTGGAAGCATAGGAGAGAGTGCAGAGGAGATTTACCAGGATGCTTCCTGGTTTGGAGAGTAGGTCTTATGAGGAAAGGTTGAGGGAGCTGGGGCTTTTCTCTTTGGAGCGGAGGAGGATGAGAGGCGACTTAATAGAGCTTTATAAGATGATGAGGGGGATTGATAGAGTGGACATGCAGAGACTATTTCCTCAGGCGGATGTAGCTGTTACTACGGGGCATAACTATAAGGTTCATGGTGGGAGATAGAGGAAGGATGTCCGAGGTAGATTCTTTACTCAGAGTGGCTGGGGTGTGGAATGCACTGCCTGCTGTGATAGTGGAGTCGGACACGTTAGGAACTTTCAAGCGGTTATTGGGTAGGCACACGGAGCACTCCAGAATTATAGGGAGGGGATATTGATCTTGGGATTGGACATAGCTTGGCACAACATTGAGGGCCGAAGGGCCTGTACTGTGCTGTAATGTTCTATATAATCATTGTTGAGTTCTTTGAGAAAGTGACCAAAGAGGTGGATGAGGGTAGTTGATGTAGAACATAGAACATGGAACATTACAGCGCAGAACAGGCCCTTCGGCCCACGATGTTGCGCCGACCAGTTAAAAAACAATGACCCACTAACCTAAACCAATCCCTTTTCGTCCATAAACCTATCCATGGATCTCTTAAACGCCCCCAAACTAGGCGCATTTACAACCGCAGCAGGCAGGGCATTCCAATCCTCACCACCCTCTGGGTAAAGAACCTACCCCTGACATCCGTCCTATAACTACCCCCCCTTAATTTAAAACCATGCCCCTTCGTGCTAGCTTTCTCCATCCGAGGAAAAAGGCTATCACTGTCCACCCTATCTAAACCTCTAATCATCTTATATGTTTCAATAAGATCCCCTCTTAGCCGCCTTCTTTCTAGCGAAAACAACCCCAAATCCCTCAGTCTCTCCTCATAGGACCTCCCCTCCATACCAGGCAACATCCTGGTAAACCTCCTCTGCACCCTCTCCAAAGCCTCCACATCCTTCCTGTAATGTGGGGACATGTATGTGGTGTACATACATTTCAGTAAAGTGTTTGATAAGGTTCCCCATGGTAAGCTATTGCAGAAGATACGAAGGAATGGGATTGAAGATGATTTAGCGATTTGGATCGGAAATTGGCTGGCTGCGTGAAGACAGAGGGTGGTGATTGATGGGAAATGTTCATCCTGGAGTTCAGTTATTAGTGGTGTACTGTGTGAATCTGTTTTGGGGCCACTGCTGTTTGTCATTTTTATAAATGATCTAAATGAGGCATAAAAGGATGGGTTAGTAAATTTGCAGATGACACTAACGTCGGTGGAGTTGTGGACAGTGCGGAAGGATGTTGTAGGTTACAGAGGGTAATAGATAAGCTGCAGAGCTGGGCTAAGAGGTGGCAAATGGAGTTTAATGCGGTAAGTGTGAAGTGATTCACTTTGGAAGGAGTCACAGAAATATAGAGTACTGGGCTAATGGTAAGTTACATTGTAGTGTGGATGAGCAGAGAGATCTTGGTGTCCATGTGCACAGATGCCTGGAAGTTGGCACCCAGGTTGATAGGGTTGTTAAGAAAGCATACAGTATGTTAGTTTTTATTGGTAGAAGAATTGAGTTTTAGAGCCATGAGATTATGTTGCAGCTGTACAAAACTCTGGTGCGGCCGCACCTGGAATACTGCATACAGTTCTGATCGCCACATTATAGGAAGGATGTGGAAGCATTGGAAAAGGTGCAGAGGAGATTTACCAGGATGTTGCCTGGTATGGTGGGAAAGTCTTATGAGGAAAGGCTGAGGGACTTGAGGCTGCTTTCGTTAGAGAGAAGATTAAGAGGTGACTTAAAAGAGGCATATAAGATGATCAGTGGATTAGATAGGGTAGACAGTGAGAGCCTTTTTCCTCAGATGGAGATGGCTAGCACAAGGGGACATAGCTTTAAATTGAGGGGCGATCGATATTGGACATATATCAGAGGAGGTTCTTTACTCAGAGAGTAGTAAGGGCGTGGAATGCCCTGTCTGCAACAGCAGTGGATTCGTCAACATTAAGGGCATTCAAATGGCCATTGGATAAACATGTGGCTGATATTGCAATAGTGTAGGTTAGATGGGCTTTAGATTGGTTTCACAGGTCGGTGCAACATCGAGGGCCAAAGACCCTGCACTGCGCTGTAATGTTCTATGTAGGTGAGAGGGAATACAGTGGGAATATATTTCAAAGGAGTAAGACAAGGCTAAATGGCCTCTACTTTAATGCCAGGAGTATTAAAGGTAAAACAGATGAGTTAAAGGCGAGGATTGACAGTGCAATTATGATATAATAGCCACCACAGAAATGTGGCTGAGTGAGGGGCAGCTCAATATCCTGGGATATAGAATCTTCAGGTGAGACAGAGGAGGCAAGGTTTGATCAAGGATAGTCAGCATGGTTTTGTCAGAGGGAAGTCATGCATAACAAATTTGATTGAATTTTTTAAGCATGTAACCAAGTGTGTAGATGAGGGGAGTGCAGTTGATGTAGTTTATATGGATTGCAACAAAGCCTTTGACAAAGTCCCACATGGGAGACTTATTAAGAAGACAAATGCACCTGGGATACAGGGTGATCTGATAAGGTGGATTCATAATTGGCTTAGTGATAGGAGACAGAGGACAGTGACAGGCGGCTGCTTTAATGACTGGAGGCCAGTGATCAGTGGTGTACCACAGGGATCAGTGCTGGGCCACCTATTGTCCATCATTTACATAAATGATATTGATGAGTATGTGGGGGATAGGATCGGTAAGTTTGCCGATGACACAAAGATTGGCTGGATGGTTAACCGTGAGGTTGAGTGTCTTGGATTACAGGAAGATATAGACAAGATGGTCAAATGAGTGGATAAGTGATAGATGGAATTTAACCCTGAAAAGTGTGAGGTGATGCACTTTGGAAGGAATGAAGGTATGACACTGGCAAGTTCCAAAGAACAAGGGAACTTGGCCTGTTCGTCCATAGATCTCTGAAGGTGAAAAGGCAGGTTAATAGGGTGGTGAAAAAGGCATATGACACACTCACCTTTATCAATCAGGGTATTGATTACAAAAGCAGAGTGGTCATGACGGAGTTGTATAGAAACTTGGTGAGGCCACAGCTGGAGTACTGTGTGCAGTCTGGTCGCCACATTATAGTAGGAATGAGATCGCACTGGAGGGGGTGCTGGGGAGATTCACCAGGATGTTGCCCGGAATGGAACACTTAAGTTATAAACAGAGGTTGGATAGGCTTGGATTGTTTTTTCTGGGTAAAAAATCTGACAACACCAGGTTTTAGTCCAACCGATTTATTTGATAGTAAACGCACAAGCTTTCGGGTTAGTCCCTTCGTCAGGTGAATGGAGAGTTCTGGCCTCAGACAGAGCATATAAAGCACAGACAGTTTACAGATTACTGATTAGAATGCAAATCTTTTTTTCTGGAGCAGAGAAGACTGAGGGGTGACCTGATTAAAGTGTTCAAGATTATGAAGGGCATGGGCAGGATGAATAGGGAGCAGCTGTTCCTTTTAGTTATTTAAAGGAGAATAAGGGAAAGGGGGATAAGGGAAAGTTTAAGGGAAATGTGTGGGGAATATTTTCATGCAGAGAGTGGTGGGTGCCTGGAACACACTGCCAGAGAGTGGTGGAAGCAGGCACATTAGCAACATTTAAGAGGCATCTGGGATGTGTGCAGTTTTGGGCGCCGCACCTGCGCAAGGATATTTTGGCCTTGGAGGGAGTGCAGAGGAGGTTTACTAGGCTGATACCGGAGTTGAGGGGGTTGAGCTATGAGGAGAGGCTGAATAAACTAGGCTTGTACTCGTTAGAGTTTAGAAGAATGAGGGGAGATCTCATTGAGACGTATAAGATGATGAATGGGATGGATAGGATAGAGGTGGAAAGACTCTTCCCGCTCAAAAAAGACAGTAGGACTAGGGGGCACAGCCTCAAGATAAAGGGGGGGCGGTTCAGAACGGAGTTGAGGAGGAACTTCTTCACTCAAAGGGTGGTGAATCTCTGGAATTCTCTGCCCGTTGAAGTGGTGGAGGCTGCCTCGCTAAATATTTTTAAGAAGCGGGTTGATGGGTTTTTGATAAGAGAAGGGATTAAGGGTTATGGGGAGAGGGCGGGAAAGTGGAACTGAGCCACGACAGATCAGCCATGATCTTATTGAATGGCGGGGCAGGCTCGAAGGGCCAGATGGCCTACTTCTGCTCCTATTTCTTATGTTCTTATGTTCTTATGGGTACATAAATAGGGTGGGGATAGAGGGACATGGTCCGAGTAAGGGCAGATGGTTTTTTAGTTTAGTTAGGGAATCATGATTGGCATGGGCTTGGAGGGCCGAAGGGCCTGTTCCTGTGCTGTACCTTTCTTTGTTCTTTGAATGGCATGTCATTAGGGAGTTCAGTGGAACAAAGGGACTTTGGTGTGTTTGCCCATGGATCGCTGAAATTGGAAGGGCATGTTAGGGTGGTGAAAAGGGCATAGGGAACACTTGTCTTTATCAGTCAAGCATAAATTACAAAGAGAGTTGGAGTGGTCACAGCTAGAGTACTGTATGCAGTTCTGGTCACCACATTTTCAGAAGGATATAACTCCACTGGAAGGAGTGCAGAGGAGATTGACCAGGATACTGCCTGGGTGGAACACTTAAGTTAGGAAGAGAGGTTGGATAGGCTTGTGTTGTTTTCATTGGAGTAGAGAAGACTGAGGGGCGACTTGATTGAGATACACAAGACAATGAGGGACATGGACAGAGTGGATAAGGAGCAGCTGTTCCTCTTAGTTGAAGAGTCAGTCATGAGAGGACATAGGTTCAAGGTGAGGAGCAGGAGGTTTAATGGGGATATGAGGAAAACCTTTTTATCCAGAGGATGGTGATGGTCTAGAATGTGCTGCCTGGGAGGTGGTGGAGGCAGGTTGCCTCACATCCTTTAAAAGGCACATCATAACATTCAAGGCTATGGGCCAATTGCTCTGCAACTCTCCGTGGCAAAGGGAAATGCTCCATTGATCCTTGTAGACAGATGTAATATCTTGGAAAGTGCAGAGTGGAGTAACTAAAGAACTATTTATTAACAGGAATAACTATTTGCAGGGAATGAGATACATGCTACCGGTCACTGCCACTCCAATCTCAGGCTGAGCCCGTGCTCAACCCCAAGATTTCAAATGCTTTGGCCTGATTAGCCAAATGGGTCACATGACCCTCTGAAATCTTGCCCTGAAAGGGGCTCGCTATTACACTGACCTTCACCCCTTGATACTCAATGGCATTAGCAGCACTAAATCCTCCACTATCAATATCCTGGGGGGTTACCATTGACCAGAAACTCAGCTGGAATAGCCATATAAACACAGTGACTACAAGAGCAGGGGGTCAGTGGGTGGGAATCCTGTGGTGAATGACTCCCGAAAGCCTGTCCACAATCTACAAAGCACAAATCAGGAGTGTGATGGAATACTTTCCACTTGCCTGGATGGGTGCAGCTCCAACAACACTCAAGCCAGGGGCAGAGCAGCTTGCCTGATTGTTTGTGGAAAGGGAACCATTCACTCCCTCCACCACTGACACACAGTGGCAGCAGTGTGTACCATCTAAAAAAATGCACAGCAGCAACTCACCAAGGCTCTTTAGACAGCATCTTCCAAACTCACAACCACTACCATCTACAAGGGCAGCAGAAACATGGGAACACCAGCCCTGGAGGTTCCCCTCCAAATCACTCACCATCCTGACTTGGAAATATATCACTGTTCTTTCACTGCTGCTGGATCAAAATTCTGGAACTCTCTCCCAAACAGCACTGCGGGTACCTATGCCATACGGACTGCAGCGGTTCAAGAAGGCAACTCACCTTCTCAAAGGCAGTTAGGGAAGGGCAATAAATGCTGGGCTCAACATTAAAGCCCGCATCCTTAAACTTAATTTAAAAAATCCACAGCATGTGTTCCATCTTCAAAGAACTTCCTTTTCACAAAATCATATTGACTCTGCCGGATTACCTTGAATTTATCTAACTGTGCTGTTAAAATGTCTTTAATAATAGCTTCTAATATTTTCTCTATGACATATGTTAAACTAACTAGAAGCATAGAATCATACAAAATAGCACCACCATTCAATATGATCATGGCTGATCATGCACTTTCAGTATCCTACTCCCGCTTTCTCTCCAGACCCCTTGATCCCTTTAGCCACAAGGGCCACGTCCAGCTCCCTCTTGAACATATCCCTAGGATTCTCTGGGAGGCAAGGGAGGCGATTGCAGAGCCTCTGGCTCTGATCTTCAGGTCGTCGTTGGTCACCGGTATAGTGCCAGAAGATTGGAGGTTAGCGAATGTTGTCCCATTGTTTAAGAAGGGGAACAGAGACTTCCCCGGGAATTATACACCGGTGAGTCTTACTTCTGTTGTGGGCAAGGTTTTAGAAAAAATTATTAGGGATAGGATTTATAGTTATTTGGAGAGTAATGAATTGATTAGAGATAGTCAGCATGGTTTTGTGGAGGGTAGGTCATGCCTTACTAACCTTATTGAGTTTTTTGAGAAAGTGACCAAAGAGGTGGATGGGGGTAAGGCAGTTGACATGGTATATATGGATTTTAGTAAGGCGTTTGATAAGGTTCACCATGGAAGGCTTCTGCAGAAATTGCAGATGTATGGGATTGAGGGTGATCTAGGAAATTGGATTAGGAATTGGCTGGCGGATAGGAGACAGAGGGTGGTGGTTGATGGTAAGTATTCGACATGGAGTTCAGTTACGAGTGGTGTGCCTTAGGGATTTGTTTTGGGGCCACTGCTGTTTGTAATTTTTATAAATGATCTGGATGAGGGTATAGTTGGGTGGATTAGTAAATTTGCTGATGACACCAAAATCGGAGGTGTGGTAGATAGTGAGGAAGGGTGTCTTAGTCTACAGGGAGACTTGGACAAGTTGCAGAGCTGGGCCAAGAGGTGGAGGATGGAGTTTAATGCGGAAAAGTGTGAGGTAATTCACTTTGGCAGGAATAACGGATGTGTAGAGTATAGGGCTAACGGTAGGACTCTGAATAGTGTGGATGAACAGAGGGATCTAGGTGTATGTGTACATAGATCCCTGAAAGTTGGGAATCAAGTAGATAGGGTTGTTAGGAAGGCATATGGTATCTTGGCGTTTATTGGTAGGGGGATTGAATTTAGGAGCCACAGCGTCATGTTGCAACTGTACAAAACTCTGGTGCGGCCGCACTTGGAGTATTGTGTGCAGTTCTGGTCCCCACATTATAGGAAGGATGTGGAGGCATTGGAGAGGGTGCAGAGGAGGTTTACCAGGATGTTGCCTGGTATGGAGGGGAGGTCCTATGAGGAGAGACTGAGGGATTTGAGGTTGTTTTCGTTAGAAAGAAGGCGGCTACGAGGGGACTTTATTGAAACATATAAGATGATTAGAGGTTTGGATAGGGTGGACAGTGATAGCCTTTTTCCTCGGATGGAGAAAGCTAGCACAAGGGGGCATAGCTTTAAGTTAAGGGGTGGTAGTTATAGGACGGATGTCAGGGGTAGGTTCTTTACCCAGAGGGTGGTGAGGGATTGGAATGCCCTGCCTGCTGCAGTTGAGGGCTAGATGGCCTACTCCTGCTCCTATTTCTTATGTTCTTATGTTGTAAATGCGCCTAGTTTGGGGGCGTTTAAGAGATCCGTGGATAGGTTTATGGATGGTAAGGGTTTGGTTTAGGTTAGAGGGTCATTGTTTTTTTAACTGGTCGGCGCAACATCGTGGGCGGAAGGGCCTGTTCTGCGCTGTAATCATCATGGAGTTCGGTTACGAGTGGTGTGCCTCAGGGATCTGTTTTGGGGCCACTGCTGTTTGTAATTTTTATAAATGATCTGGATGAGGGTATAGTTGGGTGGATTAGTAAATTTGCTGATGACACCAAAGTCGGAGGTGTGGTAGATAGTGAGGAAGGGTGTCATAGTTTGCAGGAAGACTTAGACAGGTTGCAGAGCTGGGCCGAGAGGTGGCGGATGGAGTTTAATGCAGAGAAGTGTGAGGTAATTCACTTTGGTAGGAATAACAGATGTGTTGAGTATAGGGCTAACGGGAGGACTTTGAATAGTGTGGATGAGCAGAGGGATCTAGGTGTATGTGTACATAGATCCCTGAAAGTTGGGAATCAAGTAGATAAGGTTGTTAAGAAGGCATACGGTGTCTTGGCGTTTATTGGTAGGGGGATTGAATTTAGGAGTCGCAGCGTTATGTTGCAACTGTACACAACTCTGGTGCGGCCGCACTTGGAGTACTGTGTGCAGTTCTGGTCCCCACATTACAGGAAGGATGTGGAGGCTTTGGAGAGGGTGCAGAGGAGGTTTACCAGGATGTTGCCTGGTATGGAGGGGAGGTCCTATGAGGAGAGGCTGAGGGATTTGGGGTTGTTTTCGCTGGAAAGAAGGTGGCTAAGAGGGGATCTTATTGAAACATACAAGATGATTAGCGGTTTAGATAGGGTGGATAGTGATAGCCTTTTTCCTCTGATGGAGAAATCTAGCACGAGGGGGCATGGCTTTAAATTAAGGGGGGGTAGTTATAGGATGGATGTCAGGGGTAGGTTCTTTACCCAGAGGGTGGTGAGGGATTGGAATGCCCTGCCTGCTGCAGTTGTAAATGCGCCTAGTTTGGGGGCGTTTAAGAGATCCGTGGATAGGTTTATGGACGAAAAGGGATTGGTTTAGGTTAGTGGGTCATTGTTTTGTAATTGGTCGGCGCAACATCGTGGGCCGAAGGGCCTGTTCTGCGCTGTATTGTTCTATGTTCTATGTAATGTTCTATGTTCTATATCTAATGAACTGGCCCCAACAGCTTTCTGTGTGAGAGAATTCCACAGGTTCACAACTCTCTGAGTGAAGAAGTTCTTCCTCATCTTAGTCCTGAATGGTTTACCCCTTACTCTTACACTGTGACCCCTAGTTCTGGACTTCCCCAACATCGGGAACATTCTTCCCACATCGAACCTGTCCAGTCCCATCAGGATTTTATATGTTTCTAGGAGATCCCCTCTCATCCTTCTAAATTCCAGTGAGTACAAGCCCAGTCGATCCAGTCTCTCTTCATATGTCAGTCCTGCCATTCCAGGAGTCAGTCTGGTGAACCTTTACTGAACTCCCTCAATAGCAAGAATGTCTTTTTTCAGACTAGGGGATCAAAATTGCACACAGAACTCAAGGTGTGGCCTCGTAATCTGTAGATTCCTGCTCTCTGCTCCCTCCCTTTCTGAATAAAGTTATATTTGTTATTTTTCAATCTGATGAGTCTAGGAAATTTTGCAATATTATGATCAATTCATCAATGATCTCATTAGCCACTTCTTTTAAAATGCTAGGATGAAATCCATGAGGTCCCTGGGACTTGTCAGCCCACAATTTCAATAATTTGCTCAATACCATGTCCCTCTGCTTGTAATTTTCTAGAATCCATCCCTCCCTTCCATTTCCCGGTTTACACCTGTTTCTGGGATGTTACTTGCATCCTCTAGAATGAACAATACAAGGGGTTGCGGGGATGAGGCCTAGGTGGGATTGTGGTCAGTGCAGACTCGATGTGCCAAATGGCCTCCTTCTGCATTGTAGGGATTCTGTGATTCTCAATCTATGTTGATATAATGAACTAAATTTTCAGAAAGCTGGAACAGCTCCGTGCCTGATCCAAAACAGCAACTGAGTCCTGATTTTAGGCATCCCACATACCCATTATTTTTACCGGCAGCGTGCATTGGGATGCATTGTATTTTGAAAATCTGTGGTTCATGGATGCAGCTGCATATGTAATACAGTTGCCTTTAAACAGATCCAATTTTCAAATAATAACTTGTGCACTTTAAACATGTCAGAAGAAGGTTTAAAGCTGCCAGAATTATTTACACTTTTGCAGATATAAGATTCCTCTTCAGAGAAGTAAGGTTCTCCTTTGGGAGTGATAAGG
Organism: Carcharhinus amblyrhynchos; assembly: GCF_965287045.1. Taxonomy (NCBI): domain Eukaryota; kingdom Metazoa; phylum Chordata; class Chondrichthyes; order Carcharhiniformes; family Carcharhinidae; genus Carcharhinus; species Carcharhinus amblyrhynchos. The sequence goes on along the minus strand of NC_137334.1, from coordinate 97,161,007 downwards.
TACCCCTTTGGATGAGGTCAGAGTAGACATGACAGTGCACAGAAGGTTCTCTGCGTACCTTGTCAAGTTATCAAGGCATTTAGATCTGTGGGGTCTTAACATTTTTGAAAAAGTTTCAGCAGCCTGTTTGCTATTTGACAATTTCTATAGGGCACCATCAACGGTACAGGAACAAATTCACAGAAAGGTGAAACAAATAATTAAGTCGTTACAGTGGTGTAATAATCTCAGCAAGGCCAGTTTTTGATACTCTAGGGTGGTCATTTTGTAGTTCCATAAGTGTCAGACCCCACCCTGAGCAAGGGACAATTACTCAGGACCCTCAGAGGAAGATACCATTCTCAACACTGAGCTCATTTTTCATGTGCTTTAATTTAGACAAAGTTGGGTCTTTTCACATCCAGCCCTGGATTTGCCTTGCGGACATGGACAGGGTCATCACGACCTCTTCCATCTCTCGCAAAGATCAGGGCTTGTAGGCAATGGGAAGCGACTCAGTACATCGCCAGTGGCTATCTGGGTTCCAGATCAATGCTCTAGAAGGGATCCATAAGAAACAAGGTCCAAAGTATATCTAGGTGAGGTAATGGAGGAATTATCTTTTTTAAAAATTCCCAACAAGGGTTTGTGTTAGGTTACTATTCTGAAATGTCTGCCAAAGACCATATGGATGAAACATTTTTACACCAAATACAACTGCCAATCCCTCTTTCTCAATTTGAGATTACCTTTACTTGGCATCTAAAAGGCAATAGGCCTTTCCATTCTGCTTTTCCAGCAGTGTGAGCCTACCGCCCCAATCCTGTAAGGGGAAGCATCACATGTCAGAACAAGTTTCTTCTTGGGGTCAAAACAGATCAGTAAGTTGGAGGTCAGTACTTGTTGTTTAACTTTATTGAAAGCTTCCACCTGTGTTGTCTCCCAAGTCATCTCTGTACTTCCGCAGTAGGACATGTAAGGCAGCCAAATTGGGGATAAATTTTCCATAATAGGTTATTAATTCCAGAAAGGATTTTAAGCCGTTGTGTTTCTTGAAGTTGGTGCTTTCTTAATGGCCTTTACCTTGTCCTCTAACAGATGTAAACCATCCACCCAATAGCCTAAGTAGGTTTCTTCTTTTGCTTATAGAATCATAGAACCCTACAGTGCAGAAAGAGGCCCTTCGGCCCATCAAGCCTGCACCAAACACAATCCCACCCAGCCCCTAACCCCATATCCCTACATATTATACCCACTAATTCCTCTAACCTAAGCATCCCCGAACTCTAAGGGGCAATTTCTTAGCATGGCCAATCAACCTAACCCGCACATCTTTGGACTGTGGGAGGAAACCAGAGTACCCGGAGGAAACCCACACAGACACGAGGAGAATGTGCAAACTCCACACAGACAGCGACCTGAGCTGGGAATCGAACCCAGGACCCCTGGAGCTGTGAACTTCAAATGCTTGAAAAACATTTCCTCTCTTCAGGCATACCCAGCTCTTGAGACCTCTTGTAGGTTTGCCAGGTACTCTCATTCTGAAGTCCCTGTGACCAGGACATCATCCGCGTACACCATATGCTTAGGCAACCCTTGTGACCCAAAATTGGAGACGTGCATGGTTCAAATCCAACTTAGAAAACATCTGGCCACCTGCTAATTGGCATACAGGTCTTTGATTCAGCTCATATCAAGCTTGGAAACCTGACTGATTGTTAGCTTATAGTCTCCACAGAGATGGGGAGGTAGGCATGGCCCACTCCATGAATTGCATGGGCTTCATTATGCCCAGAGTGTCTAGGAGATTACGTTCAGTCTCCGCCTTTCCGATCAGGAGTATGGAACCGGCCTCACTCTAAAATACTCAGGCTAAGCATTGGGGTTGACGTAGATCTTGACTTTGGCTGCTGTTATTCTTTTAAGTTCTTCCTGGAAAACACTGGTTATCTATTGATAGCTTCATATAGTTTCCCCATGCCCAGCTTGTCTCTTCTATCTCTTATGTCTGAAGACTGGAAGCTGCTCAAGACTAGGTTTACTTTTATGTTTTCCTGTCTTGAGGGTATATCCTTCTCTGAAAACTGCTGTTTGGATTTCTGTCCATGAGTGTCAAAAGCTGGAAATCTAATATCACGTGATATATTTCAGGTATAGTGCCGGAAGACTGGAGGATAGCAAGTGTTGTCCCCTTGTTCAAGAAGGGGAGTAGAGACCATCCTGGGAATTATAGACCAGTGAGCCTTACTTCTGTTGTGGGCAAAGTTTTGGAAAGAATTAGAAGGGATAGGATTTATAATCATCTAGAGGGAAATAAATTGATTAGGGATAGTCAACACGGTTTTGTGAAGGGTAGGTCGTGCCTCACAAACCTTATCGAGTTTTTTGAAAAGGTGACCAAAGAGGTGAATAAGGGTAAGGCAGTTGACGTGGTGTATATGGATTTTAGCAAAGCGTTTGATAAGGTTCCCCATGGTAGGCTATTGCAGAAAATGCAGATGCATGGGATTGAGGGTGATTTAGCAGTTTGAATCAGGAAGAGCTGATAGAAAACAGAGGGTGGTGGTTGATGGGAAATATTCAACCTGGAGTTCAGTTACAAGCGGTGTACCTCAAGGATCTGTTTTGGGGCCACTGCTGTTTGTCATTTTTATAAATGACCTAGATGAAGGTGCAGAAGGATGGATTAGTAAATTTGCCGACGACACCAAAGTTGGAGGAGTTGTAGACAGTGAGGATGGATGTTACAGTTTGCAGAGGGACATAGATAATCTGCAGAGCTGGGCCGAGAGGTGGCAGATGAAGTTTAATACAGAAAAGTGTGAGGTGATTCACTTTGGTAAGAATAACAGGAGTACCGAATATAGGGCTAATGGAAGGACTCTGCTCGTCAACACTACTAAGAGAGATCTCGGGGTACATGTGCATAGCTCCCTGAAAGTTGGCACCCACGTTGACAAGGTTGTTAAGAAGGCGTACGGTATGTTAGCTTTTATTAGTAGAGGGATTGAATTTCGGAGCCGTGAGGTCATGTTACAACTGTACAAAACTCTGGTGCGGCCGCACTTGGAGTATTATGTACAGTTCTGGTCGCCGCATTATAAGAAAGATGTGGAGGCATTGGAAAAGGTGCAGAGGAGGTTTACCAGGATGTTGCCTGGTATGGTGGGAAGGTCTTATGAGGAAAGGCTGAGGGACTTGAGGTTATTTTCATTGGAGAGAAGAAGGTTATGAGGTGACCTGATTGAGGCATATGAGATGATCAAAGGATTGGACAGGGTGGACAGTGAGAGCCTTTTACCTCGGATGGTGATGGCTAACACGAGGGGACATAGCTTTAAATTAAGGGGTGGTAATTATAGGACGGATGTCAGAGGTAGGTTCTTTACTCAGAGGATAGTAAGGGCATGGAATGCCCTGCCTGCAGCAGTTGTGGACTCGCCAACTTTAAGGGCGTTCAAATGGTCAGTGGATAGGCATATGGATAACATTGGAATAGTTTAGGTTAGAGGGTCATTAGATTGGTTCCACTGGTCGGCGCAACATCGAGGGCCGAAGGGCCTGTACTGCGCTGTATTGTTCTATGTTCTATACTTGTTTTAGAACAAAGTATAGCACAGAAACAGGCTCTTTGGCCCTCCAAGCCTATGCCAATCATGATGTCCTACCTAAACTAAAGAAAAATCTTCTGCCCTTTCTCAGTCAATATCCCTCTTTTTCCACCTATTTGTGTACCTATCCAGATGGAATGCGTCCAAGGGTTCTGAAGGAAATGGCGGAGGTGATAGTGGATGCCTTGGTGATTATTTTCCAAATGTCGCTGGATTCCGGGGAAGTGCCGGAAGATTGGAAAACGGCTAATGTTACGCCGTTGTTTAAGAAGGGTGGCAAGCAAAAGGCGGGGAATTATAGGCCGGTTAGTTTAACGCCTGTTGTAGGAAAAATGTTAGAATCTGTGATCAAGGAGAAAATATCGAGGCATCATGAGGAGAATTGTTTGGTAGAGCAGATGCAGCACGGTTTCGTTAAAGGGAAGTCGTGTCTGACGAATTTATTGGAGTTCTATGAGGATGTGTCTAGGGCAGTGGATAGAGGAGAGCTGGTGGATGTGGTCTTTCTTGATTTTCAGAAGGCGTTTGACAAGGTGCCTCACAAGAGGTTATTGCAGAAGGTCAGGGGGCATGGAGTTGGGGGTAAGGTGTTAGCGTGGATAGAGGATTGGTTGTCAAATAGGAGGCAGAGAGTGGGGGTCAATGGGTGCTATTCGGATTGGCGGTTGGTGACTAGTGGAGTGCCCCAGGGGTCGGTGCTGGGGCTTCAGCTATTCACCATTTATATAGATGATCTGGAGGAGGGAACCGAGTGTATGGTGTCGAAATTTGCTGATGACACCAAGATTGGTGGAACGGCAAACTGTGCGGAGGGTGTGGAGAGTCTGCAGAAGGATCTAGATAGGCTGGGCGAATGGGCCAGGAACTGGCAAATGGAATTTAATGTTGGCAAATGTGAGGTTGTCCACTTTGGTAGGAAGAATGGTAGGAAGGACTATTACTTACGTGGCGAAAAACTGCAGCAGGCGATGGTGCAGAGGGACCTCGGGGTCCTTGTGCATGAGTCACAAAAACCCAGCCTGCAGGTGCAGCAGGTGGTCAGGAAGGCAAATGGGATGCTGGCCTTCATAGCGAGGGGGATTGAATATAAAAGTAGGGAGGTCTTGCTGCAGCTGTATACGGCACTGGTGAGGCTGCAGCTGGAGTATTGTGTGCAGTTTTGGTCGCCGCACTTACGCAAGGATATTTTGGCCTTGGAGGGAGTGCAGAGGAGGTTTACTAGGCTGATTCCGGAGTTGAGGGGGTTGAACTATGAGGAGAGGCTGAATAAACTAGGCTTGTACTCGTTAGAGTTTAGAAGAATGAGGGGAGATCTCATTGAGACGTATAAGATGTTGAATGGGATGGATAGGATAGAGGTGGAGAGGCTCTTCCCGCTCAGAAAGGACAGAAGGACTAGAGGGCACAGCCTCAGGATAAAGGGGGGGGCGGTTTAGAACGGAGTTGAGGAGGAACTTCTTCACTCAAAGGGTGGTGAATCTCTGGAATTCTCTGCCCGTTGAAGTGGTGGAGGCTGCCTCGCTAAATATTTTTAAGACGCGGGTTGATAGGTTTTTGATAGGCAAGGGGATTAAGGGTTATGGGGAGAGGGCGGGAATGTGGAACTGAGCCACGACAGATCAGCCATGATCTTATTGAATGGCGGGGCAGGCTCAAGGGGCTAGATGGCCTACTCCTGCTCCTATTTCTTATGTTCTTATGCCTCTTAAATGTTGTGGTTCCACCACCTCCTCTGGCAACGTGTTCCAGACACCCACCAAACTCTGCGTGAAAAATTTCCCTTGTACATCTCTCTTAAACTTTCCCCCTCTCACCTTGAATCTGTGCTCTGTTGTGATTGATTCTTCCACCCTGGGAAAAAGCCTCTGACTATCCATCCTGTCTGTGCCTCTCATAATTTTGTAGACCTCTATCAGGTCTCCCCTCAGCCTCCGTCTTTCCAGTGAAAACAATCCTAATTTATTCAACCTCTCCTCATAGCCAACGCCCTCGAGACCAGCAACATCTCTTGGTTGCTTGATGTGAACGTTCTTTGCACTCTCTCCAAAGCTTCCATATCCTTCTGATAACGTGGTGACCAGAACTACACATAATACTCCAAATGCAGCCTAACCAAGGTTTTATATAGCTGCAACATGATTTCCCAAGTCTTGTACTCAGTGCCCTGACTGATGAAGGCAAGCATGCCATATGCTTTCTTAATCATTTTGGCCACCTGTGTTGCCACTCTTAGGGACTGTGGATCTGTATGCCTGGATCTCTCTGTATATGAATGTTCCTAAGGCTTCTGCCATTTACAGTATAATTCGTGCCTAAATTTGATCCTAATTTTGATGCTAACTAATTCTGAAGAAGAGTGTATGTCCATGGGGTATTGTGTTAAAATCGGAACAACAGAGACAGCTCACTGTTAAAAATCATACTGTGTCGTATTTAAATCTTGTAATTGGTGAAAGTTATGCTAATTCTTTTTGCTATATTTTAACTGTGTTCTTAAAAAAACTTTGGTAAAAGCTTCCTAGTGGGAATCATACCTGGAGTGAAAAACTTTATGCTCCCAATGCCAAAATCAATTGTAAAACTTAGGATCTAGGCCGACTTCATAAAACACCCTGGAACTTCAGGCTTGGGCCTTCACACTTGGAAGAAGTAACGCATGTGCCTTGTGTATTGGGCCCTGTCTTCTCCGCTTGCACCATAGGATTCAAATTTACCAAAGCAAGGCTGTTTCTTTTTCTTAGTGGAGAGGAGTTGATTGTTCTTGATGATGAAGATTGTCTGGAGAAAAAAATAGTTTTACCCCTCGCTGCCAATGTAATAATCTTGCTAAGGTCAGTCTTCCATCACCAATTTCCTTTATTTACAAAAAGGATAAGAGCTGCATCCAAGGCTTAAATGCACAGGTCCAAGCGTCGAGACCGATACAATAACCTACATATCCACGGCTTATAGCGCACAGATTTGAGCCTCAAGACGTACACAATAACCTACACATACACGGCTTATAGTGCAAAGGTCCGTGCATTGAGACCAATACAATACCCAACACATCCATGGCTTATAATGCACAGGTCAAACCTTGAGACCTACACAATAACATTGAGGCAGTGGGTTTTAAGCCACCACTGCCCGTTTCCCATTGAGCAAGCCCTCACTTGCTCAATAGGGAAGTTCATACTCCACAAAGCCAATGGAAAGATCTACTAATGATACCCAATGGTCTTCGTAGCCACCATTCTACTTCTGGAAAATAGAATCAGTCTGGTAAACCTTCTCTACATTCCCTCTAGGGCAAAAACATCCTTTCTCAGATAAGGAGACCAGAACTGCATACAATAGTTCAGGTGTGGCTTCACTGTATAATTGCATCAAGATATCCCTGTGTCTGTACTCAAATCTTCTCTCTATGAAGGCCAACGTGTTTTTTTTAAGTGCCTGATGCACCTGCATGCTTACCTTCAGATACAGCAGGCAGTAAAAAAGGCAAATGGTATGTTGGCCTTCATAACAAGAAGATTTGAGTAGAGGGATAGGAATGTTTTACTGCAATTGTATGGGGCATTGATGAGGCCACACCTGAAGTATTGTGTGCAGTTTTGGTGTCCTTATCTGAGGAAGGATATCCTTGCTATAGAGGGAGTACAGCAATGGTTTACAAAGCTGATTCCTGGGATGGCAGGTCTGTCATACGAGGAGAGACTAAGTCGGTCAGGATTATATCCACTGGAGTTTAGAAGAGTGAGAGGGGATCTTGTAGAAACTTGTAAAGTTCCAACAGACAGGGTAGATTCAGAAAGAATGTTCCTAATACAACATAGAATGTTACAGTGCAGAACAGGCCCTTCGGCCCTCGATGTTGCGCCGACCAATTAAGAAAAAAGCAATGACCCTCTAACCTAAACCATTCCCTTTCCATCCATAAACCTATCCACGGACCTCTTAAACGCCCCCAAACTTGGCGCATCTACAACTGCAGCAGGCAGGGCATTCCATACCCTTACCACCCTCTGGGTAAAGAACCTACCTCTGACATCCGTCCTATAACTACCACCCCTTAATTTAAAGCTATGCCCCCTCGTGCTAGCTTTCTCCATCCGAGGAAAAAGGCTATCACTGCCCACCCTATCTAAACCTCGAATCATCTTGTACGTTTCATAGAACATAGAACATTACAGCGCAGAACAGGCCCTTCGGCCCACGATGTTGCGCCGACCAGTTTTTTTGAAAAAAACACTGACCCACTAATCTAAACCAATCCCTTTTCATCCATAAACCTATCCATAGATCTCTTAAACGCCCCCAAACTAGGCGCATTTACAACCGCAGCAGGCAGGGCATTCCAATCCCTCACCACCCTCTGGGTAAAGAACCTACCCCTGACATCCGTCCTATAACTACCACCCCTTAATTTAAAGCCATGCCCCCTCGTGCTAGCATTCTCCATCTGAGGAAAAAGGCTATCACTATCCACCCTATCTAAACCTCTAATCATCTTATATGTTTCAATAAGATCCCCTCTTAGCCTCCTTCTTTCCAGCGAAAACAACCCCAAATCCCTCAGTCTCTCCTCATATGACCTCCCCTCCATACCAGGCAACATCCTGGTAAACCTCCTCTGCACCCTCTCCAAAGCCTCAACGTCCTTCCTGTAATGTGGGGACCAGAACTGCACACAGTACTCCAAGTGCGGCCGCACCAGAGTTGTGTACAGTTGCAACATGACACTGCGACTCCTAAATTCAATCCCCCTACCAATAAACGCCAAGACACCGTATGCCTTCTTAACTACCTTATCTACTTGATTCCCAACTTTCAGGGATCTATGTACACATACATCTAGATCCCTCTGCTCCTCCACACTATTCAAAGTCCTCCCGTTAGCCCTATACTGAACACATCTGTTACTCCTACTGAAATGAATTACCTCACACTTCTCCACATTAAACTCCATCCGCCACCTCTCGGCCCAGCTCTGCAACCTGTCTAAGTCACCCTTCCTCACAATCTACCACACCACCGACTTTGGTGTCATCAGCAAACTTACTGATCCACCCAACTATACCCTCATCCAGATCATTAATAAAAATTACAAACAGCAGTGGCCCCAAAACAGATCCCTGAGGCACACCACTCGTAACCGAACTCCATGACGAATATTCACCATCAACCACCACCCTCTGTCTCCTATCTGCCAGCCAATTCCTGATCCAAGTACCTAGATTACCCCCAACCCCATACATCTGCATTTTCTGCAGAAGCCCACCATGGTGAATCTTATCAAACGCCTTACTAAAATCCATATATACCACGTCAACTGCCTTACCCCCATCCACCTCTTTGGTCACTTTCTCAAAGAACTCAATAAGGTTAGTAAGGCACGACCTACCTGCTACAAAACTGTGCTGACTGTCTCTAATCAATTCATTACTCTCCAGATAACTATAAATCCTATCCCTAATAATTCTTTCTAAAACCTTGCCCACAACAGAAGTAAGACTCACCGGTCTATAATTCCCGGGGAAGTCTCTGTTCCCCTTCTTAAACAATGGGACAACATTCGCTGTCCTCCAATCTTCCGGTACTATACCAGAGACCAACGATGACTTGAAGATCAGAGCCAGAGGCTCTGCAATCACCTCTCTAGCCTCCCAGAGAATCCTAGGGTAAATCCCATCCGGACCAGGGGACTTATCTATTTTCAAGCCCTCTAGAATATCCAGCACATCCCCGGTTTCAACTGCAATACTTTCTATTTTACACCCCTGCACCCCAGTGTCCTCCACAGCTACATTCATGTCCCCCTGCGTGAACACCGAAGAGAAATATTGGTTCAATGCCTCTCCAATCTCTTCCGGTTCCACACACAACTTCCCTCTACTGTCTGTAACTGGCCCTAATCTTGCCCTAACCAACCTTCTGTTCTTGACATACCTATAGAACGCCTTAGGATTCTCCTTAATCCTATCAGCCAAAGTCATCTCATGTCCTCTTTTAGCCCTTCTTAACTCCCTCTTCAACTCCCTCCTAGCCAATCTAAAGCTTTCTAATGCACTACCTGAGCCCTCAAGCCTCATCCGAACATAAGCCTCCTTTTTCTTCCTAACCAACGAATCAACTTTTTTAGTACACCACAGTTCCCTAGCCCTACCAAATCCTCCTTGCCTGACAGGGACATACCTATTGCAGACCCACAGTAGCTGTTCCTTGAAAAAATTCCACATTTCGGACGTTCCCAGTCCCTGTAATCTCATAGTCCAACCTATGCTTCCTAATTCTCTCCTAATAGCCTCATAATTACCCTTTCCCCAGCTAAAACTACTGGCCCGAAGTTCATGCCTATCCCTATCCATCACTAAGGTGAACGTAACCGAATTGTGGTCACTATCACCAAAATGCACACCAACTTCCAAGTCTAGCACCTGGTCTGGCTCATTACCCAGCACCAAATCCAATATAGCCTCACCTCTAGTTGGCCTATCAACATACTGAGTCAAGAAACCTTCCTGCACGCTTTGTACAAAAACTGACCCCTCTAACGAGCTAGAGCTATAGCAATTCCAATCAATATTAGTAAAGTTAAAATCCCCCATAACAATTACCCTATTACTTTCACTCCTAACCAGGATCGTCTCCGCAATCCTTTCCTCAACCTCTCTAGAACTTTTTGGAGGTCTATAAAAGACTCCCAGCAGGGTGACCTCTCCTCTCCTATTTCTAATCTCCGCCCATACTACCTCAACAGACAAGTCCTCATCAAACTTCCTCTCTGACACTGTAATACAGTCCTTGACCAATAATGCTACCCCACACCCCCCTTCTGCCTCCTTCTCTACTCCGAAGAAAGCATTTGTACCCCGGGACCTGCAACATCCATTCCTGACCCTGCTCTATCCATGTCTCTGAAATGGCCACAACATCAAAGTCCCAGGTACTGATCCACGCTGCAAGTTCATCCACTTTATTGCGAATACTCCTCGCATTAAAGTATACGCATTTCAAACCCTGCTCTGCCCCACCCCCACAATGCCGTGCATTGCAGTCCCCAACTATGCCCCCCTCACTTTCACCCCCTCTACTCAGGATCCCACCCCCCCTCTGAATCAGTTTAAACCACCCCGCATAGCCTTCACAAATTTACCCCCCAGGATATTTGTTCCCCTCTGGTTCAGGTGTAAACCATCACTCTTATAGATCTTCAATAAGATCTCCTCTTAGCCGCCTTCTTTCTAACGAAAACAACCTCAAATCCCTCAGCCTCTCCTCATAGGACCTTCCCTCCATACCAGGCAACATCCTGGTAAACCTCCTCTGCACCCTCTCCAATGCCTCCACATCTTTCTTATAATGTGGGGACCAGAACTGTACGCAATACTCCAAGTGCGGCCGCACCAGAGTTGTGTACAGTTGCAACACGACGTTGCGGCTCCGAAATTCAATCCCCCTACCAATAAACGCCAAGACACCATATGCCTTCCTAACAACCTTATCGACTTGATTTCTTTCAGGGATCTATGCACACATACACCTAGATCCCTCTGTTCGTCAACACTATTCAGAGTCCTACCGTTAGCCCTATACTCTACACATTTGTTATTCCTGCCAAAGTGAATTACCTCACACTTTTCCGCATTAAACTCCATTTGCCACTTCTCGACCCAGCTCTGCAACTTGTCCAAGTCTCTCTGTAAACTATGACACCCCTCTTCACTATCTACCACTCCTCCGACTTTGGTGTCATCAGCAAATTTACTAATCCATCCTTCTATACCCTCATCCAGATCATTTATAAAAATTACAAACAGCAGTGGCCCCAAAACAGATCCCTGAGGCACACCACTTGTAACCGAGCTCCATGATGAATACTTTCCATCAACCATCACCCTCTGTCTTCTATCAGCTAGCCAATTCCTGATCCAATTAACTAAATCACCCTCAATCCCATACATTTGCATTTTCTGCAGAAGCCTTCCATGGGGAACCTTATCAAACGCCTTACTAAAGTCCATAGATACGCCAACTGCCTTACCCCCATCCACCTCTTTGGTCACTTTTTCAAAAAACTCAATAAGGTTAGTAAGGCACGACCTACCCTTCACAAAACCATGCTGACTATCTCCAATCAATTCATTACTCTCCAAATAACTATAAATCCTATCCCTAATAATTTTTTCTAATACTTTGCCCACAACAGAAGTAAGACTCACCGGTCTATAATTCCCGGGAAAGTCTTTGTTCCCCTTCTTAAACAATGGGACAATATTCACTATCCTCCAGTCTTCTGGCACTATACCTGTGACCAACGACGACCTGAAGATCAGAGCCAGAGGCTCTGCAATCGCCTCTCTTGCCTCCCAGAGAATCCTAGGGTAAATCCCATCCGGCCCAGGGGACTTATCTATTTTCAAACCCTCAAGAATATCTAGCACATCCTCCTTATCTACTTCAATACTATCCAGTTTACAACCCTGTAACCCAGTGTTCTCCACAACTACATTTACGTCTCCCTGCGTGAATACCGAAGAGAAATATTTGTTCAGTGCCTCTCCAATCTCTTCCGGCTCCACACACTGCTCCACTGCTGTCTCTGACTGGCCCTAATCTTGCCCTAACCAATCTTCTATTCTTAACATAGCTAAAGAAAGCTTTAGGATTCTCCTTAATCCTATCAGCCAAAGTCTTCTCGTGTCTTCTTTTAGCTCTTCTTAACTCACTCTTTAGCTCCCTCCTGGCTAATCTATAGCTTTCCAGTGCACTACCTGAGCCTTCAAGCCTCATCCTGACATAAGCCTCCTTTTTCCTTTTAACTAGCGAATCAACTTTTTTAGTGCACCACGGTTCCCTTAACATAGAACATAGAACATTACAGCGCAGAACAGGCCCTTCGGCCCACGATGTTGCGCCGACCAGCTTTAAAAAAAAACACTAACCCACTAATCTAAACCAATCCCATTTCGTCCATAAACCTATCCACAGATCTCTTAAACGCCCCCAAACTAGGCGCATTTACAACTGCAGCTGGCAGGGCATTCCAGTCCCTCACCACCCTCTGGGTAAAGAACCTACCCCTGACATCAGTCCTATAACTACCCCCCCCTTAATTTAAAGCCGTGCCCCCTCGTGCTAGCTTTCTCCATCCTAGGAAAAAGGCTATCACTATCCACCCTGTCTAAACCTCTAATCATCTTATATGTTTCAATAAGGTCCCCTCTTAGCCGCCTTCTTTCCAGCGAAAACAACCCCAAATCTCTCAGTCTCTCCTCATAGGATCTCCCCTCCATACCAGGCAACATCCTGGTAAACCTCCTCTGCACCCTCTCCAAAGCCTCTACATCCTTCCTGTAATGTCCTGTAATGTCCTGACAGGGACATACTTATCAAGGACTCGCAGTAGCTGTTCCTTGAATAAACTCCACATTTCGGATGTTCCCAGCCCCTGTAGTTTCCTAGTCCAACCTATGCTCCCTACTTCTCTCCTAATAGCCTCATAATTACCCTTCCCCCAGCTATAACTACTGCCCCTAGATTCATGCCTATCCCTTTCCATCACTAAGGTGAACGTAACCGAATTGTGGTCACTATCACCAAAATGCTCACCAACGTCCAAGTCTAACACCTGGTCTGGCTCATTTCCCAGCACCAAATCCAATATAGCCTCACCTCTAGTTGGCCTATCTACATACTGAGTCAAAAAACCTTCCTGCACACTTTGTGTAAAAACTGACCCCTCTAACGAGCTAGAGCTATAGCTATTCCAATCAATATTAGTAAAGTTAAAGTCTCCCATAACAATTACCCTATTACTTTCACTCCTGTCCAGGATCGTCTCTGCAATCCTTTCCTCTACCTCTCTAGAACTTTTAGGAGGTCTATAAAAGACTCCCAACAGGGTGACCTCTCCTCTCCTATTTCTAATCTCAACCCATACTACCTCAACAGACAAGTCCTCATCAAACTTCTTTTCTGTCACTATGATACAGTCTTTGACTAATAATGCTACCCCTCCCCCCCTTCTACCTCCTTCTCTACTCCGACTGAAGCATTTGAACCCTGGAACCTGCAACAACCATTCCTGTCCCTGCTCTATCCATGTCTCTGAAATGGCCACAACATCAAAGTTCCAGGTACTGATCCACACTGCAAGTTCATCCACCTTACTGCGAATACTCCTCGCATTAAAGTATACGCATTTCAAACCATGCTCTACTCCACCCCCACGATGCTGTGCTTTACAGTCCTCATCTATGACCCCTTTAATCTCATCCCTGCTACTCAGGATCCCACCCCCCTCTGAATCAGTTTAAACCTCCCTGCATAGCCTTTGCAAATTTTCCCCCCAAGATATTGGTTCCCCTCTGATTCAGGTGTAGACCATCTCTCTTGTAGAGGTCCCACCTACCCCAGAATGAGCCCCAATTGTTCAAGAACCTGAACCCCTCCCTCCTGCACCATCCCCTCAGCCACGAGTTCAAACATTCCCACAATGGTGGGCGAGTCCAGAACTAGGGGTCACAGTTTGAGGATAAGGGGTAAATATTTTAGAACTGAGGTGAGGAGAAATTTCTTCACCCGGAGGGTGGTGAATGTGTGGAATTCACTCCCACAGAAAGTAGTTGAGGCCAAAACATTGTCTGATTTCAAGAAGAAATTAGATATAGCTCTTGAGGCTAAAGAAATCAAGGGATGTGGGAGAAAGGGGGGTGGGGATCAGGATGTTGAATTTGATGATCAGCTATGAAGGGCTTGAAGGGCCAAATGGCCTACTCCTGCTTCTAGTTTCTATGTTTCAGTGACTGGTGTGAAAGGACACCCAGGTCTCGTTGCACATTCCCCTCTCCTAATTTATGGCCAGTCACAGAGTAATCTGCATTCCTGTTTTTGCAGTTATCCACTTTATACTGCATCTGCTAGTCATTTGCCAATTCATTCAACTTGCCCAAATCACACTGAAGGATTTCTACATCCTCCTCACCGTTCACCCTCCCACCCAGCTTTGTGTCATTTGCAAATTTGGTAATATTACATCTAGTTCCCTTGTCTAATATATAGTCAATAGGTGAGGTTCCAACACTGATCTCTGCGGTATACCATTAGTCACTACCAGTCATTGGAAAAAAACCTGTTTACTCCTACTGTTCCCTGTCTACCAACCAGTAGTCTATCCATCTCAATACAATACCCCCACTAACAAATGGAGAATTTAATTTTCCTGAAATATAAAGGAATAGCAATATTATAAAGTTCAGAGAAATACAGTGTTTTAAATAATATTTAACTTCAAATGAGTGAGAACAATATCATTCTGTCAAGTTCCCTCGAGATCTTATATGTTTCAAACAAAGAAACGTACTATAGATACGTGAATAAAAGAGGTTGGTGAAGACAAATGAAGGTCCCCTGCAGACAGAAAGTGGGGGGGAATGTATAATAGGGGACAAAGAAATGGCCTAACAACTAAATACATACTTTGGTTCTGTCTTCACAAAAGAGGACACAAATCAGATGCTAGAAATGTTGGAGAATGCAAGATTTAGTGAGAAGGAAGAACTGAGGGAGAACAATAACTGGTGCAGCCGCACTTGGAGTATTGTGTACAGTTCTGGTCACTGCATTATAAGAAAGATGTGGAGGCATTGGAAAGGGTGCAGAGGAGGTTTACCAGGATGTTGCCTGGTATGGTGGGAAGGTCTTATGAGGAAAGGCTGAGGGACTTGAGGTTATTTTCATTGGAGAGAAGAAGGTTACGAGGTGACCTAATTGAGGCATACAAGATGATCAAAGGATTGGATAGGGTGGATAGTGAGAGCCTTTTACCTCGGATGGTGATGGCTAACGCAAGGGGACATAGCTTTAAATTAAGGGGTGGTAATTATAGGACAGATGTCAGAGGTAGGTTCTTTACTCAGAGGGTAGTATGGTCGTGGAATGCCCTGCCTGCAGCAGTTGTGGACTCGCCAACTTTAAGGGCGTTCAAATGGTCAGTGGATAGGCAAATGGATAACATTGGATTAGTTTAGGTTAGAGGGTCATTAGATTGGTTCCACTGGTCGGCGCAACATCGAGGGCCAAAGGGCCTGTACTGCGCTGTAATGTTCTATGTTCTATGTAATATTAGTAGAGACATGGTACTGGGAATGTTGAAGGGATTGAAGGCAGATAAATCCCCAGTGCCTGATAATCTATATCCCAGAGTACTTAAGGAAGCATTCTCATTTCACACAGAGGGTGGTGGGTGCCCGGAACTCTTTGTCAGGGGAGGTAGTGGGAGTGGATACGGTAGTGACTTTTAAGGGATGTCTTGACAAGTACATGAATGAGATGGGAATAGAGGGATATGGTCCCTGAAAGGTAGGGGGTTTTAGTTAAGACGGGTAGCATGGTTGGTGCAGGCTTGGGGTCGGTCCATAGAGTCCTATAGACCCAGACCCTAAGGTCCTTCTGATCCTTTACACTGCTAAGAGTCTTACCCTTGATATTATACTCCTTCATCCCATTTGACCTGCCAAAATGGATCACTACACATTTATCCGGGTTGAAGTCCATCTGCCACTTCTCCGCCCAGTCTTGCATCCTATCTATGTCACACCGCAACTTCTGACATCCCTCCAGACTATCCACAACACCACCAATCTTCAAATCATTGGCAAACTTACTACCCATCCCTCCACTTCCTCATCCAGGTCATTTATGAAAATGACAAACAGCAAGGATCCCAGAACAGATCCCTGGGGCAGAAAAAGACACACTTACAACCACTCTCTGCCTTCTGCAGGCAAGCCAGTTCTGGATCCACAAGGCAACAGCCCCTTGGATCCCATGCCCTCTCATTTTCTCAGGAAGTCTTGCATGGGTGACCTTATCAAATGCCTTGCTGAAGTCCATATAAACCACATCTACCACTTTTCCTTCATCAATGTGTTTGCACACTCATAATTGTTTGCATACTCAATTAATGTATCTGCATTCTTTTATAGATTCCTTATGTTTTCTTCACAACTTACTCTCTTACCTACCTTTATGACATGAGCAAATTTAGTAATCAATTATTTGGTCCCTTCATCCAAATAATTACATAATTAGTTGGGACCCCAGCACGGATTCCTGTGGCACTCCACTTGTTACAGCAACCTTTCCTGTTAGCTAGCCAATTATCTATCATTGCTAACATGTTACCCCCTATTACATAAGCTGTTATTTTGTGTATTAACTTTTGATGTAGCACATTTTCAGATGTCTTTTAGAAATCTAAGCTTTTAGAAACTATAAAAATCATTTTAGGAAAAATAGTATGGGATAAAATGAACAATCATTTGGACAAATGTGGATTAATTAAGGACAGCGAGAACAGATGTGTGAGGGAAAGTCATGTTTAATTAACTTGATTGAGTTTTTCTTTCAGGTAACAGAGACAGTTGATGAGGTTAGCATTGTGCCTCATTAGTGCCATATAACAGGCTTGTCAGTAAAGTTAAAGCCCATGGAATAAAGACAGCATGGATGCAAAGTTGACTGAGTGATCAGAACCAAAACTGGAGGAAGGTCTATACTGGGATTCCCCAGGGATCGGTATTAGGACCACTGCTTTTTTTGATGCATATTAATGGCCTAAATTTGGGTGTGCTTGGCAATTTCAAAATTTGCAGATGACACAAAACTTAAGAGTATTGCAAACTGTGAGCATAATCGTGATAAACCCCAAGAGGATATAAAAAGGCGTGAGGAACGATCAGTATTCACACAGGGAAAAGACAATGTTGTCGAGGAGAATACTGAAATACAGGCTATTAGACTAGACAGGATTGAGGTTCATAAGGAGGAGGTGTTAACAATTCTGGAAAGTATGAAAATAGGTAAGTCCCTTGGGCTAGATGGGATTTGAATTCTCTGGGAGGCTAGGGAGGAGATTGCAGAGCCTTTGATGTTTAGGTTGTCACTGTCTACAAAAAATAGTGCCAGAAGACTGGAGGATAGCAAATGTTGTCCCTTTGTTCAAGAAGGGGATTATCGACCAGTGAGCCTTACTTCTGTTGTGGGCAAAGTTTTGGAAAGGATTATAAGAGATAGGATTTGTAATCCTCTAGAAAGGAATAATTTGATTAGGGATAATCAACACGGTTTTGTGAAGGGTAGGTCGTGCCTCACAAACTTTATTGAGTTCTTTGAGAAGGTGACCAAAGAGGTGAATGAGGGTAAAGCAGTTGATGTGTATATGGATTTCAGTAAAGTGTTTGATAAGGTTCCACACGGTAGGCTAATGCAGAAGATACAGAGGCATGGGATTGAGGGTGGTTTAGTGGTTTGGATCAGAAATTGGCTAGCTGTAAGAAGACAAAGTGTGTAGTTGATGGGAAATGTTCATCCTGGACTTCAGTTACTAGTGGTGTACCGCAAGGATCTGTTTTGGGGCCACTGCTGTTCATCATTTCTATAAATGACCTGGATGAGGGTGTAGAAGGATGGGTTAGTAAATTTGCGAATGATACTAAAGTCGGTGGAGTTGTGGACAATGCAGAAGGATGTTGCAGGTTACAGAGGGATGTAGATAAGCTACAGAGCTGGGCTGAGAGGTGGCAAATGGAGTTTAATGCAGAAAAGTGTGAGGTGATTCACTTTGGAAGGAGTAACAGGAATACAGAGTACGGGGCTAATGGTAAGATACTTGGTAGTGTGGTTGAGCAGAGCGATCTCAGTGTCCATGTGCATAGATTTCTGCAAGTTGGCACCCAGGTTGATAGAGCTGTTAAGAAGGCGTATGGTGTGTTAGCTTTTATTGGTAGAGGGATTGAGTGTCAGAGCCATGAGGTCATGTTGCAGCTGTACAAAACTGGTGCGGCTGCACTTGGAGTATTGCTTACAGTTCTGATCGCCACATTATAGGAAGGGTAGAACATAGAACACTACAGCACAAACAGGCCCTTCGGTCCACAAGTTGCGCCGATCACACCTATACCTACCAGGCCATGGAACTATCTGTAACTCCCAATCCCATTAGCTCCCATATACTCATCCAGAAATCTTTTAAAAGACCCCAGTGAGTTCGCCTTTACCACCACCGATGGCAGTCGATTCCACTCACTCACCACCCTTTGAGTGAAAAACTTTCCCCTAACATCTCCTCTGTACTTGCTTCCCAGCACCTTAAACCTGTGTCCTCTCGTAGCGACCATTTCAGCCCTGGGAAATAGCCTCTGAGAATCCACCCTATCTATTCCTCTCAACATCTTATAAACCTCTATCAGGTCGCCTCTCAACCTTCGTCTCTCCAGAGGGAAGAGCCCTAGCTCCCTCAACCTATCTTCATAAGGCATGCCTCCCAATCCAGGCAACATCCTTGTAAATCTCCTCTGCACCCACTCAATAGCTTCCACATCCTTCCTGTAGTGAGGCGACCAAAACTGCGCACAGTACTCCAAGTGGGGTCTGACAAGGGTCTTATAAAGTTGCAGCATTACCTCCCGACTCTTAAACTCAATCCCTCGATTAATGAAGGCCAGTACACCATACGCCTTCTTGACCACATCCTCCACTTGCGAGGCCAACTTAAGAGTCCTATGAACCCGGACACCAAGATCCTTCTGCTGTTCAACACAGCAAAAACTCCTACCCTTGATATTGTACTCCTGCATCCCATTGTTCCTGCCAAAATGGACCACTACACATTTATCCGCGTTGAAGTCCATCTGCCACTTCTCCGCCCAGTCTTGCATCTTATCTATGTCACGCCGCAACTTCTGACATCCCTCTGGACCATCCACAACACCACCAACCCTCGTGTCATCGGCGAACTTACTAACCCATCCCTCCACTTCCTCATCCAGGTCATTTATGAAAATGACAAACAGCAAGGGTCCTAGAACAGATCCCTGGGGCACTCCACTGGTGACTGACCTCCATGCAGAAAAAGACCCATCCACAACCACTCTCTGCCTTCTGCAGGCAAGCCAGGATGTGGAAGCATTGGAAAGGGAGCAGAGGAGATTTACCAGGATGTTGCCTGGTATGGTTGGTAGGTCTTATGAGGAAAGGCTGAGGGACTTGAGGCTGTCTTCGTTAGAGAGAAGGTTAAGAGGTGACTTAATAGAGGCATATGAGATGATCAGATGATTAGATAGGGTGGACAGTGAGAGCCTTTTTCCTCTGATGGAGATGGCTAGCACGAGGGGACGAGCTTTCCAGAGCACTGTTCTTTCGTCAGACTGACAAAAGAGCAGCGCTCTGAAAACTAGTGGCTTTTGCTACCAAATAAACCTGTTGGACTTCAACCTGGTGTTGAGAGACTTCTTTCTGTAATAAATTCAGAATACAGCAAAGGATAGAAGGATAATAAACAGAGAGAAAATAAACTATGAGGAAAACATAGTGAGGAATATAAAAACTGACAATAAGAGCCTTTTTAAATATATAAAAAGAAAGACAGAGGTTGAAGTGGACATAGGCCCCTTAGAAATGAACCTGGGCAGTTACGAGAAACAAGGAAATGACAGTGGAGTTAAACAGATATTTTGCATTGGTCTTTACGATGGAAGATACTTCACACACCCCATTAATACTAAAGAATACGGGGGGAGGAATTAAGTACCATCACCATCACTAGAGAAGTAGTGTTACACAAATTAATGGTGCTAAAGGCAGGTAAGTTCCCAGGTCCTGATGGCTTGCATCCTAAGACCCTAAAAGAAGTAGCTATAGAGATAGCAGATGCATTGATTGCAATTTTCCAGAAGGCCTTGGATTCTGGAGCAGCAGCAGAGGATTGGAAAACTGCCAATGTGACACTCCTATTCAGAAAGGTAGGGAGACACAAAGAGGGTAACTATAGGCTGATTAAGCTAACATTTATTCCTGGGAAAATGTTGGAATCAGTTATTAAGGCAGTAATAGCAGTACATTTAGAAAATCGTTGTCTAATCAAGCAGAGTCAGCAAGGCTTCATGAAAGGGAGACGGTATCTGAATAATTTATTAGAGTTTTTTGAGAAGCCTCAACCAGAATGAATAGAGGGGAACCAGTAGATGTGTTGTATTTAGACTTCCAGAAGGTGTTCAGTGAGGCACTTCAAAAAAGGTTGTCATAAGGTATGAGCCTATGGTGTTGGATAACAAAGAACAACACAGCACGGGAAACAGGCCCTTCGACCCAATGAGCCCACGCCGCCATTTTAACATTGTGCTTTTCCTCTTCCACCCTTGACCCGTGTCTATGCTTATGGCATCCACATTGGAAACCAGATTGAGGGAAGAATAATTTAGGGACAATTTGTTACACCAATCAACCTAAGAGCACATCTTTGGGGTGTGGGAGGAAACCGGAGCACCCGGAGGAAACACACGCAACCACGGGGAGAATGCACAAACTCCCACAGATACTGGCCCAAATCCATGTATCTGCATAGCAAACAGTGATAGTCACTGAGCTGTCGTGGTGCCCATCTGCTGGTCCAGTTTAAGCGTACACAAACGACGCAAAGTACTAGGCTACTCTCGAAACATCCAAGAGCAGCCCACGCACGACCCACCGCGTGTATGCCCCTCGTTAGACAACAAGGTGGACCGATGCACCTGCGGAGTAAGAGAGAAAAACATCAACACGTGTAACAGTTGATTTCCAGGAACGTCCCAAGGCTCTGATCCTTATTTAAAACAGTCTCCTATACCCTCCATCCCTATTTCGCTCATGTGTCTATCTAAGCAGGGTCAGGAATGGTTGTTGCAGGTCCCGGGGTTCAAATGCTTTAGTCGGAGTAGAGAAGGAGGTAGAAGGGGGGGAGGGGTAGCATTATTGGTCAAGGACTGTATCACAGTGTCAGAGAGGAAGTTTGATGAGGACTTGTCTGTTGAGGTAGTATGAGAGGAGATTAGAAATAGGAGAGGAGAGGTCACCCTGTTGGCAGTCTTTTATAGACCTCCTAAAAGTTCTAGAGAGGTTGAGGAAAGCATTGCGGAGACGATCCTGGTTAGGAGTGAAAGTAATAGGGTAATTGTTATTGGGGACTTTAACTTTACTAATATTGATTGGAATTGCTATAGCTCTAGCTGGTTAGAGGGGTCAGTTTTTGTACAAAGCGTGCAGGAGGGTTTTTTGAGTCAGTATGTAGATAGGCCAACTAGAGGTGAGGCTATATTGGATTTGGTGCTGGGAAATGAGCCAGACCAGGTGCTAGACTTGGAAGTTGGTGTGCATTTCGGTGATAGTGACCACAATTCGGTTACGTTCACCTTAGTGATGGAAAGGGATAGGCATGAACCTCGGGCCAGTAGTTTTAGCTGGGGGAAGGGTAATTATGAGGCCATTAGGAGAGAATTAGGAAGCATAGGTTGGACTAGGAGATTACAGGGACTGGGAACGTCCGAAATGTGGAATTTTTTCAAGGAGCAGCTACTGCGAGTCCGTGATAGGTATGTCCCTGTCAGGCAAGGAGGAATTGGTAGGGCTAGGGAACCATGGTGCACTAAAAAAGTTGATTCGTTGGTTAAAAGGAAAAAGGAGGCTTATGTTCGGATGAGACTTGAGGGCTCGGGTAGTGCACTAGAAAACTTTAGATTGGCTAGGAGGGAGTTGAAGAGTGAGTTAAGAAGGGCTAAAAGAGGACATGAGAAGACTTTGGCTGATAGGATTAAGGAGAATCCTAAGGCATTCTATAGGTATGTCAAGAACAGAAGGTTGGTTAGGGCAAGATTAGGGCCAGTTATAGACAGCAGAGGGAAGTTATGTGTGGAACCAAAAGAGATTGGAGAGGCATTGAACCAATATTTCTCTTCGGTGTTCACGCAGGGGGACAAGAATATAGCTGAGGAGGACACTGGGTTGCAGGGGAGTAGAACAGACAGTATTACAGTTGATAAGGAGGATGTGCTGGATATTCTTGAGGGTTTGAAAATAGATAAGTCCCCTGGTCCGGATGGGATTTACCCTAGGATTCTCTGGGAGGCAAGAGAAGTGATTGCAGAGCCTCTGGCTCTGATCTTCAGGTCGTCATTGGCCTCTGGTATAGTACCGGAAGATTGGAGGTTAGCGAATGTTGTCCCATTGTTTAAGAAGGGGAACAGAGACTTCCCCGGGAATTATAGACCGGTGAGTCTCACTTCTGTTGTGGGCAAGGTTTTAGAAAAAATTATTAGGGATAGGATTTATAGTTATTTGGAGAGTAATGAATTGATTAGAGATAGTCAGCATGGTTTTGTAGCGGGTAGGTCGTGCCTTACTAACCTTATTGAGTTTTTTGAGAAAGTGACCAAAGAGGTGGATGGGGGTAAGGCAGTTGACGTGGTATATATGGATTTTAGTAAGGCGTTTGATAAGGTTCACCATGGTAGGCTTCTGCAGAAAATGCAGATGTATGGGATTGAGGGTAATCTAGGAAATTGGATCAGGAATTGGCTAGCAGATAGGAGACAGAGGGTGGTGGTTGATGGTAAATATTCGTCATGGAGTTCGGTTACGAGTGGTGTGCCTCAGGGATCTGTTTTGGGGCCACTGCTGTTTGTAATTTTTATTAATGATCTGGATGAGGGTATAGTTGGGTGGATTATTAAATTTGCTGATGACACCAAAGTCGGAGGTGTGGTAGATTGTGAGGAAGGGTGTCATAGTTTGCAGGAAGACTTGGACAGGTTGCAGAGCTGGGCTGAGAGGTGGCGGATGGAGTTTAATGCGGAGAAGTGTGAGGTAATTCACTTTGGTAGGAATAACAGATGTGTTGAGTATAGGGCTAACGGGAGGACTTTGAATAGTGTGGATGAACAGAGGGATCTAGGTGTATGTGTACATAGATCCCTGAAAGTTGGGAATCAAGTAGATAGGGTTGTTAAGAAGGCATACACAGTGTCTTGGCGTTTATTGGTAGGGGGATTGAATTTAGCAGTCACAGCGTCATGTTGCAACTGTACACAACTCTGGTGCAGCCGCACTTGGAGTATTGTGTGCAGTTCTGGTCCCCACATTACAGGAAGGATGTGGAGGCTTTGGAGAGGGTGCAGAGGAGGTTTACCAGGATGTTGCCTGGTATGGAGGGGAGGTCCTATGAGGAGAGACTGAGGGATTTGAGGTTGTTTTCGCTGGAAAGAAGGCGGCTAAGAGGGGATCTTATTGAAACATATAAGATGATTAGAGGTTTAGATAGGGTGGACAGTGATAGCCTTTTTCCTTGGATGGAGAAAGCTAGCACGAGGGGGTATGGCTTTAAATTAAAGGGGGGGTAGTTATAGGACGGATGTCAGGGGTAGGTTCTTTACCCAGAGGGTGGTGAGGGATTGGAATGCCCTGCCTGCTGCGGTTGTAAGTGCGCCTAGTTTGGGGGCGTTTAAGAGATCCGTGGATAGGTTTATGGACGAAAAGGGATTGGTTTAGGTTAGAGGGTCATTGTTTTTTAACTGGTCGGCGCAACATCGCGGGCCGAAGGGCCTGTTCTGTGCTGTAATGTTCTATGTTCTAAGTACACCTTAAACAAGTCCAGTGTGCCTGCCTCCACCACCTTATTTGGCAGTGCATTCCAAACCCCCACAACCCTGTGTGTGAAAAACCTCCCTCTAGCATCCAAATTATACCTTGCCCCCCCCTCACCCTAAGCCCGTGGCCCCTCGTAATATTTGTCTCCAATCGAGGAAAAAGCCTGCCACTGGGTACTCTATCTATACCCTTCATAATCTTATACACCTCTATTAGATCCCCTCTCAATCTCCTTCTTTCTAAGGAAAACAGCCCCAATTTACCCAATCTTTCTTCATAACCCAGTCCTTCCATACCAGGCAGCATCCTGGTAAACCTCCTCTGCACTCTCTCCAGGGTCTCCACGTCCTTCCGGTAGTAAGGTGACCAGAACTGGACGCAGTACTCCAAATGTGGTCTAACCAACGTTCTGTACAACTGCAGCATTACACGCCAGGTCTTGTACTCTATACCCCTTCGTATAAAGGCTAGCATACCGTAAGCTTTCTTCGCAACCTTCTCCACCTGTGTTGCCACCTTCAAAGACTTGTGCACTTGCACTCCCAGGTCCCTCTGCATTCCTATACTCTTAATAGGTCTACCCTTTATCATATAACTCCCCTCTACATTATTCCTTCCAAAATGCATCACCTTGCATTTATCCGGATTAAATTCCATCTGCCATTTATCTGCCCAATATACCAGCCTATCTGTATCCTGCTGTGTTGCCTGACACTCCTCCTCACTGTCCGCCAATCCTGCCATCTTTGTGTCATCTGCAAACTTGCTGATCACACCACTTACGCCCTCTTCCAAGTCATTTATATATATTACGAATAGAAGAGGCCCCAGTACTGAGCCCTGCGGCACACCACTGGTGACAGACCTCCAGCTAGAAAAGGACCCTTCCACTACTACTGTCTGTCTCCTGTTACCTAGCCAGTTTTCAATCCATCTAGATACCTGGCCCTGTATCCCATGAGCCTTAACCCTTTCTACCAACCTACCATGAGGGACTTTGTCAAATGCCTTACTGAAATCCAAATACACGATATCAACAGCTCGTCCTTCGTCGACCATTTTTGTCACCTCCTCAAAAAATTCTACCAGATTCGTAAGGCAAGACCTCCCCTTAACAAAGCCATGCTGTGTATCCCTAATCAGATCGCAACGCTCTAAATGCGTATACATCGTATCCCTAAGAATTTTTTCCAACAACTCTGACGTCAAACTCACCGGCCTATAATTACCAGCGTTATCCCTACTGCCCTTTTTAAACAGCGGTACCACATTCACTATCCTCCAGTCCTCTGGGACCTCACCTGTGTCCAAAGAAGAGACAAAGATTTGCATCAGAGGCCCAGCAATTTCATCTCTTGCCTCCCTAAGCAGCCTGGGATAAATACCATCAGGCCCCGGAGATTTATCAGTTTTTATGTTGCCTAAAAACCCTAACACTTCCTCCCTCATAATGGATATTTCCTTCAACTGGTCTACATCTCCCTCCAAGACAGTATAAGACACCAAGCCCCTCTCCTTCGTGAATACTGACGCAAAGTATTCATTCAGGATCTCCCCCATTCTCTCAGACTCTATGCACAGTTCCCCTCCTTTGTCCTTAAGAGGACCGATTTTCCCTCTAACCACCCTTTTGTTCCTAACATAGGAGTAAAATGCCTTTGGATTTTCCTTAATCCTATCTGCCAAAGCTATTTCATGCCCTCTTTTCACCCTTCTAACTCCCCTTTTGATCTCCCTCCTACTCTCTCCAGTGCTCTCTCCATTCCCAGTTGCTTAGACCTAACATAGGCCTCTCTCTTCTTCCTGACCAAGTCCTCAATATCCCCTGTAATCCACGGCCCTCTAATCCTACCTTTCCTATCCTTCCTCTTAACCGGCACATGTCTTTCCTGCAACCTTTTCAGTTTTCCCTTGAAAGCCTCCCACTTGCCGAACATGGACTTACCCGCAAACAACCTCTCCCAATCAGTATCCGTAAGCTCAAGCCTAATCCGGCTGTAACTTGCCTTCCCCCAGTTTAGCACCCTCCCCCTCGGACAGCACTCGTCTTTTTCCATTGGCACAGAGAGAGAATTGGCTAATGGGCAGGAAACCGCAAGTGGGGATCAGGGGTTCTTTTTCAAGTTGGCAACCTGTAACCAGTGGAGCTCCACAGGGATCAGTGCTGGGATTGCAACTGTCTACAATATTTATTAATGACCTGGAGGAAGGAAGCGAATGCGCTATAGCCAAATTTGCAGACGACACAAAAATAAGTGGAAAGGCAAGTTGTGAGAGGGATACAAAGAAATATTGATTGATTAAGTTATTTTAAATTCATTTGTGGGACATGGGCATCATGAGCTGGCCAGCATTTATTGTCCGTCCCTAGTTGCCCTTGAAGGACAGTTGAGAGTCAACCGTATTGCTGTGGCTCTGGAGTCACATATAGGCCAAACCAGGTAAGGATGGCAGATTTCCTTCCCTAACAGACATTAGGTGAACCAGATGGGATTTTCTGACAATCGACAATGGTTTCATGGTCATCAGTAGATTCTTAATTGCAGATATTTTTTATTGAATTCAAATTCCACCATCTGCCATGGCAGAATTTGAACCTGGGTCCCCAGAATATGAGCTGAGTTTTTCCTGGATTAATAGTCTAGCCATAATACCAGCAGGCCATCGCTTCCCCCTAGTATGGATGGAGAAAAACTACAGAAAGCTACAACACAAAGAGACTTGGTGGTACCTTGTGCAGAAAGCACAGGAAGCTAGCACACTGGTGCAGCAGGTAATCAGGAAGGCTAAGAACATAAGAACATAAGAAATAGGAGCAGGAGTAGGCCATCTAGCCCTTCGAGCCTGCCCCGCCATTCAATAAGATCATGGCTGATCTGTCGTGTCTCAGTTCCACATTCCCGCCCTTTCCCCATAACCCTTAATCCCCTCTCTTATCAAAAACCCATCAACCCACGTCTTAAATATATTTAGCGAGGCAGCCTCCACCACTTCAACGGACAGAGAATTCCAGAGATTCACCACCCTTTGAGTGAAGAAGTTCCTCCTCAACTCCGTTCTAAACCGACCCCCCTTTATCTTGAGGCTGTGCCCCCTAGTCCTACTGTCCTTTCTGAGTGGGAAGAGTCTCTCCACCTCTATCCTATCCATCCCATTCATCATCTTATACGTCTCAATGAGATCTCCCCTCATTCTTCTAAACTCTAACGAATACAAGCCTAGTTTATTCAGCCTCTCCTCATAGCTCAACCCCCTCAACTCCGGTATCAGCCTAGTAAACCTCCTGTGCACTCCCTCCAAGGCCAAAATATCCTTGCGTAAGTACGGCGACCAAAACTGCAATGTGCGACCAAACTGCGACCAAAATTGCAATGCAAGTACGGCGACCAAAATGGAATGTTGGCCATTATTTCAAGGGGGTTGGAGAATAACAGTAGGGAAGTCTTGCTGCAACTGTACAACATGCTGGTGAGACCACATCTGGAGCACTCTCTTGGTCCCAATTTTTAAGAAAAGATATTATTTCATCGGAGGCGGTTTACAGAATGTTCACTTGGATGGTCCTTGGATTGCTGAGACGATATTTCCTCAATTGGGAGAGTCTAAGACATCATCTTAGTTTATAAGATGTTGAGAGGAATAGATAGGGTGGATTCTCAGAGGCTATTTCCCTGGGCTGAAATGGTCGCTACGAGAGGACACAGGTTTAAAGGTGCAGGGAAGCAAGTACAGAGGAGATGTTAGGGGTAAGTTTTTCACTCAGAGGGTGGTGAGTGAATGGAATCGGCTGCCATCGGTGGTGGTGGAGGCGAACTCGCTGGGGTCTTTTAGAAGACTTCTGGATGAGTATATGGGATCTAATGGGATTGGGGGTTATAGATAGGTCTATGGCTTAGTAGGTATAGAAGTGATCGGTGCAACTTGTGGGCCGAAGGGCCTGTTTGTGCTGTAGTGTTCTACGTTCTATCTTAGAATAAAGGGGCATCACATAAGACCGAGATTAGGAGCAATTCCTTCTGTTATGGGTTGTAAGTCTTTGAACTCCATGCCACAGAGAGTTATGAAATTCTTCGGGTCAGAATCAAAGTTACAGGAAATGGACAGGGGAGTGGACGTGGGGAATATCGCATCATCCATGATCCTATTGAACAACCTACTCCTGTTCCTATTTCATCTAGTCTTATAATGAGCCTTTATAAAATCCTAATTCATCTCAACTGGAATGTTAAACTCAATTCTGGGCATCATAAATTAGGAATAATGTGAAGGCATTAGAGAGAGTACCATAAAGATTTACAATAATGTTTTGAGAATGAGGGTTATGTGGATGGATTGGAGAAGCTGGAACTGTTCTCCTTAGAGAAGAGAAAGTTGAGATTTGATGGTGTTGTTGAAAAAAATGAGGGATCTTATTAGAATAGATAGGAAGAAACCTTTCTCATTGGTGGAAGGATCAAGAACTTTGATTTAAGGTGATTTAAGAACTAAAGGCAAAAGAAGGAAAATGTTTTTATTCAACGAGCAATTAGGATCTGGAATGCATTCCCTGAGAATGTGTTAGCTAGAGATTCACTACTGGGTTTGAAAAGGAATTGAATAATTATCTGAAAAGAAAAAATGCAGAGCTACAAGGCAAAGGCTGATGAGTGGAATTAATTGAATTCCTTTTGCAGAGTCCGAACAAGCTCAACTGTCTAAATAACTCATTTCTGAAGTAGCCATGCTACAATTCGAGCTATATATAAAAAATATATACACACAAGTCTCCTGGATCCGAACTAAACCTAACTCGTTCATCCTTCAGAGAAGAAATATCCTTGATACTGCATCTGGCTGATAACTTTAACCCCCCCTGCATTATATTTGATTTTTAATGCCCTTTGAAATGTAATGACAAGCTTTTAGGACACAGGAAGAAGTCTCACAGGCCAGGTTAGAGTCCTATAGGTTTATTTGGAATCACAAGCTTTTGGGTGCTATTCTGATTGGCGGTTGGTGACTAGTGGAGTGCCGCAGGGATCGGTGCTGGGGCCTCAGCTATTTACCATTTATGGGGGCTGAGTGTAGGGTGACGAAATTTGCTGATGACACGAAGATGAGTGGAAAAGCAAATTGCGTGGAGGGTGCGGAAAGTCTGCAGAGGGATCGGGATAGGCTGAGCGAGTGGGCGAGGACCTGGCAGATGGAGTATAATGTTGGCAAGTGTGAGGTTATCCACTTTGGCAGAAATAATAGTAGGAGGGATTATTATTTAAAAGGCAAAAAGCTGCAGCATGCTACGGTGCAGAGGGACCTGGGGGCCCTTGTGCATGAGTCACAAAAACCCAGTCTGCAGGTGCAGCAGGTGATCAAGAAGGCGAATGGGATGCTGGCCTTTATAGCGAGGGGGATTAGAATATAAAAGCAGGGCAGTCTTGCTGCAACTGTACAGGGTACTGGTGAGGCCGCAGCTGGAGTACTGTGTGCAGTTTTGGTCGCCGCACTTGCGGAAGGATATATTGGCCTTGGAGGGAGTGCAGAGGAGGTTCACTAGGCTGATACCGGAGTTGAGGGGGTTGGACTATGAAGAGAGACTAAACAGACTGGGTCTGTACTTGGAGTTTAGAAGGATCAGGACGGATCTTATAGAGACGTATGAGATAATGAAGGGGGTGGATAGGGTAGAGGTAGAGAGATTCTCCTCACTTAGAAAGGATAGCAGGACTAGAGGGCGCAGACTCAAGATAAGGGGGGGGGGGGGGCGTTGCAGTTTAGATCAGAGTTGAGGAGGAACTTCTTCACTCAGAGGGTGGTGAATCTCTGGAATTCTCTGCCCGTTGAAGTGGTGGAGGCTACCTCGCTAAATATATTTAAGTCACGGGTAGATAGGTTTTTGATAGACAAGGGAATTAAGGTTATGGGGAGAAAGCGGGAAAGTGGAACTGATCCACTTCAGAACAGTCATGATCTTATTGAATGGTGGGGCAGGCTTGAAGGGCTAGATGACCTACTCCTGCTCCTATTTCTTATGTTCTTATGGAGCGCTGCTCCTTCATCAGGTGAAGGAAAACTCATGATTCCATATAAACCTGTTGGACTTTAACTTGGTGTTGTGAGACTTCTTGTTATGCCCACCCCATTCCAATGCTGGCATCTCCATATCAAAGCTTCAGGAGTAATTCATGATGAGCGATTGTTGTGACCTTCCAGTGCCCTTTATAATTGGGACTGTTAATTATGGGTAGTTTTGTTCCCTTGGTTAATGTTCATCAGAGACTTGGATTGAGATCACTTAAGTTCACTTCAAGTTTCCTTCTTACACCCAGTAGATTCAGATATTGTTATAAGAGATAAAAGTTCAGCACTCACATTACTTTCATACTAAACCCTTTTGTTCCATCTGTTCCACTCATGTTTATGTAGAGATTCAGTATTGAGGACCTACCAATGCAGACAATGTCCATAAATCCATACATTCCATAGCAGATCTGGAAGAGCAAGTCCTGTCTCTGCCACTTTGCTGATGGGCTGATTGTTGACCAAATGAGCCAGGAAATGCTTGCAATGAGGAATAAGGAGCCCAGGATCGCAGCTGCAATTTGAACTCTTTCAATCACCGTCAGGGATATTGCCTGCCACTGGAATTGGAGTAGAAAGTGGTCAGAATCTCAGGATGTTTCAGGAGGATACCCTATTATCAATATTTGACAGTTTGATTACAGGAAACAAAGTAATACCATAGGTGCACAGTTAAGAGTAATACTATGTATTTACATAGCACAAGAAATGTAAAAATAAGTTGAGTGTAAGGATGAACAAAATATAGGAACAAAGAATGAAGGATTCATAGAAGTGACCAAAATTTGGCCAAATGTTTTTTTAAGGAGTGGTTTAAGGAAGGAATTCCACAGCACGCGATTGAGACAACTGAAAGTAGGGCTGTCAACAATGGGGCAAAGGGAGATGGGTATGGACTGGATGTAAGAATCAAAGCAATGGAGAATTTGTGCATGATTGTAGGGCTGAAAGAGGTTACAGAGGATGGACGGGGTGTGATGCCAAGGATTTAAGTTTACCAGCTCCTTTGACCTTCCAAATCCATGACCTCTACCATCTAGGACAGGGGCTGCAGATGCATAGGAACACCACCACCTGCAAGTTGCCCGCAAAGCCACCATATACCTTCCTGACATTTTTTATTCTTTCATGGGATGAGTCTGTCCCTGGCAGTGCCTGCATGTTTTCCCCATCTCTAATTGCCTTTGAACTTAATATTTCAAAGGGCAATTAAGAATCAACCATGTTGCATTAGGTCTGGAATCACATGTATGCCAGACCAGGTACGGACTACAGATTTCCCTCCCTAAAGGACACTAGTAAACCTGATGGGCTTTTACAGCAATTCATGGTTGTTTCAAGGTTACCGTTACTGAGATCAGTTTTATATTCCAGATTCATTAATTTAATTTAAATTCCACCAGCTGCCATAGTGTGATTTGAACCCAAGGACAGTAACTCATGGCTGGAATCAAACCTGGGTCCCTGGCGCTGTGAGGCAGCAGTGTTAACCATTGTGCCACCATGCCATCAATTACCTCTTCTCTCACCAGAGTCATTAATGGGAGTTCTTTAGAAATCCAATTGAATGATGGAATTACCAGTCTTGTGGAAAACACAAATGACCCGAAGAAACTGGCATTCTGCAGAGAGGCAGAAACTATCAGTACTATAGTGAGAAATGATATAGGCACTGGAGTCCAAGAAATAGAATCAGTCTGGGAAGAGATAAGAACTATCAAGGGAAAAAAAATCCCTGGTGGCAGTTTCCAAGCCACAGTGGGACACAGAATAAACCAAGAAATACTGGGGGCTTGTAAGAAAGATACAGCAATAATCAAGGATAATTTTAACATGTATATTGACTGGAAAAATCAAATTGGCAAGAAAAGCCTTGACGGAGAGTTCACTGAATGTGGTAGAGATTGTATTTTGGAACAATGGGTTGTGGAGCCCGCCAGAGAGCAGGCTATTCTGGATTTGGTATTATGTAATGAGGTAGTGCTAATAAATAATCTCATAGGAAGAGTAATCATAGCATGATAGAATTTCAAATTCAGTTTGAGGGTAAGAAACTAGAGTTCAACACTAGTATATGGTGTCAAACAAAGGGAATTACATGGGCATGATGACAGGTTTGACCCCAGTGAGCTGGGTAGGAAGACTGAAAGATAGGACAGTTAATGAATTGGGGCAGATATTTAAGGAGATAATCAAGTTCTCCACCGAAAATACATTCAAGAGGAAAGGTGGTAAGAGAGGAGAAAGGTTTCCGTGGCTAAGTAAGGATAACACGTTAAGGATAACATAAAGACAAAAACTAAGGCGTATCATATTGCAAAGGCCAGTGGATCACTGAAGGATTGGGAAACTTTAAAAGATCAACAAAGGGTCGTTAAAAAAGGAATTAAAAAAGCAAAGGTAAATTATGAAAGAAAACTAGCACAAAATATAAAGATGGATAGCAAAACCTTCTATAAGTATATTAAGTGGAAGAGAGCAGCTAAAGTGAAAGTTGATTCCTTGGAAGATGAGGTGGGGTGTTAATAGTGGGGAACACAGAAATGGCTGAGACATTAAAAGCAATATTCTGTCTGAGTTTACATGGTAGAGGACACGAGTATTACCACAATGGTAACAGAAAATACAGAGGTTATAGAAAGGGAGGAAGTTAAAACAATCATCAATAGGGAAAAAGTATTGAGCTGACTATTGGGATTAAAGGTAGGCAAGACCCCAGGGCCTGATGGCCTACATCCTAGGATCTTCCACATTGAAGATAGTGGATCCATTGGTTGCAATATTCCAAAATTCCCAGGATGCGGGAAAGATTTTGGTGGATTGAAAAATGCTAATATTATACCCTTATTCAAAAATGTAGGGGGTTTGGGGGGGAAGAAATGTAGGAAACAATAAGCCAATTAGTTTAACACCTGTCATTGGGAAATTGTTAGTATCCATTATTAAGGAAGTAATAAGCGGACATTGAGAAAGTCAGAATGCAATCCATCAGGGTCAGCACGGTTTTATGAAGGATAAATCAGGTTTGGCTAATTTCCTTGAATTCTTCAAAGATATAACAAGCAAGGTGGATAACTATCACTAAATATAAAAAAGGACAGTAAGAGTTTTTACAAATATATAAAGAAGAGGAGGCTGGCTAGAGTGAATGTTAGACTCTTAGAGGACGAGAGGGGGGATTTAGCAGTGGGAGATGAGGAAATGGCTGAGGACTTAAATAAGTTTTTTGCCTCGGTCATCACAGAGGAGGACACGAATAGTTTGCCAGATATTAAAGATAGGAAAGTAGGAGTTGAGGGCCTGAATGCGACTATTGTCATTAGAGAGGTAGTGCTTGATAGACTAATGGGACCGAAGGTGGACAAGTCCCCAGGACCGGATGGATAGACTAATGGGACTGAAGGTGGACAAGTCCCCAGGACCGGATGGAATGCATCCCAGGGTTCTGAAGGAAATGGCAGAGGTGATAGTGGATGCCTTAGTAATTATTTACCAAAATTCGTTGGATTCTAGGGAAGTGCCAGAAGACTGGAAAATGGCAAAAGTTACGCTGCTGTTTAAAAAAGGTAGCAGACAAAAGGCAGGGAATTATAGGCCGGTTAGTTTAACTTATGTAGTTGGAAAAATGCTTGAATCCGTCATCAAAGAAGAAATAACGAGGCACCTAGAAAAGAATGGTTTGATCGAGCAGACGCAGCACAGATTCGTTAAGGGGAAGTCGTGTTTGACGAACTTATTGGATTTCTATGAGGATGTGACTAGTGCGGTAGACAGAGGGGAACCGGTGAATGTGGTGTTTTTAGATTTTCAAAAGTCGTTTGATAAGGTGCCTCATAAAAGGTTGCTACAGAAGGTTAGGGTGCATGGAGTTGGGGGTAAGGCGTTAGCGTGGATAGGGGATTGGTTGTCTAATAGGAAGCAGAGAGTTGGTATCAATGGGTGCTCTTCTGATTGGCGGTTGGTGACTAGTGGAATGCTGCAGGGATTGGTGCTGGGGCCTCAGCTATTTACCATTTACATAGATGATCTGGAGGAGGGGGCTGAGTGTAGGGTAACGAAATTTGCTGATGACACAAAGATGAGTGGTAAAGCAAATTGCGTGGAGGGTGTGGAATGTCTGCAGAGGGATCTGGATAGGCTGAGCGAGTGGGCGAGGACCTGGCAGATGGAGTATAATGTTAGCACGTGTGAGGTTATCCACTTTGGCAGGAATAATAGTAGGAGGGATTACTATTTAAAGGGCGAAAAGCTGCAGCATGCTACGGTGCAGAGGGACTTGGGGGTCCTTGTGCATGAGTCGCAAAAACCCAGTCTGCAGGTGCAGCAGGTGATCAAGAAGGCGAATGGAATGTTGGCCTTTATAGCGAGGGGGATAGAATATAAAAGCAGGGAGGTCTTGCTACAACTGTACAGTGTAGTGGTGAGGCTGCAGCTGGAGTACTGTGTGCAGTTTTGGTCGCCGCACTTGCGCAAGGATATTTTGGCCTTGGAGGAAGTGCAGAGGAGGTTCACTAGGCTGATACTGGAGATGAGGGGGGTTGGACTATGAAGAGAGACTAAATAGACTGGGTCTGTACTCGTTGGAGTTTAGAAGGATGAGGGGGGATCTTATAGAGACGTATAAGATAATGAAAGGGATGGATAGGGTAGAGGTAGAGAGATTCTTCCCGCTTAGAAAGGATAGCAGGACTAGAGGGCACAGCCTCAAGATAAAGGGGGGGACAGTTTAGATCGGAGTTGAAGAAGAACTTCTTCACTCAAAGGGTGATGAACCTCTGGAATTCTCTGCCCGTTGAAGTGGTGGAGGCTACCTCGCTAAATATATTTAAGTCATGGGTAGATAGGTTTTTGTCAGACAAGGGAATTAAGGGTTATGGGGAGAAAGCAGGAAAGTGGAACTGATCCACTTCAGATCAGCCATGATCTTATTGAATGGTGGGGCAGGCTCGAAGGGCTGGATGGCCTACTCCTGCTCCTATTTCTCATGTTCTTATGTTCTTAATGGAAATCCTGTAGATGTAATATAGTAAAAAGTCTGACAACACCAGGTTTTAGTCCTAAAACCTGGTGTTGTCAGACTTTTTACTGTGTTTACGCCAGTCCAACGCCGGCATACCCACATGATGAAATATATCCAGACTTCCAGAGGGCAGTTGAGAAGGTGCCACACAAAGGTTAGTTCTCATATGATTAGGTGTAATTTATTAGCTTGAATGGGAGATTGGCAAGCCACAGAAACCATAGAGTCAGGATAAATGGATCTTTTTATGCATAGCAAAATGTAACTAGTGGGATGCCATAGGGTTTGGGTGCCAACCATTTACAAACTAGTTTAGGGAGGACTCACCTTCAGGGAGAAGACAGCAGTGGACCAAGAGTCATAGAAACAGACCCTTCGGCCCAACTTGTCCATGCTGCCCAGTTTTTACCATTAAGCTAGTCCCAACTGCCTGCATTTGACCCATATCCCTCTATACCCATTTTATCCATGCAACCGTCTAAATGCTTTTTAAAAGACAAAATTGTACCAGCTTCTACTATTACTTCTGGCAGCTCGTTCCAGACACATACCATTTTCTGAATGAAAATTTTGCCCCTCAGGATCCATTTGGATTTCTCCTCTCCCATCTTAATCTATGTCCTCTAGTTTTAAACTCTCCTACCTTTGGGAAAAGATGTTGCCCACCTAGATGATCTATGCCCCTCATTACTTTACAAACCTCTATAAGATCACCCCTAAGCCTCCTATGCTCCAGGGAACAAAGTCCAAATCTATCCAGCCTCTCTTTATAACTCAAATCATCAAGTCCCGGTGGCATCCTAGTAAATCTTTTCTGCACTCTTTCTAGTTTAACAATATCCTTTCTACAATAGAGTGACCAGAACTGTACACAGTATTCCAAGTATGCTTTACTAATGTCTTGTACAATTTCAACAAGATATCCCAACTCCTATATTCAATGTTATGTAAGAAGTCTCACAACATCAGATTAAAGTCCAACAGGTTTATTTGGCAGCAGTAGCTTTCGGAGTCTCAAGCTCCTTCCAAAGGTGGGTGAGGTCTTGTGTTCACAAACAGGACATATAAAGACACAATCTTAAAGAACAAAGAAAATTACAGCACAGGAACAGGCCCTTTGGCCCTCCAAGCCTGCATCAACCATGCTACCTGACTTAACTAAAACCCCCTACCCTTCCGGAGACCATATCCCTCTATTCCCATCCTATTCATGCACTTGTCAAGACGCCCCTTAAAAGTCACTACCGTATCCACTTCCACTACTTGATGAAGTAGTGGAAGCGGATACGTTACAGTATCGAGTACACCTCTGAGTCTTTACAGGTATTCAATACTTGATTACCTATAAAGGCTCACATTCCAACCATTATCTTGTAAATTAAGTTTGTGTCTTTATATGCTCTGTTTGTGAACACAAGTCCTCACTCACCTGAGGAAGGATCTTGAGACTCCGAAAGCGACT
This sequence comes from Carcharhinus amblyrhynchos, assembly GCF_965287045.1. Taxonomy (NCBI): domain Eukaryota; kingdom Metazoa; phylum Chordata; class Chondrichthyes; order Carcharhiniformes; family Carcharhinidae; genus Carcharhinus; species Carcharhinus amblyrhynchos. The sequence goes on along the minus strand of NC_137334.1, from coordinate 97,124,436 downwards.
GCTGCCAAATATACCTGTTGGGCTTTAACCTGGTGTTGTGAGCCTTCTTACTGTGCTTACCCCAGTCCAATGCTGGCATCTCCACTTCAATGTTGTGACCAATGAAACCAAGCATGCCAAATGCCTACTCTACCACTCTGTCCACTTGTGACTCCACTTTCAAAGAGCTCCTAGATCTCTTTGTTCTATAACTCTCCCCAATGCCCTACCATTAGCTGAGTAGGTCCTGCCCTGATTCGATCTAGCAAAATGCATCACCTCGCATTTATCTAAATTAAGCTCCATCCATCATTCATCGGCCTACTGGCCCAATTGATCGAGATGAGAGGGACATGTGTTACCCGGGCAGTGATACAAGAGAGGGCAGGATTGAGATTGTCACGCATGTTCTGGTGGCAGACAGCACCAGACCTGCGTGGATATGTTTCACCAGGACAGTGACTGTTCAGACTGCACGCTGAGTTTGAAAATAATCCAGGTGAGGCATCACAGGAAAGCAGTAAACTAATTGGCTGGTATGAAACTGATGTTAAGAACTGTATTTAAATAGCTGAAACTGAAACAAGCATACTATTTATTGGGAAAGTTATTTTTATTATCTGTATCGAGATTTGTTCTAGCCTAAGGCATAAATGTTACATTTAAAAGATATCAGGTGAAGATAGCTGAGCTGAATGTGTGGCTGTTACCAGTGTCTAAGATGGCCACATGTGCAGGAAGTGCTCCAAGCTGCAGAAGCTGGAGCTCTAGGTTTTGGAGCTTGAGTAGTGGCTGGAGACACTGTGGAGCATTCACGAGCCTGAGAGTTACATGAATAGCAGCTTTAGAGAAGTGATTCTCCACAGTTTAAGGGATTAGATTCTGGGTCACCTCCAAATAGTCCTGAAAGAACAGGCGGCTACTGCAGGTGTCTGGGCTCCCACTCACTAACGGATATTCCATTTTGGAAGCTGATGTACCTCGGAGGAGTGCAGACAGAGCCAAGCTTCTGGCATTACACTGTATAGGGCGGGAGGAAGAAGAAAGAAAGAGCAATAGTGATCAGGGATTCTTTAGTTAGGGAACAGACAGGTGTTTCACTGGCCATAGGTGTGACTCCAAGATGGAATGTTGCCTCCCTGGTACCAGGGTCAGGTATGTCTCTGAACGGCCGCAGGGCATCCTTAAGGAAAGGGTGATGAGTTAGAGATCGTGGCAAATGTTGGTACCAATGACACAGGTAAACTGAAGAATGAGGTCTTGCTTCAAGGCCTGATTGGGTTGGATCCAGATTAGCCTATTTAGATAAGTTTAGAGTTTAATGCGGAAAAGTGTGAGGTAATTCACTTTGGCAGGAATAACAGATATGTAGAGTATAGGGCTAAAGGTAGGACTCTGAATAGTGTTGATGAACAGAGGGATCTAGGTGTATGTGTACATAGATCCCTGAAAGTCGGAAATCAAGTCGATAAGGTCGTTAGGAAGGCATACGGTGTCTTGGCGTTTATTGGTAGGGGGATTGAATTTAGGAGCCGCAACGTCATGTTGCAACTGTACAAAACTCTGGTGTGGCCGCACTTGGAGTATTGTGTGCAGTTCTGGTCCCCACATTATAGGAAGGATGTGGAGGCTTTGGAGAGGGTGCAGAGGAGGTTTACCAGGATGTTGCCTGGTATGGAGGGAAGGTCCTATGAGGAGAGACTGAGGGATTTGGGGTTGTTTTCGTTGGAAAGAAGGCGGCTAAGAGGGGACCTTATTGAAACATATAAGATGATTAGAGGTTTAGATAGGGTGGACAGTGATAGCCTTTTTCCTCGGATGGAGAAAGCTAGCACGAGGGGGCATAGCTTTAAATTAAGGGGTGGTAGTTATAGGACTGATGTCAGAGGTAGGTTCTTTACCCAGAGGGTGGTGAGGGATTGGAATGCCCTGCCTGCTGCAGTTGTAGATGCGCCTAGTTTGGGGGCGTTTAAGAGATCCGTGGATAGGTTTATGGATGGAAAGGGATTGGTTTAGGTTAGAGGGTCATTGCTTTTTTAATTGGTCGGCGCAACATCGTGGGCCGAAGGGCCTGTTCTGCGCTGTAATGTTCTATGTTCTATGTCATTGGAGGAAGTGTGTTAGCATGGATTCAAAACTGGCAGTCATATAGAAAGAGTTGAAACGAACAGATCATTTACAGAGTGGAAAGATGTAATTATTGGAAAACAGCTAGGATCAATTCATAGCCTGCAATTGTTCACTATTTATCTTATTGACCTGGAGGAAGAAACAGAATGTAAGGTTTCCAAATTTGTCGATGATATGAAGATAGGTGGAAGAGCTTGACAGAGTAGATAGTGAGAAGACTTCACCAGTGACAGAGTCTCGAACAAAGGGAGATAGCTAGATAAAGGGCCGGTCATTTAAAACTCAGGTGTGTAGAAACTTCTTCTTGCAGAGGGTGGTGAATCTCTGAAATTATCTGCCCCAAAAGGTAGTGGAGGTTGGATCACTAAGATGGATAAATATTCGATAGATCGAACAATAGAGGGCATTGGGAAATGGCACAGAAAAGGTATGGAATATTGAATGGCAGAGCAAGCTTGAAGAGACTGGTGTCCTGCTCCTGCTTTTATTTCTTGTGTTCTGTGGTGTGTTTTACAGCAGCAGGAAGTGGTGCACCACTCACTGGCATTGGGATGTTATAGTCCCTCCATTATCAACAGGGTTTCCCATTGTATGCATCCCTCACCACCAGGAAACCTGTGGCATGGGTGCACTGTGGGGTGGGACCATAAGATCCTGAAAGTGACAACACAGGTGGAGACGGTATTACACTGCAAAATTCCAGCACAAATTTTAGGACAAGAGTAAAGGCAGAAATAACAGGAGCTTATCAGGCAGGTGAAGTGATGGGGGGTTTTAATCGACATATAGACTGGAAAAAATCAGTTGGGTAAAGGTAGCAGAGTGAGGAATTCATAGAATGTTTTTGAGATAGTTTCTTGGAGCAGCACAATCTGGCATCACCAGAGAGCAGGTTATACTAGACCCGGAATTGTTCAATGAAATAGGATTAATTCATGACCCCATAGTGAAGGTACGCCCCGGTATCAATGATTACATTACGATTCAATTTTACATTCAGTCTGAGAAAGAAAAGAGTGGGTCTAAAACTTGTATTTTAAAGTTAAGTGAGGACAGTTATGAGGGCATGAAAGCAGATCTAGCTATAGTGAACTCGCAAAGTTAGTTAAGGGAGAGGTTGTTGGGATGCAGGGGCAAATATTTAAGGTATATAAGATTATGAAGGGTATAGATAGAGTAAACAGAGGTAAGCTATTTCCTATAATAGCGTCACGTAGGACAAGGGGCCATGGACTTCAGGTGAGGGGGGAGCAGTACAACACAGATATTAGAGGGAGGTTTTTCACACAGAGGGTAGTGGGGGTATGGAATGCTCTGCCAAGTAAGGTGGTGGAGGCAAACACGCTAGAGTCCTTTAAGAGTAACTTAGACAGGCACATGACTGAATTGGAGATGGGTGGATATAGGAGAACCTTTAAATAAGGGTCATTAGCATTGGGGTGTCCCTAGAAATGTAAATGGGTATAGTATGATAATAATGTTTTTCTCTTTTCATTCACAGGTTTTAAGTCGGTCCACCTCGTGTCCAACGAGGGGCATACACGCGATGGATCATACTGGGGCTGCTCTTGGTTGTTCGAGATTGGCCTAGTGCTTCATGTCATTAGTGTGTGCCTAAACTGGACAAGATACTGGGCAAGACGACAGCTCAGTGACTATCACTGATTGCTGTGCAGACACATGGATTTGGGCCGGTGTCTGTGGGAGTTTGCGCATTCTCCACGTGCTTGTGTGGGTTTTCTCCGGGTGCTCCGGTTTCCTCCCACATCCCAAAGATGTGCTGTTAGGCTGATTGGCAGTAATAAATTGTCCCTAAATCAGTTTTCCCTCAATCTGGATGGCCATAAAACATTAGACAGGGGTCATGGGTAGAGAGGTGGTGTTGAGATGGCAGCGTGGGCTCGTTGGGCCGAAGGGCCTGTTTCCCAGGCTGATTTTTGTTCTTTGTATTTCAGAATACATAGAATAGATACATTCTAGAGAGAAAAAATAAATTCCAAGCAAAGGACTCATCACCTCAGCTTAATAAAAAAATTCAAAGATAGTATCAAACTTAAAGGAAAGCATCTAATTGTGCAAAGATTTTTGGAACATTGAGAGAAACAGTTTAATAAGGAGAGAAATATTAAAGTAGGAGAGGAAAGTGGTAGACGTATAAAGACAGATACTAAGGGTTTTGATAGTTATTTTAAAAAGTTAATAAAGTGAGCGTTTTCTTGTAGAAAGTGAGTCTCTGGAATTAAAAATGGAAAATAAGGAGCTGGCAGATGAACAGATTTTTCACTCTAGGGGATACAAGCAAAATTCCATATTTGGAAGTAAATCAGGAAATAGAGGAGAGGGTGGGACTCAAGAAAATTATAATCATCAGGAAAATGTTATGGTGCAAACTGTCAGGTCTGTGGACTGATAATAATCCTGGTCCTGATGGACTTCACTCTAGGGTCTTAACAGAAGTGGATAGTGAGATAGAATAAAGACAAAGAATAAAGAGAATTACAGCACCGGAACAGGCCTTTCAGCTCTCCAAGCTTGCACTGACCATGCTGCCTGACTTAACTAAAACCCCCTACCTTTCTGGGGACCATACACCTCCATTCCCATCCTATTCATGTATTTGTCCAGATGCCCCTTAAAAGTCACTATGGTATCTTCTTCCACTACCTCCCCTGGCAACGAGTTCCAGGTACCCGCTATTCTGTGTAAAAAACTTGTCTTGAGCATCTCCTTTAAACCTCTCCTCATTGCACCTTAAACTTATGCCCCCTAGTAATTGACTCTTCCACCCTGGGAAAAAGCTTCTGACTATCCAATGTGTCCAGGGCCCTCATAATCTTGTAGACTTCTATCAGGTCACCTATCAATCTCTGCCATTCCAATGAGAACAAACAAGGTTCTCCAACCTCTCCTCATAGCTAATGCCCTTCATGCCAGGCAACATCCTGGTAAATCTTTTCTCCGAAGTCTCCACATCCTTCTAGTAGTGTGGCGACCAGAAATGAACTCTATATCCCAAGTGCAGCCGAACTAAGATCCTATAAATCTGCAACATGACTTGCCAATTTTTAAACTCAATGCTCTGGCCAATGAAGGCAAGCGTAGAACATTACAGCACAGTACAGGCCCTTCGGCCCTCGTTGTTGCACCCTCCAGTGGAACCAATCTAATGACCCTCTAACCTAAACTATTCCAATGTTATCCATATGCCTATCCACTGACCATTTGAATGCCCTTAAAGTTGGCGAGTCCACAACTGCTGCAGGCAGGGCATTCCGCGCCCTTACTACCCTCTGAGTAAAGAACCTACCTCTGACATCATTCCTGTAATTATCACCCCTCAATTTAAAGCTATGTCCCCTTGTGTTAGCCATCACCATCCGAGGAAAAAGGCTCTCACTATCCACCCTATCTAACCCTCTGGTCATCTTGTATGCCTCAATTAAGTCACCTCTTAACCTTCTTCTCTTCAATGAAAATAACCTCAAGTCCCTCAGCCTTTCCTCATAAGACCTTCCCGCCATACCAGGCAACATCCTGGTAAACCTCCTCTGCACTCTTTCCAATGCCTCCACATCTTTCTTATAATGCGACGACCAGAACTGTACGCAATACTCCAAGTGCGGCCGCACCAGAGTTTTGTACAGTTGTAACATGACCTCACGGCTCCAAAATTCAATCCCTCTACCAATAAAAGCTAACACACTGTACGCCTTCTTAACAACCTTATCAACCTGGGTGCCAACTTTCAGGGATTTCAGCATGCCGTATGCCTTCTTGACTACCTTCTCCAGCTGCATTGCAGGCTGGAAGGGTTGAAGGGCTTGTTCCTGTGTTGTAATTCTCTTTACATAGAACATAGAACACTACAGCACAAACAGGCCCTTCGGCCCACGAGTTGCGCCGATCACATCAACACCTATCTATAACCCCCAATCCCATAAAACCCCATATACTCATCCAGAAGTCTTTTAAAAGACCCCAGCGAGTTCGCCTCCACCACCACTGACGGCAGCCGATTCCATTCACTCACCACCCTCTGAGTGAAAAACTTACCCCTAACATCACTTCTGTACTTTCCTCCCCACACCTTAAACCTGTGTCCTCTCGTAGCGACCATTTCAACCCGGGGAAATAGCCTCTGAGAATCCACCCTATCTATTCCTCTCAACATTTTATAAACCTCTATCAGGTCGCCTCTCAACCTACGTCTCTCCAGGGAAAAGAGACCCAGTTCCCTCAACCTAACTTCATAAGGCATGCCTCCCAGTCCAGACAACATCCTTGTAAATCTCCTCTGTACCCTTTCAATAGCTTCTATAGTGAGGCAACCAGAACTGCGGACAGTACTCCAAATGAGGCCTGACAAGGGTCTTATAAACATCTTATAACATCTTTATTCTTTGTCTTTATTCTATCTCACTATCCACTTCTGTTAAGACCCTAGAGTGAAGTCCATCAGGACCAGGATCATTATCAGTGATCTGTGTACCTGTATACCCAGATCCCTTTGCTATCAATACTCCTGATAGTCGATGTGTTGCTTTTAATTTTCTGAAAATTCCAGATTCGAGGAAGGTCCCATTAAATTGGAAAATAGTAAATGTAACTTTTCTATTTAAAAAGAAAGGGAGACAAAAATAGGAAGCTAAAGGACAGTTAGTTTAACATCAGTCATACAGAAAATGGTAGAAACTATTATTAAAGATGTTGTAGCAGGATACTTGGAAAAAAATCAAAGTAATCAGGCAGAATCAACATGGTTTTGTGAAAGGGAAGTCATCACTGTTTCATCAATTTATTGGAGTTAGAACATAAAACAATACAGCACAGTACAGGCCCTTCAGCCCTCAATGTTGTGCCGAGCTATGTCCAATCCCAAGATCAAGCTATCCCACTCCCTATCATTCTGGTGCGCTCCATGTGCCTATCCAATAACTGCTTGAAAGTTCCTAAAGTGTCCGACTCCACTATCACAGCAGGCAGTGCATTCCACACCCCAACCACTCTCTGAGTGAAGAATCTACCTCAGACATCCCTCCTATATCTCCCACCATGAACCTTATAGTTATGCCCCCTAGTAACAGCTACATCCACCCAAGGAAATAGTCTCTGTACGTCCACTCTATCAGTCCCCCTCATCATCTTATAAACTTCTATTAAGTCGCCTCTCATTCTCCTCCACTCTAAAGAGAAAAGCCCCAGCTCCCTCAATGTTTCCTCATAAGACCGACCCGCCAAACCAGGCAGTATCCTTGTAACTCCAATAAATTGATGAAACAGTGATGACTTCCCTTTCACAAAACCATGTTGATTCTGCCTGATTACTTTCATTTTTTCCAAGTATCCTGCTACAACATCTTTTAGTTTTTATTGGTAGAGGGATTGAATTTTGGAGCCATGAGATCATGTTGCAACTGTACAAAACTCTGATGCGGCCGCACTTGGAGTATTGCGTACAGTTCTGGTCGCCGCATTAGAAGAAAGATGTAGAAGCATTGGAAAAGGTGCAGAGGAGGTTTACCAGGACGTTGCCTGGTATGGTGGGAAGGTCTTATGAGGAAAGGCTGAGGGACTTGAGGTTATTTTCGTTAGAGAGAAGGAAAAGAGGTGACCTAATTGAGGCATACGAGATGATCAGAGGGTTAGATAGGGTGGACAATGAGAGCCTTTTTCCTCAGCTGGTGATGGCTAACACAAGGGGACATAGCTTTAAATTGAGGGGTGATAATTATAGAATAGATGTCAGAGGTAGGTTCTTTACTCAGAGGGTAGTAAGGGCGTGGAATGCCCTGCCTGCAGCAGTTGTGGACTCGCCAACTTTAAGGGCGTTCAAATGGTCAGTGGATAGGCATATGGATAACACTGGAATAGTTTAGGTTAGAGGTTCATTAGATTGGTTCCACTGGTCAGCGCAACATAGAGGGCCGAAGGGCCTGTACTGCGCTGTAATGTTCTATGTTCTCCATGTTCTATAAATCTCCTCTGCACTCTCGCCAATGCTTCCACATCCTTCTTATAGTGAAGTGACCAGAATTGCGCACAATATTCCAAATGTGGTCTCACCAAGGTCCGGTATAGTTGCAGCATAACCCCATGACTCTTAAACTCAAACCCCCTGTTAATAAATGCTAACACACTATAAGCCTTCTTCACAGCTCTATCTGCTTGAGTGGCAACCTTCAGAGATCTGTGGATATGTACCCCAAGATCTCTCTGTTCCTCCGCATTCCTCAGAACCCTGCCGTTGACCCTGTGATCCACATTCAAGTTTATCCTACCAAAATGAATCACCTTGCGCTTATCAGGGTTAAACTCCATCTGCCAATTTTCTGCCCAGCTCTGCATTCTATTAATGTCTCTTTGCAGCCTACAAGAGCCCTCCACCTCATCCACTACTCCACCAATCTTGGTGTCATCAGCAAATTAACTAACCCACCCTTCAGCTCCCTCTTCCAAGTCATTGATAAAAATCACAAATAGCAGAGGACCCAGCACTGATCCCTGTGGTACACCGCTGGTAACTGGCCTCCAGTCTTAAAATTTTCCCTCCACCACCACCCTCTGTCTTTGATTAGACAGCCAGTTACTTATCCAATTGGTCAAATTTCCTTCCATCCCACACCTCCTTACTTTCTTCATGAGCCTACCATGGGGAACCTTGTCAAAGGCTTTACGACGTCCATGTATACGACATCAACTGCTCCACCTTTGTCTACACACTTAGTTATCTCCTCAAACAATTCAATCAAATTTGTGCAGCAGGCCTTACCCCTCACAAAACCGTGCTGACTATCCCGGATTAAGCTGCGAATTTCCAAATGGTCATAAATCCTATCTCTCAGGACCCTTTCCATTAACTTACCGACCATTGAAGTAAGACTAACTGGCCTATAATTACAAGAGTTACCAGTTCTTTGAAGAAATACCATGTGCTTTGGATAAAAAGGAACTGGTGGATGAGCTGTACTTATTAAATGCTTTCTGCAATCTAAAGTGCCACATTAAAGGCTCTTATTAGTAGTCAGAGACTAAAGAGAGTGGGTCTGTAGTCATTGGAGTTTAGAAGGATGAGGGGGGGATCTTATAGAGACGTATAAGATAATGAAGGGGATGGATAGGGTAGAGGTAGAGAGATTCTCCCCACTTAGAAAGGATAGCAGGACTAGAGGGCACAGCCTCAAGATAAGGGGGAGGGGGGCAGTTTAGATCGGAGTTGAGGAGGAACTTCGTCACTCAAAAGGTGGTGAATCTCTGGAATTCTCTGCCCATTGAAGTGGTGGAGGCTACCTCGCTAAATATATTTAAGTCACGGGTAGATAGGTTTTTGACAGACAAGGGAATTAAGGGTTATGGGGGGAGAGCGGGAAAGTGGAACTGATCCACTTCAGATCAGCCATGATCTTATTGAATGGCGGGGCAGGCTCGAAGGGCTAGATGGCCTACTCCTGCTCCTATTTCTTATGTTCTTATTATGGAAAATAAAAGCTCACAGTGTAGGAGGTAACATATTGGAATGGATAGAAGATTGGCTAGCTAACAGGAAACAGCAGGTAGGCATAAATGATTTTTTTGGTTGGCTAGATGTAACAAGTGCTGTGCCACAGTGCTTTTTACAATTTATATACATGACTTAGATGACACAACCAAAGATATGGTTGCTAAACTTGCTTATGAAAGAAAGATAGGTAGGTAAGTAAGTTCTGAGGAGGACTTTAGGAGGCTACAAAGGGTCATAGATAGGTTAATTGAGTTGACAGAGGTCTGGCAAATGGAATATTATGTGAGAAAAGGTGAAATTATCCACTTTGGCATGAAGAATACAAAAAACACATTATCTAAATGGTGTCATATTTGCAAAGCCCTGAGGAGCACAGAGACCTGGGTGCCCTAGTGCATGTATCACAAAATGCTGGTATTCAGGTACAGCAAGTACAAAGAACAAAGAACAATACAGCACAGGAACAGGCCCTTCGGCCCTCCAAGCCTGCACAGATCATGTGTTCCTAACTAGACCATCCGTTTGTATCCCTCTATTCCCAGTCTGTTCATATGGTCGTCTAGATAAGTCTTAAATGATCCTAGCGTGTCTGCCTCAACCACCTTGCTTGGTAGTGCATTCCAGGCCCCCACCACCCTCTATGTACAAAACGTCCCTGTGTATCTGTATTGAACTTTGCCCCCCTTGTGTTTGTCATTTCTGCCCTGGGAAAAAGCTTCTAACTGTTCACCCTATCTATGCCTTTCATAATTTTATAAACGCCCCTCAACCTCCATCTTTCCAGGGAGAACAATCCTAGTTTACTCAATCTCACCTCATAGCTAAGACCCTCCATACCAGGCAACATCCTGGTAAACCTTTTCTGCACTCTCTCCAAAGCCTCCATGTCCTTCTGATAGTGTGGTGACCAGAATTGGATGCAGTATTCCAAATGTGGCCTAACCAACATTCTATACAGCTGCAACATCATAGGCCAACTTTTATACTCTATGCCCCATCCAATAAAAGGCAAGCATGCCATATGCCTTCTTCACCACTTTTTCCACCTGTGCTGCCACCTTTAAGGATCTGTGGACTGTGGACACACAGATCCCTCTGCATGTCTATACTCCTGATGGTTCTGCCATTTATTGTATAGCTCTCCCTACATTAGATCTACCGAAATGCATCACTTTGCATTATCTGGATTAAATTCCATCTGCCATTTCTCCGGCCAATTTTCCAAGTAATTGGGAAAGCTAATATTGCCACTTATTGCAAGGAGAATTGAGTACAAAAGTAGGGAGGTTATAAATCTAGAGTGCTGTACACAGCAGTGATCTCCTTATCAGAAGGACATGATTGCACTGGAGAGAGTGCAAAGGAGATTTATCAGGACGTTGCCTGGGATGGAAAATTTCTGCTGTGAGGAGAGACTGGATAGGCTGGGTTTGTTTTCCCTGGAGCAGAGGAGGCTGAGGGGGTATCTGATATGGTATACAAAATTCTAAGAGACATAGACAGGGTAGATTGCAAAAATCATTTCCCCAAGGCAGAAGTCTAAGACCAGAAAGCATAAGTTTAAGCTGAGGAATAAGCAGCTTAGAGGGGATCTAAGAAAAGAATTATCATCTAGAGGATGGTGGAATTATGGAATGCAAAGCCTGAGAGGATGGCAGAGGCAGGAACTCTCACAACATTTAAGAAGCATCTGGATGAACACTTAAATTGTCAATGTATCGCAGGTTCTGGACCAAGTGCTGGTAAACAGGATTAGTATACATTGGTTTTTGATGGTTGGCATAGACATAGTGGGCCGAATGGCCTGTTTCTGTGCTGTATGACTCTATTTAAGGAAGGATTTAAATGTATTCAAAGTAGTTCAAAAAAATTTTACCAGACTAATACCTGGAATGGATGAGTTGTCTTATGAGAAATGTTAACAGACTTCTTCAAGATCCTGAGGGGCATTAATACGGTGGATATGGGGAGCATGTTTTCTCTTGTGGGAAAATCTAGAACTAGGGTGACTGTTTAAAAATAATGAATCACTTATTTAAAGTAGATGAGGACTTTTTTCCTCAGATGTTCATGAATCTTTGGAACTCTCTTCCTCAAAATTCAGTGGAAGAGGATTTGGATTATTCCTAAAACAGATTCTTGATAAACAAGGGGGTGAAAGTTTATCAGGAGTACATGGGAATGTGGATCAACAATCAGACCACCCATGATCTTATTAAGTAGTAGAACAGGCTTGAGTATCCCAGTGGCCTCCTAACTCACATGGTTGTATTTGTGCCAGACATTTAGACTGCATGGGGAGGGGTGAAGGTCCCACCTCCCAGAAATAACTATTGTTGCAATGTTAAATGGCTGTTGGGTAGCCAATATTGCCAGGAATAGTGTTTGCTGCTGACCCTCCAGTTGTCAGAAAGGGGAAATCCGCCATCCTAAAAATCCTGGCCATGAGAAAAAATTTTTTCCATGCAGCGAGTAGCTAGGGCTTGGAATGTAATGCCTGGGAATATGGTGGAGGCAGGTACAATCAAGGCATTCAAGAGGGACTTAAATTGTTATTTGAAAAGGAAGATGCGCAGAGTTACAGGGGAAACTTGGGGGAATGGCAGTTGGTCGATTGCTCCTATGAAAGGCTGGCACAGACATGTTGTAACAGTTCCATGAGCTAACTGAGACCAGTATTCTTACTGATGAGGGTTAATCTTGAGGAAACAGTGTATACGCAGTGGCTTGGTTGCTAAATGAAGCATGCACACTTTTGGATGAGGCATGTCAGTGAACTGTTTGATATGCTGATCCAAGTGTCAGACAAGAGTTTTTATAAATATATAAAAAGGAAGAGGCTGGCTAGAGTGATCGTTGGTCCTTTAGAGGATGAGAAAGGGGACCTAGTGGTAGGGGATGGGGATATGGCTAAGGTATTGAATAACTTTTTTGTTTCTGTCTTCACGGAGGAGGACGTGAATAATTTGCCGGGTGTTAGCGATGGAAAGGTGGTAGGACTGGAGGGTCTTAATGACATTACTGTTACTAGAGAGGCGGTGCTCGACAGACTGGAGGGGCTGATTGTGGACAAGTCCCCAGGACCGGATGGAATGCATCCGAGGGTTCTGAAAGAAATGGCGGAGGTTATAGTGGATGCCTTGGTGGTTATTTTCCAGAAATCGCTGGATTCCGGGGAAGTGCCGGAAGATTGGAAAACGGCTAATGTTACGCCGTTGTTTAAGAAGGGTGCCAGGCAAAAGGCAGGGAATTATAGGCCGGTTAGTTTAACGTCTGTGGTAGGTAAAATGTTAGAATCCGTCATTAAGGAGGAAATTGCGAGGCATCTTGAAGGGAATTGCTTGATAGAGCAGACGCAGCGTGGTTTCATTAAAGGGAAGTCGTGTCTGACAAATTTACTGGAGTTCTATGAGGATGTGTCTAGGGCGGTGGATAGAGGAGAGCCGGTGGATGTGGTCTTTCTGGATTTTCAGAAGGCGTTTGACAAAGTACCTCATAAGAGGTTATTGCAGAAGGTCGAGGGACATGGAGTTGGGGGTAGGGTGTTAGCGTGGATAGAGGATTGGTTGTCAAATAGGAGGCAGAGAGTGGGGATCAACGGGTGCTATTCGGATTGGCGGATGGTGACTAGTGGAGTGCCCCAGGGGTCGGTGCTGGGGCCTCAGCTTTTTACCATTTACATAGATGATCTGGAGGAGGGAACCGAGTGTAGGGTGTCGAAATTTGCTGATGACACCAAGATTGGGGGAACGGCAAATTGTGCGGAGGGTGTGGAGAGTCTGCAGAAGGATCTAGATAGGCTGGGCGAATGGGCCAGGAAATGGCAAATGGAATTTAATGTTGGCAAGTGTGAGGTGGTCCACTTTGGTAGGAAGAATGGTAGGAAGGACTATTACTTACGTGGCGAAAAACTGCAGCAGGCGACGGTGCAGAGGGACCTCGGGGTCCTTGTGCATGAGTCGCAAAAACCGAGCTTGCAGGTGCAGCAGGTGGTCAGGAAGGCGAATGGGATGCTGGCCTTCATAGCGAAGGGGATTGAATATAAAAGTAGGGAGGTCTTGCTGCAGCTGTATAGGGCATTGGTGAGGCCGCAGCTGGAGTACTGTGTGCAGTTTTGGGCGCCGCACCTGCGCAAAGATATTTTGGCCTTGGAGGGAGTGCAGAGGAGGTTTACTAGGCCGATACCAGAGTTGAGGGGGTTGAGCTATGAGGAGAGGCTGAATAAACTAGGCTTGTACTCGTTGGAGTTTAGAAGAATGAGGGGAGATCTCATTGAGACGTATAAGATGATGAATGGGATGGATAGGATAGAGGTGGAGAGACTCTTCCCGCTCAAAAAAGACAGTAGGACTAGGGGGCACAGCCTCAAGATAAAGGGGGGGCGTTTTAGAACGGAGTTGAGGAGGAACTTCTTCACTCAAAGGGTGGTGAATCTCTGGAATTCTCTACCCGTTGAAGTGGTGGAGGCTGCCTCGCTAAATATTTTCAAGAAGCGGGTTGATGGGTTTTTGATAAGAGAGGGGATTAAGGGTTATGGGGAGAGGGCGGGAAAGTGGAACTGAGCCACGACAGATCAGCCATGATCTTATTGAATGGCGGGGCAGGCTCGAAGGGCCAGATGGCCTACTCCTGTTCCTATTTCTTATGTTCTTATGTTCTTATTGTCCTCCCTCAACCAACATCAAAACAAACAGATAACCAGCAATTTATTCATTTACTGTTTATGGGATCTTACTCTATACACACTGGCTGTCACAATTACCTACAATATAATACTGACGGTGATTTTTTGCAGGTGAAACAGTCTTGGATATTCTGACAGACATGAACAAGTGTATAAATTCACATCTGTCTCATCATTGGTCTCAGTCTGAACTGCAAGAACTGGATGGTTCTTTGCCCAGATGTTTGATGCTGAAGACACAGATGGTCTCTGGGCCCCAAGATAAAGAAGGGAAGAGTCAGCTAGAGTTCCTGTTCCTGAACACTGTCCAGTGGCCTTTCTGTTAAAAATTGCATGGATAAGCATTAGAAAAACACAAGTGACCCCATAAATGGAAAGGCCACTGCCACATGGTCCAGGCTCGTCTTAGGAAATGACTCTTGTGTGAGGTTCTGATGGGAATGATCAGATGGGTAAGGTTCACTGATGAGGGATGATGCATTAGATGAGTCACTGAATGTTTTCTGAGTCAGTGCCTTCAGGAAGGAAGCGATGAGAGTGCAGAGTAAAACAAAAGTATAAAAAGGTAGCACCTGCAGGGGATTCTTTGCACTGATGGCAATGACGTGGTATTTGTAGTAACACAGCTCACAGCTCCAGGATCCACGTTCACTGATCCACTTTATCAGGCAAGGTTGGTGCGTACAGCGAACAGATCCAGCACAGCGGCATGGGCTCAGCAAATCCCCCTAAACAACAGCAAGAGACATAGTGAAAGTGTGACTAACAGATGGCAGCACAGGACATACCAATAATAACACATACAGTCACTAATCAGTGTGATGGAGAGACAGAGCACTGACAGAATTTTTACTCATTTGTGGGATGTAGGTGTCACTGGTAAGGCCTGCAACTGTCACCCATCCTCAGCTGTACCTGAAAAGGAAGCCGCAAACCTTGTACTTCAACCCTTGCAGCCCATGTGGTGAAGGCGCTCCTATAGAAAGGGAATTTCAGGATTTTCACCTAAGAAGAATGAAAGAACATCAGTATAGTTCTGAAGTCAGGTTGGTATTGTTCTGTGTGTCTACAGTATTTGTTGTCAAAAGTGGTAAAACTTGTGGCTTTGGGAGGTGCTGTCCAATAAGCAGAGGTGAGTTGTTGCAGCACATCTTGTAGATGGGACGTATTACTGCTATTGTGTAATGGTGGGGGAGAAGTGAATACTTGAAGTGGTGATGTGGAGCTGATCAAGAAATCTGCTTTGTCTTGAATGGAGTCAAACATCTTAAGTATTATTATAATACCATGGAACGTCATGTGCTGGTGGAGAGATCTGCTTTAGTTGAAGATGGCATGACACTTGTGTGGCATGAATGTTACTTGCCAGTTATTAGCTTAAGCCTGAATGTTATCCAGATCTTGCAGTATATGGGTACAGACTGATTTAGTATCTGGAGAGTTATAAATGGAACTATTTCCTGTGCAATTATCAACTAATGTTCTGACTTTATGATAGAGAGAATGGTAAAGAACAAAGAGCAAAGAAAATTACAGCACAGGAACAGGCCTTTCAGCCCTCCAAGCCTGCATCGACCATGCTGCCCAACTGAACTAAAATGCCCTAACCTACCGGGGACCATATCCCGCCAGTCCCATCCTATTCATGTATTTGTCAAGATGCCCCTTAAAAGTCACGACCATATCTGCTTCCACTACCTCCCGGGCAACAAATTCCAGGCAACCATTACTCTGTATATAAAACATCTGCCTTGTACATCTCTTTTAAACCTTGCCCCTCGCACCTTAAACCTCTGCCCACTAGTAATTGACTCTTCCACCCTGGAAAAAAGCTTCTGACTATCCACTCTGTCCACGTCTGTCATAATCTTGTAGATTTCTATCAGGTCTCCCCTCAACCTCTGTCGCTCCAGTGAGAACAAACCAAGTTTGTCCAACCTCTCCTCATAGCTCATGCCCTGCATACTAGGCAACATCTTGGTAAATCTTTTCTGTGCCCTCTCCAAAGCCTCCACATCCTTCTGGTAGTGTGGCGACCAGAATTGAACACTATGGGCCATATTTTACCATTTTGATTCGAAGTGCTGGATGGACTTGAAACTGGGAATGTTTCAGATCCAACTTTTAGACTCATTCTCAGGTGCCCCCATACAGAGTCTATCTGTGATTCTGAATCGCGCTGCAGAAGCCTGTGGGGGAGGTTTAATGCATCCAAAACGCTGCAGCACCCATTGGTGCCTCCAAGTACGCATGTGCAGAAAACAAATGATAGAATGCTGCTCCCCTGGCACATCCCACCTGGGCTCAATACTGCCTCCCCCTGGACCCCACAGATATTGCCCCACTCCCACAACATTACTGACCCCCTTATCCCCCCAAACTCCCCCTCCACCACCTAGACTGGTCAAGGGCCCCCCCTCCCACTGATCTCAGGTAGAATGACAGCGGACTCCCTTCCCTTCCACAGATCTCAGGCAGTGTGACAATGAACATAGCCCCCTCCCTCCCTGCCGCCCCTACTAATCTCAAGCAGAGAGCCTTCCAACGCTAGGCACGTACCTCCTCACTAACTGGAGTGCTTGAATGGACTTCTTTGGAGCATGTCTGTTTCGCGCTGATTCTGGATGGACAAATGTGGTGGTAAAGGGGAAGTGCCGGTAAAGTTGGGTATGCAGCCCATTAAGTCAATTTAAATGCGTGCAAATGCATTAAAATGGCTGTCACACCCATTTCGGGCGCAGTCCCGATGGCAGCCATTTTCAGGCCTTGGTAAAGGAGAAACCAGCCCAGAGGTGGGCGTAGATCATTCTATTCACCTCATGCCCAACTTTACCAAGTTTTTGTGCCCGAAAGCAGGCGTAACTTGATGGCAAAATCAGGCCCTATATTCCAAGTGCGACCTAACTAGGGTTCTATAAAACTGCAACACGACTTGACAATTTTTAAAACTCAATGCCCTAGCTGATGAAGGCAAGCATGCCATATGCCTTCTTGACTACCTTCTCCACCTGTGTTGCCACTTTCAGTAAAACACATTACCTCACATTTGTCCAGATTAAACTCCATCTGCCATCTCTCTGCCTGAGTCTCCAACCAATCTATAGCCTGCTGTATACAGGTGAGGTCCCAGAGGACTGGAGGGTAGCAAATGTGGTACCGCTGTTCAAAAAAGGTAGTAGGGATAACCCTGGAAATTATAGACCGGTGAGTTTGACATCGGTGGTAGGGAAATTAATGGAAAAAATACTTAGGGGTAGGATGTATGAGCATTTGGAGCGTTGTGATCTGATTAGGGATACGCAACATGGCTTTGTTAGAGGGAGGTCTTGCCTTACGAATCTGGTGGAATTCTTTGAGGAGGTGACAAAAACGGTTGACGATGGGAGAGCCGTTGATGTCATCTATATGGATTTCAGTAAGGCATTTGACAAAGTCCCTCATGGTAGGCTGGTAGAAAAGGTTAAGGCGCATGGGATACGAGCTCAGGTAGCTAGGTGGATTGAGAACTGGCTGGGGAATAGGAGACAGAGGGTAGTTGTGGAGGGGACCTTGTCGGGCTGGAGGCCAGTGACCAGTGGTGTGCCGCAGGGCTCAATACTGGGACCTCTCCTCTTTGTAGTATACATAAATGACTTGGAAGAGAGCATAGGTGGTGTGATCAGCAAGTTTGCTGATGACACCAAGATGGCAGGGTTGGCGGGTACTGAAGTGGATTGTCAGGTGATACAACAGGATATAGATAGGTTGGTGCAGTGGGCAGATAGGTGGCAGATGGAATTTAATCCTGACAAATGCGAGGTGATGCATTTTGGAAGGAATAATGCAGAGAGGAGCTATGTGATAATAGGTAGACAGATTAGGAGTATAGAAATACAGAGGGACCTGGGAGTGCAGGTTCACAAATCCATGAAGGTTGCGTCACAAGTGGAGAAGGTTGTTAGGAAGGCTTATGGGATGTTAGCCTTTATAGGAAGGGGTATAGAGTATAAAAGCTGCCGTCTAATGCTTCAGTTGTACAGAACGTTGGTTAGACCGCATTTGGAGTACTGCGTCCAGTTCTGGTCACCTTACTACCGGAAGGACGAGAGTCTCTGGAAAGGGTGCAGAGGAGGTTTACCAGGATGTTGCCTGGCATGGAAGGGCTGGGTTACGAGGAAAGGTTGGAGAAACTGGGACTATTCTCCTTGGAAAGACGGAGATTGAGGGGGGACATGATAGAGGTATATAAGATACTGAAGGGAATAGATAGAGTTAATGGTGAGAGACTGCTCCCTAGACTGGGTACAAATACGAGAGGTCATGATTTAAGGGTGAGGGGGGAGAGGTATAATTTGGAAGTGAGAGGAAGGTTCTTTACGCAGAGGTCGTGGGGGTATGGAATGCGCTACCGAGTAGGGTGGTGGAGGCAGGAACATAGGACTCGTTTAAGGTTCAGTTAGATAGACACATGAGTGAAACGAGGATGGAGGGTTATGGTAGGGGCTATTAAATAAGGTTAGAACCTCGGGAGACACCGGAAAAGCAGACTTGTAAGATTAACGTTTTTGTCTTTTTATTCCACAGGTGGAGGTCCACCTCGTGTCAAACGAGGGGCATGCACACGGTGGGTCGTGCGTGGGCTGCTCTTGGAGGTTCCGGGAGTGGCCTAGTACTTCGTGTCGGTGTGTGTGCTTGATCCTGGACCGGTAGACGGGCGCCGCAACAGCTCGGTGACTAGCACTGCTAGCTGTGCAGATACATGGATTTGGGCCTGTGTCTGTGGGAGTTTGCGCATTCTCCCTGTGGTTGCGTGGGTTTCCTCCGGGCGCTCCGGTTTCCTCCCACACCCCAAAGATGTGCTCTTAGGCTGATTGGTTTTACCAAATTGACACTATTCTCCCCTGAATCTGGCTAAGTTAGGGGTTCCATTCGTAGACACGCAGGGTAGAATAGGTGTAGGGTGATGCGGCGGCGCGGGCTCGTTGGGCCGAAGGGCCTGTTTCCCGTGCTGGGTTGTTCTTTGTTCTTTGTATCCTCTGATGGTCCTCATCACTATCTGCAAATCCACCAACCTTCGTGTTGTCTGCAAACTTACTAATCAATCCAGTTACATTTTCCTCCAAATCATGAGGATGTGTCTAGGGCGGTGGATAGAGGAGAGCTGGTGGATGTGGTCTTTCTTGATTTTCAGAAGGCGTTTGACAAGGTACCTCACAGGAGGTTATTGCAGAAGGTCAGGGGACATGGAGTTGGGGGTAGGGTGTTAGCGTGGATAGAGGATTGGCCGTCAAATAGGAGTCATGATGTGGGTATGCCGGCGTTGGACTGGCGTAAACACAGTAACCTGGTGTTGTCAGACTTTTTACTGTCAAATAGGAGGCAGAGAGTGGGGGTTAATGGGTGCTATTCGGATTGGCAGTTGGTGACTAGTGGAGTGCCTCAGGGGTCGGTGCTGGGGCCTCAGCTATTTACCATTTATATAGATGATCTGGAGGAGGGAACCGAGTGTAGGGTGTCGAAATTTGCTGATGACACCAAGATTGGTGGAACGGCAAATTGCGCGGAGGGTGTGGAGAGTTTGCAGAAGGATCTAGATAGGCTGGGCGAATGGGCCAGGAACTGGCAAATGGAATTTAATGTTGGCAAGTGCGAGGTGGTCCACTTTGGTAGGAATAATGGTAGGAAAGACTATTACTTACGTGGCGAAAAACTGCAGCAGGCGACGGTGCAGAGGGACCTCGGGGTCCTTGTGCATGAGTCGCAAAAACCCAGCCTGCAGGTGCAGCAGGTGGTCAGGAAGGCGAATGGGATGCTGGCCTTCATAGCGAGGGGGATTGAATATAAAAGTAGGGAGGTCTTGCTGCAGCTGTACAGGGCATTGGTGAGGCCGCAGCTGGAGTACTGTGTGCAGTTTTGGTCGCCGCACTTACGCAAGGATATTTTGGCCTTGAAGGGAGTGCAGAGGAGGTTTACTAGGCTGATACCAGAGTTGAGGGGGTTGAGCTATGAGGAGAGGCTGAATAAACTAGGCTTGTACTCATTAGAGTTTAGAAGAATGAGGGGAGATCTCATTGAGACATATAAGATGATGAATGGGATGGATAGGATAGAGGTGGAGAGGCTCTTCCCGCTCAAAGGACAGTAGGACTAGAGGGCACAGCCTCAAGATAAAGGGGGGGTGGTTTAGAATGGAGTTGAGGAGGAACTTCTTCACTCAAAGGGTGGTGAATCTCTGGAATTCTCTGCCCGTTGAAGTGGTGGAGGCTGCCTCACTAAATATTTTTAAGACGTGGGTTGATAGGTTTTTGATAAGCAAGGGGATTAAGGGTTATGGGGAGAGGGCGGGAATGTGGAACTGAGCCACGACAGATCAGCCATGATCTTATTGAATGGCGGGGCAGGCTTGAGGGGCTAGATGGCCTACTCCTGCTCCTATTTCTTATGTTCTTATGTTCTTATTTATATATATTACGAAAATTCTAAGGTATTTTATGCGTATGTAAAAAGCAAGAAGGTAGCCAGGGAAAGGGTTGGTCTACTCAAGGATAGTGGAGGGAATCTATGCATGGAACCAGAGGAAATGGACGCAATAGTAAATGAATACTTTGCCTAGTTTTCACCAAAGAGAGGGACTTGATGGATGAGGAGCCTACGGTAGAATGTTTAGATATTCTGGGTCATGTTGATATCAAAAAGAGGGAGGTGTTGAGTGTCTTAAAAAGCATTGAAGTAGCTAAGTCCCCAGGGCCTGATAGGATTTACCCAAGAATATTGAGAGAGGCAAGGGTGGTAATTGCTGGAGCCTTGACAGGATCTTTGTATCCTCATTAGCTACAGCTGAAGTTCCAGGGGACTGGAGGAGAGCCAATGTTGTTCCATTGTTTAAGAAGGGCAGCAGGAATAATCCAGAAATATATAGGTCGGTGAGCTTTTGGTCAGTGTAGAGAAATTACTGGAAAAGATTCTTAGGGACAGGATTTACTCACATTTGAAAACAAATGACCTTATTAGTGATAGACAGCATGGTTTTGTGAAGAGGAGGTCATGCCTCACTAACTTGGTCAAGTTTTGCGAGGAAGTGACGAAGGAGAAAGATGAGGGAAAGGCAGTGGATGTTGCATACATGGACTTCAGTAAAGCCTTTGACAAGATACCTCAGGTAGACTGGTACAGAAGGTGAAGTCACACAGGATCAGAGGAGAACTGGCAAGATGCATACAGAACTGGCTCGGTCATAGAAGACAGAGGGGTAGCAATAGAGGGGTGCTTTTCTGAATGGAAGGCTGTGACTAGTGGTGTTCCACAGCGTTCAGTTTTAGGATCTTTGTTTGTAGTATATATAAATAATTTGGAGGAAAATGTAGCTGCTCTGATTAGTAAGCTCACAGACAACACAAAAATTGGTGGAGTTGTGGACAGTAAAGGGTACTGTCAGATGAAAAGAGCAAGATGTAGATAGACTGGAGACTTGGGCACAGAAATGTCAAATGGAGTTTAATCCGGACAAATGTAAGGTAATGCATTTTGGAAGATCCAATGCATCTAGGAATTATGCAGTAAATGGGACAACCCTGAGGAGTACTGACAAGCAGAGGGATCTGGGCGTACATGTCCACCGATCTGAAAGTGGCAATGCAGATGGATACGACAGTCACAAAGGCATACAGCATGCTTGCCTTCATCGGTCGAGATATTGAGTATATAAATTGGCAGGTCGTGCTGCAGCTGTACAGAACCTTAGTTAGGCCTCATTTAGAATATTGTGTACAATTCTGGTTGTCACACTACCAGAAGGAAGTGGATGTTTTGGAGAGGGTACAGAAGAGACTCACCAAGATGTTGCCTGGTCTGGAGGGTATTAGCTATGAGGAGAGATTGGATAAACTTGGTTTGTTCTCACTGGAATGTTGGAGGTTGAGGGGTGACCTGATAGAGGTTTACAAGATTATGAGTGGCGTGGACAGAGTGGATAGTCAGATGCTCCTTCCTAGGGTAGAAAAGTCAAGTACTCGGGGACATAGGTTTAAGGCGCATGGGGAAATGTTTAAAGGAGATGTGCGAGGCAAGTTTTTTTTTTACACAGAGGGTGGCGAATGTCTGGAATGCACTGCCTGGGGAGGTGGTGGGAGTAGGTACGATAGGTAGGTGTTCAGGTGTTTCTAATGTATTGGTGCGGACACGATAGGCAAAGGGCTTCTTCTGCACTGTATAAATCTATAATTCTAGAGACTTAAAACTTTCCACAAATGATAGTGGTCGTATATTCTATAGTAAGTGTTTCTCTACAGCCTTGATGTATATACACCGCAAGAGACATTAACAATTTCAGGGTCTACTTTTCTACCATACGGCATCTCTTCTGATGCCGAATTAATTCTTTAGGAAAGCAGCCCACAGGCTTTTTCTGCTCGATTCACCTTCCTGTGATTAGACCACACCCACTCCTTAAAGAGTGTAGTGAAATTAGGGCAGCCAACCCATTACCTAGCATCACCTTCAGCTTCTCAAAAGTTACCTGGCACTCTCTCAAGCATACCACCTGTAACTTCTTTTGCAATAAATCCTTCAGTGGAGCAGCTATTATGCTGAAGTTAGCAGAGAAGCTTCACATCCTTAAAAATTTCACAATTTTCCATTTTGTTTTAGGATAGGGAATTCCAGCAAAGCATTTACTTCTGCTGTTCTTGGCTTAACTTGTTCTTGCTCTACTCTATGCCCTTGATAAGTTATTTGCACTTTCATGAACTCACTCTTAGCAATATTAATTACTGAATCTGCCAATTGTAATTGTCTATATAGAGGTTCCAATTGTTTTAGGTGGTCTGAGTTTGCTAGAAATCAATACATTATCCAAGTAAAATAGTTGGGAACACTAGTTACAACTTGATTCGGTTATCTTCGGAATGTGATTGAATCATTTTTAGCCAGAATGGTTTTATTCAGCACTCTTATAGCCTATTCTGTGTGATAAAAGCTGATAATATCTCCTTAGCTCATGCCATTAAATGTACTTAGAACACAGAACACTACAGCACAAACAGGCTCTTCGGCCCACAAGTTGCGCCGATCACATTTATACCAACCAAGCCATAGAACTATCTGTAACTCCCAATCCCATTAGATCCCATATACTCATCCAGAAGTCTTTTAAAAGACCCCAGCGAGTTCGCATCTACCACCACCAACGGCAGCCGATTCCACTCACTCACCACCCTCTGAGAGAAAAACTTACCCCTAACACCTCTTCTGTACTTGCTTCCCAGCAACTTAAATCTGTGTCCTCTTGTAGCTACCATTTCAGCCCTGGGAAATAGCCTCCAAGAATCTACCCTATCTATTCCTCTCAACATTTTATAAACGTTTATCAGGTTGCCTCTCAACCTTCGTCTCTCCAGGGAGAAGAGACCTAGCTCCCTCAACCTATCTTCATAAGGCATGCCTCCCAATCCAGGCAACATCCTTGTAAATCTCCTCTGCACCCTCTCAATAGCTTCCACATCCTTCCTGTAGTGAGGCGACCAGAACTGTGCACAATACTCCAAGTGGGGTCTGACAAGGGTCTTATAAAGTTGTCTGCATCCTTCCAATAAATCTGAGTTAGGAATATGACACTGCCAATCCTGTCAATACAATCTTCTAAATGAGGGATTGGGGAGGAATACATTTTTGTTACTGTATTAAGCTTTCTCTAATTATACAGAATCAGGTTGACCCATCAGGTTCAGGCACTAACACTATTGAACAACTTCAATTGCTTTGACTAGATTCAAATAGGTAATTTTCTAACATTTATTAAATTTCTGCATTCACTTTAGCTTGTTTTTTCTGGGTTTAAATGACAAGAATTTTCATAGAATCATAGAAACTCTACAGTGCAGAAGGAGGCCATTCGGCCCATCAAATCTGTACCGACAGCAAACCCACTTTGAGCTTACCCCCACTATCCCACACATTTACCCCACTAATCCCTCTAACTTACATATCCCAGGACACCAAGGGGCAATTTAGCACAGCCAATCAATATAACCCACACAACTTTAGACTATGGGAGGAAACCAGAGCACCCAAAGAAAACCCATGCAGACACAGGGAGAATGTGCAAACTCCACACAGACAGTGACCCAAGCCAGGAATTGAACCCAGGTCCTTGGAGCTATGAGGCAGCAGTGCTAACCACTGTGCTACGTGCCACCCAGTGGTTAACATGCTTGTTATTTTACAGAACATTTCTCTAAATCTAAGTGAGTGGGTGGGCAAGGGTCTGGCAGATGGAGTACAATGTTGGTAAATGTGAGGTCATCTTTTTTGGTAGGAATAACAGCAAAATGGACTGTTTAATGGTAAAAAATTGCAGCATGCTGCTGTGCAGAGGGACCTGGGTGTCCTTGTGCAGGAACCTCAAGAAGTTGGTTTGCAGATGCAGCAGGTAATTAAGAAGGCAAATGGAATTTTGTCCTTCCTTGCTAGAGGGATGGAGTTTAAAAACAGTGAGATTATATTGCAGCTGTATAAGGTGCTGGCCACATCTGGAGTACTGCGTAGATTTAGAGAAATGTTCTCCTGTAAAATAACAAGCATGTTAACCTCTGGGCAGCACGTAGCACAGTGGTTAGCACTGCTGCCTCATAGTTCCAAGGACCTGGGTTCAATTCCTGGCTTGGGTCACTGTCTCCTTACTTGAGAAAGGATATACTGGCACTGGAGGGGGTGCAGAGGAGATTCGCTAGGTTGATTCCAGAGTTGAGAGGGTTGACTTATGAGGAGAGACTGAGTAGACTGGGGCTATACTCTTTGGAATTCAGAAGAATGAGGGGAGATCTTAAGATGATGAATGGGATGGATAGGATAGAGGTGGAGAGACTCTTCCCGCTCAGAAAGGATAGTAAGACTAGGGGGCACAGCCTCAAGATAAAGGGGGGACGGTTTAGAACAGAGTTGAGGAGGAACTTCTACACTCAAAGGGTGGTGAATCTCTGAAATTCTCTGCCTGTTGAAGTGGTGGAGGCTGCCTCGCTAAATATTTTTAAGAAGCGGGTTGATGGGTTCTTGATAAGAGAGGGGATTAAGGGTTATGGGGAGAGGGCGGGAATGTGGAACTGAGCCAAGACAGATCAGCCATGATCTTATTGAATGGCGGGGCAGGCTCGAAGGGCTAGTTGGCCTACTCCTGCTCCTATTTCTTATGTTCTTATGATGAAGGCAATAGATAAGATAGAAGCAGGGAAGTTGTTTCCACTGGCGGGTGAAACTAGAACGAGGGAGCATAGCCTCAAAATAAGGGGGAGCAGATTTAGGACTGAGTTGAGGAGGAATTCTTCACACAAAGGGTTCTGAATCTGTGGAATTCCCTGGTCAGTGAAGCAGTTGAGGCTATCTCATTGAATGTTTTTAAAGCAAGGATAGATAAATTTTTGAACAGTAAAGGAATTAAGGATTATGGTGAGCGGGCAGGTAAGTAGAGCTGAGTCCACAAAAAGATTAACCATGATCTTATTGAATGGCGGAGCAGGCTCAAGGGGCCAGATGGCCAACTCCTGCTCCTAGCTTTTATGTTCTTATAAATCTACATTATGCGTGGCTAAAGTTGTATTCCCTGGTTTATCCCAACATATACCTTTAAATTCTGCAAGAAATTTCACAAGGTCATTTTGTTGTCCAGCCTGTAAATATATCTCTAACTGTCCTAATAGTTCAATGTTAACTAGCTGGAGAGTAGGAGGTTTAATTTTTGAACGAAGTCTCCTCTGCCTTACTGTCTCTTTTATCCTCCACTGTGCTTACTATCTGACATACCTGCTCTTTCTTATCCTCCATCTTATGATAGTATTGTTTTAGCATTTGACATAGCCGATTCCTTTTCTTGCGATCAAGGGTATTAGTCAAATAATTTACTTTACCAATCCTCTTGATTACCTTGAATGGACCACTGAAACATGCTTTCAGATTTTCCCCTCGTATGGTTGTAACGTTCAGGTCACCACATGCCTATCTGCCTATTTTGTCAACTTTGTTGAGAAACTTTAAAATGTTCTTGAGCCACTTTCCAAGCTGCAAGAACACAGATATTTTATCTAACATAAAGGATGTGTCCATCTACCCCTCAAAACCTTTCTCTGATTAACTTCAGAGAACATCTTAACTCCTGCTCATAAATAATTCAAAAGGATAAAACTTGACAGATTCATTCGGTGCATCACGGATAGCAAATAAAGTCCAGTCCAGTCCTTTGTCCCAATCATAGAAAGAAGCCATCTGGGCCATTGAGCCTGCAACAACAACAATCTCATGCATCCCCATAACCGCACATATTTATTCTGCTAATCTCCCTGACACTAAGGGGAAATTTACCATGGCCCATTAACCGAAGCGGGAGATCTTCATGACAATGTGCTTTAATCATTATTTTGGGAGTTTGATGGTGCCCCTGTAAAGCTCCTTTTGCTGTGGACTTTAACTGCTTTATAAGCAAAGTATCCAATAGGTTTTGAAACATTGTAGACATCAAGTTGGAATCTTACTCAGGCTGGATCAGTATTGGTAATCCATATCAAGTAAAAATTTGGGTTAACTTCTGTACCACCTCCTTAGCTGTAACTGTTCTTAAAGGAATGGCCTCTGGAAATTGAATCATCATATCCGTTATTGTAAAGATACACGAGTGTCCTGCTTTGTTTTTTGGCAAAAGCCCTTCACAATCAACTAACGCCCAAGTAAATGTTTTCTGAAACCTGGTTAGGGAATGAAGGGTTAGGGATAGGGGTAAGGGTTAGGGTGTTAGTGTTAGGGTCAGGGGGTTAAGGTTAGGGTTAAGGTTAGGGTCAGTTTGATTGCTGGTTGTGGTTTCCTCACTATCTGGCAAGTTAGGCTCATTTTACAAAATCATCCTTGTGAAAACCTGGCCAGTAAACCTGGCTCTTATCCAGATGATTTACCTGAATTTGAGTTTTCCATATCCTTATGTACCCTGCCATTGATTTTGATGGGCTATCCACTATATCTCTTTACAATATCAGGGTGGCACAAAGAACAGAGAAAAGTACAGCACAGGAACAGGCCCTTCAGCCCTCTGAGCCTGCACCAATCATGATGCCTGCCTAAACTAAAACTGTATGCACTTACCAAGTCCGTGTCCTTCCATTTCCATCCTATTCATGTGTTTGTCTAGTTGCCCCTTAAATGCTGCTAGCATGCCTGCTCCCACCACCTCCCTGAGCAGCGCGTTCCAGATATTCACCACCCTCTGGGTAAAAAAATTTGCCTCGCACACCTCTAAACTTTTCCCCCAGTGCTGAGGGACAGGTTAGGCCCAAATAAGAGTTCCATGTATAAATATGCAGAGTGTAAGGAATAAATTTAATGAGCTGCAGGTATAAACTGGAGTACTGTGTGCAGCTTTGGTCACCGCATTTGCAGAAGGATATTTTGGCCTTGGAGGGAGTGCAGAGGAGGTTCACTAGGCTGATACCGGAGATGACGGGATTAGCCTATGAGGAGAGATTGAATAGACTGGGTCTGGACTCGTTGGAGTTTAGAAGGATGAGGGGGGGATCTTATAGAGACGTATAAGATAATGAAGGGGATGGATAGGGTAGAGGTAGAGAGATTCTTCCCGCTTAGAAAGGATAGCAGGACTAGAGGGCACAGCCTCAAAATAAGAGGGGGGGGGTCACTTTAGATCAGAGTTGAGGAGGAACTTCTTCACTCAAAGGGAGGTGAGTCTCTGGAATTCTCTGCCCACTGAAGTGGTGGAGGCTACCTCGCTGAATATATTTAAGTCATGGGTAGATAGGTTTTTGACAGACAAGGGAATTAAGGGTTATGGGGAGAAAGCGGGGAAGTGGAACTGATCCACTTCAGAACAGTCATGATCTTGTTGAATGGCGGGGCAGGCTTGAAGGGCTAGATGGCCGACTCCTGCTCCTATTTCTTGTGTTCTTAAATTCAAAATGGAGATGATAATATAGAAGCCATCATTGAAACATGGCTGCAGGATGGTCAGGACTGGAATTAAACATCCTGGGTTACTGGGTTTACAGGATGGAGAGGAAAAATGGCAGAGGGAGTGAAGCAGCCTTATTGATTAAAAACAAAATCACTTCAGTGGTGAGGGAGGATATAATGAGGGGGAAGCATCCAGTGAAGACCTTATAGGTGGAACTGAGGAACAATAAAGGACCTAAAACGTAAATCAGTGTTGTGTGTAAACCCCTGATTGCTCAATTCTACAAATGCAGAAATTAAGCAAATGTGTAGCAAAGGCAGCGTAATATTAACAGAGTATTTTAACTTGACCATAGATTGGGAGGAGAGGCAGGCAAGCACCTGTCAGAAAGGTAGTGAGTCTGGAGTGTGTCCAGGATCATTTTCTACACTGATGAAGACAGCTATTGCTGCTATTCTAAGAAGGCAGCTTACCACCAGCTTCTCAAGGGCAACTGGGGATGGGTAATAAATGCTGGCCAGCCAGCGACACCCATGTCCCACAAATGAATAAAAAAAATGTCCTGGATGCAACAAGGGGACAAGCAATATTGGATTTAGTAATCAACAACAAGCCAGATTTAATTAGTAATCTAATTGTGCGTGAACATTTATCAAATAGTGATCATAACATGACTGAGTTCAATGTAGCATTTGAAAGCAAAAAGCACAAATCAGCAACAAGAATTTTAGATTTAGGTGAGGCCAACTTTAATGAGATGAGAACAAGACTGTCCACATTAAACAAGGAAAATCTGCTAATGGGTAAAACAACTGAAGAACTTGGAGCACCGGGCTTAGCATTGGTTTAAAGGCTCAGAGATGGAGCCTAATCTACAAAGAATATACTGGTTACACGGATCACTGCAATTTGTTCACATATCCAATCATGCATAGATGATGCAGGCTCCAGGCAACCTTGCCTTTCTACTGACTCTTATCCAGATGATGAGGAACTGATGCAGTTATTCCAGGGCCAGCAGCAGCAATGGCCAGAGACAGTGCAGCTTCAAGGTCAGGATACTAGTGACCAGGAGCCTGTACTCTGACGAGCATTGATCTGAACTCAGACATCAATGGGGACGAAGTAGAAAGGGTCAAGAGCTTTAAGTTTTTAGGTATCCAGATTACCAACAGCTTGTCCTCATCCCCCCAATGCTGACACTATAGTTAAGAAAGCCCACCAACATCTCTACTTTTTCAGAAGACTAAGGAAGTTTGGCTACGACTCTCACCAACTTTCACAGATGCATCATAAAAAGCATTCTTTCTGGTTGTATCACAGCTTGGTATGGGCTCCTGCTCTGCCCAAGACTGCAAGAAACTACAAAAGATCGTGAATGCAGCCCAATCCATCATGTAAACCAGCTTCCCATCCACTGACTCTGTCTACACTTCTCAATGCCTCAGCAAAGCAGCCAGCATAATTAAGGATCCCACACATCCCGGACATTCTCTCTTCCACCTTCTTCCTTCGGGAAAAAGAGACAAAAGTCTGAGGTCACATTTCAACCAACTGAAGAAGAGCTTCTTCCCTGCTGTTGTCAGACTTTTGAGTGGACATACCTTGCATTAAGTTGATCTTTCCCTACACCTTAGCTACGACTGTAACACTATATTCTGCACTCTCTTGTTTCCTTCCTATGAACGGTATGTTTTGTCTGTATAGTGTGCAAGAAACAATACTTTTCACTATATGTTAATACATGTGACAATAATAAATCAAAGATATATCACAAGTGGTATCATCACAACTGAGGAAAGGCAATGCCGGAAGTACCTTTGGAATGTGCTTACTCACATGTGCCAGTTACTCCATCAAGATTTGCATCCCCAAGTACTTGGAGGTAATCCCATGCCAGTGGCATTAAAAGCCCTAAAAGTCTTTGCCAGTACCTCCCTCCAGAGCTCCACAGTGCAGCATTTGATAGTGCGGGAATTCGATGATGGTAATGCTATTGGAATTCAAAGAGTGATGGTTAGATCCTCTCTTGTTGGAGATGATCATTGCCTGGCACATGTCTGGCACAAATATTATTTGTCACTTGTCAACCCAAACCTGAATATTGCCCAGATCTTGCTGCATTTGGACATGGACTGCTTCTGTCATCAGCAAACATCTTCACTCATTTGAACCTGGGTCTCCAGAGCATTACCTTGGATCTCTAAATTACTAGTCCAGTGACTATACTGCCTCCCCACGGTCCAGCACACAGGCTCAGTCTGTTCACACTCCTCATGGGAGAATACCCCAGTTTTTCAAGTCCAATACACTTTGGTTCCAATCTCTTTGTGAGAGCTCTATGCCTCTGCTTGACAGGATGACAAGGAGGCTGAACAATTCTCCATATGAGGCCTCACAAAGGCTGCAGGCTGCACACACTTCTTTAATCCTGAACTCACTATCTCTTGTAGTCAAGGACAACTCTCCCATTGCCCCCTCACTTACAGCCTTCACTTGAATACAAACAACAAAAAAAAGTACAGCACAGGAACAGGCCCTTCAGCCCTCCAAGCCTATGCCAATCATGATGCCCTAACGAAACTAAAAAAAAAACTTGCCTGTACTCAGCCCATACCCCTCTTTTCCCGCCCATGTACCCATCCAGATGCCTCTTAAATGTTGTTAATGTGCCTGCTTCCACCACCTTGTCTGGCAGCACGTTCCAGGCACCCACCAAATTCTGTGCGAGAAACTTCCCCCACACATCTCCCTTAAACTTTCCCCCTCTCACCTTGAGCCTGTGCCCCCTTGTAATTGAAAGTTCCACCCTGGGAAAAAGCCTCTAACTATCCACCCCATCTATGGCTCTCATAATTTTGAAAACTGCTATCAAGTCTCCCTCAGCCTCTGTCTTTCCAGTGAAAACAATCCTAGTTTATTTAACCTTTCCTCATGGTCAATCCCCTCGAGACCAGGCAACAGCCTGGTGAACTTTCTTTGCACTCTCTCCAATGTTTCCTTGTCCTTCTGGTGTTGTGATGACCAGAACCACACACAATACTCCAAATCAAGTACAGAAAGAAACGGCAAGTAAAAACAGTGGAGTGTCACATTATATGAATCATTGTAATTTTATGGATGTTGTTCATCACCAGTGCAACAAGAAGGGGCATTTAGCAAAGAAGTGTCACAGTGCTAAGAGCAAGTCAAAGACTGAGAGAGAATTTCAAATGCAAGGAAACTTCAGCTGACAGCACATCGCTTGGAAAGTTCAGACCTGGCTGAGAAGCACTCTTATGACATGTTTAAAATGAGTGAGGGGTGTACAGAGCCTATTTCTGCTACAGTGAAGGTCGATGGCAAACAAACCAAGATGTAGGTGGACACAGGAATCCTTACTTCGTTAATCAGCAAGAAAATCTTGAGGGAGGTTTGGGGTTCTAAGCAGGCACCAGTCGTTACTTAGGCAGTGATTAATTTTCAGATATACACAAATGAGACTATACAAAGAACAGTACAGTTCAGGAACAGGCCCTTTGGCCCACCAAGACTCAACTGGCACATGATACCTTCCTAAAGACCTTTTGCCTCTAGGCGGTCCGTATCCCTCTATTTCGTGACTATTCATTTGTCTGTCAAGATGCCTTAATGTTGCCCTTATATCTGCTTCTACCAGCTCCTCTGGCAGCACATTCCAGGCACTTACCACCCTCTCTGTAAAAATGACTTGCTTTTCACATCTCCTTAAAACTTTCCCCCTTTTCCCTTAAACCTATGTCCCCTAGTAATTAACAGTTCTACCCTGGGAAAAAGACTCTATCTATTCTATCCCTGTCAAACCTCTAGAGGTCGTCCTTCAGCCTCCAACATTCAAGTGAAAACAAACCAACTTTGTCCAATCTCCTCTCATAGCTAATATCCTCCAAACTAGGCAACATCCTGGTAAATGCTCTCGAAAGCTATCACATCCTTCTGATTGCTTAGAACATGAGAGGTTGACATTGCATATAACATGGCTCCTGAGGGTAAAAGGACATGGATCTAGTCTACTACAGCATGATTAGTTCAAAAAAATTTAGTTGAACTGGAGTGAGATAAAGCACACAAAAGTGACAGTGAATGTCATTCAGAGATATCCTGAGATTTTCAAAGATGAACTTAGTACCTTGCAGGGCACTACGGCTAGATTCTCAAGCCATTCCTTGCTTTTTCAAGTCCTAAGGCATAAATGATAAAGTGGAGGAAGAGATGGAGTAACTGCAAAGGCCAGCAATCATTGAGACAATGTGGGGTAGACCATTTAGGATGGAGGTAAGGAGATATTTCTTCATCCAAAGAGTGGTGAGCCTGTGGAATTCATTACCACAGGAAGTGGTTGATGCCTAAACATTGAATGCATTCAAGAGGCGGCTGGATATAGCACTTGGGGCAAATGGGATCAAAGGTTATGGGGAAAAAGCAGGATTAGGCTACTGAGTTGGATGATCAGCCATGATCTTAACGAGCGGAAGTGTAGGCTCAAATGGCTGAATGGCCTCCTCCTGCTCTTATCTTCTATGTTTCTATGTTAATTCAGTTCGCACATTGGACAGTTTCAATTGTTCTTGTTCTTAAAAGGGATGGTACTGTGAGCATATGTGGGGATTACAATCTTTGCATTAATCAAGTTTCCAAATTGGATGCTTAGCCATTGCCGAAGGTAGATGATCTGTTTTCAACCTTTGCAAGAGGAAAGACATTTTCAGAAGATTTGTTGATTGCAGCAATGTTTTCAACTTTGAAAGTCTTCTTCTGTGCAGACATCCACTTCCATTTGGTTTCTTTGTGGAGTAGTGGAGCCAACATGTACACAGATTTGGCAAAATCTTCCCATAATAGTTTATTAAGCCTACAAATTATCTAAGCTTGGCAATATTCCTCCATGGTAGTCATGATGTACAGATGCCGGCATTGGACTCGGGTAAACACAGCAAGAAGTCTCACAACATCAGGTTAAACTCCAACAGGTTTATTTGGTAGCAAACGCCACTAGCTTTCGGGGCTTTTCCCCTTTGTCAGGTGAGTGGGGAGTTCTGATCACAAACACAGCATATAAAGGCACACACTCAGTTTACAGAATACTGAATAGAATGTGAGTCTTTACAGCTATTCAAATCTTAAAGGTGCAGACAATATGAGTGGAGATAGCATTAAGCATAGGTTAAAGAGATGTGTATTGTCTCCAGACAGGGCAGTAAGTGAGATGTTGCAAGCCCAGGCAAGTCATGGGGGTTACAGATAGTGTAACACGAACCCAAGATCCCGGTTGAGGCCACCGTCATGTGTGCGGAACTCGGCTGGACTTTAACCTGGTGTTGTGAGACATCTTACAACATTCCTCCAGGCATTTCTCATGTCGCAGTCTGCTTCAATGACATTTTCATTACTGGTAAGACTGAGGAGGAGCACCTTGGCATGAGCCAGGCATATCAACAACTATTGCCAGAGAAAGATTCAAAGCAGCATCGTACCATTAACAAACAAAGGATTGTTCAAGTACAATTGTTTGGTTTTTGGCACATGCTCCAGTCCAGTGATCTTCCAAATGGACAACCTGTTACAATGCATTCCTCAGGCTGCAGTTGACGTAGATAACATATTAATTATCAATAAGACTGAGGAGGAGCACCTTAGCAACCTGGATTAAGTTTTTAAATGGCTTTCAGAGGTGGGACTGCATCTGAAGAGGAGCACAAGCATTTTCCAGGCACCCAGCGTGTAGTATCTCAGCCAGAAAATCACTGAACAAGGCTCATCTCCTGTGGTAGGGTAAGTTTGGGCGAGTATGGAAACTCTGCAGCACAGAAATGTGGCTGAGCTCAGGTCATTTATATGTTTGATGAACTATTTTGGGAAGTTCTTGCCAGACCTGTCAACAATGTTGGCTCCACTTTATCTAATTCTACACAGAGAAACCAAATGGAAGTAGGAGTCGGCACGGAAGGCATCTTTCAAACACTGACATCGACAAATGTGCTAGTCCATTCTGATCCAGACAGGGAACTTACTCTGTCATGTGATGCATTGCCCTAAAGTGTGGGGCAGTACTTTCTCATGTAATGGAGGACAGGTCTGAAAAATCCATTGACTTTGCACCTAGGAAACTGACAAAGGCTGAATACGGATAACCTGACCACAAAAACATAGTTAAAGTGCATAAAGTTAATCTTTAAAATATAAAAACAACAAGTTTAAATTAAAGTATGGACTCAGAATTGAAAGCAGCTAGTTAAACATCAAAGAAGAAAAAAACAGCAACAGAAAAGAATTGGAACAAATTACAGTGAGTATACAAATGTACTACAAGTGGCAACAACAATAGCTGATATATCACAACACTTATTCATGATATAAGCAATGGATTTAAATAAGAAGATGCATAATAATAACTCTATAGCATTGAGTGTTGGACACCCGTGCAGGAGGTGAACGTGAGTATTGGATACTTGTGCAGGGAATGTTTGTTTATTCATTCCAGTATAATTTGTGGAGTTTCTCTCCATCATATTGATTAACACTTGATGTTCAGACCAAGTTCTAAGGTAAACCTGTTCCTGTGCGGATTGCACCTCAGGACGTGTCATCATCTGCAAGTGAGGGCCCCTGACTTCAGGACAATAGAAACATAGAAAGTAGAAGCAAGAGTAGTCCATTCGGCCCTTCGAGCCTGCTGTGCAATTCATTATGATCATAGTTGATCAAATTCAATATTCGGATCCCCCCTTCTCCATATATCCTTGATCCCTTTAGCCCCAAGAGCTACATCTAATTCTTCTTGAAATAACACAACATTTTGGCCTCAACTACTTTCCGTGGTAGCAGATTCCACAAATTCATCATTCCCTTATCCTCAAACTATGATCCCTAGTTCTGGACTCCCCCACCATTGGTATCATTCTTTCTGAATCTACCCTGTCAACCCTGTTAGAATTTTATAAGTTTCTATGAGATCCCCTCTCATTCATCTAAACTCCAATGAATACAATCCTAACAGACTTAGTCTCTCCTTATTGATAGACCTGCCATCCCAGGAATCAGCCTGGTAAACCTTTGCTGTACTCCCTCTATAGCAAGGATATCCTTCCTCAGAAAAGGACACCAAACTGCACACAATACTCCAGGTGTGGCCTCACCAATGCCCTTTACAATTGTAGCAAAACATCCCTATCCCTATACTCAACTCTTTCACTAAGAAGGCCAATAAATATATTATTTGTCTTCTTTACTGCCTGCTGTATCTGCGCACTTACTTTCAGTGACTGATGCACAAGGATACCAAGGTCTCGCTGAGTATCTACCTCTCACAATTTACACACATTCAAGTATTAAGTTGCTTTCCTATTATTGCTACCAAAGTGGATAAGCTCACAATTGTCCACATTATATTGCACCTGCCATGCAGATACCCACCACTCAGTCTGCCCAAATCTCTGCATCCTCCTCACAGCTCACCCTTCCACCCAACTTTGTATCATCTACACATTTGGAGATAATACATTTAGGTTTCCTCTTCCAAATCATTAATGTGAACAGATGGGGTTCTAGCAGAGAACTGTGCAGTATCCCAATAGGCACTGAGAGTTAATCAGAAAAGTCCCATTTACACCAATTCTTTGCTTTTTATTGGTGAACCAGCTTTCTATCCCTCTCAAGACATTACCTGCAATCCCATATGCTTTAACTTTACATAGAAGTCTGTTATGTGAGACCTTGTCAAAAGCCTTCTGAACATCTAAATAAACCACATCCACTGGTTCTCCTCAGTCAATTCTACTAGTTACATCCTCAAAAAAATTCCAATAGATTCATCAAACATGATTTCCCCTTTGTAAATCCATGCCGACTTTGTGTGATTATATCACTGCTTTTCAAATGCTGAGTTATGAAATCCTTGATAATGGACTCTAGCAACTTCCACAGTATCCATCGTTAGGCTCACTGGTCCATAGTTCCCTGTTTTCTCTCTACCTCCCTTTTTCAATAGCAGGCTTACATTAACTACCCTCCAATTTGTAGTCTGAACAAGTCCAGAGTCCAAAATATTTTGGAAAATGACAACCAGTGGATTTACTATTTCCAGGGCCACTTCCTTAAGTAAACTGGGATAAAGATGATTAGGACCTAAAGATTTATCCACCTTCAATCCCATCAATTTCCCCAAAACCATTTGTCTACTAATGCTGATTTCCTTCAGCTCCTCGTTAAAACTTGTTTCTCTCAGAACTTCTGGTACATTATTCATGTCTTTCTTTGTGAAGACAGAAGCAAAATACAAATTTAAATCCTCAGTGATTTCTTTGTTCCCCATTATATATTCGCCCATTTCTGACTAAGGATCTACATTCATTGTCAATGTTTTTCTCTTCACGTATCTACAGAAACTTCTACAGCCAGTTTTTATGTTCCCCACTAGCTTACTTTATTTTCACCTTCTTAATCAAGCCCTTGGTCCTCCTTTGCTGACCAAGATTACACCATTTAAAAATGTGCTCACAAGTTAACAGTCCAACCACATCAATATTCAAAGAACAAACTCATTTTTATCCCAGTTGGGTGTGATGCCATATGATCGCTGGGCCGAATGACCTCTTTATTACTTTGTAACTGTTACTCGCAAAAAGGTCGATAATATTTTCCGGGGAAGAATGTTCTTTGAAGTTGAGTGGAGGAAGCAGGGAACTCAGAGGTGAATTGGAGAGAGTATGGATTGAAAAGAAAAGCAAATGCATCACTCACCTGCTCAGATCCCTGGAAACAGATGCGACACAGAGGAGATCGACAACCGCTGGCAATGCTGCTGCTGAGAGACTCCCTGTCCTCGTATTTCCTTCGGTAAGATTCCTCGGGTGAGGGACTCACCAGGGACAAAGGCTGCTCAAAGCCACTGTATTCCTGTTCCTGAGGGCACTCCTCCCCTGGCAAGGCACCGCCTGCCCGCCACTTCTTCTCTTTGCCAGCCGGAGGCAGCGTGTTGTTGTTGGACGGGACCCCGTTGTTGATCGGCCGTGAGATTTGGTCGTAATTCATCACAGGAGGCGGAGGAGGAGGGCGCCGGAGTAAAAAAACCTTCAGGTCACTGAATAACATGCGGCAGCGGCACTTGAGGCGGATTTGGCGCAACATCTGTATGTTGTGAGCCAACAATGTGCAGCTGAGCAACAGAACAAGCCCGGGTCAGGGTCCCTGGGACAGGCTGGACCGAGCCCCGGGGTCCCTGGGACAGGCTGGACCGAGCCCCGGGGTCCCTGGGACAGGCTGGACCGAGCCCCGGGGTGCCTGGGACAGGCTGGACCGAGCCCCGGGGTCCCTGGGACAGGCTGGACCGAGCCCCGGGGTGCCTGGGACAGGCTGGACCGAGCCCCGGGGTGCCTGGGACAGGCTGGACCGAGCCCCGGGGTCCCTGGGACAGGCTGGACCGAGCCCCGGGGTCCCTGGGACAGGCTGGACCGAGCCCCGGGGTCCCTGGAATAATCCCGGGCCTCCGGGAGCAGAAAGTGCTGAATTATTGATGGATTTGTGTTGAATTTACAACCTGGTTCCTCCAGCAATCGGGAAGGATTGGGAATCGGAGCTAAGGGGCCGGTTTCGAGTTGATTTCTGCCCTTTTACTCGGGTTAGTATGGAGCTCTGGCTTTCTGCAGAAATGCATTGTCATTTGCTCCGGTTTGCAGTCGGATCAGCGGGAGAGGCTCAGGATTTGCTCCGGCTTTACTCCGGGTTCACTCTCCTCAATCCCCGCTCTGTATTTTGGTGGTAAAATCTCCCTGGGTTGCGGATTGGCTTCCTCCCTCTCCTCGTCTCACACTCACACTCCAATTTTGAGGATCGATCCTTCCTCCGCCCCACACTTACTTCAACAGCGGCCTGCAGTCCCTCTCCCCCGGCTCTGCTTCGCATCCAACACCGAGGCTGCGCTTCCAGCGGGTGATCAATTCAGCACCGAGAACCTGGACAGCTCCCGCCTCCCGGCCCCTTAAAGCGGCCTCAACCCAGCTTGCCTCTCCTCCCGGCCCCTTAAAGCGGTCTCTCCCCCCACCCCAGCTCCTTAAAGCGGCCTCTCTCTCCTGCTTGCAGCCACACTCTTTTTACAAGCTTTATTAAAGGTCCAATGACCCAGTCCTGCCTTTCAATTTGCCACGAATTCGCCAACAGCAGTCCTTTGCGGCTCAGAAATACCTTCATTCCTTGCTCCACCCTTCTCAATTTACTCTGTATCTAACCCCGTGCTGTACCTGTCCTGGGAGTGTTTGATGGGGACAGTGTAGAGGGAGCTTTACTCTGTATCTAACCCTGTGCTGTACCTGTCCTGGGAATGTTTGATGGGGACAGTGTAGAGGGAGTTTTACTCTGTATCTAACTGCGTGCTGTACCTGTCATAAGAACATAAGAAA
Organism: Carcharhinus amblyrhynchos; assembly: GCF_965287045.1. NCBI lineage: Eukaryota > Metazoa > Chordata > Chondrichthyes > Carcharhiniformes > Carcharhinidae > Carcharhinus > Carcharhinus amblyrhynchos. Next base: position 97,085,812 of record NC_137334.1, on the reverse strand, counting down.
TAGGAGCAGGATTAGGCCATCTAGCCCTTCAAGCCTGCCCCACCATTCAATAAGATCATGACTGTTCTGAAGTGGATCAGTTCCACTTTCCCGCTCTCTCCCCATAACCCTTAATTCCCTTGTCTATCAAAAACCTATCTACCCATGACTTAAATATATTTAGCGAGGTAGCCTCCACCACTTCAACGGGCAGAGAATTCCAGAGATTCACCACCCTTTGAGTGAAGAAGTTCCTCCTCAACTCTGATCAAAACTGCACACCCCCCCGCCCTTATCTTGAGGCTGTGTCCTCTACTCCTGCTATCCTTTCTAAGCGGGAAGAATCTCTCTACCTCTACTCTATCCATCCCCTTCATTATCTTATACATCTCTATAAGATGCCCCTTCATCCTTCTAAACTCCAACGAGTACAGACCCAGTCTATTTAGTCTCTCTTCATAGTCCAACCCCCTCATCTCCGGTATCAGCCTAGTGAACCTCCTCTGCACTCCCTCCAAGGCCAATATATCCTCCGCAAGTGCAGCGACCAAAACTGCACACATTACTCCAGCTGCAGCCTCACCAGTACCCTGTACAGTTGCAGCAAGACCTCCCTGCTTTTATATTCTATCCCCCTCACTATAAAGGCCAACATTCCATTCACCTTCTTGATCACCTGCTGTCCTGGGAGTGTTTGATGGGGATAGTGTAGAGGGGGCTTTACTCTGTATCTAACCCTGTGCTGTACCTGTCCTGGGAGTGTTTGATGGGGACAGTGTAGAGGGATGGTGTCTCATGGTTTATTTATTCCCTGCTTCTGTAATTCAATTGCACCCGATTCAATTCAATTCTTTCATTATCTGATTTTATGATTCTGTGCTTCTCAGATTCTGCTAATTGATTGTGTGAATCTTAAAGTTTGGTACTTTTCTAAATGTATGGTTGACAGTCTAATACTTAGTTTACTGGTTTTGTGATTCTCTAATTTAGTAATTCAACAATTTTCTGATTGTGGTTCCATGGTTTCCTGAGTCTATAGTTTGATGAATTGGTTATTCTGAAATTATTTGTTTTTTTATATATTTCACTGATTGTGTGATTGACTAATTTTCTAGTGGCATTATGTTCCAATTCGGTGATACGCTTCCATCTCTGTGATTCTTTGATCCTTTAATTCTATCATAAAGCCAGAGAAAGGTTACAGCACAGGAAGAGGTCATTTGGTCCATCTTCTCTATTTACTCTGTATCTAAACTGTGTTGTACCTGTCCATAAAAGAAAATTACAAGAGTTTTTTTAGATATATAGAAGATAAGAGAGGGATAAGAATGGAAAAAATGTATATTGGACTGCTGGAAAATGACCCTACTGGCACTTATTTTGAATCTATGTGCATGGTACATAGTAATAGGGGACAAAGAAATGACAGAAAAACTGAATGGGTACTTTGAATCAGTTTTCTCAGTGGAAGACAGCAATAACATGTCAGAACGCCAAGAGAATCAGAGGGCAAAGGTAAATGTAGTGGCCATCACCAAGGAGAAGTTGCAAGGGAAGCTAAAAGGTCTGAAAGTGGATAAATCACCTGGATCGGATGGACTACACCCCAGGGTTCTGAAGGAGATAGCTGAGGAGATTGTGGAGACATTGGTGGTGATCTTTCAGGAATCACTGGAGTCAGGGAAGGTCCCAGAGGACTGGAACAAGGCTAATGTAACATCCCTGTTTAAGAAGGGAGGGAGGTAGAAGATGGGAAATTACAGGCCAGTTAGCCTGACCTCAGTCATGGGTAAGATCTTAGAGTCCATAATTGAGGATGAAATTGCGGAGTACTTGGTAATGCATGGTAAAATAGGGCTGAGTCAGCATGGCTTCGTCAAGGGGAGGTCATGTCTGACAAATCTGTTAGAATTCTTTGAGGAGATAACAAAGAAATTAGACAAAGGAGAGCCAGTGGACTTGATTTATTTGAATTTCCAGAAAGCCTTTGACAAGGTGCCTTATAGGAGGCTGCTAAATAAGCTCAGAGCCAATGATGTTAGAGGCAACATACTGGCGTAAATAGAAAATTGGTTAGCCAACAGACAAGAGTCAGAAAGTGGGATAAGGAGGTCCTTTTTAGGATGGCAACTGGTGACTAGTGTGTTCCACGGGGGTCAGTGTTGTGACAACAACTTTTCACTGTATACATTAATGATTTGGAAGATGGAACTGAGGGCATGGTTGCTAAATTTGCAGATGATACAAAGATATGTAGAGGGAAAGATACTGTTGAGGAAGTGGAGAGGCTGCAGAATGATTTGGACAGGATAGGAGAATGGGAAAAGAACTGGCAGATGGAATACAACATGGGAAAGTGTGAGGTTATACACTTTGGTAAGAAGAATTGAGACATAGACTATTTTCTAAATAGGGAAAGACTTTGGAAATCTGAAGCACAAAGAGACTTGGGAGTCCGGGTTCTGGATTCCCTTAAGGTTAACATGCAGATTCAGTTGGCAGTTAGGAAGTAAAATTCAATGTTAGCATTCATGTATAGAGGGCTAGGATACAAGAGCAGGGATGTACTACTGAGGCTATATAAGGCTCTGCTCAGATCCTATTTGGAATATTGTGAGGAGTTTTGGGCCCCATACCGAAGGAAGGATGTGCTACCCTTCGAGGGGGTCCAAGGGAGGTTCATAAGAATAATCCCAGGAATGAAGGGTTAGTCATATGAGTGGTTGAAGAGTCTGGGTCTATATTTGATGGAGTTTAAAGGTCTACACTTTCTGAAAGAGAGGTGGAAATAGTTACAAGAATAACTTTCATTTGAAGAATTTTAATCAAAAGAATTTGATTAAAAAGAGTAAAAATGCAGATCACTGGGGAAAGAGCAGGGAATGTGGGGCTAATTGGACAGTTCATTCAAATAAAAGACACGGCTATCATTGGCTAAGTAATCTCCTTCTCATAAAATAATAGAATCATAAAATAGTACAGCACGAGGAGGCTATTTAGCCCACTGAGTTTGCACTGAGACTTTCTAAGCATCATCCAGTTGGTTCCTTTTATATGGCCCTTATCCTTATAATGTTTTATTTCTTCTCTTTTGAAAGCTACTATTCAATTTGCTTTCATCACTCTATTTGGTAATACATTCCAAATCCTCAGCACACATGGTGTAATAAACTTTATCCTCATGTTGCTTCTTATCACTCACCTTAAATCTGTTTCCTCTGGTTATTGTCCATTCAGCAATTGAAAACAGCTACTCCTTATGTAATCTAAACTCGTCATGATTTTGAACATCTTTATCAAAACTTCAAAACAAAGAACAGTACTGCACAGGAACAGGCCCTCCGGCCCTCCAAGCCTGCACCGATTATGTTGTCCTATCTGTTCATGTGCCTATCAAGAGAAATCTTAAATGTGGCTAACATAACTGCCTCAACCACCTCACTTGGCAGTGCATTCCAGGCCCCCCCCCCACTCTCTGGGGAAAAAAAAACTTGCCCCAAACATCTCCACTGAACCTTTTCCCCCTTATCTTGAACTTGTGCACCCTTGTAATTGTCACTTCTGCCCTGGGAAAAAGCTTCCAACTGTTCACCCTATCCACACCCCTCATAATTTTATAAACTTCTATCAGGTTGTCCCCTCAGCTACATCCACCTGACGAAGTAGTCTCCGCACGTCCACTCTATCAATCCCCCTCATCATCTTATAAATCTCTATTAAGTCACCTCTTATCCTCCTCCACTCTAAAGAGAAAAGCCCCAGCTCCCTCAACCTTTCCTCATAAGACCTACCCTCCAAACCAGGCAGTATCCTGGTAAATCTCCTCTGCACTCTCTCCAATGCTTCCACATCCTCCTTATAGTGAGGTGACCAGAACTACACACAATATTCCAAATGTGGTCTCACCAAGGTCCGGTATAGTTGCAGCATAACCCCACGGCTCTTAAACTCAAACCCTCTGTTAATAAACACTAACACACTATAAGCCTTCTTCACGGCTCTATCCACTTGAGTGGCAACCTGTGGATAAGAACCCCAAGATCTGTGGAAATGAATCCCAAGATCTCTCTGCTCCTCCACATTCCTTAGACCCCTGCCATTGACCCTGTAATCTGCATTCAAGTTTGTCCTATCAAAATGAATCACCTCACACTCATCAGGGTTAAACTCCATTTGCCAATTTTCGGCCCAGCTCTGCATCCTATCAATGTCTCTTTGCAGCCTACAAGAGCCCTCCACCTCATCCACTACTCCACCAATCTTGGTGTCATCAGTAAATTTACTAACCCACCCTTCAGCCCCCGCTTCCAAGTCATTGATAAAAATCACAAATAGCAGAGGACCCAGCACTGACCCCAGTGGTACACCGCTGGTAACTGGCCTCCAGTCTGAAAATTTTCCCTCCACTACCACCCTCTGTCTTTGATAAGACAGCCAGTTACTTATCCAATCGGCCTAATTTCCTTCTATCCCACATCTCCTTACTTTCTTCATGAGCCAACCATGGGGAACCTTATCAAACACCTTACTAAAGTCCATGTATACGACATCAACTGCTCCACCTTTGTCCACACACTTAGTTACCTCCTCAAAGAATTCAATCAAATTTGTGAGGCAGGACTTACCCCTCACGAAACCGTGCTGACTATCCCGGATTAAACTGCATCTTTCCAAATGGTCATAAATCCTATCTCTCAGGACCCTTTCCTTTAACTTACTGACCACCGAAGTAAGACTAACTGGCCTATAATTACCAGGGTCATTCCTATTTCCTTTCTTGAACAGAGGAACAACGTTCGCCAATAGGTTGGACTTTAACCTGGTGTTGTGAGACTTCTTACTGTGACAATCCCTGTCGACAGTGAGGACCCAAAGATCAAAGCTAAAGGCTCCGCAATCTCATCCCTTGCCTCCCAAAGTATCCGAGGATATATCCCATCTGGCTCAGGGGATTTATCACCCTTCAGGATTTTCAAAATTGCTGATGCATCTTCCCTCAGAACATCTACCTCCTCCATCCTATCAGCCTGTAAGACACTCTCATCCTCAAAAACATGGCCCCTCTCCTTAGTGAACACTGAAGAAAAGTATTTTGGTAGGTTATGGGGACCGTGGTACATGAAAGTTGTAATGATCCTAGTCAAAAAGAAAACAGAAACATACAGTAGGTTCAGAGAGCTAGGCAATGTCAGGGATCTAGTGGAGTAAACAGCTTGTAGGCAGGAACTTAAGAAGGAAATTAGGAGAGCCGGAAGGTGTCATGAGAAGGCCTTGGCAGGTAAGATTACGGAGAACCCTAAGGCATTCTACAAATATGTGAAGAGTAAAATGATGAGTTGTGAAGGAATAGGACCTATAAAATGTGAAGGTGGGAAAGTTTGTACAGAACTGGTAGAAATAGCAGAAGTGCTTAATGAATACTTTATCTCGGTATTCATGGTGGAAAAAGATCCAGGTGGTTCTACTGCAGGCTTGTGGTGGACTGAAAAGATTGAGTATGTGGACATTAAGAAAGAGGATGTGTTGGAACTTTTGAATAGATCAAGATAGATAAGTCACCGGGACCGGATGGGATGTACCCCAGGTTACTGTGGGAGGCGAGGGAAGAGATTGCAGAGCCTCTGGCGATGATCTTTGCATCATCGATGGAGACGGGAGAGGTTCCAGAGGATTGGAGGATTGCGGATATGGTTCCTGTATTGAAGAAAGGGAATAGGGATAGCCCAGGAAATTACCGACTGGTGAGTCTAACCTCAGTGGTTGGTAAGTTGATGGAGAAAATCCTGAGGGACAGGATTTATGAACATTTAAAGAAGTTTAATATATCAAAAGTAGTCAGCACGGCTTTGTTAAGGGCAGATCGTGCCTTACGAGCCTGGTTGAGTTTTTTGAAGATGTGACTAAACAGTTTGACGAAGGAAGAGCGGTAGATGTGGTTTATATAGACTTCAGCAAGGCGTTCGATAAGGTTCCCCATGCAAGACTTCTTGAGAAAGTGAGAGGGCATGGGATCCAAGGGGCTTCGGCCTTGTGGATCCAGAACTGGCTTGCCTGCAGAAGGCAGAGAGTGGTTGTGGATGGGTCTTTTTCTGCATGGAGGTTGGTCACTCATGGAGTGCCCCAGGGATCTGTTCTGGGACCCTTGCTGTTTGTCATTTTCATAAATGACCTGGATGAGGAAGTGGAGGGATGGGTTGGTAAGTTTGCCGATGATACGAAGGTTGGTGGTGTTGTGAATAGTTTGGAGTGAAATCAGAAGTTGCAGTGTGACATAGATAGGATGCAAGACTGGGCGGAGAAGTGGCAGATGGACTTCAATGCGGATAAATGTGTAGTGGTCCATTTTGGCAGGTCCAATGGGATGAAGGAGTATAATATCAAGGGTAAGACTCTTAGCATGTAAAGGATCAGAAGGACCTTGGGGTCTAGGTCCATAGGACTCTTAAACCGGCCTTGCAGGTAGAGGATGTGGTGAAGAAGGTGTATGGTGTACTGGCCTTCATCAATTGAGGGATTGAGTTTAGGAGTTGGGAGATAATGCTGCAGCTTTATAAGACCCTAGTCAGACCCCACTTGAAGTACTGTGCACAGATCTGGTTGCTTCATTACAGCAGGGATGTGGAAGCTATTGAAAGGGTGCAGAGGAGATTTACAAGGATGTTGCCTGGATTGGGAGGCATGCCTTATGAGGATAGGTTGAGGGAGCTCAGCCTTTTCTCCTTGGAGACATGAAGGATGAGAGGTGACCTGATAGAGGTTTATGAGATGTTTAGAGGTATTGATTGGGTGGATTCTCAGAGGCTTTTTTCCAGGACTGAAATGGTCACTACGAGAGGACACAGGTTTAAGGTGATGGGGAGTAGGTACAGAGGAGATGTCAGGGGTAAGTTTTTCACTCAGAGGGTGGTGGGTGAGTGGAATCGGCTGCCGTCAGTGGTGGTGGAGGCAAATTCGGTAGGGTCTTTTAGGAGACTTCTGGATGAGTACATGGGACTTAATAGGATTGAAAGTTATAGGTAAGCCTAGTAGGTAGGGATACGATCGACGCAACTTATGGGCTGAAGGGCCTGTTTGTGCTGTAGTTTTTCTATGTTCTGTTCATTCAACGCCTCACCTATCTCTTCTGACTCCATGCACAAGTTCTCATTACTATCCTTGACTGGCCCTAACCACACCCTGGTCATTCTTTTATTTCTCACATAAGAGTAAAAATCCTTGGGGTTTTCCTTGATCCGACCTGCCAAGGACTTCTCATGCCCCCTCCTAGCTCTCCTAAGCCCTTTTGTTTAACTTATTCGTAGCTACCTTGTAACCCTCAAGCGACCCAACTGACCCATGTTTTTTTCATCCTTACATACTCTTCCTTTTTCCTCTTGACAAGACATTCAATCTCCTTTGTGAACCATAGTTCGGCCATTTCCTCCCTGCCTGACAGGGGCATACCTATCAAGGACACGCCGTATTTGTCCCTTGAACAAGCTCCACTTTGCATTTGTGCCCAAACCTGACAGTTTCTGTTCCCATTATACTCCCTAATTCTTGCCTAATCGCATCATAATCACCCCTCCCCCAATTATAAACCTTGCCCTGCCATGTGACCCTATCCCTCTCTACTGCAATAGTGAAGGACATTCCATTGAGAAACATTCCACGAGAAGAATAAATTATTTGTGGTGAACTAAGAAAGATAAAGATATGAATACAGAAAATAAGTGCCGAAGTGGACCATTCGGCCCCTTGAAGCTGCTCCGCCATTCAATAAGATTATGGCGGATTTGTTTGTACTTCACATTCCACATTCCCATCTTCTTCCCCCATAACCTTTGATTCCTTTTTCTAACAAGAATCCATTTACCTCCTCTTTAAAAATGTTCAATGACCACCCCCCACTTCTGAGACAGAGAGCTCCAAAGTCTCACAACCCTGTAAGACAAAAGAAAATACTTATCTGTCCTAAAAGGGCAACCTTAATTTTAAAACAGTGCACCCTAGTTTTGGACTCATGCCCAAGAGGAAACATCCTTTTTCTATCAACCTTGTTGAGACCATCTGGGACCTTGTATACTTCAATCTTCCTTCCATCATAAGGTCAGAAGTAGGGATGTTCACTGATGAATGCACAATGTTCAGCACCATTTGTGCCTCCTCAGATACAGAAGCTGTCTGTGTCCAAATACAGCAAACCAGGACAATAGCCAGGCTTGGGCTGACAAGTGGCAAGAAACATTCATGCCACACAAGTGTCAGGCAATGATCACCAACAATAAGAAAAAATCTAACCATCACCTCTTGATATTCAATGGCATTACCAATGCTGAATCCCCCACTTTTAGCATTCTGGGGGTTAAAATTGATCAGAAACAGAACTGGACTTACCCTATAAGTTCTGTGGCTACAAGAGTCAGATGCTAGGATTTCTGTGACAAGTGACTCACCTCCTGACTTAAGCCTGCCCACAATTTTTTTTTGATTTGATTTATTATTGTGATATGTTTTAGTATACAGTGAAAAGTATTATTTCTTGTGCACTATACATTATCATACATAGAGAAGGAAAGGAGACAGTGGAGAATGTAGTGTTACAGTCATAGCTAGGATAGAGAAAGATCAATTAATATGAGGTTGGTCCATTCAAAAGTCTGACAGCAGCAGGGAAGAAGCTGTTTCTGAGTCGATTGGTACATGATCTTAGACTTTTGTATCCTTTTCCCGATGGAAGAAAGTGGAAGACAGAATGTCTGGGGTATGTGGGGTCCTTGATTATGTTGGCTGTTTCTCCAAAGCAGTGGGTGGTATAGACAGTGTCAATGGATAGGAGGCTAGTTTGAGTGTTGGACTGGGCTTCATTCATGACCCTTTGTAGTTTCTTGCGGTCTTGGACAGAACAGAGCCCATACCAACTGTGGTACAACCAGAAAGAATGCTTTCTATAGTGCATCTGTAAAGCTGGGGAGAGTTGTAGCAGACATGCCAAATTTCCTTAGTCAACAGGGCGCAAGTCAGGAGTGTAATGGTATAGAACATAGAACATAGAACATAGAACATTACAGCGCAGAACAGGCCCTTCGGCCCACGATGTTGCGCCGACCAGTTACAAAAACAATGACCCACTAACCTATCCCAATCCCTTTTCGTCCATAAACCTATCCAGAGATCTCTTAAACGCCCCCAAACTAGACGCATTTACAACTGCAGCAGGCAGGGCATTCCAATCCCTCACCACCCGCTGGGTAAAGAACCTACCCCTGACATCCGTCCTGTAGCTACCCCCCCTTAATTTAAAGCCATGCCCCCTCGTGCTAGATTTCTCCATCCGAGGAAAAAGGCTATCACTATCCACCCTATCTAAACCTCTAATCATCTTATATGTTTCAATAAGATCCCCTCTTAGCCGCCTTCTTTCCAACGAAAACAACCCTAGATCCCTCAGTCTCTCCTCATAGGACCTCCCCACCATACCAGGCAACATCCTAGTAAACCTCCTCTGCACCCTCTCCAACGCCTCCACATCCTTCTTGTAATGCGGGGACCAGAACTGCACACAGTACTCCAAGTGCGGCCGCACTAGAGTAGTGTACAGTTGCAACATTACACTACGACTCCTAAATTCAATCCCCCTACCAATAAACGCCAAGACACCGTACGCCTTCTTGACAACCTTATCTACTTGATTCCCAACTTTCAGGGATCTATGTACACACACACCTAGATCCCTCTGTTCATCCACACTATTCAAAGTCCTCCCGTTAGCCCTATACTCGACACATCTGTTGCTCCTACCAAAGTGAATTACCTCACACTTCTCCGCATTAAATTCCATCCGCCACCTCTCGGCCCAGCTCTGCAACCTATCTAAGTCTCCCTGCAGACTATGACACCCTTCCTCACAATCTACCACACCTCCAACTTTGGTGTCATCAGCAAATTTACTAATCCACCCAACTATACCCTCATCCAGATCATTAATAAAAATTACAAACAACAGTGGCCCCAAAACAGATCCCTGAGGCACACCACTCGTAACTGCACTCCATGATGAATATTTACCATCCACCACCACCCTCTGTCTCCTATCTGATAGCCAATTCCTGATCCAACTTCCTAGATTACCCACAATCCCATACATCTGCATTTTCTGCAGAAGCCTACCATGGTGAACCTTATCGAACGCCTTACTAAAATCCATGTATACCACGTCAACTGCCTTACCCCCATCCACCTCTTTGGTCACCTTCTCAAAAAACTCAATAAGGTTAGTAAGGCACGACCTACCCGCTACAAAACCATGCTGACTATTTCTAATCAATTCATTACACTCCAAATAACTATAAATCCTATCCCTAATAATTTTTTCTAAAACCTTGCCCACAACAGAAGTAAGACTCACCGGTCTATAATTCCCGGCAAAGTCTCTGTTCCCCTTCTTAAACAATGGGACAACATTCGCTATCCTCCAATCCTCCGGGACTACACCAGAGACCAATGACGACCTGAAGATCTGAGCCAGAGGCTCTGCAATCACCTCTCTAGCCTCCCAGAGAATCCTAGGGTAGATCCCATCCGGACCAGGGGACTTATCTATTTTCAGCCCCTCAAGAATTTCCAGCACATCCTCTTTATCAACCGTAATACTGTCTATTTTACACCCCTGCAACCCAATGTCCTCCTCAGCTTTATTCATGTCCCCCTGAGTGAACACCGAAGAGAAATATTGGTTCAATACTTCTCCAATCTCCTCCGGTTCCACACACAACTTCCCCCTGCTGTCTGTAACTGGCCCTAATCTTGCCCTGACCAACCTTCTGTTCTTGACATACCTATAGAACGCCTTAGGATTCTCCTTAATCCTATCAGCCAAAGTCTTCTCATGTCCTCTTTTAGCCCTTCTCAACTCACTCTTCAACACCCTCCTAGCCAATCTAAAGCTTTCTAGTGCACTATCTGAGCCCTCCAATCTCATCCGAACATAAGCCTCCTTTTTCTTTTTAACCATCGACTCAACTCTTTTAGTGCACCACGGTTCCCTAGATCTACCAAATCCACCATGCCTGACAGGGACATACCTATCAAGGACTCGCAGTAGCTGCTCCTTGAAAAAACTCCACATTTCAGACGTTCCCAGTCCCTGTAATCCCCTAATCCAATCCATGCTTCCTAATTCACTCCTGATAGCCTCATAATCGCCCTTACCCCAGCTAAAATTGCTGACCCGAGGTTCATGCCTATCTCTTCCCATCACTAAGGTGAACGTAACCGAATTGTGGTCACTATCACCAAAATGCACACCAACTTCCAAGTCTAGCACCTGGTCTGGCTCATTTCCCAGCACCAAATCCAATATAGCCTCACCTCTAGTTGGCCTGTCTACATACTGAGACAAAAAACCTTCCTGCACGCTTTGTACAAACACTGACCCCTCTAGCGAGCTAGAACTATAGCAACTCCAATCAATATTCGTAAAGTTAAAGTCCCCCATAACAATTACCCTATTACTTTCACTCCTAACCAGGATTGTCTCCGCAATCCTTTCCTCAACCTCCCTAGAACTTTTAGGAGGTCTATAAAAGACTCCCAACAGGGTGACCTCTCCTCTCCTATTTCTAATCTCCGCCCATACTACCTCAACTGACAAGTCCTCATCAAACTTTCTCTCCGACACTGTGATACAGTCCTTGACTAGCAATGCTACCCCACCCCCCCTTCTACCTTCTTCTCTACTCCGACTAAAGCATTTGTACCCCGGAACCTGCAACATCCATTCCTGACCCTGCTCTATCCATGTCTCAGAAATGGCCACAACATCAAAGTCCCAGGTACTGATCCACGCTGCAAGTTCATCCACTTTATTGCGAATACTCCTCGCATTAAAGTACACGCATTTCAAACCCTGCTCCGCCCCACCCCCACTATGCCGTGCCTTGCATTCCCCAACTATGCCCCCCTCACTTTCACCCCCTTTCCTCACTATCCCTCCCCCCCTCCGAATCAGTTTAAACCTTCCTGCATCGCTTTTGCAAATTTACCCCCCAGGATATTGATTCCCCTCTGGTTCAGGTGTAGACCATCCCTCTTATAGAGGTCCCACCTTCCCCAGAATGAGCCCCAATTGCTCAAGTACCTGAACCCCTCCCTCCTGCACCATCCCCTCAGCCACGAGTTCAAACTTTCCCTCTCCCTATTCCTCTCTAAACTATCCCTTTACTCTCCCTTTACCTGGGATGAGAGGGGCTCCAACAACACAGGACAAAGCAGCCTGCTTGATTGGCACCCCGTCTGCAAATATTCAGTTCCTCCATCACTGATGCACAGTAGCAGCAGTGTGCATCACCTACAAGATGCACTGCTAAGAACTCACCAGGGTTCCTAAAACAACTTCTTCCAAACACTTGACCACTACCACGTAGAAGGAAAAGACTCATGCAAATACTATCATCTGGAAGCTTCCTTCCAAGACACTTACCATCCTGACTTGGAAATATGTTGCCATTCCTTCACTTTTGCTGGATCAAAATCCTGGAACTTGCTCCCCATAGCAGGCTTGGTCCAAACGCAGCAACATTATCAACACTGTGAGTGTACCGACACCACCTGGACTGCTGCAGTTCAAGAAGGAAGCTCATCATCACCTTGTCAAGGGCAATTAAGGATGGACAACAAATGCTGACCTAGCCTGTGCAGCTCATATCCGGCTCGGTGACACAGTGGCTAGCACTGCTACCTCACAGTGCCAGGAACCTGGGTTCGATTCTTGGCTTGGGCCACTGGCTGTGTAGAGTTTGCACATTCACCCTGTGTCTGTGTGGGTTTCCTCCTGATGCTCCGGTTTCCTCCCACAGTCCAAAGATGTGCAGGTTAGGTGCATTGGCCGTGCTAAATTCTCCCTCAGTGTACCCAAATAGGTGCCGGAGTGCAGTGATTAGGGGATTTTCACAGTAACTTCATTGCAGTGTTAAGGTAACCTGCATGTGACAATAATAAAATTCAGATTGTGAAGTGCATTTAAAAAATGATTAAGCCATCCCTCACTTTTCCGAACTCCAGGGGAAACAAGCCCAGGCTGTCAAACCTTTCCTCATAAGACAAGCCGCTTATTCCAGTTATCTATCTAATAAACCTCCTTTGAACTTCCTCCAATGCACTTATGTCTTTTTTTAATTCAGTCATGTCTGGGTCAACATTTATTGGCCATCCCAAATTGCCCTTGAACTGAGTAGCTTGCTAGGCCATTTCAAGAGTCAACCACATCGCTGTGGATTGAAAGTTACGTGTAAGCCAGACTGGATAAGAATAACAGGTTTCCTTCCCCAGTGGACATTAGTGAACCAGATGGGTTTTTACAATAATTGACAATAGGTTCATGGTCTTTTTTTATTGAATTCAAGTTTCACCATTTACCAAGGTGGGATTTGAACCTGGTTCCCCACAGCACTTCCCTGGTTACAGAATTACTAGCTTAGTGACAAAGCCTCTATGCCACTGCATTTCCTTGCATTTAGAAACATAGAAACTATAAGCAGGAGTAGGCCATTCAGCCGTTTAAGCCTGCTATGCCATTCATTTTGATCATGGCTGATCAACAAATTAAATTTCCTGATCCCCTTTCCCCATAATCACTTGATCTCTTTAGCCCCAAGAGCTATATCTAATTTCTTCCTGAAATCAGATGTTTTGTCCTCAGCTACTTTCAGTGGTAATGAATTCCACACATTCACCACTCTCTGGGTGAAGAAATTTCTCCTCAACTCAGTTCTGAAAGGTTTAGCCCTTATACTCAAACTGTGACCCCCAGTTCTGGACCCCCCCAACAGTTGGGAACATTCTTTCTGAATCTACCCTGTCTAACCCTATTAGAATTTTGTAAGTTTTATGGGATCCTCTCTCACTCTTCTAAATTCCAGTCAATATAATCTTAACCAACTTAGTCTCTTCTCATATGCCAGACCTGCCAATTTGGAATGAGCCTGGTAAACCTTCGCTGTGCTCCCTCTGTAGCAAGGACATCCTTCCTCAAATAAGGACACCAAAACTGCACACAATACTCCAAGTGTGGCCTCACCAATACCCTATACAATTGCAGCAAAACATCTGTATCTCTACACTCAAAACCTCTCACTATGAAGGCCAACATACCATTTGTCATCTTTTACTGCCTGCCGTACCTGCGCGCTTGCTTTCAGCGACTGATGCATGAGGATTCCAAGGTCTCGCTGAGTACCCACCTCTCTCAATTTACACCCATTTAAGTAATAATCCGTCGTCTTATTATTGCTACCAAAGTGGATAACATCACATTTTACTTCACAGCTTACCCTCCCACCTAACTTTGTATCATCTGCAAATTTCCGTTGTCCAAATCATTAATATATAATGTGAACAGTTGGGGTCCTAGCACAGATCCCTGCAGCACCCCACTAGTCACTGACTGACAATCAGAGAAAGACCCATTTATGCCGACACTTTGCTTCCTAACTGTTAACCGGCTTTTTATCCATCTCAATAGATTACCTGCCATCCCATGTGATTTAATTTTACATGGTAATCTGTTTGTGAGACCTTGTCGAAAACTTTCTGAAGGTCTAAATATACCACATCCACTGGTTCTTCTTGGTCAACTCTAATAGTTACATCCTCAAGGAATTTCAGTGGATTCATCAAGTGTGATCTCCCTTTTATAAATCCATGCTGACTTTGATTATACCACTGCCTTCCGAATGCTGAGAGCAAAACAGCAGGCAGTATTCAAGATGTGGCCTCACCAATGCCTTACATAAGTTAAGTATATGTCCTCACTTTGATGTTCAATTCCTCTATTAAAGGATAGCTTTTCATTAGCCTTCTTACTTACTTGATGTACCAGCATACTAACTGCCTGTGACTCATGCACTCGAACCTCATTCCTCTGCACCTCGGAGTTCTGCAGCCATCTTGATTTAAAGTCTTTTTTTTATTGTTCAGCCAAAGTGAACAACTTCACGGTTTCTCCCAATATTCTCCATTTGCCAGATTTTTACCCACTCGCTCAATGTATCCATATCCCATATCCATATTTTCTTGCCTATCTTTCTGTTATCTGCAACTCAGCTACTTTGCCTCACTCCTCTCATCTAAGTCATTGATATAAATTGTAAGTAGTAGTGTCTCAAATTAAAATTAAAGATATGCAAGATTAGTCATGGGCCAAAGATTGGGAATTTTTTTAGAACCAATTAAAACTTGATTGAACAACAAAAAGAGAGATACATTAGAATCATTGATTCATAAATCATACAGTGTAGCAAGAGGTCATTTGGCCATTGAACCTGCACTGACAACAATCCCACACAGTCCCATTTCCATTTACCCTTCTAATTGCCCTGAAACTAAGAGGCAATTGAGCATGACCAATCAGTTGGAAAATATGGGTTTTTTGACTTTGATAGAAAGAGTAGAAAAGCAGAATATTATTTAAATGATGGGAAATTGCAAATACTGAGATAAGAACATAAGAAATAGGAGCAGGAGTAGGCCATCTAGCCCCTCAAGCCTGCCCCGCCATTCAATAAGATCATGGCTGATCTGTTGTGGCTCAGTTCCACATTCCCGCCCTCTCCCCGTAACCCTTAATCCCCTTGCCTATCAAAAACCTATCAACCCGCGTCTTAAAAATATTTAGCGAGGCAGCCTCCACCACTTCAACGGGCAGAGAATTCCAGAGATTCACCACCCTTTGAGTGAAGAAGTTCCTCCTCAACTCCGTTCTAAACCGCACCCCCCCTTTATCTTGAGGCTGTGCCCTCTAGTCCTACTGTCCTTTCTGAGCGGGAAGAGCTTCTCCACCTCTATCCTATCCATCCCATTCATCATCTTATATGTCTCAATGAGATCTCCCCTCATTCTTCTAAACTCTAACGAGTACAAGCCTAGTTTATTCAGCCTCTCCTCATAGTTCAACCCCCTCAACTCCGGTATCAGCCTAGTAAACCTCCTCTGCACTCCCTCCAAGGCCAAAATATCCTTGCGTAAGTGTGGCGACCAAAACTGCACACAGTACTCCAGCTGCGGCCTCACCAGTGCCCTATACAGCTGCAGCAAGACCTCCCTACTTTTATATTCAATCCCCCTCGCTATGAAGGCCAGCATCCCATTAGCCTTCCTGACCACCTGCTGCACCTGCAGGCTGGGTTTTTGCGACTCATACACAAGGACCCCGAGGTCCCTCTGCACCGTCGCATGCTGCAGTTTTTTGCCATGTAAGTAATAGTCCTTCCTACCATTATTCCTACCAAAGTGGACAACCTCACATTTGCCAACATTAAATTCCATTTGCCAGTTCCTGGCCCATTCGCCCAGCCTATCTAGATCCTTCTGCAGACTCTCCACACCCTCCGCACAATTTGCCATTCCACCAATCTTGGTGTCATCAGCAAATTTCGACACCGTACACTCGGTTCCCTCCTCCAGATCATCTATATAAATGGTAAATAGCTGAGGCCCCAGCACAGACCCCTGGGGCACTCCACTAGTCATCAACCGCCAATCCGAATAGCACCCATTGACCCCCACTCTCTGCCTCCTATTTGACAGCCAATCCTCTATCCACGATACAGAGGGACATACATCCAAGAAAAATATTAAAATTTATCAAAGACTGATTTTTATAGGATAAGATGGGATCTGATTAATTCTTGATTAATAAGGGGGTCAAGGGTTAGAAGGAAAAGGCAGGAGAATGGGGATGAGAAAAATATCAGCCATGATTGAATGGTGGAGCAGACTGGATAGGCCGAGAGGCCTAATTCTGTCTTATAGTCTAACCAAAGTGGACTGGGAGCAACTACTTGTAGGAAAATCCACATCAGAGCAGTGGGAGGCATTTAAAAAGGACATGGCGAGAGTACAGAGCCAACATGTTTCCATAAGAGTGAAAGGTGGAAGCAACAAATCCAGAGAACCCTGAATATCAAGGAATATACAGGATTGGATAAGGAAAAAAAGGGAGGCTTGTAGCAGATACAAGGAGCTCAAAACAGAGGCTGCCCGAGAGGAGTGCAGAATGTGCAGGGGATACTTAAAAATTAGTAAAGTGAAGAGGGGCATTAAGGAACACTGATGGGCAAAATAAAGGAAAATCCCAACGTCTTTTATTAGTATATTAAGGGAGAGAGGGTAACCGGGAACAGTAGGGCCCATCAGGAAGCAAAATGGCAATGTGTGTGGAGCCAAAAGACGTAGGTATTGAGGATTTTGCATCTGTGATCACTCTGGAGAAGGATGATGTAGATATAGAAATCAGGGAAGGGTGCTATGATATAATTCAACAAATTAGTACTGAAAGAGAGGAGATATTGGTGATTTTAGCAGGTTTAAAAATGAATAAATCCCCAGGTCCAGTTGAGAAGTGTCCTAGGCCGCTGCGTGAAGCAAGGGAGAGAGTTTGCATAGACCTAGAAACTTACAACCTTTAAAAAAATTCAGATGAGCATTTGAAATATCATAACATTCATGGAACTGCCACAAGTGCAGAAAAATGGGATTAACATGCCTTTTGTGGTAGTTATTGTCAGTGCAGACTCAATGGGCCAAAGAACCCTTTCTGCATTGTATGACTCTATGACTTCCAGGCAGTGCATTCCAGACCTGAACACTTGTCTTTTTTCCCTCACATCACACTTGCTTCTTTTGCAAACCATTTTAAATCCTTGCCCTTTCATTCTCAATCCGCTGACGAATGGGAACAGTTTCTCTACTATGTCAAGCTCCCTTATGATTTTGAACACTTTGGATCAAATCTCCTCTTGGCATTCTCTCCAAGGACAACAGTTCCAACCTCTCCAATCTATCCTCATAATTAAAGTTTCTCATCCCTGGAATCATTCTTGTAAACCTCCAGTCTCTCCAATACATCTGATAGCGCAGTGCCCAGAACTGTACGCAGAACTTGAAAATAATACATTTGGTCCCCATCAAATCATTGATATAGATTGTGAATAGCTGGAGTTCAAGCACTAATCAGAGCCTTCCAACCTGAGAACAACCTGTTTATTCCTACTCTCCATTTTCTGTCTGTTAACCAATCCTCAATCCATATGCATATAAGAACCCCAATCATGAGTCATAATTTTGTTCACTAACCTCGTATGTGGCACCTTATCAAGAGCCTTCTGAAAATCCATATACAGGTTCTCCCTTTTCTGTTAGTTACCTCCTCAAAAAACTCCAACAGAATGAGCGGCAAGGTGACATAGTGGTTAGCACTGCTGCCTTGCAGCACCAGAGTCCCAGGTTCAATTCAGGCCTTGGGTAATGGTGTGGAGTTTGCACTTTCTCCCTATGTGTACGTAGGTTTCCTCCCACAGTCCAAAGATGTGTGGGCTAGGTTGATTGGCTGTACTAAATTGCCCCTAGTGTGAGGGGATTAGCAGGGTGGTTCCAGAAGTAAGGCCTGGGTGGGACTGTGGTTGGTACGGCTGAATTCCCTCCTTTTGTACTGTAGGGATTCTGTGATTTGTTAAACATAATTTCCCTTTCGTAAATCCAAGTTAACTCTGCCCAATCTTACTTTTATTTTCGAAATGCGCAGTTATCATATCCTACGGAACAGATTCTAGCATTTTCCCTACTACTTATGCCAGGCTAACTAGTCCGTATTTCCCTATTTTCTTTGTTCCTCTTTTCTTAAAAAGTAGCATCACATTTGCTACCTTTCAATCTTCAGGCACTGTTCCAAGTTTTGAAAGGTGATCATCAATGCATCTACTATCTCCATTGCAACCTCTTTCAACACTTTCTATGGGATGTAGAACCAAGGTATTATCAACTTTCAGCCCCATTCATTTCTCTAGTATTATATTTTTATCAATTTCTTTCAGATCCTCAATCTCACTATTCCCTTGGCTCCCAATATTTTAGAAACGCTTGCTGTATCTTCCAGTGTGAAGACAGACACAAAGAGGGGGAATGTTCTGGCCCCCCAGGAAGCATTTATCATGGCAGGAGCTAGCGGGATATTCTGCTGCCACTGCTGTCAATGATATTTCTCATTGACTGCACTGCAAATCACCAGGAAACCTGCAATGAGAGTGTGGGCCTGCAGGACCAGAAGGTCCCAAAAGTATGAACAGCTGGAAAATTCCAGCCAAAGTATTTGCTTAGTTTCTCTGCCCTTATAAATTCTGCTGTCTCTGCATGGGCCCACATTTGTCATTGCTAGCCCTTCTGTCCCTTAACAAACCTACAGAAACTTCTACAGTCAGCTTTTATGTTCCCCACTAGTTTGGTTTCATATTCTATTTTCCTTTTGTAATCAATTTCTTGGTTCTCAAGTGCAGCTTTGGAACTGATTGCATGCCTGGGGGTTTAGTAAGTAAGGGAGCTCAGTAAGAAAGTAAAGAAGGCATTCCTTTCCTTTGGATTTTTTTCTACCTTTCTCACTGTGTAGGAATTAGTTCTTACAGGGAGAGGAGCTAGCTGTTTGTGAGTCTCTTTGACAATTACTCAATAACACATAAGGGGTGGAATTCTCCCAAAAAAATTCTAAGTGTTGAATTTGTGGAAAAATTCATGCATTTTTTCAGTGGGAGTTCAGACTAGAATTTCTGTGCACTGCAGAGGCCACCAGTGCGAATATCATTGGATTTCAGGAGGTGGGGTCTATTCCCACTGGACAGGCTGAAACAGCACGCAGAGGCCCCAAACTGTCAGCCTCCATTTGCTGGCCAGTTCGATCAGTGGCCAGCTCCCCCAACACCACCATGGCCCATTCATAACTCCCCCACCCTGACTGTTCCTGGGCCAGCCTCAACACCCCCACTCCCCCACCATCTCGTACTGCCCTGATCTCCAATCCCAAACCACCACCCCCCCCCCCCCCCCCCCCCCCCCCGCCCCGCCACCACCTACCTTTTGTCACTGCCCTATGTCTGGTGGTCAGTGCCAGGGGACCCAGGCTGGCACTTCCAGGGTTTTCATGCCCAGGGAGCACCACCCCCTGCCACCAAACCCTCTGAGGGGCCCTGATTGCTCTCCTTTCACTCCAGCAGGCTACCAGTTTCCCGAAAGTGGGGAGCTAGTGTAATCCCCACTGGAGTAAAACACACCGGCAGGTTGGAAGAATCTAGCGGGCCTAGAGGATTCAGTCCCAGGCCTGCGAATCATTGAATCATAGAACAGAATCATAGAACCCTACAGTGCAGAAAGAGGCCCTTCGGCCCATCAAGTCCACACCAACCACAATCCCACCCTAGGCCCTACCCCCATATCCATACACATTTTACCCGCTAATCCCTCTAACCTAAGCATCCCAGGACACTAAGGGGCAATTTTAGCATGGCCAATCAACCTAACCCGCACATCTTTGGACTGTAGGAGGAAACCGGAGCACCTGCAGGAAACCCACACAGACACGAGGAGAACATGCAAACTCCACACAGACAGTGACCCGAGCCGGGAATCGAACTCAGGTCCCTGGAGCTGTGAAGCAGCAGCGCTAACCACTGTGCTATTGTGCCGCCCTAAATCTCATTTAAATTGTAGGAAAATGATTTTTAAATAATTTCTGCATCTCCCCTCCGATTTCCAGCACAGAGCAGGCTGTGCCAAAAATCTGATGCTGGGAGACATAAGCATGGTGTGTACGCTCACAGGAATCCACAAATCGGCCAAGGTATGATTTCCCCGGCTCGCTGCGCTAAAAGATAAGCACAATGGGATGGGAGAATCATGGCCATGTTGCTACCTAAGAACTCAGTATTACTGGTCATGGGTTCTGTGGGTCCTTACAAGGCTGATAAGCTCAATGCTAGAGCCACATCTTTGATTGCGCACTTGATAGATGGGTTTGATCCCTGGACTCAAGATCATTGACATTACTTTCTCAGGCTCCTTTTCTGGGCCTCTTCTTACATCAGGTGTCCTCGAATAATTGTGACCCTTCAATCAGGAGGTCTATTCTGAGCAAGGGTCTCCCACACATCAATGTCAATATTTCATTTCTTGAGGTATGCCTTCAGGGTGTCTTTGAAATGCTTCCTTTGTCCGTCTCTTGTCTAGGAACCTTCTTTTAGCTGAACGAAGAGGATTTGCTTTGGCAGTCGGGAATCTGATATCCTAAACATGTGGTTGGAAGGCCCAGTGGAGTTGGTTTCGGATGATCATGACCTCAAAGCTGGGGCTCTTGGCTCTCGCTGATGTTAATACGCCTATCTTCCCAGCTCATCTGGAGAATCAGTATCAGACATGTTGATGGTACTACTCCAGGGCCTTAAGGCGACAAATGTACATTGTCCAAGTTTCTGAGCCATGTAGAAGAGCTGGGAGAACGACTGCTTTGTGCACAAGGATCTTGGCGTCAGCCTGAATGTTTTGAACATCGAAGACTCTTGTCCTTGCATGCCTGAAGGCAGATAGGGGAAATGTATCACATTTGGGAAGGATTTTTCCAGTGACCTTGATGGGTCTTGCCCTGGGCAGGTTGGTAAAGGACTTGAGTCTTCTTGAGGTTGAGGCTGAGGTTGATTCTTATGCTTCTGTAATGGTGTAAATTATAGCTTGGAAATTCTCTTCTGACAGAGTACAAATGGCAATGTTATCCACGTACTGAAGGTCCATGAGCAATGTCAGTGTTGTTTTCTTCTTGGATTTCAATTGGTCAAGGTTGAAAAGTTTTCTGGCCATCCTGTAGAAAATGTCCACTCCACTAGGAAGTTTGTTCTTGACAAGCTGAAGAATGGTGGCGATGAAGATGGAGAAAAATATGGAGGTGATAACACATCCCCACTTGACTCCAGTCTTGATCTCAAAGGTTTCTGTCTTATTTCTGTCACCAACACCTTGTCATGCTTAAGTCAGAGAATGTTGATGAATTTCTCTGGACAGCCGGCCTTTAACAGGATTTTTCATAGCACTTCCCGATTGACTGAGAGGAAAGCCTTGGTCAGATTGATGGAAGGCCAGGCAGAGTTGGTGATATTTTTCCTGGCATTTCTTTTGAAGTTATCAAGCAGTGAAAATCATATCTGCTGTTCCACAATTTGTCCGAAGCCACACTGGCTTTCTGGAAGGATTACTTCAGAGACTGGGAGAAGGCAGCGAGCAAGGATTCGGGTGATGATCTTCCTGGCAATGGAAAGTAGGGAAATTACTCAGTAGCTCCCATAGTCTGCTTTGTCTCCTTTCTTGATGGTGGTGATGACAGCATTCCTGAGGTTGGCAGTAAGTTCTCTGTCCCAGATTTTCAGGAACAGCAAATGGAGATGATGGGAAGCTTCGAACAGATGGATTTGGTGGTACTTATTCACAGATCCCTGAAGGCAGCAGAGCACGTGAATAGGGTAGTTAACAAGGCATATTGGACACTTGCTTTCATCAGTTGTAGCAGAATCTGAGTTTGAAAATGTCCACTGGAATCCCATCCACTCCTGTGGTTTTTCCATTCTTCACGTGTTCAACTTCTTCCATTCTTGATGGGAGTCCAAGATCATCCTTGGTGGGAGTTATCACTATCTATGATTGTATCATGGTTTAGGAGTTCTTTTAAGTGATCTCTGAATTGGAGGCTGATGTTCTCTCTCTCTCTAGGTTCTGTCCTTATTCTGGACTAGCTTGAAGTCATTGTTCCCTGGAGCAAGTTGAGTGGAGGAGCGATTAGTGACTGGTGCAGTGCAGTAAGTGACTGAGTCTATTTTTATTTTTTTGCGGGTTTTTTCTGCTTGCGAGTAGTTTTAAATTTAAAGCGGAAGTAAGTCGCGGGGTGAGCTGGGAAGGGCACGTGAAATATAAAAGGAAGGCCGCAGTATACAGGCAGCAGCAGAGTGAGCAGGGAGCAGAGGGTGAGCTGGGAGCAGAGGGTTAGCTGTAAAGGCTTTGGCTCACCGGGCTTCAGCAAAACCAGGCGGAGGCAAGGTAGGTCATTTTTTTCTCCCCCTTTTGTTTGATCTTCCAACACTATAAAGGAAATCGCAGGTATGAGTGAGAGGCCAGTTTGCTGCATTCGGAGTTGGATGTGAGAGTTCCGGGAGACGAGTTGCCTCCCGGAAGTCCACATCTGTGCCAGGTGCGTGGAACTGCAACTCCTGAGACACCGTGTAAGGGAGCTGGAACTGGAGCTGCGGCTCGATGACCTTAGTTTAGTCAGGGAAAACGAGAAATTAATAAATAGAAGTTATAGGCAGGTAGTCACATCGGGGCCTCGGGAGGAAGGCTTTGTAAAGGGGAGGCCGCTTTACGAATCTGGCAGAATTTTTTGAGGAGGTGACAAAAACGGTCGACGAAGGAGGAGCCGAGAATGTCGTCTATATGGATTTCAGTAAGGCGTTTGACAAAGTCCCTCATGGTAGTTTGGTGAAAAAGGTTAAGGCTCATGGGATACAAGGATAGGTGGCTAGATGGATTGAGAACTGGCTTGGTAACAGGAGACAGAGAGTAGTAGTGGAAGGGTCTTTTTCTAGCTGGAGGTCTTTGCTATTTGTAGTATACATAAATGACTTGGAAGAGGGAGTAACTGGTGTGATCAGCAAACTTGCAGATGACACGAAGATGGCTGGACTTGCTGATAAGTGACAAGCAGTGTCAGACAATACAGCAGGATATCGTTAGGCTGGTATATTGGGCAGAGAAATGGCAGATGGAATTTAATCCAGATAAATGCGAAGTGATGCATTTTGGAAGAAATAATGTAGGGGGGAGCTATACAATAAATGGCAGAACCATCAAGAGTATAGAAACACAGAGGGACCTAGGTGTTCAAGTACACAAGTCCTTGAAGGTGGCAGTACAGGTGGAGAATGTGGCGAAGAAGGCTTATGGTATGCTTGCTTTTATAGGAAGGGGTATAGAGTATAAAAGCTGGTGCCTAATGTTGCAGCTGTATAGAACGTTGGTTAGACCGCATTTGGAGTACTGTGTCCAGTTCTGGTCGCCATACTACCGGAAGGATGTGGAGACCCTGGAGAGAGTGCAGAGGAGGTTTACCAGGATGCAGCCTGGTATGGAAGGTCTTAGCTATGAGGAGAGATTGGGCAAATTGGGGCTGTTCTCCCTGAAAGGATGGAGAATGAGGGGAGATCTAATAGAGGTGTATAAGATTATGAAGGGTATAGATAGAGTGAACAGTGGGAAGCTTTTTCCCAGGTTGGATACGAAAATCACGAGGGGCCACGGGCTTCAGGTTAGAGGGGCGAGGTATAATTCAGATTTCAGAGGGAGGTTTTTCACGCAGAGGGTTGTGGGGGCCTGGAATGCACTGCCAAGTAGGGTGGTGGAGGCAGGCATGCTAGAGTTGTTTAAGGTTTACCTAGATAGGCACATGAGCAGACTAGAGATGGAGGGATACAAAAGATTGTTCTAGTTAAGGATCAAGAGCCTCAGGACGTTCCTGGGAATCAATAGATTCCTATGGGCCGTCCAACATATTTTATGGCTCACCTGTCTCTTAGGTTTGAGCTTCTGGGGATCTTCCGTGAATGTCTGAATAGGCTGTGTATGTTTATTGATGTCTCTTTTTTTACATCCACAGGTGATTTGGTCTGCCTTGTTGGCCAGCAAGGGGCATACACGCAGTGGGTCGTGCGAGGGCTGCTCTTGGATGTTGCTTTGAGAGTTGTCTAGTGCTTCACATCGTTAGTGTACGCTTAAACTGGACCAACTGACAGGCAACACGACAGCTCAGTGACTATCACTGTTTGCTGTGCAGATACATGGATTTGGGTCAGATCTCCGACTTGGATCGGTGTCTGTGGGAGTTTGCACATTCTCCCCGTGCTTGCGTGGATTTACTCCGGGTGCTCCGGTTTCCTCCCACACCCCAAAAACGTGTTTTTAGGCTGATTGGTGTTAACAAATTATCCCTAAATTAGACCTCCCTTAATCTGGCGCACATATAATTCTCTCAGTTTGCACCCTTTTATTGTGAACTCCAAGAGGCGTAGACAAAAGTCGTAGGTCGAAGAAGGATTGGAATGAGGCACTCAGTGAATGTTAAAACGGCGGCGCGGGCTTGTTGGGCCGAAGGGCCTGTTTCCTGTGCTGTGTTGTTCTTTGTTGTTCTTTGTGGGTCACAGTTAGGAAGGGTAAAAGTCAGAAGGGTGATGTACCAGGGAGTACCCCAGTGGCTGTCTCCCATAAAAGTAAGGGCTGGGCGACAGATGGGAGAGGGGAAGGGAGTGAACAGTCAGTGGAGGGATCCCCTGTGGTTGTCCTCCTCCAAAATAGAACATAGAACATTACAGTGCAGAACAGGCCCTTCGGCCCACGATGTTGCGCCGACCAATTAGAAAGCAATGACCCTCTAATCTAAACCAATCCCTTTCCATCCATAAACCTATCCACGGATCTCTTAAACGCCCCCAAACTAGGCGCATCTACAACTGCAGCAGGCAGGGCATTCCAATCCCTCACCACCCTCTGGGTAAAGAACCTACCCCTGACATCCGTCCTATAACTACCCCCCCTTAATTTAAAGCCATGCCCCCTCGTGCTAGATTTCTCCATCCGAGGAAAAAGGCTATCACTGTCCACCCTATCTAAACCTCTAATCATCTTATATGTTTCAATAAGGTCCCCTCTTAGCCGCCTTCTTTCTAACGAAAACAACCTCAAATCCCTCAGTCTCTCCTCATAGGACCTCCCCTCCATACCAGGCAACATCCTGGTAAACCTCCTCTGCACCCTCTCCAATGCCTCCACATCCTTCCTACAATGTGGGGACCAGAACTGCACACAATACTCCAAGTGCGGCCGCACCAGAGTTTTGTACAGTTGCAACATGACACTGCGGCTCCTAAATTCAATCCCCCTACCAATAAACGCCAAGACACCGTATGCCTTCCTAACAACCTTATCTACTTGATTCCCAACTTTCAGGGATCTATGTACACATACACCTAGATCCCTCTGTTCATCAACACTATTCAGAGTCCTACCGTTAGCCCTATACTCTACACATCTGTTATTCCTGCCAAAGTGAATTACCTCACACTTTTCTGCATTAAACTCCATCCGCCACCTCTCGGCCCAGCTCTGCAACTTGTCCAAGTCTCTCTGTAATCTATGACACCCTTCCTCACTATCTGCCACACCTCCGACTTTGGTGTCATCAGCAAATTTACTAATCCACCCAACTATACCCTCATCCAGATCATTAATAAAAATTACAAACAGCAGTGGCCCCAAAACAGATCCCTGAGGCACACCACTTGTAACTGAACTCCATGACGAATACTTACCATCAACCACCACCCTCTGTCTCCTATCTGCTAGCCAATTCCTGATCCAATTAACTCAATCACCCTCAATCCCATGCATCTGCATTTTCTGCAGAAGCCTTCCATGGTGAACCTTATCAAACGCCTTACTAAAGTCCATATACACCACGTCAACTGCCTTACCCCCATCCACCTCTTTGGTCACCTTCTCAAAAAACTCAATAAGGTTAGTAAGGCATGACTTACCCTCCACAAAACCATGCTGACTATCTCCAATCAATTCATTACTCTCCAAATAACTATAAATCCTATCCTTAATAATTTTTTCTAAAACCTTGCCCACAACAGAAGTAAGACTCACCGGTCTATAATTCCCGGGGAAGTCTCTATTCCCCTTCTTAAACAATGGGACAACATTCGCTAACCTCCAATCTTCTGGCACTATACCGGTGACCAACGACGACCTGAAGATCAGAGCCAGAGGCTCTGCAATCACCTTTCTTGCCTCCCAGAGAATCCTAGGGTAAATCCCGTCCGGCCCAGGGGACTTATCTATTTTCAAACCCTCAAGAATATCTAGCACATCCTCCTTATCAACTGCAATACTATCCAGTTTACAACCCTGTAACCCAGTGTTCTCCACAGCTACATTTATGTCCCCCTGCGTGAACACCGAAGAGAAATATTGGTTCAATGCCTCTCCAATCTCTTCCGGTTCCACACATAACTTCCCACTGCTGTCTCTAACTGGCCCTAATCTCGCCCTAACCAATCTTCTGTTCTTAACATATCTATAGAATGCCTTAGGATTCTCCTTAATCCTATCAGCCAAAGTCTTCTCATGTCCTCTTTTAGCCATTCTTAACTCACTCTTTAACTCCCTCCTAGCCAATCTAAAGTTTTCTAGTGCACTACCTGAGCCCTCAAGTCTCATCCTGACATAAGCCTCCTTTTTCCTTTTAACCAGCGAATCAACTTTCCTAGTGCACCACGGTTCCCTAGCTCGACCATTTCCTCCTTGCCTGACAGGGACATACATATCAAGGACTCGCAGTAGCTGCTCCTTGAAAAAACTCCACATTTCGGACGTTCCCAGACCCTGTAGTCTCCTAGTCCAACCTATGCTTCCTAACTCTCTCCTAATAGCCTCATAATTACCCTTCCCCCAGCTAAAACTACTGACCCGAGGTTCATGCCTATCCCTTTCCATCACTAAGGTGAATGTAACCGAATTGTGGTCACTATCACCAAAATGCACACCAACTCCCAAGTCTAACACCTGTTCTGGCTCATTTCCCAGCACCAAATCCAATATAGCCTCACCTCTAGTTGGCCTATCTACATACTGAGTCAAAAAACCTTCCTGCACACTTTGTACAAAAACTGACCCCTCTAACGAGCTAGAGCTATAGCAATTCCAATCAATATTAGTAAAGTTAAAGTCCCCCATAACAATTACCCTATTACTTTCACTCCTATCCCAGATCATCTCCGCAATCCTTTCCTCAACCTCTCTAGAACTTTTAGGAGCTCTATAAAAGACTCCCAACAGGGTGACCTCTCCTCTCCTATTTCTAATCTCCGCCCATACTACCTCAACAGACAAGTCCTCATCAAACTTCCTCTCTGACACTGTGATACAATCCTTGACTAATAATGCTACTCCTCCCCCCCTTCTACCTCCTTCTCTACTCCGACTGAAGCATTTGAACCCCGGGACCTGCAACAACCATTCCTGACCCTGCTCTATCCATGTCTCTGAAATGGCCACAACATCAAAGTTCCAGGTACTGATCCACGCTGCAAGTTCATCCACTTTATTGCGAATACTTCTCACATTAAAGTATACGCATTTCAAACCCTGCTCTGCTCCACCCCCACAATGCCGTGCATTGCAATCCCCATCTATGCCCCCCTCACTTTCATCCCTGCTACTCAGGATCCCACCCCCCCCCCGAATCAGTTTAAACCCCCCTGCATAGCCTTTGTAAATTTTCCCCCCAAGATATTGGTTCCCCTCTGATTCAGGTGTAGACCATCACTCTTGTAGAGGTCCCACCTTCCCCAGAATGAGCCCCAATTGTTCAAGAACCTGAACCCCTCCCTCCTGCACCATCCTCTCAGCCACGAGTTCAAACTTTCCCTCTCTCTGTTCTTCTCTAAACTATCCCGTGGCACAGGCAAGAGTCCCGAGATAACCACTCTGTCTGACTTGGCCTTAAGTTTCCACCCCAACTCCATAAATTTCTGCTTAATATCCCCTTCCCTTAACCTCCCTATGTCATGCGTCCCCACATGAACTATGACTTGGGGCTGATTTCCCTCTCCCTTAAGAGTCCTGAACACCCTCTCTGAAACATCCCAGACCCCAGCCCCTGGGAGGCAACACACCAGCCCTGAGTCCCTACCATTACTTCCGGCTCTCCTATCTGTCCCCCTAACTGTGGAGTCCCCAATCACTAGGCCCAATCTCTTACATCCCTTAACCACCTGAGCTTTTACAATAGGCTCACCTCCAGAGACCTGCTCCCTTTGGCTATCTCCAGTTGATTCCTCCTCAACCGTAGCCTCCAGGACAGAAAACCTATTTTGGAGGGGAACAGCCCTAGGGGATTGTCCCCCCAATTGCTTCTTTCCCCTCTTCCTAGCAGTTACCCAAGACTCATTTTTAGGAGTGACTATCTCCTTGTAACTCCTATCGATGTCCGCCTCAGCCTCCCGAATTATCCGGAGTTCCTCCAATTCCAACTCCAGCTCCTTAACACGCTCCTCCAGAAGCTGCAATCGTACACACTTCCTGCAGGTAAAATCAGCAGGAACACTACTGGTGTCACTCACCACATACATACCACAGGAGGTGCAGCTTACTGCCTGAACTGCCATCCCTGAAACAATTTCCAGCAGGGAAAAAAAAACTTCCCACACACTTATAATTAGAACATAGAACACTACAGCACAAACAGTCCCTTCGGCCCATGAGTTGCGCTGATCACATCAACACCTACCAATCTATAGACCTATCTATAACCCCCAATCCCATTAAACCCCATATACTCATCCAGAAGTCTTTTAAAAGACCCCAGCGAGTTCACCTCCACCACCACTGACGGCAGCCGATTCCATTCACTCACCACCCTCTGAGTGAAAAACTTACCCCTAACATCACTTCTGTACTTTCCTCCCCGCACCTTAAATCTGTGTCCTCTTGTAGCGACCATTTCAACCCGGGGAAATAGCCTCTGAGAATCCACCCTATCTATTCCTCTCAACATTTTATAAACTTCTATCAGGTCGCCTCTCAACCTTCATCTCTCCAGGGAAAAGAGTCCCAGCTCCCTCAACCTAACTTCATAAGGCATGCCTCCCAGTCCAGGCAACATCCTTGTAAATCTCCTCTGTACCCTTTCAATAGCTTCTACGTCTTTCCTATAGTGAGGCGACCAGAACTGCGCACAGTACTCCAAATGAGGCCTGACAAGGGTCTCATAAAGTTGCAACATTACCTCCCGATTCCTAAACTCAATCCCTCGATTAATGAAGGCCAGTACACCATACGCCTTCTTGACCACCTCCTCCACCTGCGAGGCCGATTTAAGAGTCCTGTGGACCCAGACCCCAAGATCCTTCTGCTCTTCAACACTACTAAGACTCCTGCCCTTGATAGTGTAGTCGTTCATCCCGTTGGTCCTGCCAAAATGGACGACTACACATTTATCCGCGTTGAAGTCCATCTGCCACTTCTCCGCCCAGTCCTGCATCCTATTTATGTCCTGCTGCAACTTTTGACATCCTTCCAGACCATCCACGACACCACCGACCTTCGTGTCATCAGCGAACTTACTTACCCATCCTTCCACTTCCTCATCCAGGTCATTTATGAAAATGACAAACAGCAAGGGTCCTAGAACAGATCCCTGGGGCACTCCACTGGTGACTGACCTCCATGCAGAAAAAGACCCATCCACAACCACTCTCTGCCTTCTGCAGGCAAGCCAGTTCTTGATCCACAAGGCCAAAGGCCCTTGGATCCCATGCCCTCTCACCTTGTCAAGAAGTCTTGCATGGGGGACCTTATCAAACGCCTTGCTGAAGTCCATGTACACCACATGGTTAGAGGAGGGGGAAGGGTGGGATTCTCTGCCAGTGTACAGGATCGGGTATCCTCTCTGTGCCAATTTATAGGTATGATGTGGGTATTGTCAGACTTTTTACCCAATTTATAGGGTCAGAGACCTGAAAAAAAACTACAAATACCGGTAAGCGTCCTAGTGACGACTTCCGGTTTCTAACTAATTTAAAAAAAAGAAAAAAAACCACCACTACTCGCAACTTTAACTGGAAATAAAAAGTTAAAAATTTAAACTGGAAAATTTACCTCACTCGCGACCTCCACACACGCCCAAAAATCGCTGCCTCTTGGTGCTGCTCCACAGGAACAATCCACAGGAAAATAAGTATATTGTTTTGGATTCAGTGGAGGGAGATGACCCTCCAGGGGTAAGCCATGAGGACCAGATCACCAGCACGGAGACAGGCTCTGTGACCTGGAAGGGAAAGAAGGGGATTAGGAGAGCAATAGTGATGGGGGACGCGATGGTTAGAGGCACGGACAGGCAGTTCTGTGGGCGCGAACAAGACTCCAGGATCATAGTCTGCCTCCCTGGTGCCGGGGTATTGGATGTCTCCGAGAGGGTAGGAAGCATATTAAAAAGGGAAGGTAGTCAAACAGATGTCATTGTACACATTGGTAAAAATGATGTAGGTAGAAAGAGCAGGGAGGTCCTGCGAGAGCAATTCAGGGAGTTGGGTAGTAGGCTAAAAAGTAGGGCCTCTAGGGTAGCAATCTCTGGACTGCTCACAGTGCCACGTGTGAGTGAGGCTAGGAACAGGGAAATTGTACAACTGAATGCGTGGCTAAAGGACTGGTGCAGAAGGGAGGGTTTCAAATTCGTAGATCATTGGGAAGTCTTCAAGAGAAGATGGCACCTGTACAGAAAGGATCGGTTACACCTTAACTGGAAGGACACAAATATCCTGGCTGGGAGTTTTGCTAGAGTGTTTCGGCAGCATTTAAACTACTGTGGCGGGGGGTGGGGATCAAAACAGTAGGTCAGTAAGCACTGAGGCTGGGGTGGAGCTGGGGGCCAGGACAAGGCTAGCTAAGAAGAAGAGTATTCTGGAGGAGGAGGATGACCTGAGTGGGCCTGGAGGTCTGGAGTGCATCTGCTTCAATGCGAGGAGCGTAACAGGTAAGACAGACGAACTTAGGACCTTAATGCTTACGCAGAATTTTGATGTGGTTGAGGTGACAGAGACTTGGTTGAAAGAAGGACAGGACTGGCAGCTGAATATTCCAGGGTATAAGTGTTTTAGGCGCGACTGAGGAGGGGCTAGAAGAGGTGGGGGAGTAGCAATTCTGGTTGGGGAGCATATTACAGCAGTACCGAGGGTGGACAATTTAGAAGGGTCATGTAACGAGTCACTGTGTGTGGAGCTCAGAAACAGGAAGGGTGCAGTCACTATGCTGGGGGTATACTACAGGCCTCCCAACAGCCCACGGGAAGTGGAGGAATGGATATGTAAGGAGATTCTGGATAGATGCAGAAAAAATAGGTTTGTTATAGTGGGAGACTTTAATTTCCCTTGTATACACTGGAAATCGCTTAGGGCTGGGGGTCTGGATGGGGAGGAATTTATAAAATGCGTAAGGAAGGTTCTTTGGAACAGTCTGTAGACAGCCCGACTAGAGAGGGGGCTATACTGGACCTAGTACTAGGGAATGAGCCCGGTCAGTTCATCAAAGTTTCAGTAGGGGAACATGTGGCAAATAGTGACCACAATTCTGTGAACTTTAGGATAGTAATGGACAAGGATGAGTGTTGTCCTGTGGGTAAGGTGCTGAATTGGGGGAAGGCTAACTACAGCCGGATTAGGCAGGAATTAGAGGCCGTTGATTGGGAGAGGCTATTTGAAGGTAAGTCCACGTCTGGCATGTGGGAGTCTTTTGAGGAACAGTTGATGGGGCTGCAGGACGGGCATGTGTAAAAAGGAAGGATAGGAAAGGTAGGATTCGAGAGCCGTGGATAACCAGTGAAATTGAGGATCTGATCAAAAAGAAAAGAGAGGCGTACGTTAGGTCCAGGCAACCGAAAACAGATGGAGCACTGGAGGAATACAGAGAGAGTAGGAAAGGGATTTAATGGGATTGGGAGTTACAGATAGTTCTATGGCCTGGTAGGTATGGATATGATCAACGCAACCTGTGGGCCGAAGGGCCTGTTTGTGCTGTAGTGTTCTATGTTCTAACTCAAATGGGGAGTTAGAAAGGCAAAAAGAGGTCACAAAATGTTCTTGCAGATAAAATTAAGGAGAATCCTCAGGCATTTTATTCATATGTTAGGAGCAAAAGAGTTGTCAGGGAAAAAAAACAGACCTCTCAGGGACAAAGGAGGGGAATTATGCTTAGAACCCAAGGGAATAGGGGAGATCCTAAATGAATACTTCACATCAGTATTCACAAAGGAGAGGGACATGTTGACTGGGAGTGTCTCAGAGGGAGGTGTTGACCCGTTAGAGAAAATCTCAATTACAACGGAGGAAGTGTTAGGTTTTTTAGGGAACATTAAAACTGACAAATCCCCAGGGCCTGATGGCATCTATCCTAGACTGCTCAGGGAGATGAGAGATGAAATTGCTGGGCCTCTGATGGAAATCTTTGTTTCTTCATTGGACACAGGTGAGGTCCCAGAGGATTGGAGGATAGCAAATGTGGTACCGCTATTTAAGAAGGGTAGTAGGGATAACCTGGGCAATTATAGGCCGGTGAGCTTGATGTCCGTGGTAGGGATATTGTTGGAGAAGATTCTTAGAGATAGGATGTATGAGCATTTAGGATGGAGCAATCTCATTAGTGACAGACAGCATGGCTTTGTAACAGGGAGGTCGTGCCTCACAAATTTGGTGGAGTTTTTTGAGGAGGTGACAAAAACGGTTGACAAAGGAAGGGCCGTGGATGTTGTCTATATGGATTTCAGTAAGGCGTTTGACAAAGTCCCTCATGGTAGGTTGGTTAAGAAGTTGAGGCTCATGGGATACAAGGAGAGGTGGCTAGATGGGTAGAGAACTGGCTTGGCCACAGGAGACAGAGGGTAGCAGTCAAAGGGTCTTTTTACCGGCTGGACGTCAGTGACCAGTGGTGTTCTGCAGGGCTCTGTACTGGGACCTCTGCTATTTGTGATATATAGAAATGATTTGGAAGAAGGTGTAACTGATGTTATCAGCAAGTTTGCAGATGACACAAAGATGGCTGGACTTGCTGATAGCAGTGAACATTGTCGAACAATGCAGCAGGATATAGATAAGCTGGAAAATTGGGCGGAGAAATGGCAAATGGAATTTAATCCAGATAAATGCAAGGTGATGCATTTTGGAAGAACTAATGTAGCGGGGAGCTATACAATAAATGGCAGAACCATCAAGAGTATAGAGACACAGAGGGACCTATGTGTGCAAGTCTACAAATCCCTGAAGGTGGCAGTACAGGTGGAGAAGGTGGTGAAGAAGGCATATGGTATACTTGCCTTTATAGAACGGGGTATAGAGTATAAAAGCTGGAGTCTGATGTTACAGCTCTATAGAACATTGGTTAGGCCACATTTGGAGTACTGCGTCCAGTTCTGGACCAGAAGGATGTGGAGGCTCTGGAGAGAGTGCAGGGAAGGTTTACCAGGATGTCGCCTGGTATGGAGGGTCTTAGCTATGAGGAGAGATTGGATCGACTGGGGTTGTTCTCCCTGGAAAGACGGAGAATGAGGGGAGACCTAACAGAGGTGTACAAAATGATGAAGGGTATAGATAGGGTGAACAGTGGGAAGCTTTTTCCCAGGTTGGAGGTGACGAACATGAGGGGTCACAGGCTCAAGGTGAGGGGGGCGAGGTATAACTCTGATATCAGAGGGAGGTTTTTACGCAGAGGGTGGTGGGGGTCTGGAATGTGCTGCCAAGCAGGGTGGTGGAGGCAGACATGCTGGCATCGTTTAAGAATTACCCGGATAGTCACATGAGCAGACTGGGAATGGAGGGGTACAAACAAATGGTCTAGTTGGACCAATGAGCGGTGCAGGCTTGGAGGGCCAAAGGGCCTGTTTCCTGTGCTGTATTGTTCTTTCTTTTTGAAGTATAAGATGATGAATGGGATGGATAGGATAGAGGTGGAGAGACTCTTCCCGCTCAGAAAGGATAGTAGGACTAGGGGGCACAGCCTCAAGATAAAGGGGGGGCAGTTTAGAACGGAGTTGAGGAGGAACTTCTTCACTCAAAGGGTGGTGAATCTCTGGAATTCTCTGCCCGTTGAAGTGGTGGAGGCTGCCTCGCTAAATATTTTTAAGAAGCGGGTTGATGGGTTTTTGATAAGAAAGGGGATTAAGGGTTATGGGGAGAGGGCGGGAATGTGGAACTGAGCCACAACAGATCAGCCATGATCTTATTGAATGGCGGGGCAGGCTCGAAGGGCTAGTTGGCCTACTCCTGCTCCTATTTCTTATGTTCTTATTAAGGCAAGCGCGTTTGGTCCATGTACTGTCTTGGTGTCACTGAAGAAGCCCCGGTTGTTGTGCTCAGTGAGGAGTTGTAGATTTTTAGCTTTCTCAGTCCACCATTAGTTCTTGATTTCCCTCGTTCATCTTTGTACCTCCCCCTTTGCCGACTGGTGAGTTCTCCTCTTTGCTTTGCCGGTTGTCATTTTGCCAGGCATGGAGAGCTTTCTTCTTCTTGTTGTTGAGGTATTGGATGAAGTGGTCGTTCTCATCAAACTGGGCTTGGTGTTTCCTGGTCTTGTAGCTGATAGTTTCTTCACAGCTGAGATAATAGCTATTTTCAGCTCTTTCCAGTTATTCTCCACTCCATTAGAATAAACACTTTGTAGACACTTTTGGAAATACACTCGGCTTGGCTCTTGAAGCCTCCTTTTTCTGAGCTGTTCATCGGCAGATACACAGTCCAGTTCCAGTGACAAGGGAACCGTGATGATTGGGGATCACCCTACTGCTGAACTCTTCATCTCCATCACAGCTGTTGATACGAGTATCTTCTGCATGGTCCACAATTGAGGATTTGTTTTGGTTTGCGCTTTATGGTTCTTCCCCTCTGATCTTACTGTCAGGAGTATAAAACTGCCAAGGGCATTGCTCTTCGGATCAACAGAACTTTCAAGCCTTCCTACTCAGGCAAAGTGACAATCCAAGGAAAGGTGTTTGATGAATAACAGGTAAGTGCTTGAGGTCTGTTCCAGTCCTAAGGTTTAAAATAGTATATAATGGTGGTAAAGTTTTTTTATGTATTCATTCATGCGATATGGGTAATCCTGGCTGGCCAGCATTTATTGTCCATTCCTAATTGCCTGAGGGCAGTTGAGAGTAAACCACGTTGCTGTGGTCTGGAGTCACATGTAGGCCAGACAAGATAAGGATGGCAGATTTCCTTCACTAAACAACATTATTAAACCAGATGGGTTTTTCCGACAATCAACAATGGTTTCATGACCATCAGTAGATTCTCAATTCCAAATATTCTTTATTGAATTCAAATCTCACCATCTGGTGTGGTGGGATTCGAACCTGGGTCTTTAGAATATTAGTTGAGTTTCTGGATTAATAGTCTAGCAATAATATCACTAGGCCATTGCCTCCCCAAGTAGTAAAATATATTATAAAAGGAAAATAAGCGAATAATTAAACACATTGAGGATGATAGGTGAGGTGATGTGTTAAGACTGTAGTGATCAAATGATTTTTCCACATCATTTGTAGTGAGCAATTTTCCTCATAGATCAGACAGAAGTCTAGATGTGAGCTCACGGTCGGTGGCTTTTCCCACTAAAGCCCACTTTTCCCACTTAAGACTGCAGCTCATGGGAGCTCTTGGATGTCAGCATGATCCAGTGTAAACACATTTGCGGTTCAAGGAGTTTTGGCTCAGTCATTGAGTGGAGGCTGACCTGTAGAACTGCAACACGTCTGGGAAAAGCAAAGTTATCTGGATGTTTTGTACCAGAATGCAGTCACACCATTTCAGATAGTCTTCTGATTTGATCAGAGTAAGGGACAGCGGTATGTGATTGCAAGTGAGGCAAGTAAGTGGACCCAGACAGCCTCAGACTTCATAATTGTCCAACAGATTTGAGGTTCTTTCAACTTGTCTGGGTGAAACTGGGGGCTGCAGGGTGGCTCAGCAGACTGACAATAGCATCATGCTACAAGAAGCCATTCAAGTAGGAGGAGCAAATTGGAATGTTATAGCAGACAGTATCGTCTGAATAATTGACACTGTTCTCTGCAGTAATGAGTGAGAGTCGAGGCAGCTGTGTTGCCTGCCCAGTGCCAGGGTTCAGGAAACCTGCTTAGGACTGGAAAGGAATTAGCAGTAGGAAGGGAAAGATCCCTCATGTGGTCCAGGTAAGTACAAATGACATAGATAGAACTAGGAAAGCAATTCTGCGTAAAAAGTATGAGAAACTAGGCATTAAATTGAAAAGCAGAACCTCAAAGGTAATAATCTCTGGATTATTACATGAGCTACATGCAAATTGGCACTAAATTAGTGAGATGAATACATGATTCAAAAACTGGTGCGGGGAGAAGTGAGTTTCCATTCATGGGGCACTGACACCAGTACTGGGGAATGTGGGATCTGTACCATTAGAATGATCTACATCTGAACTGTGCTGGGAGCAGTGTGCTAGTGAGCTACATAATAGGGGAAGTAGTGAGGGCTTTAAACTAAATAGTGGGGGCAATGGATCAAATTTAAAAAGATGTGGTAAATCAAACAGAAAAGGCAAGAGGTAATGTGGGAAATGATAAACAGACTGTGGTAGGAAGGGAGAGAGGACAGCGAATACAAATTCTTATAATTAATTTTATGGGATGTAAGCGTCGCTGGATACGACAGCATTTATTGCCCATCCCAATTGCCCTTGAGAATGTGGTGGTGAACTGCCTTCACAAAATGTTGCAGTCCCTGTGGTGTAGGTACACCCAGTGTGCTATTAGGGAGGGAATTCCAGGGTTTTGATCCTGGAGGTGGAGAAATGGCGATGTATTTCCAAGTTAGGATGGTGAATAACCTGTGGTGATGGTGTTCCTATGTGTCAACTGCCTTTGTCCTTCCCGATGGCACTTGTCTTGTCTTGGAAGGTGCTGCCTAAGGAATCTTAGTGAGTTCCTGCAGTGCATCTTGTCGATGGTACACAAGGCTGTCACTGTTCATCAGTAGTGGAGGGAGTGAATGTTTGTGGAAGGGGAGCCAGTCAAGTGGGGCTGCTTTGTTTCTGGAGGGTCTCAAGCTTCTTGTTGTTGGAGCTGCACTCACCCAGACAAGTGGAGAGTATGCCATTTGATTTCTTATTGTCAGATGTATTAGTAAACACAGTAAAAAGTATTGTTTCTTGTGGGTTATACAAAGCATATCATTCATAGAGACAGAAAGAAGAGAGTGCAGAATGTAGTGTTACAGTCATAGCTATGGTGTAGAGAAAGATCAACTTAATGCGAAGTAGGTCCATTCAAAAGTCTGATGGCAGCAGGGAAGAAGCTATGCTTGAATTGATTGGTACGTACCTCAGACTTCAGTATCTTTTTCCAACGGAAGAAGGTAGAAGAGAGTATGCCGGGGTGTGGGGTGCTTTGCCTTGTAGATGGTGGACAGGCTTTAGGAGTTAGGAATTAAGTTACTCGCTGCAAGATTCCTAGCCTCTGACCTGCCACAGTATTTATAAGACAAATCTAATTTAATTTATGGTGAATGGTAACCCCCCTGATGCTGATACTGGGGATTCAGGATGGTAATGCCATTGAATATCGAAAGTCGATGATTAGATTCTCTCATGTTGAAGATTATCACCTCAGAGTAAATCAACAGATAAGGAAAGAAATTACATAAGTAAATTAAATAAGGAAAAAAATAAAGGCTCTAATGTAACATTCCAAGCAAAAGAGATGAACTGATTACACAAATAGAAATAAATGAGTACAATCTGATAGCCATTTCAGAGACTTGGCTGCAGGAAGACATAGATTGGGACCTGAATATTGAAGGATACTTGACATTTAGGAAGCACAGGCAACTAGGAAAAGGATGATGGGTGATTCTGATAATTAATGATGGTATCAGCACATGAGAGAGGGTTGCCCCAAGTTCAGGAAACCAGGATGTAGAAACAGTTTGAATGGAGATGAGAAAGATGAAGGCAAGAACTCATTTTGAGAATGGTGTACAGGCTCCCTAACAATAACCAGGCAGTAGGATGGAGTATAAAGGAAGAAATAATGGGAGTATGTCAGAAAGATATAGCAATAATAGTGGTACCATTGTTCAAGAAGATAGGAAAGGATAAACCAGAAAACTACAGGCTAGTCAGTAGTTTTCTGGTTTATCAGGGAGGCTAGGGAGGAGATTGCAGAGCCTTTGGCTTTGATCTTCATGTCGTCATTGGCTTCAGGTATAGTGCCGGAAGACTGGAGAATAGCAAATGTTGTCCCCTTGTTCAAGAAGGGGAGTAGAGACCATCCTGGGAATTATAGACCAGTGAGCCTTACTTCTGTTGTGGGCAAAGTTTTGGAAAGAATTATAAGGGATAGGATTTATAATCATCTAGAGGGAAATAAATTGATTAGGGATAGTCAACACGGTTTTGTGAAGGGTAGGTCGTGCCTCACAAACCTTATCGAGTTTTTTGAAAAGGTGACCAAAGAGGTGGATAAGGGTAAGGCAGTTGACACTTTTAGCAAAGCGTTTGATAAGGTTCCCCATGGTAGGCTATTGCAGAAAATGCAGTTGCATGGAATTGAGAGTGATTTAGCAGTTTGGATCAGGAATTGGCTAGCTGATAGAAGACAGAGGGTGGTAGTTGATGGGAAATATTCAACCTGGAGTTCAGTTACAAGTGGTGTACCTCAAGGATCTATTTTGGGGCCACTGCTATTTGTCATTTTTATAAATGACCTAGATGAGAGTGTGGAAGGATGGATTAGTAAATTTGCTGACAACACCAAAGTTGGAGGAGTTGTAGACAGTGAGGATGGATGTTACAGTTTGCAGAGGGACATAGATAAGCTGCAGAGCTGGGCCGAGAGGTGGCAGATGGAGTTTAGTTTGGAAAAGTGTGAGGTGATTCACTTTGGTAAGAATAACAGGAGTACAGAATATAGGGCTAATGGAAGGACTCTTAGTAGTGTTGACAAGCAGAGAGATCTCAGGGTACATGTGCATAGCTCCCTGAAAGTTGGCACCCAGGTTGATAAGGTTGGTAAGAAGGCGTACAGTGTGTTAGCTTTTATTGGTAGAGGCATTGAATTTCGGAGCTGTGAGGTCATGTTACAACTGTACAAAACTCTGGTGCGGCTGCACTTGGAGTATTGCGTACAGTTCTGGTTGCCACATTATAAGAAAGATGTGGAGGCATTGGAAAGGGTGCAGAGGAGGTTTACCAGGATGTTGCCTGGTATGATGGGAAGGTCTTATGAGGAAAGGCTGAGTGACTTGAGGTTATTTTCATTGGAGAGAAGAAGGTTACGAGGTGACCTGATTGAGGCATACAAGATGATCAAAGGGTTGGATAGGGTGGACAGTGAGAGCCTTTTACCTTGGATGGTGATGGTTAACACGAGGGGACATAGTTTTAAATTAAGGGGTGGTAATTATAGGACGGATGTCAGAGGTGGGTTCTTTACTCAGAGGGTAGTAAGGGCGTGGAATGCCCTGCCTGCATCAGTTGTGGACTCGCCAACTTTAAGGGCGTTCAGATGGTCAGTGGATAGGCATATGGTTAACACTGGAATAGTTTAGGTTAGAGGGTCATTAGATTGGTTCCAGTGGTCGGCGCAACATCGAGGGCCGAAGGGCCTGTACTGCGCTGTAATGTTCTATGTTCTAACCTCAGTGGTGGGGAAACTATTGGAAGCTATTCTGAAAGACAGAATTAGTCTACATTTAGAGAGGCAGAGATTAATCAAGAACAGTCAGCATAGTTTTAGGGGAGGTCATAGCCAATCAAATTTTCAAAAAAGTGAAATTTTCAAAAAAGATGTGTAGATGAGGGCAATGCATTTTACAAAGTCTTCTTGGACTTCAGCAAGACTTTTGACAAAGTCCCAGATGGGAGATTGATGGCAAAGGTAAGAGTCCATGGGATCCAAGGAACGTTGTCAAATTGGATTCAGAATTGGCCGAGTAACAGGAAGCAGAGGGTAATGCTCACTGGAAGTTTTTCAGACTGGAAGACTATTGTTTGGGATATCGCAGGGAGCAGCGTTGGGACCTTGCTGTCTGTGGTTTCTACAAATGAATTAGATTTGAATGTAGGAGGGCTGGTCAGTAAGTTCACAGATGATGGGAAAATTGGTAAGGTGGTAAATAGGAGGATAGCCTAAGATTAAAGGACAATATGGATGGATTGATTAGTGGCAAATGGATTTCAATCTGAATAAGTGTGAGATGATGTACTTGGGTAGGTCAAGCAAGACAAGGGAATACACGATGAATGAAAGGACCCTGGGAACCACCGAGGATCAGAGGGGCCTTGGTGTGTATATATACACCAGTCCCTTAAGGTTGCAGAACAGGTGGGTAAAGTGGTTACAATGGGATATGATATATTTTCCTTTATTAGCTGAGGCATAAAATTTAAGAATAGGGTGGTTAAGTACAAATATTTAAAATGTTGGTTCGGCCACAACTGGAGTACTGTGTGCAGTTCTGGAATCCACATTATAGGAGGAATGTGATAACACTGGAAAG
The DNA here is from genome assembly GCF_965287045.1 of Carcharhinus amblyrhynchos. Classification (NCBI taxonomy): domain Eukaryota; kingdom Metazoa; phylum Chordata; class Chondrichthyes; order Carcharhiniformes; family Carcharhinidae; genus Carcharhinus; species Carcharhinus amblyrhynchos. The sequence goes on along the minus strand of NC_137334.1, from coordinate 97,044,863 downwards.
GGTGCACAGATTTACCAGGATGTTGCCAGGCTGGAGATTTTTAATTATGAAGAGAGATTGGTTAAGAACAAAGAAAATTACAGCACATGAAAAGGCCCTTTGACCCTGCAAGCCTGCACTGCCCAACTGAACTAAAACTCCATATCCTACCGGGGTTATTATCCTTGGAGCAGAGGAGACTGAGGAGGGGACATGATTTGAGATGTATAAAATGACAAAGGGCACAGATAGACAGGAAGAAACTTTTCCCCTACGTGCAGTGATCAATGACCATTGGGCAGAGATTTAAGGCAAGGAGCAGGCAGTTTTGAGGGGATGAGAGGAACATCTTTTCTGCCCAAAGGGTGATGGGAGTCTGGAACTCATTGCCTAAAAGGGTGGTGGAGACAGAGACCCTCGTAATATTTAAGGAGTATTTAGATGCGCACTTGCGATATCAAGGCACACAAGGCTATGAGCCAAATAATGGAAAATGGGATTTGAAAAGTTGGATGATTTGTCTTTATCGGCACAGACTCAATGGACAAAAAGCTTTTTTCTCAATGACTGTATAAAATTGGGGATTTTAATCTGCTTGGAGATTGGGAAAATCAGATGGGCAAAGATAGCCTAGATGAGGAAGTCATAGAATGTTTTCAGGATAGTTTCTTAGAATAGCATGTTCTGGCAACCAGAGAGCAGGCTATACTAGACCTGGCACTGTGCAATGAAATGGGATTAATTTCCTCATGGCGAAAGTACCCCTGTACAGCAGTGGTCACAATATGATGAAGAGGGGGTCCTAGATTTGTATTTTAGAATTAAAGGCTTTTTTTAAATTTAAGAACATAAGAACATAAGAAATAGGAGCAGGAGTAGGCCATCTAGCCCTTCGAGCCTGCCCCGCCATTCAATAAGATCATGGCTGATCTGTTGTGGCTCAGTTCCACTTTCCCGCCCTCTCCCCATAACCCTTAATCCCCTCTCTTATCAAAAACCCATCAACCCGCTTCTTAAAAATATTTAGCGAGGCAGCCTCCACCACTTCAACGGGCAGAGAATTCCAGAGATTCACCACCCTTTGAGTGAAGAAGTTCCTCCTCAACTCCGTTCTAAACCGCCTCCCCTTTATCTTGAGGCTGTGCCCCCTAGTCCTACTGTCTTTTTTGAGCGGGAAGAGTCTCTCCACCTCTATCCTATCCATCCCATTCATCATCTTATACGTCTCAATGAGATCTCCCCTCATTCTTCTAAACTCTAGCGAGTACAAGCCTAGTTTATTCAGCCTCTCCTCATAGCTCAACCCCCTCAACTCCGGTATCAGCCTAGTAAACCTCCTCTGCACTCCCTCCAGGGCCAAAATATCCTTGCGCAGGTGCGGCGCCCAAAACTGCACACAGTACTCCAGCTGCGGCCTCACCAATGCCCTATACAGCTGCAGCAAGACCTCCCTACTTTTATATTCAGTCCCCCTCGCTATGAATTTCTTCATGGGATATGGGCATCGCTGGCTGGCCAGCATTTATTGCCTATTCCTGATTGTCCTTCGAGGGCAGTTGAGAGCCAATCACAATTATGAGGACTTAAAGGCACAGCTAGGTAAAGTGAACTGGCAGGTTAGGTTAAGGAATAGGTTGTATGAGAGAAGCATATTTCTATGTTTTTGTGATTATGTTTTCTGTGCAGTTTTTTAAAAAATGTACATGTATCCAGGGTTAATTAAACAGGGGGAAAGTTACTAGAGATTTGATCGCTGGAATTCTAGCATCCCACCTGCCACAGAACTAGAGCAGGCGAGGAGTGGACAATGGAAATATCCATTGATCCAGGCAAGAATTTCCAGTCTCATTCGAACGAGGCCATAAAATCCCACCTATTAGGTTTTAGTTACAAATAAATGGATTGGATATGAGATTTGCATTGTGAGATAAATAGAGAAATTGGTTTTTCAGCTGTTGAATTTCAAAAGGGAGTTCATAGGTAACAATTGCATCGTACAGGAGTTTCAAGTAACAGAGGAAGGTATATTGAATTTTATTGACCCAAAAATAGAAGCAAAATGAAAAGCATGGAAGATATTTCTATTTGGAGAAGCTAAGTTCAAAGAGATGTTTAAGGACAATGCAACCTGAGGCAAAATGAGAAAAAGATTAGGGAAAGGGATGTCTTGGTTGCATTGCTGTGGGGATAAGTCCTGAAGAGCAGCTCCTTTGTGTAGGATGTTGAGAAGCTGTGAAAGTTTTGAACTGGAAGCAGACACCTAAGTAAGGAGAGTGTTTGTTTGAGGAAACAATTTGTTTCTGAACCTCCTTTTGGAATTCCGCATCAGAGTGGAAGAGTTTGAGAAGCCATGAGGTTTATCTTTAAGATGTCAACAATTCCTTGGTTTGGATAATGTTTAAATTTTTATGGTTAAATATCTTTTAAGGGGGTTGTTGCCAAAAACATAGTTTAATTGCATAGCATGTTTTTTGGGGATTGTTCTGTTTTTTACCCCCAAGATGGCACTGGAGCAAGACTTCTTTCAAGCTGTGCCCAGCAAACCTTCTAATTCTACCTTTTACTCTCATTCTGCACTTCTAAAACTTCATTCTAACTCTTTTAAACTCTAATAATGCTCGAATTCTTTACACTCAAGCTATGACTGTACACTACATTCTGCACTTTTGTTTCCTGCCCTATATACGGTATGCTGTCTTATAGCACGCTAGAAACAATACTTTTCACTGTATCCCTCTCACCATAACCCTTAATTCCTTTACTGATCAAAAATCTATCTTTGCCTTAAAAACATTCAATGAGGTAGCCTCAACTGCTTCAGTGGGCAGGGAATTTCACAGATTCTAAACCCTTTGGGTGAAAAAGTTCCTCCACAACTCAGTCCTAAATCTGCTCCCCCTTATTTTGAGACTATGCCCATAGTTCTAGTTTCAGCTTCCAGTGGAAATAACCTCCCTGTTTCTATCTTATCTATTCCCTTCAGAATTTTACATGTTTCTATGAGACCACCCCTCCATTTTTCTAAATTCTAATGAGTATAGTCCCAGTCTACTCAGTCTCTCCTCATAAGCCAACCCTCTCAACTCCGGAATCAACGTAGTGAATCTCCTCTGCACTCCCTCCAGTGCCAGTATATTCTTTCTCAAGTAAGGAGATCAAAAGTGTACACAGTACTCCATGTGTGGCCTCACCAGCACTTTATGCAGCTCCAATAGACCCTCCCTGTTTTTAAACTCCATCCCTTTAGCAATGATTTTGATTTGCATTCTTAATTACCTGTTGTATCTGTAAACCAACTTTTCGTGATTCATGCTCAAGGTCACCACGGACCCTCTACTAAGAAGCATGCTGCATTTTTTTTAATGATTTAAATAATAGTCCACTTTGCTGTTATTCCTTTTAAAATGGATGACCTCACGTTCACCAACATTGTAATGCATCTGCCAGACCCTTGCCCAGTCACTTGAACTACCTATATCCCTTTGCAGATGTTCAGTGTCCTCTGCACACTTCACTTTGCCACACATAGAAATCATAGAATCCCTACAGTGCAGAAGGCGGCCATTTGGCCCATCAACTCTGCACCAACCACAATCCCACACTGGCCCTAGTCCCTTAATATTTTATATTTACCCTGCTAATTCCCCTTGACACTAGTGTCAATTTAGCATGGCCAATCAACCTAACCTGCACGTCTTTGGACTGTGGGAGGAAATCGGAGCACCTGGAGGAAACCCATGGAGACATGGGGAGAATGTGCAAACTGCACACAGACAATGACCCAAGGTGGGAATTGAATCTGGGTCCTTGATGCTGTGAATGAGCAGTGCTAACCACTGTGCTGCCATACTGCCCATTGACACTCATTTAGTGTCATCTGTGAACTTTGACACACTACACTTGATCCCCAAATCATCTATGTAAATCATAAACAATTGCGGTCCCAACACTGATCCCTGAGACACACCACTAGTCATTGATCGCCAACCAGAAAAACACCTATTTATCCCCACGCTTTGCTTTCTGTTAGGTAACCAATCCTCTAGCCATGCTAATACATTACCCGTAACACTGTACACCTTTATTCATGCATTCCATTAGCCTTCTTGATTATTTTCTGCACCTGTACGTGGCATTTTAAAGATCTATGCACCTGAACCCCAAGTCACTTTATTCATCCATTGTATTTATTATACCTCTGATAAAGTACTCTGATCTATCCTTTTTTGATCCAAAATGAATAACCTCACGCTTTCTTAGATTGAAATCTATCTGTCACAATTTTGCTCATTCTCCTAGTCTATCAATATTCCTTTGTAATATCATCTACACTGTCCACAATATCACCTAACTTTGTGTCAGCAGCAAATTTAGATGTATGACTTTCTGTGCCATTATCCATGTGGTTAATAAATGTGGTCAGTTCCTTGTGGGACACCACTGGTCGTGTCCTGCTAATTTGAGTAGCGTCCCATTGTCCGTTTCTGTCGACTGCCATTCAACCAATTTCCCAGCCATGTCAGTAATTTGCCCTCAATTCCATGGGTTTCTACCTTGGTTAACAGTCTCTTAGGTGGGACTTTATCAAATGCCTCTAAAAGTCTATATAAACAACATCCATAGATATTCCTCTGTTCACTACCTGAGTCACCTCTTCAAAAAATTCAATGAAGATTGTTAGACTTGACCTACTGTGATGAATCCAGGTTGGCTATCCCTGATTATCAGAAAATTTAAGGTGCTCAATTACCCTATCCTTGACTATAAACTCCAACAATCCCCCCACTACAGATATTTGACTAACTGGTCTGTAATTCCCTGGATATCCTCTTGTTTTCACTTCTTAGGAAGCGGAGTTCTTAAAAAAACGGAGTGACATGAGCAATTTTCCAATCCAGAGGGACGACTCCTGAATCTAGGGAACTCTGAAAGATTATCATTTGGACATCTACAATTTGTTCCCCTGCTTCCTTTCATACCCTCAGACAGAAACCGTCAGCCCCTGAAGATGTGCCACTCTGTAGTTACATTAATTTCCTCATTATTGATGTTTTACTTATGTCAGCTATATTTAATCCTTGTCCACAATCCACTATTAATTTCCTCTGGATTTCTGGCAAGCTATCCTCCTTTTCTACTGCAAATACTGAGGCAAAGTAATTATTTAATAGTCTGCCATTTTGCCATGGACATTAACAAATATTCCCACTGCCAGTCTTTAGTGGGTCAGCGTTGCTCCTAACCACCCACTTTCCTTTTATTTAACTTTTGTCTTATTGATTTTGATGTCCCTTGCAAGTTTTCTTTCATAGACCCTTTAGTAGCTCTTTTAAGCTGCTTTGTGGCCCTTTGATGGTTTTCACACCTTTCCCATTCTATCAGATCTGTGCTGTTTTTGCATTTTTGTAAGTTATACTTGCCTAGTACATCTTCTTTAAATCTTGTCCCTCGCACCTTAAACCTATGCCCCTTAATAATTGACACTTCCACCCTGGTAATAAGCTTCTGACTATCCACTCTGTCCATGTCCCTCATAATCTTGTAGACTTCTTTCAGGTTGCCCCTCAACCTCCATCATTCCAGTGAGAACAAGTTTCTCCAACCTCTCCTCATAGCTAATGCCCTCCATACCAGGCAACATCCTGGTAAATCTTTTATGTACCCTCTCCAAAGTCTCCACATCCTTCTGGTAGTGTGGCGACCAGAATTGAATTCTATATTCCAAATGCGGCCTAGCTAAGGTTCTATAAAGCTGCAACATGACTTGTCAATTTTTAAAGTTAATGCTCCAGCCAATGAAGGCAAGCATGCCGTATGCCTTCTTGACTACCTTCTCCACCTGCGTTGCCACTTTTGGTGATCTGTGTACTTATACGCCCAGATCTCTCTGCCTATCGATATTCTTCAGGGTTCTGCCATTTACTGTATACTTCCCATCTGTATTAGACCTTCCAAAATGCATTGCTTCACATTTGTCTTCATAGTCTTCAATAGGTTACCTGTAAGCCTTTATTGAAAAAAAGTAAACCAATTTACAATAAAAACAGAAAAGGCTGGATAAATACAGCAGGTCTGGTAGCATCTGTGGACAGAGAAACAAGAGTTAATGTTTCAAGTCTGTATCATTCTTCTTCAGAAACATTGATGCATCTACAGTTAGGGGAAAGGCTAGGAACTAACTACATGCTTAGTTCTTGAACAATCTCTGCTCAACACCACACTGGCCCTGGATTTAGGTCATGTGCTATTTTATACCGATGTGGGAGCAGTACTGTACTGTCAGTACTACACAGAACATAGAAGAGTGCAGCAAAGGAACAGGCCCTTTTGGTCCTCCAACAGTGCGCTGATCACGTTTACCCATCTAGACCAACTGCTTATATCCTTCTATTCCCCATTTGTTCATATGGCTATCAAGATAATTCTTAAATGTGGCTAATGTAACTGCTTCAACCACCTCACTTGGCATTCTAGGCCCCCACCACCCACTGTGTAAAAAAACTTCCCATGCACATCTCCACTGAACCTTTTCCCGTTAATTTTTCCCTACTTACATGACCTTCCCAAGTGCACTCCTTCAGTACTGGAGGATGCGACTAGGATGCTACTGGGACTTGATGGATTGAGTAATAAGGAGAGGCTGAATAGACTGGGACTTATTTCTCTGGAGCATAGGAGGCTGAGGGGTGACGTTATAGGAGGTCCATAAAATAATGAGGGGCACAGACAAGGTAGATAGTCAATATTTTTTCCCCAAAGAAAGGGGAATCTAAAACTAGAGGGCATAGTTTAAGGTGAGAGGGGAAAGATACAAAAGTGTCCAGAGGGGCAATTTTTTCAGAGGGTGATGAGTGTCTGGAACAAGCTGCCAGAGGGAGTAGTAGAGGCAGGTACAATTTTATCTTTTAAAAAGCACTTAGACAGTCCCATGGGTAAGATGGGTAGAGAGGAATATAGGCAAATGTGGGCAATTGGGATTAGCTTAGGGGTTTAAAAAAAATAAGGGCGGCATGGACAAGTTGGGCCGAAGGGCTTGTTTCATGCTGTAAACCTCTACGACTCTACCGACCCTCTGACAGTGCGGCGCTCCCTCGGCACCGACCCTCTGACAGTGCGGCGCTCCCTCGGCACCGACCCTCTGACAGTGCGGCGCTCCCTCGGCACCGACCCTCTGACAGTGCGGCGCTCCCTCGGCACCGACCCTCTGACAGTGCGGCGCTCCCTCGGCACCGACCCTCTGACAGTGCGGCGCTCCCTCGGCACCGACCCTCTGACAGTGCGGCGCTCCCTCGGCACCGACCCTCTGACAGTGCGGCGCTCCCTCGGCACCGACCCTCTGACAGTGCGGCGCTCCCTCGGCACCGACCCTCTGACAGTGCGGCGCTCCCTCGGCACCGACCCTCTGACAGTGCGGCGCTCCCTCGGCACCGACCCTCTGACAGTGCGGCGCTCCCTCGGCACCGACCCTCTGACAGTGCGGCGCTCCCTCGGCACCGACCCTCTGACAGTGCGGCGCTCCCTCGGCACCGACCCTCTGACAGTGCGGCGCTCCCTCGGCACCGACCCTCTGACAGTGCGGCGCTCCCTCGGCACCGACCCTCTGACAGTGCGGCGCTCCCTCGGCACCGACCCTCTGACAGTGCGGCGCTCCCTCGGCACCGACCCTCTGACAGTGCGGCGCTCCCTCGGCACCGACCCTCTGACAGTGCGGCGCTCCCTCGGCACCGACCCTCTGACAGTGCGGCGCTCCCTCGGCACCGACCCTCTGACAGTGCGGCGCTCCCTCGGCACCGACCCTCTGACAGTGCGGCGCTCCCTCGGCACCGACCCTCTGACAGTGCGGCGCTCCCTCGGCACCGACCCTCTGACAGTGCGGCGCTCCCTCGGCACCGACCCTCTGACAGTGCGGCGCTCCCTCGGCACCGACCCTCTGACAGTGCGGCGCTCCCTCGGCACCGACCCTCTGACAGTGCGGCGCTCCCTCGGCACCGACCCTCTGACAGTGCGGCGCTCCCTCGGCACCGACCCTCTGACAGTGCGGCGCTCCCTCGGCACCGACCCTCTGACAGTGCGGCGCTCCCTCGGCACCGACCCTCTGACAGTGCGGCGCTCCCTCGGCACCGACCCTCTGACAGTGCGGCGCTCCCTCGGCACCGACCCTCTGACAGTGCGGCGCTCCCTCGGCACCGACCCTCTGACAGTGCGGCGCTCCCTCGGCACCGACCCTCTGACAGTGCGGCGCTCCCTCGGCACCGACCCTCTGACAGTGCGGCGCTCCCTCGGCACCGACCCTCTGACAGTGCGGCGCTCCCTCGGCACCGACCCTCTGACAGTGCGGCGCTCCCTCGGCACCGACCCTCTGACAGTGCGGCGCTCCCTCGGCACCGACCCTCTGACAGTGCGGCGCTCCCTCGGCACCGACCCTCTGACAGTGCGGCGCTCCCTCGGCACCGACCCTCTGACAGTGCGGCGCTCCCTCGGCACCGACCCTCTGACAGTGCGGCGCTCCCTCGGCACCGACCCTCTGACAGTGCGGCGCTCCCTCGGCACCGACCCTCTGACAGTGCGGCGCTCCCTCGGCACCGACCCTCTGACAGTGCGGCGCTCCCTCGGCACCGACCCTCTGACAGTGCGGCGCTCCCTCGGCACCGACCCTCTGACAGTGCGGCGCTCCCTCGGCACCGACCCTCTGACAGTGCGGCGCTCCCTCGGCACCGACCCTCTGACAGTGCGGCGCTCCCTCGGCACCGACCCTCTGACAGTGCGGCGCTCCCTCGGCACCGACCCTCTGACAGTGCGGCGCTCCCTCGGCACCGACCCTCTGACAGTGCGGCGCTCCCTCGGCACCGACCCTCTGACAGTGCGGCGCTCCCTCGGCACCGACCCTCTGACAGTGCGGCGCTCCCTCGGCACCGACCCTCTGACAGTGCGGCGCTCCCTCGGCACCGACCCTCTGACAGTGCGGCGCTCCCTCGGCACCGACCCTCTGACAGTGCGGCGCTCCCTCGGCACCGACCCTCTGACAGTGCGGCGCTCCCTCGGCACCGACCCTCTGACAGTGCGGCGCTCCCTCGGCACCGACCCTCTGACAGTGCGGCGCTCCCTCGGCACCGACCCTCTGACAGTGCGGCGCTCCCTCGGCACCGACCCTCTGACAGTGCGGCGCTCCCTCGGCACCGACCCTCTGACAGTGCGGCGCTCCCTCGGCACCGACCCTCTGACAGTGCGGCGCTCCCTCGGCACCGACCCTCTGACAGTGCGGCGCTCCCTCGGCACCGACCCTCTGACAGTGCGGCGCTCCCTCGGCACCGACCCTCTGACAGTGCGGCGCTCCCTCGGCACCGACCCTCTGACAGTGCGGCGCTCCCTCGGCACCGACCCTCTGACAGTGCGGCGCTCCCTCGGCACCGACCCTCTGACAGTGCGGCGCTCCCTCGGCACCGACCCTCTGACAGTGCGGCGCTCCCTCGGCACCGACCCTCTGACAGTGCGGCGCTCCCTCGGCACTGACCCTCTGACAGTGCGGCGCTCCCTCGGCACTGACCCTCTGACAGTGCGGCACTCCCTCGGCACTGACCCTCTGACAGTCTGACAGTGCGGCACTCCCTCGGCACTGACCCTCTGACAGTGCGGCACTCCCTCGGCACTGACCCTCTGACAGTGCGACACTCCCTCGGCACTGACCCTCTGACAGTGCGGCACTCCCTCAGCACTGACCCTCTGACAGTGCGGCACTCCCTCAGCACTGACCCTCTGACAGTGCGGCACTCCCTCAGCACTGACCCTCTGACAGTGCGGCACTCCCTCAGCACTGACCCTCTGACAGTGCGGCACTCCCTCAGCACTGACCCTCTGACAGTGCGGCACTCCCTCAGCACTGACCCTCTGACAGTGCGGCACTCCCTCAGCACTGACCCTCTGACAGTGCGGCACTCCCTCAGCACTGACCCTCTGACAGTGCGGCACTCCCTCAGCACTGACCCTCTGACAGTGCGGCACTCCCTCAGCACTGACCCCCTGACAGTGCGGCGCTCCCTCGGCACTGACCCTCTGACAGTCAGCACTGACCCTCTGACAGTGCGGCACTCCCTCAGCACTGACCCTCTGACAGTGCGGCGCTCCCATGGCACTGACCCTCTGACAGTGCAGCGCTCCCTCGGCACTGACCCTCTGACAGTGCGGCACTCCCTCAGCACTGACCCTCTGACAGTCAGCACTGACCCTCTGACAGTGCGGTACTCCCTCAGCACTGACCCTCTGACAGTGCGGCGCTCCCTCAGCACTAACCCTCTGACAGTGCGGCACTCCCTCAGCACTGACCCTCTGACAGTGCGGCACTCCCTCAGCACTGACCCTCTGACAGTGCGGCACTCCCTCAGCACTGACCCTCTGACAGTGCGGCACTCCCTCAGCACTGACCCCCTGACAGTGCGGCGCTCCCTCGGCACTGACCCTCTGACAGTCAGCACTGACCCTCTGACAGTGCGGCACTCCCTCAGCACTGACCCTCTGACAGTGCGGCGCTCCCATGGCACTGACCCTCTGACAGTGCAGCGCTCCCTCGGCACTGACCCTCTGACAGTGCGGCACTCCCTCAGCACTGACCCTCTGACAGTCAGCACTGACCCTCTGACAGTGCGGTACTCCCTCAGCACTGACCCTCTGACAGTCAGCACTGACCCTCTGACAGTGCGGCGCTCCCTCAACACTAACCCTCTGACAGTGCGGCACTCCCTCAGCACTGACCCTCTGACAGTGCGGCACTCCCTCAGCACTGACCCTCTGACAGTGCGGCACTCCCTCAGCACTGACCCTCTGACAGTGCGGCACTCCCTCAGCACTGACCCCCTGACAGTGCGGCGCTCCCTCGGCACTGACCCTCTGACAGTCAGCACTGACCCTCTGACAGTGCGGCACTCCCTCAGCACTGACCCTCTGACAGTGCGGCGCTCCCACGGCACTGACCCTCTGACAGTGCAGCGCTCCCTCGGCACTGACCCTCTGACAGTGCGGCACTCCCTCAGCACTGACCCTCTGACAGTCAGCACTGACCCTCTGACAGTGCGGTACTCCCTCAGCACTGACCCTCTGACAGTCAGCACTGACCCTCTGACAGTGCGGCGCTCCCTCAGCACTAACCCTCTGACAGTGCGGCACTCCCTCAGCACTGACCCTCTGACAGTGCGGCGCTCCCTCGGCACTGACCCTCTGACAGTGCGGCACTCCCTCGGCACTGACCCTCTGACAGTGCGGCACTCCCTCGGCACTAACCCTCTGACAGTGCGGCGCTCCCTCAGCACTAACCCTCTGACAGTGCGGCACTCCCTCAGCACTGACCCTCTGACAGTCAGCACTGACCCTCTGACAGTCACCACTGACCCTCTGACAGTCAGCACTGACCCTCTGACAGTCAGCACTGACCCTCTGACAGTGCGGCACTCCCTCAGCACTGACCCTCTGACAGTCAGCACTGACCCTCTGACAGTGCGGCGCTCCCTCAGCACTAACCCTCTGACAGTGCGGCACTCCCTCAGCACTGACCCTCTGACAGTGCGGCGCTCCCTCGGCACTGACCCTCTGACAGTGCGGCGCTCCCTCAGCACTGACCCCCTGACAGTGCGGTGCTCCCTCAGCACTGACCCTCTGACAGTGCGGCGCTCCCTCAGCACTGACCCTCTGACAGTGCGGCGCTCCCTCGGCACTGACCCTCTGACAGTGCGGCACTCCCTCGGCACTGACCCTCTGACAGTGCAGCACTCCCTCAGCACTGACCCTCTGACAGTCAGCACTGACCCTCTGACAGTGCGGCACTCCCTCGGCACTGACCCTCTGACAGTGCGGCGCTCCCTCGGCACTGACCCTCTGACAGTGCGGCGCTCCCTCGGCACTGACCCTCTGACAGTGCGGCACTCCCTCAGCACTGACCCTCTGACAGTGCGGCACTCCCTCAGCACTGACCCTCTGACAGTGCGGCACTCCCTCAGCACTGACCCTCTGACAGTCAGCACTGACCCTCTGACAGTGCGGCACTCCCTCAGCACTGACCCTCTGACAGTCAGCACTGACCCTCTGACAGTGCGGCGCTCCCTCAGCACTGACCCTCTGATAATGCGGCGCTCCCTCAGCACTGACCCTCTGACAGTGCGGCGCTCCCTCGGCACTGACCCTCTGACAGTGCGGCGCTCCCTCGGCACTGACCCTCTGACAGTGCGGCGCTCCCTCGGCACTGACCCTCTGACAGTGCGGCACTCCCTCCGCACTGACCCTCTGACAGTGCGGCACTCCCTCAGCACTGACCCTCTGACAGTGCGGCACTCCCTCAGCACTGACCCTCTGACAGTCAGCACTGACCCTCTGACAGTGCGGCACTCCCTCAGCACTGACCCTCTGACAGTGCGGCACTCCCTCAGCACTGACCCTCTGACAGTCAGCACTGACCCTCTGACAGTGCGGCACTCCCTCAGCACTGACCCTCTGACAGTCAGCACTGACCCCCTGACAGTGCGGCGCTCCCTCAGCACTGACCCTCTGATAATGCGGCGCTCCCTCAGCACTGACCCTCTGACAGTGCGGCACTCCCTCCGCACTGACCCTCTGACAGTGCGGCACTCCCTCAGCACTGACCCTCTGACAGTGCGGCGCTCCCTCGGCACTGACCCTCTGACAGTGCGGCGCTCCCTCGGCACTGACCCTCTGACAGTGCGGCACTCCCTCAGCACTGACCCTCTGACAGTCAGCACTGACCCTCTGACAGTGCGGCGCTCCCTCAGCACTGACCCTCTGACAGTGCGGCACTCCCTCAGCACTGACCCTCTGACAGTCAGCACTGACCCTCCGACAGTGCGGCACTCCCTCGGCACTGACCCTCTGACAGTGCGGCGCTCCCTCGGTACTGACCCCCTGACAGTGCGGCACTCCCTCAGCACTGACCCTCTGACAGTGCGGCACTCCCTCAGCACTGACCCTCTGACAGTGCGGCACTCCCTCAGCACTGACCCTCTGACAGTGCGGCACTCCCTCAGCACTGACCCTCTGACAGTGCGGCACTCCCTCAGCACTGACCCTCTGACAGTGCGGCACTCCCTCAGCACTGACCCTCTGACAGTGCGGCACTCCCTCGGCACTGACCCTCTGACAGTGCGGCGCTCCCTCGGCACTGACCCTCTGACAGTGCGGCGCTCCCTTGGCACTGACCCTCTGACAGTGCGGCACTCCCTCAGCACTGACCCTCTGACAGTCAGCACTGACCCTCTGACAGTGCGGCACTCCCTCAGCACTGACCCTCTGACAGTCAGCACTGACCCCCTGACAGTGCGGCGCTCCCTCAGCACTGACCCTCTGATAATGCGGCGCTCCCTCAGCACTGACCCTCTGACAGTGCGGCACTCCCTCCGCACTGACCCTCTGACAGTGCGGCACTCCCTCAGCACTGACCCTCTGACAGTGCGGCGCTCCCTCAGCACTGACCCTCTGACAGTGCGGCACTCCCTCAGCACTGACCCTCTGACAGTGCGGCGCTCCCTCGGCACTGACCCTCTGACAGTGCGGCACTCCCTCAGCACTGACCCTCTGACAGTCAGCACTGACCCTCTGACAGTGCGGCGCTCCCTCAGCACTGACCCTCTGACAGTGCGGCACTCCCTCAGCACTGACCCTCTGACAGTCAGCACTGACCCTCTGACAGTGCGGCACTCCCTCAGCACTGACCCTCTGACAGTGCGGCGCTCCCTCGGTACTGACCCCCTGACAGTGCGGCACTCCCTCAGCACTGACCCTCTGACAGTGCGGCACTCCCTCAGCACTGACCCTCTGACAGTGCGGCACTCCCTCAGCACTGACCCTCTGACAGTGCGGCACTCCCTCAGCACTGACCCTCTGACAGTGCGGCACTCCCTCAGCACTGACCCTCTGACAGTGCGGCACTCCCTCAGCACTGACCCTCTGACAGTGCGGCACTCCCTCAGCACTGACCCTCTGACAGTGCGGCACTCCCTCAGCACTGACCCTCTGACAGTGCGGCACTCCCTCAGCACTGACCCTCTGACAGTGCGGCACTCCCTCGGCACTGACCCTCTGACAGTGCGGCACTCCCTCGGCACTGACCCTCTGACAGTGCGGCACTCCCTCGGCACTGACCCTCTGACAGTCAGCACTGACCCTCTGACAGTGTGGCACTCCCTCAGCACTGACCCTCTGACAGTCAGCACTGACCCTCTGACAGTGCGGCACTCCCTCGGCACTGACCCTCTGACAGTCAGCACTGACCCTCTGACAGTGCGGCACTCCCTCAGCACTGACCCTCTGACAGTCAGCACTGACCCTCTGACAGTGCGGCACTCCCTCAGCACTGACCCTCTGACAGTCAGCACTGACCCTCTGACAGTGCGGCGCTCCCTCAGCACTGACCCTCTGACAGTCAGCACTGACCCTCTGACAGTGCGGCACTCCCTCAGCACTGACCCTCTGACAGTGCGGCACTCCCTCAGCACTGACCCTCTGACAGTGCGGCACTCCCTCAGCACTGACCCTCTGACAGTGCGGCACTCCCTCAGCACTGACCCTCTAACAGTGCGGCGCTCCCTCAGCACTGACCCTCTGACAGTGCGGCACTCCCTCAGCACTGACCCTCTGACAGTCAGCACTGACCCTCTGACAGTGCGGCACTCCCTCAGCACTGACCCTCTGACAGTGCGGCACTCCCTCAGCACTGACCCTCTGACAGTGCGGCACTGAATTGATTTCATTTTTTGATGGAAAATATTTCAGACATTTTCGGTGTCGCTGTCTAAGGTCACATGCTCAGTGGTCGTTTCCGGATTGGCTGCGGAACCCACCAATTATAGCGGAGTGGGAGTGCGACCCCGAGCGGAAGTGGTTCCGGGCCGCTCTGGAGCAGCTTCCGGTGTCAGTGCCGCTTATTCGGGGTGCGGTGCTGTTTACCGCTATGTGTCTCGGTGTGGAGTTTGCGGGTGGGGGGCCTGCGGGGCCGCGGTGTGGGGGGCACTGGGGGGCTGCGGTTGTGGGGTTGTTCACCTGGGAGGGGGTGTGCTGTACTCAGTCTGTGAGGGTTGGGGATGTTTCGTGGCTCACCCTCCTGTTGGACAAGGTGATGTCCTCACACTGAGACATCCTGGGCTCTGGCCAGTGTGAGCCACTGTCCAGATTCTTGTGCACTCTGCATTTCCTTGCTCTCTGGTTATGGTAGCAGTTAATTAATGATTGTTGTTTCTGTGTTGACTGTAGGTCAATGGTTTGATGTTCCTGACAGCTGCACTGTTTAAGAGAATGTCAGTGGGTCTGACTGAGGATCAGAAGCGACAAATTGAAGAAAACCGACTGAAGGCAGTGGCCAGACGAGCAGAGAGGTTATCCTTACAGAGGCAGCAAGCACTGGGGACCTCTGCATCCAGTCACCAGAATGGATTGCGGCTCCCTCCATCTCACAGTCACCTTGGCCCAACGCAGCAGGGTGAACCTGTGCCAGGGCATGTTGGTCAGCAAAAGGCTGCTATTGAAACTGCCTCTCGAGCCTGGCTTCCTCTGGACAATGGGGGTAACCAAACAGCTGTCTGTCCAACACAAACTGACTCCAATGCGAGTGGCATTCTACCCTTTAGAACTGAAGATACAAATGTGCTGGCATTTTACAAATCCCAGCAGGAACCTCAGGCTGGTGTAAACCCGGTGATGCCTGGGAATGTGCACTGCCGACCAGGGAAGAGCCTTTCCAGTTCAGCTGGAAGCTCAGGAAGCAACTGGAGAAATAATTCCCAGGGCAGCTGTGTCAAACACTCGGAGGGTCGATTCCAAGTGGAGATTGGATACAATGCAGAGCTGCTTTCAGTATTTAAAACCATCCCAAGTAGGAATTTCGGTAAGTTTTCAGCCTTGCATTATATAGCACAGGGTTCAATTCCAGCCTCGGGTCACTGTGTCTGTGTGGAGTTTACACATTCTCCCTGTGTCTTCATGGGTTTCCTCTAGGTGCTCCAGTTTCTTCCCACACTCCAAAGGTATGTGGGTTAGATTAATTGGCCATGCAAAATTGCCCCATAGTGTCAGGAGGGTAAGCAGGGTAAATGTGGGGTCACAGGGATCAGGCCTGGGTGGGATTATTGTTGGTGCAGCCTCAATGTTAGGGTGCACGGAGATGGGGGTAAGGTGTTAGCGTGGATAGAGGGTTGGGAGGTCTTATGAGGAGAGACTGAGGGATTTGGGGTTGTTTTCGCTAGAAAGAAGGCGGCTAAGAGGGGATCTTATTGAAACATATAAGATGATTAGAGGTTTAGATAGGGTGGACAGTGATAGCCTTTTTCCTCGGATGGAGAAAGCTAGCACGAGGGGGCATGGCTTTAAATTAAGGGGGGGGGGTAGTTATAGGACGGATGTCAGGGGTAGGTTCTTTACCCAGAGGGTGGTGAGGGATTGGAATGCCCTGCCTGCTGCAGTTGTAAATGCGCCTAGTTTGGGGGTGTTTAAGAAATCCGTGGATAGGTTTATGGACGAAAAGGGATTGGTTTAGATTAGTGGGTCATTGTTTTTTTTAACTGGCCGGCGCAACATCGTGGGCCGAAGGGCCTGTTCTGCGCTGTAATGTTCTATGTTCTAATAGAAGCAGAGAGTTGGAATCAATGGGTGCTATTCTGGTTGGCAGTTGGTGACGAGTGGAGTGTCGCAGGGATTGGTGCTGGGGCCTCAACTGTTTACCATTTACGTAGACGATCTGGAGGAGGAGGCTGAGTGTAGGGTGACGAAATTTGCTGATGACACGAAGATGAGTGGGAAAGCGAATTGCGTGGAGGGTGTAGAAAGTCTGCAGATGGATCTGGATAGGCTGAGCGAGTGGGCGAGGACCTGGCAGATGGAGTATAATGTTAGCAAGTGTGAATTTATCCACTTTGGTAGAAATAATGGTAGGAGGCATTATTATTTAAGAGGCAAAAAGCTGCAGCATGCTACAGTGCAGAGGGACCTGGGGGTCCTTGTGCACGAATCACAAAAACCCAGTCTGCAGGTGCAGCAGGTGATCAAGAAGGCGAATGGGATGCTGGCCTTTATAGCGAGGGGGACAGAATATAAAAGTAGGGAGGTCTTGCTGCAACAGTACAGGGTACTAGTGAGTCTGTAGCTGGAGTACTGTGTGCAGTTTTGGTCGCCGCACTTGCGGAAGGTTATATTGGCCTTGGAGGGAGTGCAGAGAAGGATCACTAGGCTGATGCTGGAGATGAGGAGCTTGGCCTATGAGGAGAGACTGAACAGACTGGGTCTGTACTCATTGGAGTTTAGAAGGCTGAGGGGGGATCTTACAGAGACATATAAGATAATGAAAGGGATGGATAGGGTAGAGGTAGAGAGATTCTTCCTGCTTAGAAAGGATAGCAGGACTAGAGGGCACAGCCTCAAAATAAGGGGGGGGGTGTGCAGTTTAGATCAGAGTTGAGGAGGAACTTCTTCACTCAAAGGGTGGTGAATCTCTGGAATTCTCTGCCCCTTGAAGTGGTGGAGGCTACCTCGCTAAATATATTTAAGTCACGGGTAGATAGGTTTCTGATGGGGGAAATTAAGCGTTATGGGGAGAAAGTGGAACTGATCTACTTCAGATCAGCCATGATCTTATTGAAGGGTGGGGCAGGCTCGAAGGGCTAGATGGCCTACTCTTGCTCCTATTTCTTATGTTCTTAATGTGCTGAATAGCCTCTTTTGGCGCTGTAGGGGTTCTATGATTCTACCTTTGTGTCATCTGCAAATTTATCTACAGTACATTTGCTTCCTTCCTCCAAGCCATTATATATTGTAAACGGTTGCAGTCCCTACACTGATCCCTGTGAACCCCCACCGGTTACAGATCAGCAGCCTGAAAAAGAACTATTTATCCCCACTCACTGTTCATGCCAGTGTAACTACCTCCATCCTGTCTTCACAGAGTCTCCAAGTTTAGTCTTCTCCCAAAACAAACTCCTAATATTAGTTTCTAGAAGTAATGATTAGTCTCCAATCTTCACCCCTTTTAACCCTCTGGCTCCACACAGTCTCTCACCTTGTGCTATTTTAATTCTCAGGTTCCGCTCCAAGTCTCATTTCTTCTCCCACTCTTTCTTAATTCTCCAATCTACATGTGTCAGTTTATAATGATAAAATAAAGAACATATTTCACCTGTGATGTAACTTTTTGATTGCAGATATGGTCACCAAGATGTGGAACTTCAGTCTGGATGATTACAGCGAGTTGAGTGAGTCCAGCCGAATCGTAGGCTTTTATGATACGTGAGGCATTCAGCCCGTTGATATCCTGGCTGTTTGAACATATAATTGAACCACCCTGGGAACCAGTGTGGAACTAGATGTCCAACGTTGTGGTGGGCAAATTATTGGAAAATATTCTGAGAGACCATATCTACCATCATTAACAGAGACATGGAGAGTCATAGAGTCACAGGCTTTGGAGAGGGTAGAGAAAAGATCTACAGGATGTTGCCTGGTATGGAGGGCATTAGCTATGAGGAGAGGTTGGAGAAATTTGGTTCGTCCTCACTGGAATGACAAGAGGTTGAGTGACGACTTGATAAAAGTCTACAAGAGCATGAGGTCATGGACAGAGTGGATAGTCAGAAGCTTATTTCCAGGGTGGAGGAGTCAATTACTAGGGGGCACGGGTTTAAGGTGTGAGGGACAAGGTTTAAAGGAGATGTAAGAGGCAGATTTTTACATAGAGGGTGGTGGATGCCTGGAACTCATTGCCAGGAGAGTTAGTGGAAGCAGATACGGTAGTGACTTTTAAGGGATGTTTGGACAAATACATGAATCGGATGGGAATAAGGGAATGCGGTCCTTGAAAGGACAGGGGGTATTAGTTCACTCGGGCAGCATGGCCAGTGCAGGCTTGGAAGGCCGAAGGGCTGTTCCTGTGCTGTAATTTTCTTTATTCTTATGTGCATGAAACATGCCCAGTATGGTGCCCTCCAGTCTGCTTTTGGCCCATATCCCTCTAGCCCTTTCCCATCTATGCACTTATCCAGTTAATTTTTAAAAGTTTCTATGGTGCCTGCCTCAACCACTTTCTTTGGCAGCTCATTTGATATACACACTACCCTCTGCATGACGATGTTGCCCCTCGGGTTCCTTTTGAATCTTTCCCCTCTCACCTTAAACCCCCTAATTTTTAATTCCCTTTCCTTGGGAAAAAGACTGTTCATAGAACATAGAAAAACTACAGTACAAAGAGGCCCTTTGGCCCACAAGTTGTGCCGATCATATCCCTGCCTACTAGGCTTATCTATAACCCTCAATCCTATTAAGTGCTGTGTACTCAACCAGAACATAAGAACATAAGAAATAGGAGCAGGAGTAGGCCATCCAGCCCTTCGAGCCTGCCCCGCCATTCAATAAGATCATGGCTGAGATCCCAATGAATTTGCCTCCACCACCACCACTGATGGCAGCTAATTCCACTCACCCACCACCCTCTGTGAAAAACTTAGCCCTGACATCTGCTCTGTACCTACTCCCCAGCACCTTAAACCTGTGTCCTCTTGTGGCAGCCATTTCAGTCCTGGGAAAAAGCCTCTGAGAATCCACCCGATCAATACTTCTCAACATCTTCTACACCTCTATCAGGTCACCTCTCATCCTTCGTCTCTCCAAGGAGAAAAGACCGAGCTCTCTCAACCTATTTTCATAAGGCATGCCACCCAATCCAAGTAACATCCTTGTAATTCTCCTCTGCGCCCTTTCAATGGTTTCCACGTCCTTTCTGTAATGAGGCGACCAGAACTGAGCACAGTACTCCAAGTGGGGCCTGACCAGGGTCTTATACAGGTGCAGCATTATCTCCCGACTCCTATACTCAATTCCTCGATTGATGAACGCCAGTACACCATACGCCGCCTTAACCATATCCTCTACCTGCGAAGCCGATTTGAGAATCCTATGAACCCGGACCCCAAGATCCTTCTGATCTTCCTCAGTGCTAAGAGTCTTACCCTTAATATTATATTCCTTCATCCCATTTGACCTGCCTAAATGTACCACCACACATTTATCCGGATTGAAGTCCAACTGCCACTTCTCCGCCCAGTCTTGCATCCTATCGATGCCCCTCGTGATTTTATACATCTCAATAAGGTCACCTCTCATTCTCCTACGTTCCAAGGAATAAAGTCCTAGACCGTCCAGCCTCCCTATAACTCAGGCCCGCGAGTCCTGGCAGCAGTCTCATAAATCCTCTTTACACTCTTTCCAGTTTATCAATGAGTTTTCTATAACACGGTGACCAAACCTGTACACAATGCTCCAAGTATGACCTTACCAATGCCTTATACAACTGTAACATAATTTCCCAACCTCTATCTATTTTGTCTACTTTAGGATACTAATGGAAAAGGATGAGTGCTGCCCTAAGGGGATGCTGCTAAATTGGGGGAAGGCTAGATACAGCCGGATTAGGCAGGAGCTTAGGGATACAGACTGGGATAGGCTGTTGGAAGGCAAGTCCACGTTAGGCATGTGGGAGTCTTTCAAGGGAAAACTGAAATGGGTGCAGGAAAGGCATGTGCTGGTTAAGAGGAAGGATGGGAAAGGTAGGATTAGAGAGCCGTGGATTACTAGAGATATTGAGGACTTGGTCAGGATGAAACGAGAGGCGTATGTTAGGTCTAAGCAACTGGGAACGGAGAGCGCGGTGGAGGAATACAGAGAGAGTAGGAGGGATCTCCAAAGGGGAATTAGGAGGGCAAAAAGGGGGCATGAAATGGCTTTGGCAGGTAGGATTAAGGAAAATCCACAGGCGTTTTACTCCTATGTTCGGAACAAAAGGGTAGCTAGGGGAAAAATCGGTCCTCTTAGGGACAGAGGAGGAGAATTGTACTTGGAGCCTGAGGGAATGGGGGAGATCCTGAATGAATACTTTGCGTCGGTATTCATGAAGGAGAGGGGCTTGATGTCTGCTACAGTCTTTGAGGGAGCTTTAGACCAATTGAAGGAACTATTGATTACGAGGGAAGAAGTGTTAGGGCTTTTAGGTAGCATTAAAACTGATAAATCTCCGGGGCCCAATGGCATTTATCCTAGGCTGCTTAGGGAGGCGAGAGATGAAATTGCTGGGCCTCTGACGCAAATCTTTGTCTCTTCTTTGGACACAGGTGAGGTCCCAGAGGACTGGAGGATAGCGAACGTGGTACTGTTGTTTAAAAAGGGTAGGAGGGATAACCCTAGTAACTATAGGCCGGTGAGTTTGATGTCAGTGGTAGGCAAGTTGATGGAGAGGATTCTTAGGGATAGGATGTATGAGCGCTTAGAGTGTTGCGATCTGATTAGGGATACGCAGCATGGCTTTGTAAAGGAGAAGTCTTGCCTTATGAATCTGGTAGAATGTTTTGAGGAGGTGACAAAAACGGTTGACGAAGGACGAGCCGTTGATGTCGTCTATATGGATTTCAGTAAGGTGTTTGACAAAGTCCCTCATGGTAGGTTGGTAGAAAAGATTAAGGCTCATGGGATATGTGGCCAGGTATCTAAATGGATTGAGAACTGGCTTGCTAAGAGGAGACAGAGTAGTAGTGAAAGGGTCCTTTTCTAGCGGAGGTCTGTCACTAATGGTGTGCTGCAGGGCTCAGTACTGGGACCTCTTTGTAGTGTATATAAATGACTTGGAAGAGGGAGTAAGTGGTGTGATAAGCAAATTTGCAGATGACACTAAGTTGACTGGATTGGTGGGCAGTGAGGAGCAGTGTCTGGCAATACAACAGGATATTGATAGGCTGGTATATTGGGCAGACATATGGCAAACGGAGTTTAATCTGGATAAATGTGAGGTGATGCATGAGTTGGGTTGGAGATGGGAGGATATAGGAGATTGTTTTAAATAAGGTTCATTAGCATTGGGACGTCCCTAGTAATGTAAAAGGATGAGGAATGATACTAATGTTTTTCTCTTTTAGTTCACAGGTTTTAAGTCAGTCCGCCTAGTTGCCCAACGAGGGGCATACACGCGATGGGATGTACTAGGGCTGCTCTTGGATGTTCGAGAATAGCCTAGTGCTTCATGTCGTTAGTGTACGCTTAAACTGGACCAGATGCTGGGCAACACGACAGCTCAGTGACTATCACTGTTTGCTGTGCAGACACATGGATTTGGGCCGGTGTCTGTGGGAGTTTGCGCATTCTCCCCGTGCTTGCGTGGGTTTTCTCCAGGTGCTCCAGTTTCATCCCACACCCCAAAGATGTGCTATTAGGCTGATTGGTGGTAATAAATTGTCCCTAAATTAGTTTCCCTCAATGTGGAATGCCACAGCGTACATAAGGGTCAAGGGTGGAGGGGGGACTGGTAATGTCAAAATGGCGGCACGGACGCGTTGGGCCGAAGGGCCTGTTTCCTGGGCTATTTTTGTTCTTTGTTCTGTTCTCAATGCCTTTACTAATGAAGGCCAGTGTGCTAAATGCCTTCTTCACCACACTGTGTACCTATGAGGCGCTTTCAATGAACCATGTACTTGTTCTTCTAGATCCCTCTATTCCTCAACAGTCTCCAGAGCCCTCTAATTCACTGTACCTGGTTTGGCTTTCCAAAATGCAACATCCCACACTTATATGTATTGAAATCCATTTGCCAATCTTCAACCTACTTCCTGAACTGATCAAGATTTCTGTGTAATTTATGATAATCTTGTTAATCTAAGGCAGACAGCATTGGTTACTTAAGGGTTTGTTGTATCTGAAAGACGTGATTGAATTTTTTGAGGCATTCACTAGGAGGATCACAAAGGATAGCTATGTTGATGTAGTCCAAATTGAGTTTAGCAAAACTTTATAGTAGGTTGGTCAGAAAATTACAGCGAAATGGAGTCCAAGCAAAAGTTATGTTGTATCCAAAATTAACTCAGCAGCAGTAAGCAAATGATAATAGCAAATGAGTATTTTTATGACAGGAAGTGGGAGTTCTGCGAGCCTTAGTACTGTCTTAGTTGTTATTCGTATGTACCAATGATTTAGACACAAACGTATGGGTATGATTAAGAGATTTGCAAGTGATACAAAAATTGATAATGTGGGAAAAAGCTGTAGACTGCAGGAAGTTATCAATAGACTGATCAGATGGGCAGAAAAGCGACCAATAGAATTAAATCTGGAAAAGTGTGAGGAAACACTTTTTTGGGGAAGACCGGGGAATATCCAATAAATAACATACTAATACATTTAGAGGAACAAAGGGACATCGGAATGCCGGTGCTTATTGAACTGGACCCATTCAGGAAGGGTCAGAGGCTGGTAGGGCACTGCTGTCCTGTCCCCTAATGTAAACTGAATCCAGTGCAAGGATAAAATGATCCAATTAAACTGGGATTTTTTTCCTCTGACATGCTGTGTGAAAGCTGTTCTGTAAAAGATGATTGAAATTGAGGCTTTTCCATGTGGAGATCAGTCTGTAAGCAATGGAGGCCAGGGGGCTATGAGCTGTGATTTGAGCAAAGGGCAATGATGTGATCTCCCTTGTGTCTGGCTGATGTGATTGTCATTCTCCCTTTGTGTTCCAGTGGAGCAGGTGAAACATGTTCCAGCGGTTACATTAAAGCCTCTAGCTGGAATACCGGATTCAGAGATGATCAGTGCCACAAGTTCATTGCTAAAATCTAGGAGGAAACACAGTTCTGCACTGACTGTAAACCAGTTGGCAATGTTAGGAAGGAACTGGAAGAAGCCAGGTGCAGTGATACAGGGGAGATTTGGACTCCTCTCGCGAACTCGCTGTGAAGTGGAGATCGGTTATCATGAAAAGGTTCTGAAAATCTTCAAACAGATAAACTCCAGGCATTACAGTAAGTAATCCCATCCCATACTCCCCTTTACACCTGAATTAGTCCTACCCCACCCATCCTCCTCACGCTCCAATAAATCCCATCCTCTCTGTTCCCAATGACTCGGGAAGGTGTCTACCATCCCTGTCACCCTGGACTTGCTCTTCTAAACAGTGCTTGTTTTAGAATAGTTTTAAATTGCATCTTAAATTTATTAGCTTTGTTCATGCTTTTTCTGACATCATAAATACTTTAATAACAGAAAATGGTTTATTTTCCAAGATTAAGAACATCTGGAAGACTTTGTTTTTAAAAGACACTGATCCTTATGTTAATGCAAGGATCCTCATGGCTACTGTTCCTGGAAAAGACAGCATTTTACAAGGAAAGTTTTTTAAGAATCTGGAAGACTTGTGCTCCCTGGTGTACTGTTTACAGGATTACATGATTTATGGCTTTGAAAACAAAGCCATCTTTTGAAAATACTTTATTAAAAAAGCTGATGATGTTTTGTCAGAACTATAGAACATTACAGCTCAGAAACAGGCCTTTTGGCCCCTCTTGGCTGTGCCAAACCATTTTTCTGCCTAGTCCCACTGACCTGCACCTGGACCATATCCCTCCACACCCTTCTCATCCATGTACCTGTCCAAGTTTTTCTTAAATGTTAAAAGTGACCCCGCATTTACCACTTCATCCGGCAGCTCATTCTACACTCCCACCACTCTCTATGTGAAGAAGCCGCCCCTAATATTCCCTTTAAACTTTTCTTCTTTCACCGTTAATCCATGTCCTCTGGTTTTTTTCTCCCCTAGCCTCAGTGGTAAAAGCCTGCTTGCATTCACTCTATCTATACCCATCATAATTTTATACACCTCTATCAAATCTCCCCTCATTCTTCTACGCTCCAGGGAATAAAGTCCTAACCTATTCAATCTTTCTCTGTAACTCAGTTTCTCAAGCCCCTGCAACATCCTTGTAAACCTTCTGTGTACTCTTTCAACCTTTATTAATATCCATCCTGTAATTAGGTGACCAAAACTGCACACAGTACTCTAAATTCGGCCTCACCAATGTCTTATACAACCTCACCATAACATTCCAACTCTTATACTCAGTACTTTGATTTATAAAGGCCAATGTTCCAGAGGCACTCTTTACGACCGCATCCACCTGTGATGCTACTTTTAGTGAATTATGTATCTGTATTCCCAGATCCCTCTGTTCTACTGCACTCTTCAGTGTCCTACCATTTACCTTGTATGTTCTACCTTGGTTTGTCCTTCCAAAGTGCAATACCTCACACTTGTCTGCGTTAAACTCCATCTGCCATTTTTCAGCCCATTTTTCTAGTTGGTCCAAATCCCTCTGCAAGCTTTGAAAACCTTCCTCACTGTCCACTACACCTCCAGTCTTTGTATCATCAGCAAATTTGCCGATTCAATTTACCACATTATCATCCAGATCATTGATATCGATGACAAACAACAATGGACCCAGCACTGATCCCTGTGACACACCACTCGTCACAAGTCTCCACTCAGAGAAGCAATCCTCCACTACCACTCTCTGGCTTCTTCCATTGAGCCAATGTCTAATCCAATTTACTAACTCTCCATGTATGTCTGACGACTGAACCTTCCTAACTAACGTCCCATGCGGGACCTTGTTGAGAAGGAGAATAAGCTGCTTGGACACGATGAAGACAACCCCTTAAAACCCTGACCCAGTCTAAAGGTGAATAGAAGCTGCCCCAATGATGCTCTTAGCCTAAGACCTGAGATCGATTGCCTGCAAGGTCTCCTTGATATTTGCCAGAAAATAGTACAAGTGTGATTGTTGGTTTCCCATGCCTGTGCTGAGAGCAATTTATAGCCAGCACTCCACCATTTATCCATTTCCCTTGAACTATTAATTTTTAACCTTTTAACAGGCAGGTATGTGTGATTTTTGTTAGGATTTAGAAAGAGTCATTGTACTAGCATGATGGCACCTGGCTGCCTCACAGTGCTGAGGCCAGATAAATTGGCCATGGTAAATTGCCCCCTGTTATCCCAAGATGTGTAGGTTAGGGAGATTAATAGGATAAATATTTGTGTTTATGAGGATAGGTCCTGAGTAAGATACACTGTTGGAGAGTTGGTGCAGACTCAGTGGGCTGAATAGCCTCCTGCACTTTTGGGATTCTATAGTACTTTCATATTTTGTACTAAGACCTTTGCCTTTCTTCTTGGTCTGGTTATATAATAAATTAATTCTGTTGTTCCTTGAAGGAACCTGACGATTAAGTGGTCATTCTGAAATTAATAAGTACATAATTGGTCCCATAGCTAGCTGACAATTCATTCGATGATATGTTGTGACCATTGGAGTAATGGAACTAGAGACAGACAGTGCACTCCTGCCACCTTGGTTACAACACACTGCATTGTGAAATTGAAATATTTATTCTCAAGCTCAGTCTGATCTTCTATTTGCTCACAGATATGAAAACAAGAAAGTGGAGCTTCCTACTGGAGGATTACAGAGAGCTGTGTGAGTATGGGACCATGTACCTGCCTGTTCTTCTGTCTCCAGAGCCCCCACTCCTTCCCTCCATTGCTCTCTACACTCTCTCTCTCTCTCTCTCTCTCTCTCTCTCTACCCCCCCACCTCCCGCTCCCCCTCCCTCCCGCCCGCCTCTCTTGTCCCCCTTTCAAATCTCGCTTCCCCTGCCCACCCCATCACCCTGCTCCCCTGTCCATTTATTTCCTCTCTCACTCTTCTAAACTCCAGTGAATACAATCCTAACCAACTTAGTCTCTCCACATGTGACAGGCCTGTGATCCCAGGAGTCAGCTTGGTAAACCTTCGCTGTACTCTCTCTATTAACAATGACATCCTTCCTCGTACATCAAAACTGCACATGAGACTCCAGGTGTCACCAATACCCTATATAGTTGCAGCAAAACATCCCTATCCCTATACTCAAACCCTCTCAATATAAAGACCAACATACCATTTGACTTATTTACTGCCTGCTGTATCTGTGCACTTACTTTCAGCGACTGCTGCACTAGGGCACAAGGTTTCGCTGAGTATCCACCTCTCTCAATTTACACTCATTCAGGTAATAATCTGTCTTTCTATTTTTGCTCTCAAAGTGGATAACCTCACATCTGTCCACATTATGCCATGCAGATGCCCACACTCAGTCTGTCCAAATCTCGCTGAAGCATCTCTGCATCCTATTCACAGCTTACCCTTCCACTTAACTTTGTATCATCAGTAAATTTGGAGATAATGCAGTTAGTTCCCTCTTCCAAATCATTAATACATAATGTGAACAGTAGAACCCCGCTAGTCACTGCCTGCCAATCAGAAAAATATCTATTTATCCATTTTAAGACATTACCTGCAATCCCATTTGCTTTAACTTTACGTAGTAGTCTGCTATATGGGACCTTGTCGAAAGCCTTCTGAAAGTCTGAATAAACCACATGCACTGGTTTCCGTTGGTCTACTCTGCGAGTTACGTCCTCAAGGAATTCCAATAGATTCGTCAAGTATGATTTCCCTTTTGTAAATCCATGCTGATTTTGTCTGATTATACCACTGCTCTCCAATGCCGAATAATGAAATCCTTGATAATGGACTCTAGCAACTTCCCCAGTACTGATGTTAGGTTCACTGGTCTATACTCTCTGTTTTCTCTCTACCTCCCTTTTTGAATAGCAGGCTTACATTAGCTACCCTCCAATTTGTAGGAACTATTTCAGAGTCCAAAGAATTTTGGAAAATGACCACCAATGGATTTCCTGTTTCCAGAGCCACTTTCTTAAGTACTCTGGGATGAAGATTATTAGACTCTGGAGATTTATCCACCTTCAATCCCATCAATTTCCCCAAAACCATTTCTCTTCTAATGCTGATTTCCTTCAGCTCCTCACTAAAACTTGTTTCTCTCAGAACTTGATCACTTGGGCCAGTGGGCTGACGAATGGCAGATGGGGGGTTTAGTTTAGACAAATGCGAGGTGATGCATTTTATTAGATTGAACCAGGGCAGGACTTACTCAGTTAATGGTAGGGCGTTGGAGAGAGTTACAGAACAAAGAGATCTAGGGGTACAAGTTCATAGCTTCTTGAAAGTGGAGTCACAGGTGGACAGACTGGTAAGAAGGCATTCAGCATGCTTAGTTTCATCGGTCAGAACATTGAATACAGGAGTTAGGACGTCTTATTGACGTTATACAAGACATTGGTAAGGCCACACTTGGAATACTGTGCGCAGTTCTGGTCAGCCTGTTATAGAAAGGATATTATTAAACTAGAAAGAGTGCAGAAAAGATTTATTGGGATGCTACCGGGACTTGATGGATTGAGTAATAAGGGGATACTGGATAGACTGGGACTTGTTTCTCAGGAGTGTAGGAGGCTGAGGGGTGACCTTATAGAGGTCTATAAAATAATGAGGCATAGACAAGGTAGATAGTCAGTATCTTTTCCCAAAGGTAGGGGAGTCTAAAACTAGAGGGCATCGATTTAAGGTGAGACGGGAGAGATACAATAGTGTCCAGTGGGGCAATTTTTTTCACACAGAGGGTGGTGAGTGTCTGGCACAAGTTGCCAGAGGTGGTAGAATAGAGGGTACAATTTTATCTTTTAAAAAGCATTTAGACAGTTAAATGGGTAAGATGGGTATAAAGCGATATGGGCCAAATGCAGGCAATTAGGATTAGCTTAGGGATTTAAAAAGGAATTTGAATTGAGTTTGTGTCTTTGTGCCCTGTTTGTGATCAGAACTCCCACCCACCTGACAAAGGAACAGTGTGTTCCGAAAGCTTGTGGCGTTTGCTACAAATAAACCTGTTGTGTTGTGAGACTTCTTTCTGTTTTTACCCCAGTCCAACACTGGCATCTCCACATCATAGAACATAGAACATAGAACATTACAGCGCAGAACAGGCCCTTCGGCCCACGATGTTGCGCCGACCAGTTACAAAAACAATGACCCACTAGCCTATACCAATCCCTTTTCGTCCATAAACCTATCCAGAGATCTCTTAAACGCCCCCAAACTAGACGCATTTACAACTGCAGCAGGCAGGGCATTCCAATCCTTCACCACCCGCTGGGTAAAGAACCTACCCCTGACATCCGTCCTGTAGCTACCCCCCCTTAATTTAAAGCCATGCCCCCTCGTGCTAGCTTCCTCCATCCGAGGAAAAAGGCTATCACTATCCACCCTATCTAAACCTCTAATCATCTTATATGTTTCAATAAGATCCCCTCTTAGCCGCCTTCTTTCCAACGAAAACAACCCTAAATCCCTCAGTCTCTCCTCATGACTACCTTCTTTTCCAGGACAGGATAACATTCACCAAAGGGACCTGACAGAATTGATAAGGGAGTCTAAAACTAGACTCCCTTATCTTTGGGAAAAGATATTGATTATCTAGCTGGTCTGTGCCTCTCGTTATTTTATAAATCTCCATAAGATCACCCCTCAGCTCCCTTCGTTCTAGAGAAAAAGTCCCAGTCTATCCAGCCTCTCCTTATTACTCAATTCATCAAGTCCCGGTAGCATCCTAGTAAATCTTTTCTGCACTGTTTCTAGTTTAATAATATCCTTTCGATAATAGGATGACCAAAACTGTATACAGTATTGCAAGTGTGGCCTTACCAATGTCTTGTATAACTTCAACAAGACGTCCCAACTCCTGTATTCAATGTTCTGACCAATGAAACCAAGCATGCCGAATACCTTCTTCACCACTCTGTCCACCTGTGACTCCACTTTCAAGGAGCTATGAACATGTACCCCTAGATCTCTTTGTTCTGTAACTCTCCCCAACGCCCTATCATTAACTGAGTAAGTCCTGCCCTGGTTCAATCTACCAAAATGCATCACCTCGCATTTACCTAAATTAAACTCCATCTGTCCTTCATGAGCCCACTGGCCCAATTGATCAAGATCCTGCTGCAATTGGAAATAATCTTCTTCACTGTCCACTATGCCACCCATCTTGATGTCGTTTGCAAACTTAATAATCATGCCTCCTATATTCTCATCCAAATCATTAATATAAATGACAGTGGGACCAGCACTGATTCCTGAGGCACACTGCTGGTCACAGGTCTCCAGTTTGAAAAACAGCCCTCTACAACCACCCTCTGGCTTCTGTCAAGAAACCAATTTTGTATTCATTTAGATATCTCATCCTAGATTCTCTGAGATTTAACCTTATGCAACAACCTACCGTGTGGTGCCTTGTCAAAATCCATGTAGACAACATTAACTGCACTGCCCTCATCTACCTTCATGGTTAACCCTTCAAAAAACTCAGTCAAATTTGTGAAACATGATTTTCCATTCTCAAAGCCATGCTGACTGTCCCTAATCAGTCTGTGCGTCTCTAAATGCCTGTAGATCGCGTCTCTCAAAATACCTTCCAGCAACTTACCCACCACAGATGTGAGGCTCACTGGCCTGTAGTTCCCAGGCTTTTCCCTCCTGCTCTTTTTTAAACAAAGGCACAACATTTGCCACCCTCCAGTCTTCAGGCGCCTCACCTGTGCCTATCTGATTCAAATATCTGTGCTAGTGGACCTGTTGCAGTCAGTTATTATGTTCCCTGTGAACTTACTTTTCATGCTGTATTTCCCCATTAATCAACTCCTTGGTCCTCCTTTGCTGAATTTTAACTGCTTCCAATCCTCAGCTTTATTGCTTATTCTTGCCAATTTGTATACCTCTTTGAATTGAATGCTATCTCTAATTTCCCTTGTAAGCCATGGTTTGGCCACAATTCGATTTGATATTGAGGTGCGGGGAGGAAAGTACAGAAGTGATGTTAGGGGTAAGTTTTTCACTGAGGGTGGTGAGTGAATGGAATCGGCTGCCGTCAGTGGTGGTGGAGGCGAACTCGCTGGGGTCTTTTAAAAGACTCCTGGATGAGTATATGGATTGGGGGTTATAGATAGGTCTATAGATTGGTAGGTGTTGATGTGGTCGGCGCAATTCGTGGGCCGAAGGGCCTGTTTGTGCTGTAGTGTTCTATGTTTTATGTATTATTGTCACATGTATTAACATTTATTGAAAAGTATTGTTTCTTGCGTGCTATCCAGACAAAACATACCATTCCTAGAGAAGGAAACGAGAGAGTGAAGAATGTAGTTTACAATCATAGCTAGGGTATAGAGAAAGATAAACTTAATGCAAGGTAAGTCCATTCAAAAGTCTGACAGTTGCAGGGAAGAAGCTGTTCTTGAGTCGGTTGGTATATTCATGTCCTTAGACTTTTGTATCTTTTTCCCGAAGGAAGATGGTGGAAGAGAGAATGTCCGGGGTGCATGAGGTCCCTAATTATGCTGGCTGCTTTGCCGAGGCAGCGGGAAGTGTATGGATGGGAGGCTGCTTTGCATGATGGATTGGGCTATATTCATGACCTTTTGTAGTTTGTTGCTGTCTTGGCAGGAGCCATACCAAGCTGTGATACAACCAGAAAGAATGCTTTCTATGGTGCATCTGTAAAAGTTGCTGAGAGTTGTAGCTGACATGCCAAATTTCCTTCGTCTTCCGAGAAAGTAGAGATGTTGGTGGGCTTTCTTAACTATAATGTCAGCATGGGGGGGACCAGGACAGGTTGGTGATCTGGACACCTAAAAACATAAAGCTCTCAACCCTTTCTACTTTGTCCTCATTGGTGTAAATGGGCACGTTCTCCTTTATGCTTTCTGAAGTTGATAATCTCCTTTGTTTTGTTGACATTGAGGGAGAGATTATTACTGTGACACCAGTTCACCAGATTCTTTAACGCATTCCTGTACTGTCTCGCCATTGTTTGAGATACGACCCACTACGGTGGGTCGTCAGCAGATTTGAAAATCGCATTGGAGGGGAATTTGGTCACACAGTCATAGGTGTATAAGGAGTACAGCAGGGAGTTAAGAACACAGCCTTGTGGGGCACTGGTGTTGAGGGTTAACGTGGAGGAGATGTTGTTGCCTATCCTTACTGATTGTGGTCTGTAAGTTAGGAGGTTCAAGATCCAGTCACAGAGGGAGGTGCTGAGGCCCAGGCTACAGAGTTTGGAGATGAGTTTCACTTACTTAATTTTCTTACCACTCTTGCTCCAGCAGGAATAAATAACTTCTGGAGTTCACCTATTCATTCCTTAAATGCCTGCCATTGCCTGTCCACTGTCTTTCCTTTGAGTAATGTTTCCCAGTCCATCATGGCCAATTCTTGACTCATAACATAGTTTTCTTTATTGAGATTCAAGACTCTAGCCTCAGAATCAACTACATCATTATCCACCTTGACAAAGAATTCTACCATATTATGGTCACTCGTCCCCTCTTTAACTCTGCAGCAGAATCAGAGGGACTCAGAACATTAACTTTGTTTCTGTCTCTCCAGATGCTGCCAGACCTGCTGAGTTTTTTCAGTATTTCTGCTTTTAAACCTGGACAGAGCTATTTTTCATGGTGGAACAGTAGTTAGCACTGCTCCCTCACAGCGCCAGGGACTCGGGTTCAATTCCTGGCTTGGGTCTCTGTCTGTGCGGAGCCTGCACATTCTCCCTGTGTCTGTGTGGATTTCCTCTGGGTGCTCCATTTTCCTCCCACAGTCTGAAAGGTGTGCTGGTTAGGTGCATTGGCCATGCTAAATTCCCCTTCAGTGTACCTGAACCTTCACCGGAGTGTGGCGACTCAGGGATTTTTACATTAACTTCATTGCAGTGTTAATGTTAATCTACTTGTGTCAGTAATAAATAAACTTTAAACTTTTCTGAGCTGTGGTTTGTTTTGATAGAAGGTGCCAGACTGATTGGCAGTTCAGTAAGACAGTGTAACCTATTCTGCTGGAAGGGGAGATGGGGTGGGGGCGGCGGGGATGTGAATGACTCACTTTTCAACTTTTGCTTTGATAGAAGGTGTAAATTCCTTGGTCTGAATTCTTGATTATTAATGTTTCAACCATTAAGAATTTCAAAAGAAGTTATGGCTCCTTTGTTCTTTCTGACTGGTCTGCTCCATTGGCCAGGCTGGCTTAAGAAATGTAAATTGTCTTTATGTAATTTCTTTCAAAGTTGGTCTTCTAGATCTCACTGGGTTGTTAGTATCTCTTCAAAGATAACAAGGTTTCACCTTCTCTGAATGCCAGAAAGTTCTTTTTGTTTGTGTCATAGCCAGCCACATCCAGTTTTAAAATATTATGGAATAGTCTTGATGATTTATATGTTTAATAAAGATAGAGTGCGGTCTAGCCCACTGTGCAGAGCTAAATAGACCCTTCGTAAGCAAGGGAGTTGAATGATTATTGGGGGTAAATGAGAATAGGAGTGTGAGGTTACAACCTGATTGGCCTTACTTTAAATGGCAGAGTAGACTCAAGGGACCAAGTGGCCTACATCTGCTCCTAATTTGTATGTTTGTATATAAAACACTTTGACAGGCCATGAGTTAGTGAAATGCACAACTGAAATTTTTTAAATGGTTTTCCTTATTGTTGGCTGGCTTGGTGTGTATTTCAGTTGATGCTTTGTCAAGGATCCCTGCTGTGCAGATAGAGCCATTCCCGCGAGGTGTGCTGGAGGTCTTCCTACCCCAGTTTGAAAAGAGCTGTCCGGAGCTGCTGGAGATCCCAGAAGCTGATCTGTCATCTGTTGATTCCAAACTCGTCCATAGCCTAATGCCATTCCAGAGAGAAGGAGTGAAGTAAGTCTTCCAGTCTGTTGGTGTCTGTGTTTGAAGTTACAGTAATCAATCAGTATGAACATAAGAACATAAGAAATAGGAGCAGGAGTAGGCCATCTAGCCCTTCGAGCCTGCCCCGCCATTCAATAAGATCATGGCTGATCTGTCGTGGCTCAGTTCCACATTCCCACCCTCTCCCCATAACCCTTAATCCCCTTTCTTATCAAAAACCCATCAACCCGCGTCTTAAAAATATTTAGCGAGGCAGCCTCCACCACTTCAACGGGCAGAGAATTCCAGAGATTCACCACCCTCTGAGTGAAGAAGTTCCTCCTCAACTCCGTTCTAAACCGCCCCCCCCTTTATCTTGAGGCTGTGCCCCCTAGTCCTACTATCCTTTCTGAGCGGGAAGAGTCTCTCCACCTCTATCCTATCCATCCCATTCATCATCTTATACGTCTCAATGAGATCTCCCCTCATTCTTCTAAATTCTAACGAGTACAAGCCTAGTTTATTCAGCCTCTCCTCATAGCTCAACCCCCTCAACTCCGGCATCAGCCTAGTAAACCTCCTCTGCACTCCCTCCAAGGCGAAAATATCCTTGCGTAAGTACGGCGCCCAAAACTGGCAGGGAGGTTTGCAGAAGAAATGTTGGTTAACTGCTGCTAGTCACTCTCCTGGGCCATAACCAACTCGCTGTGTCCTGAACTGCGCACCGTTCATATTTTCACTCCACCTGTGGCACCTAACTTTCCATCATAAGAAATAGGAGCAGGAGTAGGCCATCTAGCCCTTCGAGCCTGTCCCGCCATTCAATAAGATCATGGCTGATCTGTCGTGGATCAGTTCCACTTTCCTGCTTTCTCCCCATAACCCTTAATTCCCTTGTCTATTAGAAACCCATCTACCCGTGACTTAAATATATTCAGCGAGGTATCCTCCACCACTTCAATTCCAGAGATTCACCACCCTTTGAGTGAAGAAGTTCCTCCTCAACTCTGATCGAAATCACCCCCCCCCCCACCCCTACCCCCCGGTACCTTGAGGCTGCGCCTTCTAGTCCTGCTATCCTTTCTGAGCGGGAAGAATCTCTCTACCTCTACCCTACCTATACCCTTCATTATCTTATACGTCTTTATAAGATTCCCCCCTCAGCCTTCTAAACTCCAACGAATACAGACCCAGTCTATTCAGTCTCTCTTCATAGGCTAACCCCCTCATCTCTTGTATCAGCCTAGTGAACCTTCTCTGCAC
Source organism: Carcharhinus amblyrhynchos (assembly GCF_965287045.1). Taxonomy (NCBI): domain Eukaryota; kingdom Metazoa; phylum Chordata; class Chondrichthyes; order Carcharhiniformes; family Carcharhinidae; genus Carcharhinus; species Carcharhinus amblyrhynchos. The sequence continues at coordinate 97,010,158 of NC_137334.1, read as the reverse complement.
TTCCTCCAAGGCCAATATATCCTTCTGCAAGTGCGGCGACCAAAACTGCACACAGTACTCCAGCTGCGGCCTCACCAGTACCCTGTACAGTTGCAGCAAGACCTCCCTACTTTTATATTCTATCCCCCTCGCTATAAAGGCCAGCATCCCATTCGCCTTCCTGATCACCTGCTGCACCTGCAGACTGGGTTTTTGCAATTCGTGCACAAGGACCCCCAGGTCCCTCTGCACTCTCGCTGTCTCATCTGTTTTAGACCAACATGTTGTTAAATGATGGAAGTTTGATGCAGAGTCTCATAGAATAAGGCTGTTCCGTCCATCAGTTTGTGCCAGTACTTGAAGCACTCTTTCCTTAATTACATTCTTCTCCCTTCCACACATCCAAAATCTTTTCAAATATTTGTGTTTCCCTTTTAAAAACTATCCTGGAATCTTCTTGCACTGTTTCTGCCAGTTCATTCGTGTCCTAACAGCCTTTAAATTTAACATTATGTGGAATAATGTATTCACAATAACAACACAGATTATTCAGGGGGCAGTCAGAGTGTTGGAGAAGCTGCTGGGTTTTCCTGGATAGATGGGCTGAATGGCTGACACATATACATGTATGTGGTTGTTGAAACTTTGTGTCTCCACAGTTTTGCCATATCTCGGGGAGGCCGTTTGCTTTTGGCTGATGACATGGGACTTGGGAAGACCCTTCAGGCCATTTGTATTGCTGCAATTTACCGCAAAGAATGGCCAGTGCTCGTGATTGCTCCATCCTCGGTCCGATTCACCTGGGCACAGGTACAGGTTGTGGTGTTCCATAGTGAGGGAGACAACTTCTTCATTTCAGCACCTTCATCATAAAGACCTTAAGTAGATGAAATAGAGCCCTCACGGCTCAGTGTGCCAGAACGAGAGAGCGATCAGCTAATCTCGTATTTATGGAGGGCCCCCTGGATGTGTGAAAGTAGTTCCAGGGATTCCCTGGGAGTGGGTCGGCATTTACAGTGGATCCTAGAGAATATGACTTCTTATTCATTTATGGGACATGGGCATTGCTGGCTGACTAGCATTTATTACCCATCCCTTCTCAAGGGCAACTAAGGATGAACATAAGAAATAGGAGCAGGAGTAGGCCATCTAGCCCCTCGAGCCTGCCCCACCATTCAATAAGATCATGGCTGATCTGTCGTATCTCAGATCCACATTCCCGCCCTCTCCCCATAACCCTTAATCCCCTTGCCTATCAAAAACCTATCAACCCGTGTCTTAAAAATATTTAGCGAGGCAGCCTCCACTACTTCAACGGGCAGAGAATTCCAGAGATTCACCACCCTTTGAGTGAAGAAGTTCCTCCTCAACTCTGTTCTAAACCGCCCCCCCTTTATCTTGAGGCTGTGCCCTCTAGTCCTACTGTCCTTTCTGAGCGGAAAGAGCCTCTCCACCTCTATCCTATCCATCCCATTCATCATCTTATATGTCTCAATGAGATCTCTCCTCATTCTTCTAAACTCCAACGAGTACAAGCCTAGTTTATTCAGCTTTTCCTCATAGCTCAACCCCCTCAACTCCGGTATCAGCCTAGTAAACCTCCTCTGCACTCCCTCCAAGGCCAAGATATCCTTGCGTAAGTGCGGCGACCAAAACTGCACACAGTACTCCAGCTGCGGCCTCACCAATGCCCTATACAGCTGCAGCAAGACCTCCCTACTTTTATATTCAATCCCCCTCGCTATGAAGGCCAGCATCCCATTCGCCTTCCTGACCACCTGCTGCACCTGCAGGCTGGGTTTTTGCGACTCATGCACAAGGACCCCGAGGTCCCTCTGCACCGTCGCCTGCTGCAGTTTTTCGCCACGTAAGTAATAGTCCTTCCTACCATTATTCCTACCAAAGTGGACCACCTCGCACTTGCCAACATTAAATTCCATTTGCCAGTTCCTGGCCCATTCGCCCAGCCTATCTAGATCCTTCTGCAGACTCTCCAGACCCTCCGCACAATTTTCCGTTCCACCAATCTTGGTGTCATCAGCAAATTTCGACACCGTACACTCGGTTCCCTCCTCCAGATCATCTATGTAAATGGTAAATAGCTGAGGCCCCAGCACCGACCCCTGGGGCACTCCACTAGTCACCAACTACCAATCCGAATAGCACCCATTGACCCCCACTCTCTGCCTCCTATTTGACAGCCAATCCTCTATCCACGCTAACACCCTACCCCCAACTCCATGTCCCCTGACCTTCTGTAATAACATCTTGTGAGGCGCCTTGTCAAACGCCTTCTGAAAATCAAGAAAGACCACATCCACCGGCTCTCCTCTATCCACCGCCCTAGACACATCCTCATAGAACATTACAACGCAGAACAGGCCCTTCGGCCCACGATGTTGCGCCGACCAGTTAACAAAAAACACTGACCCACTAATCTAAACCAATCCCTTTTCGTCCATAAACCTATCCACGGATCTCTTAAAACGCCCCCAAACTAGGCGCATTTACAACTGCAGCAGGCAGGGCATTCCAATCCCTCACCACCCTCTGGGTAAAGAACCTACCCCTGACATCCGTCCTATAACTACCCCCCCCTTAATTTAAAGCCATGCCCCCTCGTGCTAGCTTTCTCCATCCGAGGAAAAAGGCTATCACTATCCACCCTATCTAAACCTCTAATCATCTTATATGTTTCAGTAAGATCCCCTCTTAGCCGCCTTCTTTCTAGCGAAAACAACCCCAAATCCCTCAGCCTCTCCTCATAGGACCTCCCCTCCATACTAGGCAACATCCTGGTAAACCTCCTCTGCACCCTCTCCAAAGCCTCCACATCCTTCCTGTAATGTGGGGACCAGAACTGCACACAATACTCCAAGTGCGGCCGCACCAGAGTTTTGTACAGTTGCAACATGACGCTGCGGCTCCTAAATTCAATTCCCCTACCAATAAACGCCAAGACACCGTATGCCTTCTTAACAACCTTATCTACTTGATTCGCAACTTTCAGGGATCTATGTACCTTCTTGAGAAGGTGAGAGGGCATGGGATCCAAGGGCCTTTGGCCTTGTGGATCAAGAACTGGCTTGCCTGCAGAAGGCAGAGAGTGGTTGTGGATGGGTATTTTTCTGAATGGAGGTCAGTCACCAGTGGAGTGCCCCAGGGATCTGTTCTAGGACCCTTGCTGTTTGTCATTTTCATAAATGACCTGGATGAGGAAGTGGAGGGATGGGTAAGTAAGTTCGCTGATGACACGAAGGTCGGTGGTGTTGTGGATGGTCTGGAAGGATGTCAAAAGTTGCAGCAGGACATAAATAGAATGCAGGACTGGGCGGAGAAGTGGCAGATGGACTTCAACACGGATAAATGCGTAGTCGTCCATTTTGGCAGAACCAACGGGATGAAGGAGTACACTATCAAGGGCAGGAGTCTTGGTAGTGTTGAGGAGCAGAAGGATCTTGGGGTCCGGGTCCACATGACTCTTAAATCGGCCTCGCAGGTGGAAGAGGTGGTTAAGGAGGCGTATGGTGTACTGGCCTTCATAAATCGAGGGATTGAGTTTAGGAATCGGGAGGTAATGCTGCAACTTTATAAGACCCTTGTCAGGCCTCATTTGGAGTACTGTGCGCAGTTCTAGTTGCCTCACTATAGGAAAGATGTAGAAGCTATTGAAAGGGTACAGAGGAGATTTACAAGGATGTTGCCTGGACTGGGAGGCATGCCTTATGAAGTTAGGTTGAGGGAACTGGGTCTCTTTTCCCTGGAGAGACGTAGGTTGAGAGGCGACCTGATAGAGGTTTATAAAATGTTGAGAGGAATAGATAGGGTGGATTCTCAGAGGCTATTTCCCCGGGTTGAAATGGTCGCTACGAGAGGACACAGGTTTAAGGTGCGGGGAGGAAAGTACAGAAATGATGTTAGGGGTAAGTTTTTCACTCAGAGGGTGGTGAGTGAATGGAATTGGCTGCCGTCAGTGGTGGTGGAGGCGAACTCGCTGGGGTCTTTTAAAAGACTTCCGGATGAGTATATGGGGTTTTATGGGATTGGGGGTTATAGATAGGTGTTGATGTGATTGGCGCAACTCGTGGGCCGAAGGGCCTGTTTGTGCTGTAGTGTTCTATGTTCTATGTACACATACACCTAGATCCCTCTGTTCATCCACACTATTCAAAGTCCTCCCGTTAGCCCTATACTCAACACATCTGTTATTCCTACCAAAGTGAATCACCTCACACTTCTCCGCATTAAACTCCATCCGCCACCTCTCGGCCCAGCTCTGCAACCTATCTAAGTCTCCCTGCAAACTATGACACCCTTCCTCACAATCTACCACACCTCCGACTTTGGTGTCATCAGCAAATTTACTAATCCACCCAGCTATACCCTCATCCAGATCATTAATAAAAATTACAAACAGCAGTGGCCCCAAAACAGATCCCTGAGGCACACCACTCGCAACCGAACTCCATGACGAATATTTACCATCAACCACCACCCTCTGTCTCCTATCTGCTAGCCAATTCCTGATCCAATTTCCTAGACTACCCTCAATCCCATACATCTGCATTTTCTGCAGAAGCCTACCATGGTGAATCTTATCAAACGCCTTACTAAAATCCATATATACCACGTCAACTGCCTTACCCCCATCCACCTCTTTGGTCACTTTCCTCAAAAAACTCAATAAGGTTAGTAAGGCACGACCTACCCGCTACAAAACCATGCTGACTATCTCCAATCAATTCATTACTCTCCAAATAACTATAAATCCTATCCCTAATAATTTTTTCTAAAACCTTGCCCACAACAGAAGTGAGACTCACCGGTCTATAATTCCCAGGGAAGCCTCTGTTCCCCTTCTTAAATAATGGGACAACATTCGCTATCCTCCAATCTTCCGGTGCTATACCAGAGACCAACGACGACCTGAAGATCAGAGCCAGAGGCTCTGCAATCACCTCTCTTGCCTCCCAGAGAATCCTAGGGTAAATCCCATCTGGACCAGGGGACTTATCTATTTTCAAACCCTCTGGAATATCCAGCACATCCCCCTTATCAACTCTAATACTGTCTATTTTACACCCCTGCAACCCAGTGTCCTCCTCAGCTATATTCATGTCCCCCTGCGTGAACACCAAAGAGAAATATTGGTTCAATGCCTCACCAATCTCTTCCGGTTCCACACACAACTTCCCTCTACTGTCTGTAACTGGCCCTAATCTTGCCCTAACCAACCTTCTGTTCTTGACATACCTATAGAATGCCTTAGGATTCTCCTTAATCCTATCAGCCAAAGTCTTCTCATGACCTCTTTTAGCCCTTCTTAACTCACTCTTCAACTCCCTCCTAGCCAATCTAAAGCTTTCTAATGCACTACCTGAGCCCTCAAGTCTCATCCGAACATAAGCCTCCTTTTTCTTTTTAACCAACGAATCAACTTTTTTAGTGCACCACGGTTCCCTAGCCCTACCAAATCCTCCTTGCCTGACAGGGACATACCTATCATGGACTCGCAGTAGCTGCTCCTTGAAAAAACTCCACATTTCGGACGTTCCCAGTCCCTGTAATCTCCTAGTCCAACCTGTGCTTCCTAATTCTCTCCTAATAGCCTCATAATTACCCTTCCCCCACTAAAACTACTGACCTGAGATTCATGCCTATCCCTTTCCATCACTAAGGTGAACGTAACCGAATTGTGGTAGAACTCCAATACATTCGTCAGACACGACTTCCCCTTAACGAAACCGTGCTGCGTCTGCTCTATCAAACAATTCTCCTCAAGGTGCCTTGCTATTTTCTCCTTGATCACGGATTCTAACGGATGGGCATTAAATGTTAGCCAACCAACGACGCCCATGTCCCACAAATGAATAAAGTTATCCTTTATGGGATTTCCCAGAGTGTATCACTATTTATAGAGGTTCCTCTGGTGTGTGTCAGTACTTAAAGGGGGCCCGCAGGAGTGTGTCATTAATTAAGATGTTCCTGGGAGCGTGTCAGTACTTACAGGGGGTCCCTAGATGTAAGGTAGTATTTATAGTGGGTCTCTGGGAGAGCTAGTATTTGCAGCAGGTCCCCAGGCATGTGTCAGGATTTACAGGGGTTCATCAGGAGTGTGTCAGTGTTTGCAGAGATTTCCATAAGTGTGTCAGTATTTACAGGCAGTTCCCAGAAGCATATCAGTATTTACAGGTGGCTCCCAGGAATGGTGTCAGTATTCCCAGGGGTTCTCCAGGAATATGTCAGTATTTATAGTGGCCTCCAGGCATGTTGGTATTTATATGGGGTCTCCAGGTGTGTTTTTGTTATTGTATTCTTTCAAGGGATGTGGCTGTTACTGGCTAGGGCAGCAATTTTATTGCCCGCTCCTAATTGTCCTTGAGAAGATGGTGGTGAGCCACCTTCTTGAACCGCTGCTGTCCACGTGGTGTAGGTATACCTACCATTTAGAAAGTGTTCCAGGATTTTGACGAAGGAACGGTGATGTAATTCCAAGTCAGGATGGTGAGTAGCTTGGAGAGGAACTTCTAGGTGTCTATTATTCTTGTCCTTCTAGGTGGTAGAGGTTGTGGCTTTGGAAGGGGCTGTACAAAGAACAAGAAAGTTACAGCACAAGAACAGGCCCTTTGGCCCTCCAAACCTGCACTGACCATGCTGCTCAACTGAACTATCCTTCTAATCGCATCCTTGTCACGTATTTGTCAAGACGCTTCTGAAAAGTCACTATCGTATCCGCTTTCACTACCTCCTCCGGCAAAGAGTTCCAGGCACCCACAACTCTGTTTAAAAATCTCCTTTAAACCTTGGCCCTCGCACTTTAAACCTATTCTCCCTAGTAATTGCCTCTTCCACTCTGTCCATGCCTCTCATAATCTTGTAGACTTCAATCAGGTCGCCCTTCAACCTCTGTCGTTCTAGTGAGAACAAACCAAGTTTCTCCAACCTCTCATAACTAGTGCCCTCCATACCAGGAACATCCTGATAAATCTTTTCTGTACCCTCTCCAAAACTTCCACATCTTCTGGTATGTGGCAACCAGAATTGAACACTATATTCCAAGTGTAGAAGGAACCTTGATGAGTTGCTGCAGTGCAATGGCGGATTGGAGGATAGTGAATGTGGTACTGTTTTTTAAGAAGGGTAGCAGGGTTAACCCAGGTAATTATAGGCCGGTGAGCTTGACGTCCATGGTAGGGAAGTTGTTGGAGAAGATTCTTAGAGACAGGATGTATGCACATTTAGAACGGAACAATTTCATTAGTGGCAGATAGCATGGTTTTGTGAGAGGGAGGTCGTGCCTTACAAATTTGGTGGGTTTTTTTGAGGAGGTGACAAAAATGGTTGACAAAGGAAAGGCCGTGGATGTCGTCTATATAGATTTCAGTAAGGCGTTTGACAAAGTCCCTCATGGTAGGTTGGTGAAAAGGGTTAAGGCTCATGGGATACAAGGAGAGGTGGCTAGATGGGTAGAGAACTGGCTTGGCCACAGGAGTCAAAGGGTCTTTTTACTGGCTGGACGTCAGTGACCAGTGGTGTTCTGCAGGGCTCTGTACTGCGACCTCTGCTATTTGTGATATATAGAAATGATTTGGAAGAAGGTGTAACTGATGTTATCAGCAAGTTTGCAGATGACACAAAGATGGATGGACTTGCTGATAGCAGTGAACATTGTCGGACAGTACAGAAGGTTATAGATAGGCTGGAAAATTGGGCGGAGAAATGGCAGATGGAATTTAATCCAGATAAATGCGAAGTGATGCATTTTGGAAGAACTAATGTAGGGGGGAGCTATACAATAAATGGCAGAACCATCAGGAATACAGACACACAGAGGGACCTATGTGTGCATGTCTACAAATCCCTGAAGGTGGCAGCACAGGTGGAGAAGGTGGTGAAGAAGGCATATGGTATACTTGCCTTTACAGGACAGGATATAGACTATAAAAACTGGAGTCTGATGTTGCAGCTGTATAGAACGATGGTTAGGCCACATTTGGAATACTGCATCCAGCTCTGGTCGCCACACTACCAGAAGGACGTGGAGGCTTTGGAGAGAGTGCAGAGGAGGTTTACCAGGATGCTGCCTGGTATGGAGGGTCTTAGCTATGAGGAGAGATTGGGTAAACTGGGGTTGTTCCCCCTGGAAAGACGGAGAATGAGGAGAGACCTAATAGAGGTGTACAAAATTATGAAGGGTATAGATAGGGTGAACAGTGGGAAGCTTTTTCCCAGGCTGGAGGTGGTGATCGTGAGGGGTCACAGGCTCATGGTGAGAGGGGCGAGGTATAACTCCGATATCAGAGGGACGTTTTTACACAGAGGGTGGTGGGGGCCTGGAATGCACTGCCAAGTAGGGTGGTGGAGGCGGACACGCTGGGATCATTTAAGACTTAGCAGGATAGTCACGTGAGCAGACTGGGAATAGAGGGATACAAACGAATGAGCGGCACAGGTTTGGAGAGCCGAAGGGCCTGTTTCCTGTGCTGTACTGTTCTTTGCTTTTTGTTCTTTGCATTTTGTATATGGTATGCATGGCTGTCCCTGTGTGCCAGCGGTGGAGGGATTAGATGTTGGAGGTCGTTGATAGAGGGCCAAACAATGAGTTGCTTTGTCCTGAATGGTGTTGAGTTTCTTGAGTATTGTTGGAGCTGCACTCTTTCGGGCAAGTGGGCAGTATTCCATCACACTCCTGACTTATGCCTTGTAGATGCTGGACAGGCTCTGAGAAGTCAGAAGGTGAGTTACTCGACGCAGGATTCATAGCCTCTGACCTGCTCTTGTCGCGACAGTGTTGATATGGCTAGTCCAGTTCACTTTTCTGGTTAATGGAGCCCCCAGGATGTTGATTGTGGGTGATTTAGCAGTGGTAATGCCATTAAACGTCAAGGGGTGATGTTTCGATTCTTTCTTTTTGGAGAAGGTCATTTCCTGGCATTTGTGTGGAGTGAATGTTACTTGCCACTTGTTTGCCTAAGATGGAATATTGTTCGGGTCTTGTTGCATTTGAACATGGACTGCTTCACTATCTGAGGAGTTGAGAATGGTACTGAACATTTTGCAATCATCAGTGAGCGTCCCCACTTCTGACCTTATGATGGAAGAAAGGTCACTGATGGAGGACCCAAAGGTGATTCAGCCTAGGGCACAACCCTGAGGGACTCCTACAGTGATGTCCTGGGACTGAGATGATTGCCCTCCAATCACCACAACCATCTTCCTGTTTGCCACAACGATAACCAGTGGAAAGTTTTCCCCTGATTTCCATCAACTCCAGTTCTGTCAGGACTCCTGGATGGTACACTTGGTCAAATACAGCCTTGATGTCCAGGCCTGTCACTTTAAATTCACTCCTCGAGGTTAGCTGTTTTATCCATGTTTGAACTAAGCCTGTAATAAGGTCAGGAGTTGAGTGATTCTGGTGAAAGACAAACTGAATGTGAATGAGTTGGTTATTGGGAAGTAAGTGCTGCTTGATAGCAGTGTCGATGACCCCCTTCCACCACTTTGATGACTGAGAGTACGCTGATGGAGCTAAGTTGAATTGTCTTCCTTTTTTGTGCACAGAGCACAAGTGGGCAATTTTCCACATTGCTGGGTAGATGCCAATGTTGTAGTTTTACTGGAACAGCTTGGCTAGGGGCACTACTAGTCCTCTAGGACTGTTGAAGTATTTTCAGGGGACGATACATGGTTGTTAGAGCTGGTGCCATAAGCCTTCATGGGGTCCAGAGTTGATGTTGAGGACTACCAGGGCAACTCCCAACTAGATATCAAAGAACAAAGAAAATACAGCACAGGAACAGGCCTTTCGGCCCTCCAAGCCAGCACCGACTATGCTGCCTGACTTAACTAAAACCCCCTACCCTTCTGGGGACCATATCTCTCTCTTCCCATCCTATTCATGTATTTGTCCAGATGCCCCTTAAAAGTCACTACTGTATCCACTTCCACTACCTCTCCTGGCAACGAGTTCCAGGCACCCACCACCCTCTGTGTAAAACGTAGAATCATAGAAACCCTACAGTGCAGAAAGAGGCCATTTGGCCCATCGAGTCTGCACTGACCACAATCCCACCGAGGCCCTACCCCCATATCCCTACATATTTACCTGCTAATCCCTCTAACCTATGCATTTCAGGATGCTAAGGGGCAATTTTAGTATGGCCAATCAACCTAACCCACACATCTTTGGATTGTGGGAGGAAACCGGAGCACCTGGAGGAAAGCCACGCAGACACGAGGACAGTGTGCAAACTGCATATAGACAGTGACCCAAGCCAGGAATCAAACCCAGGTCCCTGGCGCTGTGAAGCAGCAGTGCTACCGTGCTCATATATCTCCTTTAAATCTTGCTCCTTGCACCTTAAACCTGTGCTCCCTAGAATTGACTCTTCCACCCTGGGAAAAAGCTTCAATCAATTCTGTCCATACCTCTCATGGTCTTGTAGACTTCTATCAGGTCACCCCTCAACCTCCGTCGCTCCAGTGAGAACAAACCAAGTTTCTCCAACCTCCCCTCATAGCTAATGCCTTACATACCAGGCAACATCCTGGTAAATCTTTTTTGTACCCTTTCCAAAGCCCCCCCCAAGTTTTTAGTAATGTGCCAACCAGATTTGAACGAAATACTCCAAGTGCGGCCTAAGGTTCTATAAAGCTGCAACATGACTTGCCAATTTTTAAACTCAGCACCCAGCCGATGAAGGCACGCCTGCCGTATGCCTTCTTGATTACCTTCTCCACCTGCATTGCCATTTTTAGTGACCTGTGTACCTGTACACCCAGATCACTTCGCCTATCAATACTCTTAAAGGTTCTGCCATTTACTGTATATTTGCTATCTGTATTAGACCTTCCAAAATGCATTACCCCACATTTGTCCGGATTAAATCCATCTTCCATCTCTCCGCCCAAGTCTCCAACCCCTATGTCCTGCTGTAACCTCTGGTCTTCATCGCTAACTGCAAATCCGCCAACCTTTTGTGTCATCCGCAAACTTACTAATCAAACTAGTTACATTTTTCTCCAACATTACCACTGTGACGTCACCTCTGCTGGGTCTGTCCTGCTGTTGGGATAGGATTTAACATACTGATGAATAGGGATGGTGGTGACTGAGACATTAGCCATAAGGTATGATTTCATGAGGTTACTGCTTGACTAGTCAGTCATATAGCACAGAAACCGGCTCTTCAACCTACCATGCCTGTGTCAACCATCAAATATCAATCTACACTAATCTCATTTACCAGCACTTATCCATAGTTTACTGTTCCTTGGTGATTTAAGTGCTCACCCAGATGTTCTTAAGTACTATGAGAGTCCCTGCCTCCACCACCCTTGGGTGATGCAGTAGCACAGTTGTTAGCACAGGGGCCTGGGTTTGGTTCCTGGCTTGGATAAATATCCATGTGGAATTTGCACATTCTCTCCATGTCTGTGTGGGTTTCTTTCCACATGCTGAAAGATGTGCTGGTCAGGTGCATTGACCCGAACAGGCGTCGGACTGTGGCGACTAGGGGAATTTCACAGTAACTTCATTGCAGTGTTAATGTAAACCTTACTTGTGAATAATAAATAAATTTTGTTTTACTTTACCCTCTGCTGTGCCACCCTCTGTATGAAACCATCTTTCCTCAGATCTGCTTTAAACCATTTATGCCTCACCATAAACTCTGCCCTCTGACTTTGATGCCAATGCCATGGGGAAAAGGATCTTACAATCTACCCTATCTATGCCCCTCACAATTTTGTAATACCTCTATCAGATTCCCCCCTCAGCCTCCTCTGCTCTAGGGAAAACAAACCCAGTCTGTCCAGTCTCCTCAGACTTTCCATCCTGGGCAACATCCTGGTGAATCTCCTCTGTATCCTTGCCAGTGCACTCATGTCCTTCTGAAAGTGTGGTGACTAGAACTGCAATATTTCATCTGTGACCTAATCAATGTTTTATAAATTTGTACCAAAACCTCCCTGCCCCTATAATCTATACCCGGTGAATGAAGGCAAGCATTCTATATGCTGCCTTTGCCATCCTTTCTACTTGTACAGCCACCTTCAGGGATCTGTAGATTTGCACACAAGGTCCCTTTGTTCCCCAGTACACCGAGGAACCAACAGTTCATTGTGTATATCCTTATTAGACCTCCCAAAATGCAATCTGTCGGTGCTTTAAGGGATGCCCGGGGATGTGCCGGTGCTTGCGGGGGCCCTCCCGGGGATGTGCCGGTGCTTGCGGGGGCCCTCCCGGGGATGTGCCGGTGCTTGCGGGGGCCCTCCCGGGGATGTGCCGGTGCTTGCGGGGACCCCAGGAATGTGAGTGCAATGGATTTGGTCGTCACTATTACTATGTTATGATGTAGTCTTTGGATTAGGCCGTTCAAGCTAGTATCATAACTTTTGTTCCTGCAGGCTTTCAGCTGCTGGTTGCCTTCACTAGAGGCTGAAAATATTGATGTTATACTGACAGGGAAAGATCGGTTAAACTCCTCCCTTGTCAGTATTGTCAGCTACGACCTACTTTCCAAACTCCACAATCACCTGATGAAGAGACACTTCCAGGTCATCATTGTTGTAAGTACTTTACTTTATTCCTCTTGAGGTGCTTCTAGCAAATGACAACCATGTGAGACCCAGGGGCAGTATTCGCTGAGCAACAGACTGCAGCAGTGGGCAGGTGGTAGCCCAGTGACAGTGACAATCGTCACTGATGAGTAATCCAGAGACCCAGGGTAATACTGTTAGAGCAGCTGGAGGGGGAGGCTGAACAGCCTTTGGCTGTGGTACATATCAATACCAGTGACATAACGGATACTATAGTTAAGAAAGCCCACCGATGCTTCTATTTTCTCAGGAGGCTAATGAAATTCTATATGTCCACTATGACTCTCTCCAACTTTTACGGGTGCACTCTAGAAACCATTCTTTCTGATTGTATCCCAGCTTGGCCTGTCTCCTGCTCTGACCAAAACTGCGAGAAACCACCCATTCTCCCACCAGACCTCTTCACAAAGGGTTGTGAATGTAACCCGGTCTGTCACGCAAACTATCTTCTCATCTGTCGATTCTGTCTACACTTTTCGCTGTCTCAGAAAAGCAGCCAGCATAATTAAGGACTCCACATACCCTGGACATTCTCTCTTCCAACTTCTTCCTCGGGGGGAAAATGATACAGAAGTCTGAGGTCACGTACCAACTGACTCAAGAACAGTTTCTTCCCTGCTGCCATCAGAGTTTTGAATGCACCACCATAAACGAAGCTGATCTATCTCTCCACCTTATCTTCAGTTACAAGTGGTGTACCTCAGGGATCTGTTTTGGGGCCACTGCTGTTTGTCATTTTTATAAATGACCTAGATGAGGGTGTAGAAGGATGGATTAGTAAATTTGCTGACGACACCAAAGTTGGAGGAGCTGTAGACAGTGAGGATGGATGTTACAGATTGCAGAGGGACATTGATAATCTGCAGAGCTGGGCCGAGAGGTGGCAGATGGAGTTTAATACGGAAAAGTGTGATGTGATTCACTTCGTTAAGAGTAACAGGATTACAGAATATAGGGCTAATGGAAGGACTCTTAGTAGTGTTGACGAGCAGAGAGATCTCGGGGTACGTGTGCGTAGCTCCCTGAAAGTTGGCACCCAGGTTGATAAGGTTGTTAAGAAGGCGTACGGTGTGTTAGCTTTTATTGGTAGAGGGATTGAATTTCGGAGCCGTGAGGTCATGTTGCAACTGTACAAAACTCTGGTGCGGCCGCACTTGGAGTATTGCGTACAGTTCTGGTTGCTGCATTATAAGAAAGATGTGGAGGCATTGGAAAGGGTGCAGAGGAGGTTTACCAGGATGTTGCCTGGTATGGTGGGAAGGTCTTATGAGGAAAGGCTGAGGGACTTGAAGTTATTTTCATTGGAGAGAAGGAGGTTACGAGGTGACCTGATTGAGGCATACAAGATGATCAAAGGATTGGATAGGGTGGACAGTGAGAGCCTTTTTCCTCGGATGGTGATGGCTAACACGAGGGGACGTAGCTTTAAATTGAGGGGTGGTAATTATAGAATGGATGTCAGAGGTAGGTTCTTTACTCAGAGGGTAGTAAGGGCGTGGAATGCCCTGCCTGCAGCAGTTGTAGACTCACCAACTTTAACGGCGTTCAAGTGGTCAGTGGATAGGCATATGGATAACATTGGAATAGTTTAGGTTAGAGGGTCATTAGATTGGTTCCACTGGTCGGCGCAACATCGAGGGCTGTAATGTTCTATGTTCTGTATTATCTGTGACTGCACCACTATATTCTGCACTCTCTGCTTTCCTTCACCCCAGTGTACTCTATGTACGGTATGCTTTGTTGGTATAGTGTGCAAGAAATAATACTTTACACTGTGTACTAAAACATGTGGCAATAATAAATCGAATCAAATCAAATCATAACATAAGAAATAGGAGCAGGAGTAGGCCATCTAGCCCTTTGAGCCTGCCCCGCCATTCAATAAGATCATGGCTGATCTGTCGCTGCTCAGTTCCACATTCCCGCCCTCTCCCCATAACCCTTAATCCCCTCTCTTATCAAAAACCCATCAACCCGCGTCTTAAAAATATTTAGCGAGGCAGCCTCCACCACTTCAACGGGCAGAGAATTCCAGAGATTCACCACCCTTTGAGTGAAGAAGTTCCTCCTCAACTCCGTTCTAAACCGCGCCCCCTTTATCTTGAGGCTGTGCCCTCTAGTCCTACTGTCCTTTCTGAGCGGGAAGAGTCTCTCCACCTCTATCCTATCCATCCCATTCATCATCTTATACGTCTCAATGAGATCTCCCCTCATTCCTCTAAACTCTAATGAGTACAAGCCTAGTTTATTCAGTTTATTCAACCAGTGTGTGTAGATGTTAAGCTGCATATAAGATGAATAAACAGTTAATCTGTTCCTGATGGTGTGGGCTATTAAACGAAAGACTAATGAGACAGAAGTGGAGGCTGTTTGACCTACTCCAAATAAGTGGCGTATCCAAATAACCTCACTGTCCCATTCTCTTCCCATGTTACTAATCATCAGGTACTCGTTGGTGAGATCCTGTTATTGGACATTGGTTGCCTGTTGATGTTTATCATAAAGGCTTGCAGCTGTACGCAGCCTCTTGTCTGTCTGTGTCTGTGTCTGTCTCTAACCCATTTTCTTCTGATAGTATTGGTGTATGAGTAGACTGTCCTGTTGAGATTTGTTGGGCTTGCTGAGCTAGTCTCCAACTCTCTCGGGCAAAACCTGAATTTTTCAATCAGTTTTTTTTTAAACAGAGTTACGTTCATGCCAATTTGGCGTTTAGACCTGTATCTGACTGATAAGGGTGACACTCAGACTCATTTTACTCTTTCTTTCATTCTGCTTCAAAGACTTGTAACTCTGTTTCTCCCATGTACGTTTTAGGATGAATCTCATTTTCTGAAGAACATGAAGACTGCCCGATGGAAAGCTGCCCGTCCCCTCCTTCAGGTGCGTCCCTATGTTGGAAGGTGACCCGATCTGTAAGTCATTGGCCAATGCTTGCTTCTATTTTCTGTGTTTCATTCGGCCCTTTCATAATTCGGTATAATCATATCTGATTCTATACTTCAATACAATATGCCCATTATCCCACCAGACCTCTAGGCACTTCTGGATATATTCAATGATTTGGCCTCCACACATTTCAGTGGTAGAGAACTCCACAAGTTCACCAGCCTCTTGTGGGAAGAAATTTCTCCTTATCTCAGTCCTAAATGGCCTACCCCATAATCCTGAGAGTTTGACCACTTGTTCTAAACACACAGCTAGAGGAGACAAACATTCCTGCATCTAGTTTGTCCAACCGTGTCACAATTTTATACATTTGAAGTAGACTCCCCTTTTCATTCTTCTAATTTCAAGTGAACACAGGCCCAGTCATAAAAACTGGAGCCTTCAGCCCTTTGAGTATGTTACACCATTCATTTTGATCATGGCTGACCATTGCATTCAATATCCTGAACTGCTCCTCCCACCCTCCCCTTTAGACCCAAGAGCTATATCTAATTTCTTCTTGAAATCACGCAACATTTTGGCCTCAGCTACTTTCTGTGGGAGTGAATTCCACACGTTCACCAACCTCTAGCTGAAGAAATTTCTCCTCACCTCAGTTCTAAAAGGTTTACCCCTTATCCTCAAACTATAACCCCTAGTTCTGGACTCCCCCACCACCAGAAACAGTCTTTCTGAACCTACCTTGTCTGACGCGGTTCGAATGTTATAAGTTTGTATGAGATCCCCTCTCACTCTTCTAAATACAGTGAATATAATCCTAACTGACTTAATCTCTCCTCATATGACAATCCCACCATCCCAGGAATCAGCCTGGTAAACCATTGCTGTACTCCCTCTAAAGCAAGGACATCCTTCCTCAGATAAGGACACCAAAACTGCACACAATACTCCAATCAACCCAGTCTCTCCTCATAACAATTCTTTCACCCAAAAGACAATCTAACATGATTTAAATAATACTCTGCCATTCTGCTTTTCCATCAAGTTGGATAACTTCACATTGATCCACATTATACTGCACCTACTGTGTATTTGCAAACTCGCTCAACTTGTCTAAATCACCTTGGAGCCTCTTTACCTCCTCCTCACCACTCTCATTCCCACCAAGTTTTGCAGCCCTTCTCTACCTACCTGAATGGAGTGTGGTGTGTCATGTTTTATCTCACACAGTATTTAAATAGATTGTCTCTGGTTGTTTCTCGTCATTGCTACAGTTTTGGCTGGAGGGCCAGAGAGGAATGATGTGGCCAGTGTGCTGAGACATACTGCTGTTGCTGATCTTTTCCCAGGCTGCAAAGAGACTCATTCTTCTGTCTGGAACCCCAGCTATGTCCAGGCCAGCAGAGCTCTACAGCCAGATCACTGTGCTCCGGCCCAAACTCTTCACCAACTTCCACGATTTTGGGATGCGTTACTGTGCTGCGAAGCAGGTGATTTACCATCAGCTCATGGATATGGTACCCACAATCATTCAACCCAAGCCACTTGCACCTCGCCCTTTCTTTCAACCTCGTCCCTTTCTCCCCCTCGTCCCTTTCTTCACCCCTCATTCCTTTCTCTTCCCCCCCCCCCCCCCCCCCCCCACTCATTTCCCCAGTTCTGTCTTCCCCTCCTTCTCCTTCCCCAGTCCTCGGCTTCTCCCTCTCGCCTTCCTCCTCCTCCTCCTCCTCCTCCCACAAGCAGCTCATGTTCTCACCTCTATCATTGGCAGTTTCCCTGGGGATGGGATTATTCGGGATCTTCCAACCTTTTGGAACTGCGCCTCCTGCTTCTGGAGTCACTGATGATCAGACGCTTGAAATCGGATGTTCTGTCACAGCTGCCAGCTAAGCGGCGTAAGATGGTGCTTGTGGAGCCAGAGGTTGTGAGTGCAAAGGCCAGAGCAGCATTGGAAGCAGCAGCCAGAGAGATGACAAAAGACCACAAAACGGTTGGTGTCAGTTGAGGTCATAAAGCGCTCACTAAGTACATCGGTTGCTGATGCAGATTAGTGAGGTTAATGGTGTGAAACACAAGTTCGTTGACAGTTTTGAGGAAAGTGGGGAGTATTCCATCACACTCTGGACTTGTGCCTTGTAGATGGTGGCCTGGCTTGGGGGAGTCAGGAGCCAGATGGCATCTGCCCTAGATTACTGCGGGAGACGAGATGAAATTGCTGGGCATCTAACAGAAATCTTGGTTTCTTCATTGGACCCAGAAGATTGGAGGATAGCAAATGTGGCCCTGTTATTTAAGAAGGGTAGCAAGGATAACCCAGGTAATTATAGGCCAATGAGCTTGATGCCCATGGTAGGAAAATTGTTGGAGAAGATTCGAGATAGGATCTATACACATTTAGAACAGAATAGTCTCATTAGCAATAGACAACATGGTTTTGTACAAGGGAGGTCATGCCTCACGAATTTGATTGAGTTTTTTGAGGAGGTGACAAAAATGATTGATGAGGGAAGGGCCGTGGATGTCGTCTACGTGGATTTTAGCAAAGCATTTGACCATGTCCCTCATGGCAGGCTGGTGCAAAAGGCTAACTCACACGGGATCAAGGGTGAACTAGCTAACTGGATTCCGAACTAGCTTGGCCATAAGAAGACACAGGATAGCAGTGGAGAGGTCCTTTTCTAATTGGAGGTCTATGACTAGCGGTGTTCTGCAGGGCTCTGTACTGGGACCTCTGCTGTTTGTGGTACATATAAATGATTTGAAGAAGATGTAGCTGGTGTGATCAGTAAGTTTGCAGACGACACAAAGATTGTTGGAGATGTGAATAGTGATGAACATTGTCAGAGAATACAGCAGGATATAGATAGGCTGGAAAATTGGATGGAGAAATGGCAGATGGAATTTAATCCAGATAAATGCGAAGTGAAGCATTTTGGTAGATCTAATGTAGGGGGGAGTTATACAATAAATGGCAGAACCATCAGGAGTACAGACACACAGAGGGACCTGGGGGCGTGAGTCCACTGATCCTTAAAGGTGGCAGCACAGCTGGAAAAGGTGGTGAAGAAGGCATATGGCATGCTTGCCTTTATTGAATGGGGCATAGAGTATAAAAGTTGGCTTATGATGTTGCAGCTATGTAGAACGTTGGTTAGGCCACATTTGGAATACTGCATCCAGTTCTGGTCGCCACACTACCAGAAGGATGTAGAGGCTTTGGAGAGAGTGCAGAAAAGGTTTACCGGGACGTTGCCTGGTATGGAGGGTCTTAGCTATGAGGAGAGATTGAGTAAACTAGGATTGTTCTTCGTAGAAAGGTGGAGTTGAGGGGTGACCTAATAGAAGTTTATAAAATTATGAAGGGCATAGATAGGGTGAACAGTTGGAAGCTTTTTCCCAGGTCAGAAATGACAAACACAAAGGGTCACAAATTTAACATGAGAGGGGCAAGGTTCAGTACAGATATGCCGGGGATGTATTTTACGCAAAGGGTATCTTCAAAACAGTGTAATTTATTAGTAATTGTACAGTTTTATTAGTCACTAATGTTTACTAGCATCTGTAAAGGTCATTGAGATTAGTAGTAGTTATTACATAAGAACGTAAGAAGCAGGAGTAGGTCACTTAGCCCCTCGAGCCTGCCCCGCCATTCAATAAGATCATGGCTGATCTGATAGTGGTTCAGTTCCACTTTCCCGCTTTCTCCCCATAACCCTTAATTCCCTTATTGGTCAAAAATCTATGTATCTGTGACTTAAACACATTTAATGAGGTAGCCTCCACTGCTTCAGTGGGCAGAGAATTCCAAAGATTTACCACCCTCCGGGAGAAGTTGTTCCTCCTCAACTCTGTTCTAAATTGACTCCCCCTTATTTTGAGGCTGTGCCCCCTAGTTCTTGTTTCCATTCTAAGTGGAAGTAATCTCTCTGCTTCTGCCCTGTCTAGCCCCTTCATTATCTTGTATGTCTCTATAAGATTACCCCTCAGCCTTCTAAACTCCGAGTACAGGCCCATTCTACTCAATCTTATTAGAAAATAAGTACCAAAATAAATTTAACATGTAACAAAGATATCAGGGCAGGTAATGTGTCATGAGTGTGGAAGCCCCTGAATGCAGGTGTGACCTAGGGCAAAGGTGTCTGCAACTTGAGGAATTTTAGCCCAGAGACATTGAGCTGGAGGCCGAGCTGCAGACACCGCAATGTGTCAGGACAGAGGAATGTTACGTGGACGTTTTGTACAGGAAGCAGTCACACTCCTTGGGTTAAGGTCTACTGATTTGATCAGGAACAAGGAGCTGTGACTGAGAGTGAGACAGGTATGGGGACCCTGAGGGTAGAGGTGGCAGAACCTTTGCAACTTTCCAGTTATGTTTGAAATTCCTGCAACCTGTATAGGTGAAAGGCTTCAGGGTGGATGAGCAATCTGATCATGCACTGTGTACAGGAAGCCATTCGGGTGTGGGGGAGATTGAATGTAGTAGCTATAGGGTACATTTTTATTGCAAGAAAATTATGTTGTTTGCCTAGTGCGGGTTCAGAACATCTGCTTGGGGGTGGAGAGGGGCCTGAGTGTGAGGCAGGGGATTTAGCAGTCATGATTCATGTAGGTACCAACAGCATAGGTAGAACTAGGTAAGAGGTTCTGTTGAGGGGGGGGAATGAGCAACCAGGGAGAAGCTGGAGTCAGAGATACAGTTAAATAAAGGTAACTACAAAGACATGAGGAAGGAGCTGGCCATTGTTGATTGGAAAGGGAGCCTAGCAGGGAAGACAGTGGCACAGCAATGGCAGGAGTTTTTGGGGATTATTCGGGAGGCACAACAGAAATTTACCCCAAAGAAGAGGAAACATGCCAAGGGAAGGATGAGGCATCTATGGCTGACGAGGGAAGTCAAGGACAGCATAAAAGCAAAAGGAAAAGCAGACAAAGTGGCGAGGATTGGTGGGAATCCAGAGGATTGGGAAGTCTTTTAAAGTGAGTAGAGGACAACTGAAAAAGCAGTAAGGGGGGAGAAGTTGAAGAATGAGTGTAAACTAGCTAGTAATATAAAAGAAGATAGGAAGAGTTATTTTCAATATATAAAAGATAAGAGAGAGGCAAAAATAGCCATTGGACCATTGGAAAATGAGACTAGAGAGGTAACAATAGGAAACAAAGCAATGGCAGAAGAACTGAATAGTTACTTTGCATTAGTCTTCACAGTGGAAAACGCCAGTGGGATGCCAAAGCTCCAGGAGAATCAGGGGGCACAGGTAAGTGCAGTGGCCATCACTAAGGAGAAGGTTCTGGGGAAACTGAAAGATCTGCAGGTGGATATGTCACCTGAACTGGATGGAATATACCCCAGGGTTCTGAAAGAGATAGCTGAGGAAATTGTGGAGGCATTAGTGGTGACCTTTCAGGAGCCACTGGAGGCAGGGAGAGTCCCAGAGGACTGGAAAGTAGCTAATGTAACACCGCTGTTTAAGAAGTGAGGGAGACAGAAACAGCAAGTTAAATACTGACATTGGTATTTAGGAAGATTTTAGAGTCCATTATTAAAGATGAGATCGCAGAGTACTTGGGAGTGCACGATAAAATAGGACTGAGTCAGCATGGCTTTGTCAAGAGGAGGTCATGTCTGACAAATGTGTTAGAGTTCTTTGAAGAGGTAACGAGGAAGTTAGATAAAGGAAAAATTGTGGATGTGATTTATTTAGATTTCCAGAAGGCCTTTGACAAGGTGCTGCATAGGAGTTTGTTAAATAAGTTAAGAGGCCATGGTGTTAAGGGTAAGATCCTGGCATGGATAGAGGATTGATTGGCTGGCAGAAGGCAGAGGATGGGGATAAAGGGGTCTTTCTCAGGATGGCAGCCGGTGACTAGTGGTGTGCCTCAGGGGTCAGTGCTGGGACCACAACTTTTCACAATATACATTAACGATTTGGAGGAAGAAACTGGAGGCAGTGTTGCTAAGTTTGCAGATGATACAAAGATATGTAGAGGGACAGATAATATTGAAGAAACGGGGGCTGCAGAAGGTCTTGAACAGGTTAGGAGAGTGGGCAAAGAAGTGGCAGATGGAATACAATGTGAAAAAGTGTGAAGTTTTGCACTTTGGAAGGAGGAATGGCGGCATAGACTATTTTGTAAATGGGGAAATGCTTAGGGAATCAGAAACACAAAGGGACTTGGGAGTCATTGTTCAAGATTTGCTTAAGGTTAATGTGCAGGTTCAGTCAACAGTTAGGAAGGCAAATGCAATGTTAGCATTCATGTCGAAAGGGCTAGAATACAAGAGCAGGGATGTACTTTTGAGGCTGTACAAGGCTCGGGTCAGACCCTATTTGGAGTGTTGTGAGCAGTTTTGGGCCCCTTTTCTAAGGATGTGCTGGTCTTGGGAAGAGTCCAGATGAGGTTCTTGATTGATGAGGGGAAAAGACAGGAGACTGAGGATGTAAAAAAAAAAATCAGTCCATGATTGAATGGCGGAGTGGATCCAGTGGGCCAAGTGGCATAATTCAGCTCCTGTGTCTTATGATCTTATATTAAAAAGCAGAATCTCAAAGATAAGGATCTCGGCATTACTACCTGAGCCACAAGCAAGTTGGCGTAGGATAAATCAGATTAGAGAATGAAGTGTGTGGCTCAAAGATCAGGGTGGGAGAAATACTATGCTCTTATCAAGAGAGTGTGGAATGAGCTGCCAGATGAAGTGGTAAATAAGAAAGCAGGACCAGGATATTGAATTTGATGATCAGCCAGCCATGATCAAAATGAATGGCAGAGCAGGGTTAAAGGGCTAAATGGCCTACTCCTGCTTCTATTTTTTTCTGCTTTTTTTCTAAATGGGTTTGAGAGAGCAAAAAATAATCCGGGAAATTATAGGCCGGTAAGTTTGACGTCAGTAGTAGGTAAATTATTGGAAGGAGTACTAAGAGATAGGATCTACAAATACTTGGATGGACAGGGATTATTAGGGAGAGTCAACATGGCTTTGTGCGTGACAGGTCATGTTTAACCAATCTATTGGAGTTTTTCAAGGAGGTTACCAGGAAAGTGGATGAAGGGAAGGCAGTGGATGTTGTCTACATGGACTTCAGTAAGGCCTTTGACAAGGTCCCACATGGGAGGTTAGTTAGGAAGGCTCTGTCGCTAGGTATACATGGAGGGGTAGTGAATAGGATTAGACACTGGCTCTATGGAAGAAGTCAGCGAGTGGTAGTGGAGGATTGCTTCTGAGTGGAGGCCTGTGACTAGTGGTGTGCCACAGATTAGGGATCAGTGCTGGGTCCATTGTTGTTTGTCATCTGTATCAATGATCTGGATGATAACATGGTAAATTGGATCAGCAAATTTAACAGAACATAAGAACATAAGAAATAGGAGCAGGAGTAGGCCATCTAGCCCTTCGAGCCTGCCCCGCCATTCAATAAGATCATGGCTGATCTGTTGCTGCTCAGTTCCACTTTCCCGCTTTCTCCCCATAACCCTTAATCCCCTCTCTTATCAAAAACCCATCAACCCGCGTCTTAAAAATATTTAGCGAGGCAGCCTCCACCACTTCAACGGGCAGAGAATTCCAGAGATTCACCACCCTTTGAGTGAAGAAGTTCCTCCTCAACTCCGTTCTAAACCGCCCCCCCTTTTATCTTGAGGCTGTGCCCCCTAGTCCTACTGTCTTTTTTGAGCGGGAAGAGTCTCTCCACCTCTATCCTATCCATCCCATTCATCATCTTATAAGTCTCAATGAGATCTCCCCTCATTCTTCTAAACTCTAACGAGTCCAAGCCTAGTTTATTTAGCCTCTCCTCATAGCTCAACCCCCTCAACTCCGGTATCAGCCTAGTAAACCTCCTCTGCACTCCCTCCAAGGCCAAAATATCTTTGCGCGGGTGCGGTGCCCAAAACTGCACACAGTACTCCAGCTGCGGCCTCACCAATGCCCTATACAGCTGCAGCAAGACCTCCCTACTTTTATATTCAATCCCCCTCGCTATGAAGGCCAGCATCCCATTTGCCTTCCTGACCACCTGCTGCACCTGCAAGCTGGGTTTTTGCGACTCATGCACAAGGACCCCGAGGTCCCTCTGCACCGTCGCCTGCTGCAGTTTTTCACCCCGTAAGTAATAGTCCTTCCTACCATTATTCCTACCAAAGTGGACCACCTCACACTTGCCAACATTAAATTCCATTTGCCATTTCCTGGCCCATTCGCCCAGCCTATCTAGATCCTTCTGCAGACTCTCCACACCCTCCGCACAATTTGCCGTTCCCCCTATCTTGGTGTCATCAGCAAATTTCGACACCCTACACTCGGTTCCCTCCTCCAGATCATCTATATAAATGGTAAAAAGCTGAGGCCCCAGCACCGACCCCTGGGGCACTCCACTAGTCACCATCCGCCAATCTGAATAGCACCCGTTGACCCCCACTCTCTGCCTCCTATTTGACAACCAATCCTCTATCCACGCTAACACCCTACCCCCAACTCCATGTCCCTCGACCTTCTGCAATAACCTCTTGTGAGGTACTTTGTCAAACGCCTTCTGAAAATCTAGAAAGACCACATCCACCGGCTCTCCTCTATCCACCGCCCTAGACACATCCTCATAGAACTCCAGTAAATTTGTCAGACACGACTTCCCTTTAATGAAACTGTGCTGCGTCTGCTCTATCAAGCAATTCCCTTCAAGATGCCTCGCAATTTCCTCCTTAATGACAGATTCTAACATTTTACCCACTGCAGACGTTAAACTAACCGGCCTATAATTCCCCGCCTTTTGCCTGGCACCCTTCTTAAACAACGGCATGACATTAGCCGTTTTCCAATCATCTGGCACTTCCCCGGAATCCAGCGACGTCTGGAAAATAACCACCAAGGCATCCACTATCACCTCCACCATTTCTTTCAGAACCCTCGGATGCATTCCATCCGGTTCAGGGGACTTGTCCACAATCAGCCCCTCCAGTCTGTCGAGCACCGCCTCTCTAGTAACAGTAATGTCATTAAGACCCTCCAGTCCTACCACCTTTCCATCGCTAACACCCGGCAAATTATTCACATCCTCCTCCGTGAAGACAGAAACAAAAAAGTTATTCAATACCTTAGCCATATCCTCATCCCCTACCACTAGGTCCCCTTTCTCATCCGCTAAAGGACCAACATTCACCCTAGCCAGCCTCTTTCTTTTTATATATTTATAAAAACTCTTGCTATCCTTTTTTATATTAAGCGCTAGCCCAGCTTCATAGTTTCTCCTACCCTTCTTTATCAACTTCTTTGTCAATCTTTGTTGACATTTAAACCTCTCCCAATCCTCATCTCGCCCACTACTCTTAGCTACTCTAAATTCCTCTGCTTTTAATTTAACACTTTCCTTCACCTCCTTCGTTATCCACGGCTTATTACCTCATCTTATACGTCTCAATGAGATCTCCCCTCATTCTTCTAAACTCTAACGAGTACAAGCCTAGTTTATTCAGCCTCTCCTCATAGCTCAACTCCGGCATCAGCCTAGTAAACCTCCTCTGCACTCCCTCCAAGGTCAAAATATCCTTGCGTAAGTGCGGCGACCAAAACTGCACACAGTACTCCAGCTGCGGCCTCACCAATGCCCTGTACAGTTGCAACAGGACCTCCCTACTTTTATATTCAATCCCCCTCACTATGAAGGCCAGCATCCCATTCGCCTTCCTGACCGCCTGCTGCACCTGCAGGTTGGGTTTTACAAAGATTGAAGGTGTAGTGAACAGTGAGGAAGGTTTTCAAAGCTTGTAGAGGGATTTAGACCAGCCTGAAAAATGGCAGGTGGAGTTAATGCAGACAAGTGTGAGGTATTGCACTTTGGAAGGACAAACCAAGGTAGAACATAGAAGGTAAATGGTAGGACACTGAAGAGTGCAGTAGAACAGAGGGATCTGGGAATACAGATACATAATTCCCTAAAAGTAGCATCACAGGTAGGTAGGGAACATTGGCCTTTATAAATCAAAGTATTGAGTATAAGAGTTGGAATATTATGGAGAAGTTGTATAAGACATTGGTGAGGCTGAATTTATCCAGGCTTTTTCCACTAAAGCTAGGGGAGAAAAAAACTAAAGGACATGGGTTAAGGGTGAAGGGGGCAAAGTTTAAAGGGAATACTAGGGGGGGGCTTCTTCACACAGAGTGGTGGGAGTGTGGAATGAGCTGCCAGACGAAGTGGTAAATGTGGGCTCACTTTTAACATTTAAGAAAAACTTGGACAGGTACATGGATGAGAGGAGTGTGGAGGGATATGGTCCAGGTGCAGGTCAGTGGGACTAGGCAGAAAAATGGTTCAGCACAGCCAAGAAGGGCCAAAAGGCCTGTTTCTGTACCGTAGTGTTTTATGATAAAAGAACAGATGAATTGAACAAGGTATCTATGATCTTGCAGCCATTACAGAAACATGGTTGCAGGATAAGAAAGGCTAGGACCTGAATATTCAAGGATACGTGATATTTAGAAAGGACAGTGATAGCTGTGTAAATTAAATGTGAAATTTGTATGAGTGATGACCTTGGCTGTAGAGATCAAGGGGTTGAGATAGTTTGGGTAGCTATGAGAAATATATGTAAAGAAATGTCATATTTTCCTGATATTGCTGTGCATGTGTAGATGTGGCTAATTAAGCCAATGAAGTTAGATGAAAAGGCGAGACTTGAAACAATCACAATCACAAGTGAAAGGGTGCTGGAAAATTATTAGAACAAAATGCTGACAAGTCCCCTTCACTTCACTTCACTTCACTTCATCCTGGAATCATAAAAGAAATGGCTGCTGAGACAATCGATGCAATTGTTTAAATTTTTCAAAATTCCCTAGCTTCTGAAAGATCCCATCAGATTGGAAAATAGCAAATGTAATGCTCCTTAAGAAAGGAGCGAGACAGAAAGCAGGAATTAACAGGCCAATTAGCTTGCATCTGTCGTAAAGATATTGCTGGAATCTGTTATTAAAGTTATAGTGGAGCACTTAAAAAATTTTAATGCATTCAGATGGAGCCAACACGGTTTTGTGAAAGGAAGATCATATTTGTCTGTTGGAGTGCTTTGAGGAATTAACAAGCAACATGGATAACAGGAAACCTGTGGACATGTTGCACTAAATTTCAAGGAGGCATTTGACAAGATACCACTTCAAAGATTACTATGCAAGATAAGAATTCATGATGGTAGAGGTAACATATTAGCATGGATAGATGATTGGTTAGCTAACAGGATACAGACAGGCATAAATGGTTCATTTTCCTGTATGTTTTCTGTCCCCTTATCAGTGGAAGCTGAATCCTTCTATTTGTTTTCAAAAACCTTGGTAACTTGTAGCTGCCTTGCCTGCCCCTGATAATAGAACATTACAGCGCAGTACAGGCCCTTTGGCCCTTGATGTTGCGCCAACCTGTGAAACCAATCTAAAGCCCATCTCACCTACACTATTCTAATATCATCCATATGTTTATCCAATGACCGTTTAAATGCCCTTAATGTTGGCGAGTCCACTACTGTTGTAGGCAGAACATTCCACGCTCTTACTGTCTGAGTAAAGAGCCGACCTCTGACATCTGTCCTATATCGATCACCCCTCAATTTAAAGCCATGTCCCCTTGTGCTAGCCATCTCCATCTGAGGAAAAAGGCTCTCACTGTCTACCCTATCTAATCCTCAGATCATCTTGTATGCCTCTATTAAGTCACCTCTTAACCTTCTCTCTAACGAAAACAGCCTCAAGTCCCTCAGCCTTTCCTCATAAGACCTTCCCACCATACCAGGCGACATCCTGGTAAACCTCCTCTGCACCCTTTCCAATGCTTCCACATCCTTCATATAATGCGGCGACCAGAACTGTACGCAATACTCCAAGTGCGGCCGCACCAGAGTTTTGTACAGCTGCAACATGACCTCATGGCTCCTAAACGCAATCCCTCTACCAATAAAAGCTAACACGCCATTAACCACCTTAACAAGCCTCATAGGGTATATAGTCTATGCTTCATTGTTACAAAAGAATGTGGTCCGTCTAATTAAGCTTATTTCCCATTTCGCCTAGGGGTAAATTGTTTGTTTTCACAAGAAAATGCAAACATACAGTTTAAATCTATAATACCTGTTCAAAAAGATTATATATAGTGCTTTTACAAACAATACCTTTGTGTAATACATAAGTGAGGCACATTGTGATACCTCTATATATAAGGCAGACTGTTGTCCATATTTTAAACTAATCTACTTTGTTTCAATATTCTTCAAAAAGCAAGGGTTTCTATATTCCCTGCTACAGTTGCCGCCTTTGAGGAAGGATGTGGTGGTATTGGAGATGGTTCAGAAGAGCTGCACTAGATTGATTCCAGGTTTTTCTAGAGTGGCACAGTGGTTAGCATTGCTGCCTCACAGTGTCAGGAACCCAGGTTCAATCCCAGCTTGGGTCACTGTCTGTGCAGAGTTTGCATGTTTTCCTTGTGTCTGCATGGGTTTCCTCCGGGTGCTCTAGTTCCCTCCCATAGTCCAAAAGAAGTACTGGTTAGGTGCATTGGCCATGCTAAATTTTCCCTCAGTGTACCCGAACAGGTGCCGGAGTGTGGTGACTAGGGATTTTCACAGTAACTTCATTGCAGTGTGAATGTAAGCCTACTTGTGACACCTAACAAAATAAAAACATGAAGGGGCTGTGGTATGAGGAGTGGTTGCATAGCTTGGGCTTGTACTTGCTGGAGTACAGCACAATGAGTTGGGGGGATTCAATTGCGGTTTATAAAATACTCAACGGGATTGAGAAAGTAAATGTTGCCTCTTCTAGGACAAGGAGTAAGGGGAGGAGATTCAAGACAGATAAGGAGAAGTTACTTCTGACAGAGGGTTGTGAATCTATGGAACCCACTGCCCCAGAGTGCAGTGGATGCAGAACCAATCATTGGATTCAAGAAAGAAAAATAAATATTTGATCAAAAGTGGGATAAAGGGCTATGGGGAAAAGGCAGGGAAGTGGAGTTAGAATGAGATGAAGATCAGCTATGATCCTATAGAATGGCAGAGTGGGCTTGAAGGGCTGGATTACCCACACCTGCTTCTAATTCCTGTGTGCCTGTGATAAACTAGAAGAATTGACAGTTGAGAAAGAGCAGTTGTTAGGTTATCTTTATTTAAAATAGAAATGGTGCCAGGACCAAATGAGATGCATGGAAAGGTACAGAGAGAGGTGAGAGTGGAAGTTTCAGAGACACTGATGATGATCTTCTAGTCTGCTTTAGACAAAGGAATGGTTCTGGAGGATTGGAGAATTGCAAATGTTACACCCCTATTCAGAAAGGAGAGCATGGATAAAGCTGGCAATTACAGACCAGTTTGACTTCAGTGGTAGGGAAACTTATGAAAACGATAGTCTGGGACAAAATCGAGACAATTGCAAGATAATTGAGGGAAACCAGCGTGGATTCATCAAGGGAGTGTCACGTTTAAGTAACTTGCTGGAGTTTTTTGAGGTGATAAAAGAACATAGAACATTACAGCGCAGTACAGGCCCTTCGGCCCTCGATGTTGTGCCGACCAGTGGAACCAATCTAATGACCCTCTAACCGAAACTATTCCAATGTTATCCATATGCCTATCCACTGACCATTTGAACACCCTTAAAGTTGGCGAGTCCACAACTACTGCAGGCAGGGCATTCCACACCCTTACTACCCTCTGAGTAAAGAACCTACCTCTGACATCCGTCCTATAATTACCACCCCTTAATTTAAAGCTATGTCCCCTTGTGTTAGCCATCACCATCCGAGGTAAAAGGCTCTCCCTGTCCACCCTATCAAATCCTTTGATCATCTTGTATGCCTCAGTTAAGTCACCTCGTAACCTTCTTCTCTCTAACGAAAATAACCTCAAGTCCCTCAGCCTTTCCTCATAAGACCTTCCCACCATACCAGGCAACATCCTGGTAAACCTCCTCTGCACCCTTTCCAATGCCTCCACATCTTTCTTATAATGTGGCGACCAGAATTGTACGCAATACTCCAAGTGCGGCCGCACCAGAGTTTTGTACAGTTGTAACATGACCTCACAGCTCCGAAATTCAATCCCTCTACCAATAAAAGCTAACACACCGTATGCCTTCTTAATAACCTTATCAACCTGGGTGCCAACTTTCAGGGAGCTATGCACATGTACCCCGAGATATCTCTGTTCATCAACACTACTAAGAGTCCTTCCATTAGCCCTATATTCTGTACTCCTGTCACTCTTACCAAAGTGAATCACCTCACACTTCTCCGTATTAAACTCCATCTGCCACCTCTCGGCCCAGCTCTACAGCTTATCTGTGTCTCTCAAGAGAAGGTTGATGAAGGCAATGTTGTTGATGTGTATGGATTTTCACAAGATATTTGATACAATACCACACACAGACTAATAAACAAAAGTCTAGCTCATGGAATAAACAGGAAAGTAGGCACTCAGACGAAAAATTAGCAGAGTGACGGGAAAGAGCAGTGACAAATGGTTGTGCTTCAGATTGGAGGGAGGATTGTAGTGGAGTTCTCAGAGTTCAGTGTTGGGACCTTTGCTCTTTCTGACACATTAATGATCTGGACATGGTACTCAGCATGATTTCAAAATTTGAGGATAATACAAAAATTAGAGGCATTATTAACTGATGAGGACAGCCTTGAACGTCAAAAGACGTGGACATATTGGTAGATTGAGCAGATAAGTGCAGATGACATGAGGTGATTCATTTTGGCAGGAAGAAAATGGAGAGACAGCATAAAAGGAAGAATCTCTAGAGGAGGTGCAGGAACAAAGGGATTTTTGTATATATGTGCATAAGTCATTGAACATGGCAGGGCATGTTGAGAGCCGTTAATAAACCTGTAATATTTTTGGTTTTATTAATAGGGACATTGAATATAAGAGTAAGGAGGTCATGTTGATCTTGTGTAAGACACTGATTAGGCCTCATCTGGAAACTGTGTCTAATTCTGGTCCCATACTTAAGGAAGGATATGAAGAACACATTGAAGAGATTCACAAGAATGATTCAGGGATAAAGAGCCGTAGTTATGAGATTAGATTGGAGAGGTTGAGACTGTTTTCCTTGGAGAAAAGAAGGCTAAGAGGAGACTTAATAGAGGCATTGAGAGGTATGGACTGGGTAACTAATGAGCAACCGTTCCCTCGAGGAGTGCATCTCTTGAGGGCAAGCCAGTGCCTACTCAATGGGCGAATGGCCTCCTGTAAAGATTCTGTGTATCTGTGAATTCTTGAGGTGCGGAGACACGACGCCCCTTCACAAAACCATGTTGCCTCTCACTAATATGCCCACTTATTTCCAAATGGGAATAAATCCTGTCTTGAAGAATCCTCTCCAATAATTTCCTTACCACTGTTGTAAGGCTCACTGGCCTGTAATTACCTGGATTATTCTTGCTACTCTCCTTAAACAAAGGAACAACATTGGCTATTCGCCAATCCTCTGGGACCTCCCCTGTAGCCAGTGAGGATGCAAAGATTTCTCTCAAGGCCCCTGCCATTTCCTCCCTTGCCTCTGTCAGTATTCTGGGGTATATCCCATCAGGCCCTGGGGACCTGTCTACCTTAATGTTTCTCACCCAATACCACCACCTTTTTGATCTCAACATGACTCAAACTATCTGCACACCCTTTTCCACACTCATCATCCACCAAATCCTTCTCTTTGGTGAATATTGGTACAAAGTACTTATTTAATACCTCGCCTGTTTCCTCTGGCTCCACACATAGATTCCCTCCCCTGTCCTTGAGTGGGCCAATTCTCTCCCTGGCTACTCTCTTCTTTTTTATATACATAAAAAGCCTTGGGATTTTCCTTAATCCTACTAGCCAATGATTTTTCATGATCCCCTTTTAACCTTCCTCACTCCTTGCTTAAGTTTCTTTCTACTTTCCTTGTATTCCACATTTGCTTTGTGTACTCCCAGCCTCCTAGCCTTGTCAAATGCTTCCTTTTTCTCTTTGACTAGGCTCACAATATTTCTTGTTATCCAAGGTTCCCAAAACTTGCCACTCTTATCCTTCATCCTTACAGGAACGTGCCGGTCCTGAATCTCTATCAACTTACACTTGAAAGCTCCCACATGCCAGACGCTGATTTGCCCCCAAACATCTGCCCCCAATCGATATTCAGTTCCTGCCAAATGTTGTTGTAATCTGCCTTTCCCCCAGTTTAGCATCTTAACTTGAGGACTACACTTATCTTTATCTATCAGTATCTTAAATCTTACTGAATTGTGGTCCTTGTTCCTCTATTGAAATGTCGACCACCTGTACCCATTGGAGTTCTGAAGAATGTGAGGTGATCTGATTGAATCATAGAAGGGGACTTGACAGAGCGGACGCTGAGAGGATATTTCCTCTTGTGAGAGAGACGAGAATTATTGGACATAGTTTAAAAATCACCTGGTTTTTATACGCTATACGATGGAAATGGAATCATACAGTGCGAAGAGGACCTATCCAGTCTGCACCGACATGAGAGAAACACCTGATCTCCCACTTAATCTCATCTACCAGCACTTGGCCCATGGCGTCTCATAACATGCAAAGCTAAGTGTTCAGCCAGGTACTTTTTAGAAGATGTGAGGCAGCCCACGTCCGCTACCCTCCCAGGCAGTGCATTCCAGACCGTCACCACCCCCTGCATAAAAGTATTTCTCCTCCCATTCCCCTTAAACTACATTCTTCTCACCTTGAACCTATGTGTCCTCGTGACTGTCCCTTCAACTAAGGGTGCCTCCTATCCATTCTGTCCATGTCTCTTGTAATCTGTACACCTTCATCAGGTCACCCCTCAGACTTCTGTGATCCAACAAAAACAACCCAAACCTACCCAACCTCTCTTCATAACTTAAATGTTCCTTCCCAGGCAGCATCCTGGTGAATCTCCTCTACACCCCCTCCGGTGTATTCATGTCCTTCCTATAATGTGGTGACCAAAACTAGTTCTATACAACTCCAACATGATTGCCCTGCTTTGTAATCTATGCCTCGATTAATAGAGGCAGTGTGTCATGTGCCTTTTTCACCACCCTATTAACCTGCCTTTCCACCTTCAGAAATCTGTGGACAAACACGCCAAGGTCCCTTTGTTCCACAGAACTTCCTAGTGTCCTGCTATTCATTGAGTACTTTCTTGTCAACTTACTCCTTCTAGAGTGTATCACCTTACACTTTTCATCTGTATCTCCTTGTAGCCCAAGACACTTAGCCTCACTGCTACCCATCCTGTCAATCTTTGTATCATTCACAAACTTACTAATCCTACCCCTCACGTAGTCATCAATGCTTATACAGATGATGAACAATAGGTGACCCAACATAAGATGTTAAGAGATATTGATTGGGTGGATTCTCGGAGGCTATTTCCCAGGGCTGAAATGGTCGCTACGAGAGGACACAGGTTTAAGGTGCTGGGAAGCAGGTGCAGAGGAGATGTCAGGGGTAAGTTTTTCACTCAGAGGGTGGTGAGTGAGTGGAATCGGCTGCCATTGGTGGTGGTGGAGGCAAATTCGATAGGGTCTTTTAAGGGACTTCTGGATGAGTACATGGGACTTAATAGGATTGAGTGTTTTAGGTAAGTCTAGTAGGTAGTGATATGATCGGCGCAACTTGTGGGCCGAAGGGCCTGCTTGTGCTGTAGTTTTTCTATGTTCTAACATAGAACATAAGAACATAAGAAATAGGAGCAGGAGTAGGCCATCTAGCCCTTCGAGCCTGCCCCGCCATTCAATAAGATCATGGCTGATCTGTTGTGGCTCAGTTCCACTTTCCCGCCCTCTCCCCATAACCCTTAATCCCCTCTCTTATCAAGAACCCATCAACCCGCTTCTTAAAAATATTTAGCGAGGCAGCCTCCACCACTTCAACGGGCAGAGAATTCCAGAGATTCACCACCCTTTGAGTGAAGAAGTTCCTCCTCAACTCCGTTCTAAACCGCCTCCCCTTTATCTTGAGGCTGTGCCCCCTAGTCCTACTGTCTTTTTTGAGCGGGAAGAGTCTCTCCACCTCTATCCTATCCATCCCATTCATCATCTTATACGTCTCAATGAGATCTCCCCTCATTCTTCTAAACTCCAACGAGTACAAGCCTAGTTTATTCAGCCTCTCCTCATAGCTCAATCCCCTCAACTCCGGCATCAGCCTAGTAAACCTCCTCTGCACTCCCTCCAGGGCCAAAATATCCTTGCGCAGGTGCGGCGCCCAAAACTGCACACAGTACTCCAGCTGCGGCCTCACCAATGCCCTATACAGCTGCAGCAAGACCTCCCTACTTTTATATTCAATCCCCCTCGCTATGAAGGCCAGCATCCCATTCGCCTTCCTGACCACCTGCTGCACCTGCAAGCTGGGTTTTTGCGACTCATGCACAAGGACCCCGAGGTCCCTCTGCACCGTTGCCTGCTGCAGTTTTTCGCCACGTAAGTAATAGTCCTTCCTACCATTCTTCCTACCAAAGTGGACCACCTCACACTTGCCAACATTAAATTCCATTTGCCATTTCCTGGCCCATTCGCCCAGCCTATCTAGATCCTTCTGCAGACTCTCCACACCCTCCGCACAATTTGCCGTTCCCCCAATCTTGGTGTCATCAGCAAATTTCGACACCCTGCACTCGGTTCCCTCCTCCAGATCATCTATATAAATGGTAAATAGCTGAGGCCCCAGCACCAACCCCTGGGGCACCCCACTAGTCACCATCCGCCAATCCGAATAGTACAAGCCTAGTTTATTCAGCCTCTCCTCATAGCTCAATCCCCTCAACTCCGGTATCAGCCTAGTAAACCTCCTCTGCACTCCCTCCAGGGCCAAAATATCCTTGCGCAGGTGCGGCGCCCAAAACTGCACACAGTACTCCAGCTGCGGCCTCACCACGCCACTGGACACTGGCTTCCAGTCACTTAAACAACTTTCTATCATTACCCTTTGTCTCTTACAACTAAGCCAATCTTGAATCCACTTTTTCAAATTACCCATTTACCTTCTTTACAAGTCTCCCGTGGGACCTTGTCAAGACTTTGTTGAAATCCATATAAACTACATCGACTGCACTACTCTCATCTATGCAGCTGGTCACCTCCTCAAAAAGTTCAATCAAATTTGTTAGGCATGACCTCCCTGTGATGAAGCCATGCTGACTCGCTCTGATCAAGCTTTGCCTCTCCAAGTGGAGATAGATGCTTTCCTTCAGCAGTTTCTCCAATAGTTTCCTACCACTGACATGAGACTTGCCAGTTTGTCGTTCCCTGGTTTATCTCTACAACCCTTCTTAAATAGCAGGACCACTATTTAGCTGTTATCCAGTCATCTGGCACCTCCCCTTGACCAGAGAGAAATTAAACATTGGGTCAGAGCCTCTGCAATCTCCTCCCTTGCCCCCCACAGTAGCCTGGGATACAATTCATCTGGACCTGGAGACTTATCCACTTTTAAGCCTGCCAATACCTCCAATACCATTGCTCTTAATACAGCTGTACTGTCTCTGTATGGTTGAGTTTTTGATGCAGATGGAGGATGAGAAAGTAGGGTCCCGAAACTGTGTCCTCTGTTTGAACACAGGGGAGCACGATAGGATGAGAGAGGAATTGGCAAATGTAGATTGGGGGCGCAGATTGGTCGGTAGGACTGCTGAGGAACAGTGGAGGATATTTAAGGAGATCTTTTTCGGTGCTCGGCAGAAATGTATTCCAATGGTAAAGAAGGAACATAGGAGAACGGGTAATCCGCCGTGGCTATCGAAGGAAATAAAGAGTATTAAATTTAAAGCTGATGCGTTTAGAGTGGCTAAAAGTAGTGGGCGAGTAGAAGATTGGGAGAGGTTTAAAAATCAACAAAGATTGACTAAGAAGTTGATAAAGAAACTATGAAGACTATGAAGCTAAACTAGCACTAAATATAAAAAAGGACAGTAAGAGTTTTTACAAATATGTAAAGAGGAGGAGGCTGGCTAGAGTGAATGTTGGATCCTTAGAGGATGAGAGGGGGGATTTAGTGGTGGGAGATGAGGAAATGGCTGAGGACTTAAATAAGTTTTTTGCCTCGGTCTTCACGGAGGAGGACACGTATAGTTTGCCGGATATTAAAGATAGAAGGATGGTAGGAGTTGAGGGCCTGAATGCGATTACTGTCACGAGAGAGGTAGTGCTTGATCGACTAGTGGAACTGATGGTGGACAAGTCCCCAGGACCGGATGGAATGCATCCCAGGGTTCTGAAGGAAATGGCAGAGGTGATAGTAGACACCTTAGTGATTATTTACCAAACTTCGCTGGATTCCGGGGAAGTGCCGGAAGATTGGAAATGGTTAATGTTACGCCGCTGTTTAAAAAAAGGTAGCAGGCAAAAGGCAGGGAATTATAGGCCGGCTAGTTTAACGTCTGTAGTTCGTTAAGGGGAAGTCGTGTTTGACAAATTTATTGGAATTCTATCAGGATGTGACTAGTGCGGTAGACAGAGGGGAACCGGTGGATGTGGTGTTTCTCGATTTTCAGAAGGTGTTTGATAGGGTGCCGCACAAAAGGTTGCTTCAGAAGGTTAGGGGGCATGGAGTTGGGGGTAAGGTGTTAGCGTGGATAGAGGATTGGTTGTCTAATAGGCAGAGAGTTGGTATCAATGGGTGCAGTTCTGATTGGCGGTTGGTAACTAGTGGAGTGCTGCAGGGATCAGTGCTGGGGCCTCAGCTGTTTACCATTTATATAGATGATCTGGAGGAGGGGGCTGAGTGTAGGGTGCTGAAATTTGCTGGTGACACAAAGATGAGTGGAAAAGCAAATTGTGCGGAGGGTGTGGAAAGCCTGCAGAGGGATCTGGATAGGCTGAGCGAGTGGGCGAGGACCTGGCAGATGGAGTATAATGTTAGCAAGTGTGAGGTTATCCACTTTGGCAGGAATAATAGTAGGAGGGATTACTATTTAAAGGGCGAAAAGCTGCAGCATGCTACGGTGCAGAGGGACCTGGGGGTCCTTGTGCATGAGTCGCAAAAACCCAGTCTGCAGGTGCAGCAGGTGATCAAGAAGGCGAATGGGATGTTGGCCTTTATAGCGAGGGGGATAGAATACAAAAGCAGGGAGGTCTTGTTGCAACTGTACAGGGTACTGGTGAGGACGCAGCTGGAGTACTGTGTGCAGTTTTGGTCGCCGCACTTGCGCAAGGATATTTTGGCCTTGGAGGGAGTGCAGAGGAGGTTTACTAGGCTGATACCGGAGAAGAGGGGGTTGGACTATGAAGAGAGACTAAATAGACTGGGTCTGTACTCGTTGGAGTTTAGAAGGATGAGGGAGGATCTTACTGAGATGTGTAAGATAATGAAGGGGATGGATAGGGTAGAGGTAGAGAGATTCTTCCTGCTCAGAAAGGATAGCAGGACTAGAGGGCACAGCCTCAAGATAAGGGGGGAGCAGTTTAGAACTGAGTTGAGGAGGAACTTCTTCACTCAAAGGGTGGTGAATCTCTGGAATTCTCTGTCCGTTGAAGTGGTTGAGGCTACCTCGCTAAATATATTTAAGTCATGGGTAGATAGGTTTTTGACAGACAAGGGAATTAAGGGTTATGGGGAGGAAGCGGGAAAGTGGAACTGATCCACTTCAGATCAGCCATGATCTTATTGAATGGCGGGGCAGGCTCGAAGGGCTAGATGGCCTACTCCTGCTCCTATTTCTTATGTTCTTATGTTCTCTGACTTGATTGTTTTACTGGATGATTCTGTGGCCTTATTCTGCTAACAGTCTGTGGAGATGAGGAGACTTTTCCTGAGGGTTATACAAACAAAGCAAGCAGGTGTAGGCTATTTGGCCCTCTGAGCCTGATCCGCGCCATTCATTATCATCACTGCTAATCATCCAACCTCTAACTGTTATGTCCCACTGCCTTTCGCAGTGAGAGGCTGAACTCCACACTCCGATCACTCTCCATCCCCAGCCTGAGCTGGGTTGGGGGTAAATGCAGCCTTAGTGCTACTGGGGTTCCAGCTGGATGAAGTTTGACATTTGACATTTCAAAAAACTCTTCATAAAAATTTGAGTTCTAATTGTAATGTTTACTCAAAATTGTTTTATTTTATTGAAACAGAAACGAGAGAAGAAGGAGGCTTTGCTGCTTTTCTACAATCGCACAGCGGAGGCCAAAGTCCGAGCAATAATGTAAGGTTGGGCTCCGCCCCGTAAATCCCCCTCCCCTCCCCGGGCTCCGCCCCGTAATCACTCAGCTCTCCGTAGGTGGGATTTACCTGGTTTCCTGTTTTTCAGAGAGTATGTGAATGATCTGCTGGAGAGTGGTCGCGAAAAGTTTCTGGTGTTTGGGCATCATCGACTGGTTCTGGATGCGTTATGTGCGACTCTAGGAGACAAGGTATCATTTTTGGCATTTGGCTGAAATTAATGGGCTTGTAAGGAGCAGCACTGGGAGCAATGTCTGGTGTAATTAGACCAGAAAACCTAGCAACAAAATGAGGCCACTCATCCCATTGAGTTTGCTTTGCCATTCAATCATGGGCTGACATTTTTCTATCCCTATTCTGCTATCTTTTCCCCATAACCCCTGATCCCCTTATTAATCAAGAACCTATCTATCTCTGTCCTAAAGACACTCAATGACCCGGCCTCCGCAGCCTTCTGTGGAGTTCCACAGATTCAGCACTCTCTGGCTGAAGAAATTCCTCCTCATCTCTCTTAAAGGGTTGTCCCTTTAGCCTGAGGTTGTGCCCTCTGGTTCTAGTTTTTCCTACTAATGGAAACATTGTCTCCATGTCCACTTTATCCAGGCCTCGCAGTATCCTGTAAGTTTCAATAAGATTTAGGTCTAGATGGAATAAACAAAAAAAATTAGGTTTAACTTCTCAAGGAATAGGATTGAAAAGCCAATCAGTCTTTGCAAACCCGATATTGCAGAATGATCACAGCAGGAGGTGCTGTGGGCCATTAGCAGCAGCAGGATTGTATTCAGCCAATAACCTCATGGCCTGGCCTGGCCTACTCCCCCATGTTGAACGAGAATTAATCACTTGGTTTGATGGTAATGGTGGAGAATATGCCAAGTCAAATGTAGGCCAGACCAGGTAAGTGTAATGTCCTGAACGTTAGGGGTTGTGGGTTTTACATAGAAAGGAAATCTGAGGTTTGCAAACAGATTCAAAAACACAGCAGGCTTTATTGAGGAGCTGCTCATTCTGCACCTGCAGAAAACAAAACTGCAAGTAAAGTAGCAGCCTAACACGGCATTATCATCAAGACAGGATCAGCTTCTGAAGCAATCGAGCAATCCTTTTACATGTATAAGAATAAGGACGGCAGATTTCCTTCCCTAAAGAGGAAGCAGGTGGGTTTTTATGAATGATAGTTCATTGTCACCATTACTCAGACTAGCTTTCAGTTTGAGATTTTATTAATTGAATGTGAATTGCTGCTGCTCTGGTAGGATTTGAACTCTTGCCTCTGAAGGATTAGTTTGGGAATCTAGATGACCAGTCGAGTCACATTACCACTGCTGCACCATCTCCCTCAAATACCTCAGCATATCAACTGACGCAGATTGTAACAGATTTCAGGAGGACGTAGCAGATGAAATGTAATACGGAGAGGTTTGAGCTGATGTAGTTTAATCAGACAAATGAATATAGGAAATCTGAATTAAATAGTAAATTTTAAAGGTGAAAAATGATGTATGTACAAGATGGCTGGACATACCATAAGCATAAGGAAACCTTTGTTTTATTAATAAAGGAATAGATGCAAAATAAAGTAAGTTATCCCAAACTTTTAAAATTCACGGATTAGACCCCAGCTTGAGTATTGTGTCCAGTTCTGGGATCTGCATTGCACAGCACAGCAAGTTGAATATTGTTTTTCTGTGATGTAAGATTTTTGTGAACCTCAATGGAAATGATTGGTTTTGTTTGCAGAAAGTTCCATTTATCCGTATTGATGGCTCCACCTCCTCCTCTGATCGCCAGTCTTTGTGTGAGCAGTTCCAGTTCTCTGAGACCCGCTGTGTAGCTGTGTTGTCCATCACTGCTGCCAACATGGGCTTGACTCTGTCTTCTGCTGATCTAGTGATCATTGCTGAGCTTTTCTGGAACCCTGGTGTAAGTGAGAACCCAGTTTAATGGGGAGAATTTAAACCCTTTTTCAGTATTTGACTCAAATAATTGTCTTTTACAATAGTATTATGTCAATGTTTATTTTGACTGTAGTGGAAGATATTAATAAGAAAAAGGCCTAAATGATATGCAAAATGAACTACATTCAAATGAAGGATTGTTTAATATACCAGCATTCTGCATAAAATATAGTGGGAGAGCCTGAAATATGTGCTCAAGTCTGTGAGATTTAAACCCAGAACTGTCTGAAGGCTAGCTCCTGAAATTGGTGGTGGGGAAAATGCTGGAGTCAATTATTAAGGATGTAATAACTGAGCGTTTGGAAAGTGGTGACACCATCGGTCCAAGTCAGCATGGATTTGGGGGTAATGTATTGATGTGATTGGCAGACAGGGAGCAGAGAGTGGGAATAAATGGGTCCTTTTCAGAGTGGCAGGCAGAGACTAGTGGGGAACCGCAGGGTTCAGTGCTGGGACCCCAGCTATTCACAATATACATTAATGATTTGGATAAAGGAATTGAATGCAATATCTCCAAATTTGCAGATGACACTAAGCTGGGTGGCAGTGTGAGCTAAGAGGAGGATGAACACAAGAATATAAGAACTAGGCACAGGAATAGCCGTCAGGCTCCTGGAGCCTGCTCCACCATTCAATAAGATCATGGCTGATCTTTTCATGGACTCAGCTCCACTTACCCACCCACTCACCATAACCCTTAATTCTTTTACTGTTCAAAAATTTATCTATCCTTGCCTTAGAAACATTCAATGAAATAGCCTCAACTGCATCACTGGACAGGGAATTCCACAGATTCAGAACCCTTTGTGTGAAGTTGTTCCTCCCCAACTCAGTCCTACATCTGCTTCCCCTTATTTTGAGGCTATGCTCCCTAGTTCTAGTTTCACCCGCCAGTGGAAAG
This sequence comes from Carcharhinus amblyrhynchos, assembly GCF_965287045.1. NCBI lineage: Eukaryota > Metazoa > Chordata > Chondrichthyes > Carcharhiniformes > Carcharhinidae > Carcharhinus > Carcharhinus amblyrhynchos. Next base: position 96,969,652 of record NC_137334.1, on the reverse strand, counting down.
AACTTCCCTGCTTCTATCTTATCTATTCCCTTTGTAATTTTATATGTTTCTTTTAGATCTCCCCTTATTCTTCTGAATTCCAATGATTATAGCCCCAGTCTACTTGGTGTCTCCTCATAAGCCAACCCTCTCAACGCCTGAATCAACCTAGTGAATCTCCTCTGCACCCCCTCCAGTGCCAGTATATCCTTTCTCAAGTAAGGAAACCAAAACTGTACACAGGACTCCAGCTGCAACATAACCTTGCTGTTTTTAAATCCATCCCTCTAGCATTGAAGGACAAAATTCCATTTGCCTTCTTAATTACCTGCTGCACCTACAAACCAATTCCTTGCATTTCTTGCACAAGGACACCCAGGTCCCTCTGCACAGCAGCATGCGGCAATTTTTTACCATAGAACCACAGAACGTTATAGCACAGAAACAGGCCTTTTGGCCCTTCTTGGTGGTGCTGAACCATTTTTCCACTTAGTCCCACTAACCTGCACCTGGACCATATCCCTCCACACCCCTCTCATCCATGTACCTGTCCAAGTTTTTCTTAAATGTTAAAAGTGAGCCCGCATTTACCACTTCATCTGGCAGCTCAGTCCACACTCCCACCACTCTGTGTGAAGAAGCCCCCTAATATTCCCTTTAAACTTTTCCCCCTTCACCCCTAGCCTCAGTGGTAAAAGCCTGCTTGCATTCACTCTATCTATACCCATCATAATTTTATACACCTCTATCAAATCTCCCCTCATTCTTCTATGTTCCAGGGAAAAAGTCCTAACCTATTCAACCTTTCTCTGTAACTCAGTTTCTCAAGTCCCGACAACATCCTTGTAAATCTGTGCACTCTTTCAACCTTATTTACATCCTTCCTGTAATTAGATGACCAAAACTGCACACAATACTCTAAATTCGGCCTCACCAATGTCTTATACAACCTCACCATAACATTCCAACTGTTATACTCAATACTTTGATTTATAAAGGCCAATGTACCAAATGCACTCTTTACGACCCTGTCTACCTGTGATGCCACTTTTAGGGAATTATGTATCTATATTCCCAGATCCCTCTGTTCTACTGCACTCTTCAGTGTCCTACCATTTACCTTGTATGTTCTACCTTGGTTTGTCCTTCCAAAGTGCAATACCTCACACTTGTCTACATTAAACTTCATCTGCCATTTTTCTAGCTGGTACAAATCCCTCTACAAACTTTGAAAACCTTCCTCACTGTCCACTACACCTTCAGTGTTTGTATCATCACCAAATTTGATCCAATTTACCACATTATCATCCAGATCATTGATATAGATGACAAACAACAATGGACCCACTTGTCACAGGCCTCCACTCAGAGAAGCAATCCTCCACTACCACTCGCTGGCTTCTTCCATTGAGCCAATGTCCATATATACCTAGCGACTGAACCTTCCTAACTAACCTCCCATGTGGGACTTTGTCAAAGGCCTTACTGAAGTCCAGGTAGACAACATCCACTGCCTTCCCTTCACTCACTTTAGAACATAGAACGCTACAGCACAAACAGGCCCTTCGGCCCACGAGTTGCGCTGATCACATCAACACCTACCAATCCATAGACCTATCTATAACCCCCAATCCCACTAAATCCCATATACTCATCCAGAAGTCTTTTAAAAGACCTCAGCGAGTTCGCCTCCACCACCACTGACGGCAGCCGATTCCATTCACTCACCACCCTCTGAGTGAAAAACTTACCCCTAACATCACTTCTGTACTTTCCTCCCCGCACCTTAAATCTGTGTCCTCTCGTAGCGACCATTTCAGCCCTGGGAAATAGCCTCTGAGAATCCACCCTATCTATTCCTCTCAACATTTTATAAACCTCTATCAGGTCGCCTCTCAACCTTCGTCTCTCCAGGGAGAAGAGTCCCAGCTCCCTCAACCTATCTTCATAAGGCATGCCTCCCAATCCAGGCAACATCCTTGTAAATCTCCTCTGTACCCTTTCAATAGCTTCTACATCCTTCCTATGGTGAGGCGACCAGAACTGCGCACAGTACTCCAAGTGAGGCCTGACAAGGGTCTTATAAAGTTGTAGTATTACCTCCCGACTCCTAAACTCAATCCCTCGATTAATGAAGGCCAGTACACCATATGCCTTCTTGACCACATCCTCCACCTGTGAGGCCGATTTAAGAGTCCTGTGGACCCGGACCCCAAGATCCTTCTGCTCTTCAACACTACTAAGACTCCTGCCCTTGATAGTGTAGTCGTTCATCCCGTTGGTCCTGCCAAAATGGACCACTACACATTTATCCGCGTTGAAGTCCATCTGCCACTTCTCCGCCCAGTCCTGCATCCTATTTATGTCCTGCTGCAACTTCTGACATCCCTCCAGACCATCCACAACACCACCGACCTTTGTGTCATCGGCGAACTTACTAACCCATCCCTCCACTTCCTCATCTAGGTCATTTATGAAAATGACAAACAGCAAGGGTCCTAGAACAGATCCCTGGGGCACTCCACTGGTGACTGACCTCCATGCAGAAAAAGACCCATCCACAACCACTCTCTGCCTTCTGCAGGCAAGCCAGTTCTGGATCCACAAGGCCAAAGGCCCTTGGATCCCATGCCCTCTCACCTTCTCAAGAAGTCTTGCATGGGGGACCTTATCAAACTTTCTTGGTAACCTCCTCGAAAAACTCTAAACATGACCTACCACGCACAAAAGCCGTGTTGACTCTCCCTAATAAGTCCCTGTGTATCCAAATATTTGTAGATCCTATCCCTTAATACTTCTTCCAGTAATTTACCTACTACTGACGTCAAATTTACCAGCCTATAATTTCCCGGATTACTTTTTGAGCCTTTTTTAAATAATGGAAAAGCATGAGCTATCCTCCAATCATCCGGCACCTCACCCGTGGATACTGACATTTTAAATATATCCACCAGGGCACCTGCAATTTCAACACTAGTCTCCTTCAAGGTCCGAGGAAATACCCTATCTGGTCCTGGGGGTTTAACTACTCTGATTTGCCTCAAGACTGCAAGGACCTCCTCCCCTTTAATCTGCATAGGTTCCATGACCTCCCTACTTGTTTGCCTTATTTCCATAGACATACCATTTAAATAATAGTCCATTTTGCTGATATTCCTACCAAAATGAATGACCTCACATTTACTGACATTGTACTCCATCTGCCAGACCTTCGTCCACTCACTTAGACTATCTGTATCCCTTTGCAGACTTTCAGCACTCTCTTCACTCTTTGCTCTGCCACTCATCTTAATGTCATCTGTGAATTTTGACACACTATACTTGGTCCCTAATTCCAAATCATCTATGTAAATCATAAACATGTTAAGAGTTTCCAGGTGACTTGGACAGGCTGGCTGAGTGGGCAAGTACTTTGCAAACATAATATAATGTGGGTAAATGTGAGGTTATCCACTTTGGTGGCAAAAAGAGGGAGGAAGATTATTATCTGAATGGTAGCAGTTTAGGAAAAGGGGAAGTGTAACAAAGAACAAAGTATTGATACCTTGAGTATCAGGTGCAGTTTTGGTCTCCTTATTATGTAAAGATAAAGCATGTGAGATTGCAGGTAATGCCTTGAGATGGATAGAAAGCTGGTTAGCAGGTAGGAAGCAAGGAGTTGGCATAAATGGATATTTTTCTGATTGGCAGTCAGTGACTAGTGGGGTTCCAGAGGGATTTGGAAGAGGGAACTGAATGTATTATCTCCAAATTTGCAAATGATACAAAGTTGTGTGCAAGGGTGAGCTGGGAGGAGGATGCAGAGATACTTCTCCGTGATTTGGATTCAGAAGGAATGTTCCTGATGGTGGGGGATTCCAGAACTAGGGGTCATAGTTTGAGGATAAGGGGTAAACTTTTTAGAACTGAGGTGACATGAAATTTCTTCATCCAGAGGGTGGTGAATGTGTGGGATTCACTACCACAGAATGTAGTTGAGGCCAAAACGTTGTCTGATTTCAAGAACATAAGAAATAGGAGCAGGAGTAGGCCATCTAGCCCTTCGAGCCTGCCCCGCCATTCAATAAGATCATGGCTGATCTGAAGTGGATCAGTTCCACTTTCCTGCTTTCTCCCCATAATCCTTAATTCCCTTGCATACAAAAAACCTATCTACCCGCGACTTAAATATATTTAGCAAGGTAGCCTCCACCACTTCAACGGGCAGAGAATTCCAGAGATTCACCACCCTTTGAGTGAAGAAGTTCCTCCTCAACTCCGATCTAAACTGCTCCCCCCTTATCTTGAGGCTGTGCCCTCTAGTCCTGCTATCCTTTCTGAGCGGGAAGAATCTCTCTACCTCTACCCGATCCATCCCCTTCATTATCTTATACGTCTCTATAAGATCCCCCCTCATCCTTCTAAACTCCAACGAGTGCAGACCCAGTCTACTTAGTCTCTCTTCATAGTCCAACCCCCTCATCTCCAGTATCAGCCTAGTGAACCTCCTCTGCACCCCCTCCAAGGCCAAAATATCCTTGTGCAAGTGCGGCGACCAAAACTGCACACAGTACTCCAGTTGCGGCCTCACCAGTGCCCTGTACAGTTGCAGCAAGACCTCCCTGCTTTTATATTCTATCCCACTCACTATTAAGGCCAGCATCCCATTCGCCTTCTTGATCACCTGCAGGCTGTGTTTTTGTGACTCATGCACAAGGACCCCCAGGTCCCTCTGCACCGTAGCATGCTGCAGCTTTTCGCCCTTTAAATAGTAATCCCTCCTACTATTATTCCTGCCAAAGTGGATAACCTCACACTTGCCAACATTGTACTCCATCTGCCAGGTCCTCGCCCACTCGCTCAGCCTATCCAGATCCCTCTGCAGACTTTCCACACCCTCCGCACAATTTGCTTTTCCACTCATCTTCGTGTCATCAGCAAATTTCGACACCCTACACTCAGCCCCCTCCTCCAGATCATCTATATAAATGGTAAATAGCTGAGGCCCCAGCACCGATCCCTGCGGCACTCCACTAGTTACCAACCGCCAATCAGAATAGCACCCAGAAGAAATTATATATAGCTCTTGGGGCGAAAGGGATATGGGAGGAAGAGGGAAATCAGGATTTTGAATTTGATAATCAACTATGATCATAATGAATGGCGGAGCAGGTTTGAAGAGCCGAATGGCCTACTCCGGGATCAATTTTCTATGTTTCTATGTTTGACATGGATAGCAAGTTGGTTGTGTTATAGAGCATTGTCTGCTTTGTCTGTACACCTGGAGTTGGATTTCTCTTGTGTGCTGGGAAGCTGTTTGCTTTTAGACGTGGTGCTCAGAACTGCTGTTTTCACTCTCTCTCTCTGACATGTCGCTGTTATTCTCCTCAGATCCTCTTTCAGGCTGAAGATCGAGTCCATCGCATTGGTCAATCAAACTGTGTGGATATTCATTATTTAGTGGCCAGAGGCACAGCTGATGATTATCTCTGGTGAGTGGAAGGAGCAGCACACTATCTGTGTGACATAGAGCCTTCCTGACTATGTTAACTCACTTCATTCTCCTCCTCAACCTGAACTGGCTGGTGCACCTTCTCATCAACATTGCCCTTTACTTTTACATAGAAGCACAGAAGATAGGAGCAGAAGGCGGCCATTTGGTCCTTCCAGCTTTCTCCACCATTCATTTTGATCATGGCTGATCGTCCAACTCCATAGCCTAATCCTACTTTCTCCCAAGAACCTTTGATCCCATTCGCCCCAAGTGTTATATCCAGCTGCCTCTTTAATACATTCAATGTTTTGGCAACAACTACTACCTGTGGTAATGAATTCCACAGGCTCACCACTCTTTGGGTGAAGAAATGTCTCCTCACCCCTCTCGTAAATAGTCTACCCTGAATCTTCAGACTGTGACCCCTGGTTCTGGACTCCCCAGCCATCGGTAACATCTTCCCTGCATCTACCCTGTCTAGTCCTGTTAGGATTTTATAAGTCTCTGTGAGATCCCCCCCTCATTCATCTGAACTCCAGTGAAAACAATCGTAACCTAGCCCATCTTTCCTCGTACATTAGTCCCACCATCCCTGGAATCAGCCTGGTAAACCTTCGCTGCACTCCCTTGAGTGCAAGAACATTCTTCTTCAGAGAAGGAGATCAAAACTGTACATGATATTCTAGGTGTGGCCTCACCAAGGCCCTGGTAAAGTTGCCACAAAACACCTCTGCTCCTGTACTCAACTTCTCATAAAGCCAACAAGCCATTTGCCACCTTTACCGTCTGCTGTACCTGCATGCTTACCTTCAGTGACTGGTGCACAAGGACACCCAGGTCCCTCTGCACACTCCCCGCTCCCAATTTACAGCCATTCAGGTAGTAATCTGCCTTCTTGTTTTTGCTTCCAAAGTGAATAACCTCACATTTATCCAAATTATATTCCATCTGCCATTGATGAACTCAACCTGTCCAGATCATTCAGAAGGATCTCTGCATCCTCGTCACAGTTCGCCCTCCCACCCAACTTGGTATCATCTGCAAACTTTGAGATGTTCCATTTTGTTCCTTCATCCAAACCATTAATATATTTTGTGAATAGCTGGGGTCCCAGCACTGATCCCTGTGGCACTCCACTAGTTACTGCCTGCCAATTTGAAAAGCACCCATTAATTCTACTCTTTATTTGCTCTCTGCCAACCAGTTTTCTATCCATTGCAATACACTTCCCCAATCTCATGCGCTTTAATCTTGCACAGTAATCTCTTTTGCAGGACTTTGTCAGATGCTTTGTGAAAGTCCAAATATACCACATCGACTGGCTCCCCCTTATCAACTCTACTAGTTACATCTTCAAAGAATTCCAACAGATTTATCAAGTATGAGTTCCCTTCGTAAATCCATGCTGACTGTGTCTAATTCTGCCACTGTTTTCTAAATGCTCTGCTATAAAGTCCTTGATAATGGACTCACAAATTTTCCCCACTGCCGATGTTAAGCTTACTGCTCTATAATTCCCTGTTTTCTTTCTGCCTCCCTTTTTGAATATTGGAGTGACATTAACTACCTCCAATCTGCAGGGACTTTCCAGAGTCTATAAAATCCTGGAAGGTGACCACCAATGCATCCACTATTTCTAGAGCCACTTCCTTCAGTAGTCTGGCATGTAGATTATCAGTCCCTGGGGATTTATCCACCTTCAATCCCATCAATTTTCCCAGTACCATTTCTCTACTAACATTGATGTCCTTCAGTTCTTCCTTCTCACTAAATCTTGCATTCTCCAACATTTCTGGCATCTGATTTGTGTCCTCTTTTGTGAAGATAGAACCAAAGTATGTATTCAGTTGCTCAGCCATTTCTTTGTCCCCTATTATACATTCCCCCATTTCTGTCTGTAGGGGACCTATGTTTGTCTTCATCAATCTCTTTCTCTTCACATATCTGTGGAAACTCTGGTCAGTGTTTATGTTCCCTGCAAGCTTACTTTCGTACTGTATTTTCCCCTTCTTGATCAATCCCTTGGTCTTTCTTTGCTGAATTCTAAACTGCTCCCAATCCTCAGACTGATTATTTTTCTTGGCCAATCTGTATGCTTCTTCCTTAGGTTAGATACTTTCTCTAATTTCTTTTGTGAGCCATGGATTGGCCACCTTTTCTTGAGCTGCTGGCTCTGCCCGCACAGAAACTAACTCAGCAAAAGCCCTCGGCATTCAGTCTCCCAGCAAAGGCTTACCGCAAAGTTGAAAGCCATTTGGCCCATCAGTTCTGTGTAAGATCTTCCCAAGAGCAACTTGCTGAGTGCCGTTTTCCTGTTTCTTTTTCCCTGCGGCTCTGTAAATTTTTCGTCTTCAAACATTTATTCAAATCCAATTGGAAGTTACAATTGAATCTTCCCCCCCGCCACAGCTCTCTCAGGCATTGCATTCCTGATTCTAAGCACTCAGTGTTACAGAAGTTTCTCCTTATGTCACTATTACTACTTTGCCAATCACCTTAAGAATACCTCCAGATTCTTGATCCTTCCACTATCAGGAACACCTTTTCTCTATCAACTCTGTCCAGACCCCTTATGATGTCAAATCTCATTTCCCTGTTATTCAGGGAGAATAAGAATAGCCCCAGCTTCTTCAATCAGAAGTTCTTTATCTCTGGAACTATATTCGTTTTAAGTCTGCACCCTCTTACATGCCTTCACAAAGTGCAGAATTAGAAGCATTGCTCTCCTAGTCCATGAGGCTTTGTTCCAGGCATTTCACAGATATACCCAGGTGGCTCCAGGTTAAACTATAAGGACAAGTTTCAGAAACTTTACATAAATTGCAAGCAAGGCACAGAGATAGAGGGCAGGGCCCCAGGGGAAGGGCCCAGTCCCGCAGGGCAGGGCCCCAGGGGAAGGGCCCAGTCCCGCAGGGCAGGGCCCCAGGGGAAGGGCCCAGTCCCGCAGGGCAGGGCCCCAGGGGAAGGGCCCAGTCCCGCAGGGCAGGGCCCCAGGGGAAGGGCCCAGTCCCGCAGGGCAGGGCCCCAGGGGAAGGGCCCAGTCCCGCAGGGCAGGGCCCCAGGGGAAGGGCCCAGTCCCGCAGGGCAGGGCCCCAGGGGAAGGGCCCAGTCCCGCAGGGCAGGGCCCCAGGGGAAGGGCCCAGTCCCGCAGGGCAGGGCCCCAGGGGAAGGGCCCAGTCCCGCAGGGCAGGGCCCCAGGGGATAGTATAGAGAAGACGTTATAGATTAGAAAGCAGAGATTCTGTGCCTCTGCTGCTACCATTTACTAACTCCTCTTTTAACTATCTCTCCAGGCCCATGATTCAGGAAAAGGTGAACATTCTTGGACAGGCCGGTCTGTCAGAAAACAACTTCTCAGACACTGAAACTACAGATTATTTTCATCGGGTAACTAGCTGTTTCGTCAACTCAGTATTCTCCTCATCTACCCCGTGCTGTACCTGCCCTGGGAGTGTTTGATGGGGACAGTGTAGAGGGAGCTTTACTCTGTATCTAACCCCGTGCTGTACCTGCCCTGGGAGTGTTTGATGGGGACAGTGTAGAGGGAGCTTTACTCTGTATCTAACCCCGTGCTGTACCTGCCCTGGGAGTGTTTGATGGGGGACAGTGTAGAGGGAGCTTTACTCTGTATCTAACCCCGTGCTGTACCTGTCCTGGGAGTGTTTGATGGGGGACAGTGTAGAGGGAGCTTTACTCTGTATCTAACCCCGTGCTGTACCTGTCCTGGGAGTGTTTGATGGGGGGACAGTGTAGAGGGAGCTTTACTCTGTATCTAACCCCGTGCTGTACCTGTCCTGGGAGTGTTTGATGGGGGGACAGTGTAGAGGGAGCTTTACTCTGTATCTAACCCTGTGCTGTACCTGTTCTGGGAGTGTTTGATGGGGGGACAGTGTAGAGGGAGCTTTACTCTGTATCTAACCCTGTGCTGTACCTGTCCTGGGAGTGTTTGATGGGGGACAGTGTAGAGGGAGCTTTACTCTGTATCTAACCCCGTGCTGTACCTGTCCTGGGAGTGTTTGATGGGGGGACAGTGTAGAGGGAGCTTTACTCTGTATCTAACCCTGTGCTGTACCTGTTCTGGGAGTGTTTGATGGGGGGACAGTGTAGAGGGAGCTTTACTCTGTATCTAACCCTGTGCTGTACCTGTCCTGGGAGTGTTTGATGGGGGACAGTGTAGAGGGAGCTTTACTCTGTATCTAACCCCGTGCTGTACCTGTCCTGGGAGTGTTTGATGGGGACAGTGTAGAGGGAGCTTTATGCTGTGCCATGCAGTCCAGCAGGTTTGCAGATGCTCGTGTATCCTGTGCTGGTTTTATTGGCTTTAGGGATGGATATTTGTTTTGATGTGGATTTGAGCTGTTTGGTTTGGTTTGGACTCCTGATTTTTGATCACCTTCACTCTGTTTACTTGTTGTCTTTTAACCGGAACGATATTTATCTATAGGGTCCAAGGCAGGCGAAAATGGTTGAGTTTTTCCAGATGGCTTTTGATGATTCTGAAGACATTGATGATGAAGCTCTTCTGCTTGGAACAGCTGATGCCTGTCTTGATTCTCAGCTCACTGTAACCAGCAGTGGAAACAGCTCCAGCACTGACGCTGGAAATGTCCAACAAACTAACCATTCAGAGAGCTCTGTGAAGAAGAGACGTATCGAGAACTATTTTGTGAAACAGTGAGCATTGCTTTGAAGCAAGAAACTTAACCAAAACTCTGCATGAATACCATCCCCCCGTGGATCTGCGTGTTCCACTCATGGGTCTGCGTGAACCTGTACAATTTGTAAATAAAATCAAAATATTTCAATCCTGAACTGAAGCATTTTTTAAGAGGAATGAAACTGAAAAACAGATGTTTTGATAAATGTTAGTTTTTATTGGAGGGCATTTACAGGTCTCCCAGCAGGAGGTGATGGTAGTTTATGAGCGTGTGTGAGCTGGAGTGGCTGAGTATGGAGGAAGGGAACAGGTTTCTTTTCCACTCATCCAATATGAATTTCTACTCCTTCCAAAGTAAATAACGTCACTGACAACATTTACTCAGCTTTCATTCTCACAGAAGTTTTCTCAATATTAGGCAATTGTTGGAAGATTTTATATATACTTCTAATAAAAATCATAAATGGTTTCTGTTTTTAAGAGTAATTGTTATTCTCTCTTCAAAGTGAATGATGTAGAAGATCATGGATATGATGACCAGCCAAGGTATTTGCTCGAGGATAGGGGAATCCAAAAATCGAGGGCTAAGGTTTAAGGTGAGAGGGGAAAGATTTAAGAGACTGTGGGGGGCACCACCTTCACATGGGGTGGTGAGTGTATGGATTGAGCTGCCAGAGGAGGTGGTAGAGGCGGGTACAATTATAACATTGAAAAAGCATTTGGACAGATACATCGGTGGGAAAGGGTTTGAGGGATATGGGTTAAATGCAGGCAAATTTAAGATACCTGGTCGGCATGGACAGGTTGGGCCGAATGGTCTCTTTCCGTGCTGTATATCTCTGATTCTACGACTCTGTTAGTGATGTGGATTGGAGTTTCCAAATCTGTGCCATCCCATCAACAGAACAGATCGAAGATGTTCGATCTGAAGGATTTCTGAAATGATTCTTTCCTCGGGTCCTGCCACCAGCAGCAACAAGAGAATAGTTGATCTCTTCGAGGCAGAGATGGGTAAAATTATCATGGGAATGGGGAAATGACTGAAATAATGAACAAATATTTGGATCTTTACAGTTTCATACCAGAAATAAAGGGTAACAAAGGAGCTAAAATGATTTTTCAAATTTCCCTAGATTCTAAAATAATCCCAGTTGATTGGAAATTAGCTAATGTAGGGCAAGAAAGCATGGAACTGCAAACTAGTTAGCCTGGCACCAACCATTAGAAAAATAAATATTATTATCAATGGATTTAGAACACCATTGGATGACCAGGCAGTGCCAATGTGGTTTTACCAAAGGGAAATCCAGTTTAACAGATTTATTAGACGGTTTTGTGGATATAAGTATTCGAGCAGGTAAAGGAGATCCCTAGATGGTAGTATCACTGGCCTTCCAAAAGGAATTTGATGAAGTGCCACATGAAAGGTTAATAGGCAAAATGAGGGCTCATGGAGTTGGGGATGATATGGATAGAGGATTGGTTAACCAACAAGGGCAAAGAGTAGGCATAAACTGGGCATTTTCAAGTTGGGAGGCTGTGCCTAGTGGACTTGCAAAGATTAGTGCTGGGACCTCAAGTATTTACAATCTATAGCAAACTGATGTATTATTGTGTCTTTATTAAGTCATTAATAATGATACAAAGCCAGGTGGAAATACAAGTTATTAGGGAGACATGGATAGCAAGGGGAAATTTTCAGGATGGCAGAGATCCAAAATTCCAGTGGGGCAGGTCTTCCCAACTCGAAGGGAACCTTAACCATGAGGCACCTCCCCACCCATCCATCCATCCATTCACACCTGAGATGGGGAAAAGTTTAAATGCCTCTTTCTCATCCCATTCACAGCCTAAACATTGAGAGGTTGGGTGGGATAAGCATCTGAACAGGTGAATGGGCAGCTTTCCCTCCTGAGACACTGTCTGCCCAAGTCTAAAACTGCACCTAGCTTTAAGCTGGCAGGTTCCTGGGGAAATCCTGCCAGTCGGGAGGTGGGGGCTGTATAACATTCTGCCCAAGTTGATAGATGGAGGGTTATGTGGGAAGCAAGAGGTTATTTAGTAGGAATCAAAAAGCAGAACTTTTTTAATATTGGAAACTTTTTAAATATTGATTTTTTTAAAATTAATTTACAATTAATAATTGCGTATTGCTGGCTCATCCCTAATTGCCATTGAGAAGGTGGTAGTGAGCTGCTGTCTTGAACTATTGCAGCCCCTGTGGTGTCAGTACATCAAAAGAGCTGTTAGGAAGGGAGTTCCAGGACTTTGTTTCAGCCATAGTGAAAGAATGGCAGATTATATTTCCAGGTTAGGATGGTGAATGGTTTGGTGGGGAACTTCCAGGTGGTGGTATTCCTTGTTCTTCCATACAGTGGATGTTGTGGGTTTGAATGGTGCTGCCTAAGAAGACTCTGAGTTTCTGCAATGCATTCTGTAGATGGTACACTCAGCTGCCACTGTTTGTCAGTGATGGAGGGAGTGAATGTTATGGAAGGGGTACAATTGAAAGGGGCTGCTTTGTGCTGGACAGTGTTGAACTTATTGAATATTGTTAGAGTTGGATTCATGATGTCATCTCACACCATCTGTAACCCCCATGACTTGCCTCGACTTGCAAAATCTCACTAACTGTCCTGTCTGGAGACAATACACATCTCTTTGACCTGTGTTTAAAGCGCTCTCCACTCACATTGTCTGCACCTTTAAGACTTCATTAGCTGTAAAGACTCACATTCCAATCATTATTCTGTAAATTGAGTTTGTGTCTTTGCTCTGTTTGTGATCAGAACTCCCACTCACCTGATGAAGGAGCAGCATTCTGAAAGCTAGTGATGTTTGCTACCAAATAAACCTGTTAGACTTTAACCTGGTGTTGTGAGACTTCTTACTGAGTTGGACTCACCCAGGCAGTTGGAGAGTATTCCATTAACCTGACTTGAACCTTGTAGATAGGCTTAGAGGAGTCAGGTGAGTGGCTTGGAGCGGAGCCTCCAGTTGATGGTGTTCCCCAGGTATCTGTTGTCTTTTTCCTTCTAGATGGTAGTAGTCATGGGTTTGGAAAGTGCTGCCTTAGGAACCTTAGTATTCAATCACACTCCCGACTTGTATCTTGTAATTGGTGGACAGGCTTTGGGGAGTCAGGATGTGAGTTACTTGTTGCAGGATTCCTAGCCTCCTAAGCTATTGTAGTCACAGGTATTTATATGGCTAGTCTATTCAATTTTGGTAACCCTCCCCCAGATGTCGATTGTGAGGGATTCGGTGATGGTAATGTCATTGAATGTCATGGGGTGATTGTTAGATTCTCTTTTGTTGGAGATGGGCATTGCCTGGGGCTTGTGTGGCGCAAATGTTACTTACCACTTGTCAGCCCAAGCCTGGATATTGTCCAGATCTTGCTGTATTTGGACATGGGCTGCTTCAGTATCTGAGGGTGCTGAACATTGTGTAATCATCAGTGAACATTCCCACTTCTGACCTTATGATGGAGGAAAGGTCATTGATGAAGCAACTGAAGATGGTTGGGTCTTGGATACCACCCCTGAGGAATTGCTGCAGTGATGTCCTGGATATGATGACCTCCAATCATCACAACCATCTCCTAACCGGCAAGGGGTTTTCTGTCTGACTCTAGTTTTGATGCCACGCTTGGTCAAACACTACCTGATGCCAAAGGCAGTCACTCTCACCTCACCTCTAAAATTCAACTCTCTTGTTGAATTTTGAACCAAGGCTGAATGAAGTCAGGAGCTCAGTGACTGTAGCAGAACCCAAACTGGGTGTCAGTGAGCAGGTTGTTGCTGAGCAGGTGCTGCTTGATAGCACTTTTAATGACCCATGGAGTCATAGAAAATTACAGCTCAGAAACAGGCCTTTTGGCCCTTTTTGTCTGTGCTGAACCATTTTTTGCCTAGTCCCACTGACCTGCACTTGGACCATATCCCTCCACACCCCTCTTATCCATGTACCCGTCCAAGATTTTCTTAAATGTTAAAAGTGACCCTGCATTTACCACTTTATCTGGCACCTCATTCCACACTCCCACCACTCTCTGTGTGAAGAAGCCCCCTTAATATTCCCTTTAAACTTTTCTCCTTTCACCCTTAACCCATGTCCTCTGGTTTTTTATTTCTCTCCCCGAGCCTCAGTGGAAAAAGCCTGCTTGCATTCACTCTATCTATACCCATCAAAATCTTATACACCTCTATCAAATCTCCCCTCATTCTTCTAAGCTCCAGGGAATAAAGTCCTAACCTATTCAATTTCTCTCTAACTCAGCTTCTCAAGTCCCGGCAACATCCTTGTAAACCTTCTCTGCACTCTTTCAACCTTATTAATATCCTTCCTGTAACTAGGTGACCAAAACTGTACACAATACTCTAAATTTGGTCACACCAATGCCTTATATAACCTTACCATAACACTTCTCTTGATTTTTGGAGTGAATCAAACTGGCTGAAGACTGGAAACTGACGCTGGCCTTCTAGGAGAATTTCTTTCCTCATCTTTGTCCTATAAAGATGCCCCCTAATTTTATGTATCCCCTAGTTCTAGATTCACCCCAAGAGAAAATACCCCTTTCCATCTTGTAACGACCATTCAGGATCTTGTATCAATCACTCTACTAATCTGCAGTGAAAACTGATGCGCAAAAACGCCTCGATCCACCTGCGCCTCGGAATGCTGCAGCCATCCTCCGTCAGTAGGCCTAACAGGGTGAGCTAAAACTTTTTAAATACTAGGATAAAGCAAATCCTGAGGAACTTCAAAGTAGTTCAGCAGTTAGAAATTACTTTGTTAAAACTTGGTTGGAAAAATAGATTCCTGAGTTGCTGCCTGACGGTGTGATGTGTGAGATCACTGCAAGAAATAAGAACAAAAAGTTAATTATTTTGGAAGAGTCGCAACTAAAGAATCATTTTTGAAGGTCAGGATTAGGAGGGAGTTTGGGTATTTTTAATGTATCGGTGTGGACTCGATGGGCTAAAGGGTCTCTAATACTCGATATGATTTGATGCTGACCCTTTGTCAGAGTTGGGTTATCCTGACTCTAAACATAAAACACTACAGCACAAACAGGCCCTTTGGCACCGATCATATCCCTATCTATGACCCTCAATCCCATTAGATCCCATATACTCATCCAGAAGTCTTTTAAAAGACCCCAGCAATTTCGCATCTACCACCACCGATGGCAGCCGATTCCACTCACTCACCACCCTCTGAGTGGAAAAACTTACCCCTGACATCTCCTCTGTACCTACTCCCCAGCACCTTAAACCTGTGTCTCTTGTAGTGACCACTTTAGCCCTGGGAAATAGCCTCTGAGAATCCACCCTATCTATACCTCTCAACATCTTATAAACCTCTATCAGATCACCTCTCAACCTTTGTCTCTCCAGAGAGAAGAGCCCTAGCTCCATCAACCTATCTTCATAAGGCATGCCTCCCAATCCAGGCAACATCCTTGTAAATCTCCTCTGCACCCTCTCAATAGCTTCCACATCCTTCTTGTAGTGAGGCGACCAGAACTGCGCACAGTACTCCAAGTGGGGTCTGACAAGGGTCTTATAAAGTTGCAGCATTATCTCCCGACTTCTAAACTCAATCCCTCGATTAATGAAGGCCAGTACACCATATGCCTTCTTGACCGCATCCTCCACCTGCGAGGCTGATTTAAGAGTCCTATGGACCCGGACCCCAAGATCCTTCTGATACTCTACACTGCTATGAGTCTTACCCTTGATATTATACTCCTTTATCCCATTGGTCCTGCCAAAATGGACCACTACCCGTTTATCCGCATTGAAGTCCATCTGCCACTTCTCCGCCCAGTCTTGCATCCTATCTATGTCACGCTGCAACTTCTGACTTCACTCCAAACTATTCACAACACCACCAACCTTCGTGTCATCGGCAAACTTACCAACCCATCCCTCCACTTCCTCATCCAGGTCATTTATGAAAATGACAAACAGCAAGGGTCCCAGAACAGATCCCTGGGGCACTCCATGAGTGACCAACCTCCATGCAGAAAAAGACCCATCCACAACCACTCTCTGCCTTCTGCAGGCAAGCCAGTTCTAGATCCACAAGGCAACAGCCCCTTGGATCCCACGCCCTCTCTCTTTCTCAAGTTTTGCATGGGGGACCTTATCAAACGCCTTGCTGAAGTCCATATAAACCACATCCACCGCTCCTCCTTCATTAATGTGTTCTGTCTCATTTTCAAAGAACTCAACTAGGCTCGTAAGGCACGACCTGCCCTTGACAAAGCCATGCTGACTACTTTTGATCATACTAAACTTCTCTAAATGTTTATAAATCCTGTCCCTCAGAATCCTCTCTATCAACTTACCAACCACTGAGGTCAGACTCACCGGTCGGTAATTTCCCGGGCTATCCCTGTTCCCTTCCCTGAAAATAGGAACCACATCCACAATCCTCCGGAACCTCTCCCGTCTCCATCGATGACGCAAAGATCATCACCAGAGGCTCTGCAATCTCTTCCCTCACCTCCCACAGTAACCTGGGGTACATCCCATCCAGTCCCGGAGATTCATCTATCTTGATGAAATTTAAAAGTTCCAACACTTTTGGTGGTTGATGGTAAATATTCATCATGGAGTTCGGTTTCGAGTGGTGTGCCTCAGGGATCTGTTTTGGGGCCACTGCTGTTTGTAATTTTTATTAATGATCTGGATGAGGGTATAGTTGGGTGGATTAGTAAGTTTGCTGATGACACCAAAGTCGGAGGTGTGGTAGATAGTGATGAAGGGTGTCATAGTTTGCAGGAAGACTTAGACAGGTTGCAGAGCTGGGCCGAGAGGTGGCGGATGGAGTTTAATGCGGAGAAGTGTGAGGTAATTCACTTTGGTAGGAATAACGGATGTGTTGAGTATAGGGCCAACGGGAGGACTTTGAATAGTGTGGATGAGCAGAGGGATCTAGGTGTATGTGTACATAGATCCCTGAAAGTTGGGAGTCAAGTAGATAAGGTTATTAAGAAGGCATACGGTGTCTTGGCGTTTATTGGTAGGGGGATTGAATTTAGGAGTCGCAGCGTCATGTTGCAACTGTACACAACTCTGGTGCGGCTGCACTTGGAGTACTATGTGCAGTTCTGGTCCCCACATTACAGGAAGGATGTGGAGGCTTTGGAGAGGGTGCAGAGGAGGTTTACCAGGATGTTGCCTGGTATGGAGGGGAGGTCCTATGAGGAGAGACTGAGGGATTTGGGGTTGTTTTCGCTGGAAAGAAGGCGGCTAAGAGGGGATCTTATTGAAACATATAAGATGATTAGAGGTTTAGATAGGGTGGATAGTGATAGCCTTTTTCCTCTGATGGAGAAATCTAGCACGAGGGGGCATGGCTTTAAATTAAGGGGTGGTAGTTATAGGACGGATGTCAGGGGTAGGTTCTTTACCCAGAGGGTGGTGAGGGATTGGAATGCCCTGCCTGCTGCAGTTGTAAATGCGCCTAGTTTGGGGGCGTTTAAGAGATCCGTGGATAGGTTTATGGACGAGAAGGGATTGGTTTAGGTTAGTGGGTCATTGTTTTGTAACTGGTCGGCGCAACATCGTGGGCCGAAGGGCCTGTTCTGCGCTGTAATGTTCTATGTTCTATGTTCTAACTCATCCTCTTTCTTAATGTCGACATACTCAATCTTTTCAGTCCGCCACAAACCTGCAGTACAACCACCCAGGTCATTTCCCACCGTGAATACCGAGGTAAAGTATTCATTAAGCACCTCTGCCATTTCTTCTGGTTCCACACAAACTTTTCCCCGTTCACATTTTATAGGTCCTATCCCTTCACATCTCATCGTTTTACTTTTCACATATTTGTAGAACACCTTGGGATTCTCCTTAATTTTACCCGCCAAGGCCTTCTCATGACCCCTTCTGGCTCTCCTAATTTCCTTTTTAAGCTCCTTCCTACAACCCATATACTTCTCTAGATCCTTAACATTTCTTAGCTCTCTAAACCTTTTGTACACCTTTCTTTTCTTTCTGACTAGGTTCATCACAACCTTCGGGCACCATGGTTCCCGTAACCTACCAAAACTTCCCTGTCTCATCGGAACGTTGTCGTGCAGAGCTCCAGACAAACATTTCTTCAAAATCCACCACCTTCCTTCAGTACTTTTCCCCAAGAATACCTCCTCCTAATTTACTCGTCTAATTTCCTGCCTGATGGCTTCATATTTCCCCTTACTCCAGATAAACACCTTCCTAGCCTGCCTGATCCTATGTCTTTCCAATGCTATCGTGAAGGAGATAGAATTATGATCTCCATCCCCGAGATGCTCTCTCACCGACAGATCTGACACCTGTCCTGGTTTATTAGCCAGCACCAGGTCACGTACAGCCTCTCCTCTCGTAGGCTTATCCACGTGTTGTGTCAGGAAACCCTCCTGAACACACCTAACAAACTCCTCCCCATCCAAACCCCTTACCCTAGGGATATTCCAGTCGATGTTTCGGAAATTAAAGTCTCCCATCACGACAATCCTGTTATTACTACATCTCTCCAGGATCTGTTTCCCTATCTGCATCTCAACCTCCCTGTCACTATTGGGCGGTCTATAAAAAACACCCAGTAAACTTATCGACCCTTTGCTATTCCTAACTTCCACCCACAGCGACTCCATAGACAGTCCCTCCACAGGAATTGTCCCTGTGGAATGTTGGAACTATTCTCATTGGCTCTATTCTCCTTCCACAGATGCTGTCAGACCTGCTGAGATTTTCCAGCATTTTCTGTTTTTGTTTCATTCTAGGGCAAGGTAACCAATACCCTTACCAACTAGTAGAATGAGTGGCTGAAGGAGGGAAAGAATTGATGAATTTTGTACCTAGAGTATATCACATTCATAACCCTTAATCATGACTGATCTTCCCAGACTTATATTTCTCCTGATGTTAATGTAAATTACTTGTTCATGTCTCATTCTTTAACTCTGATAAAGACAAATAGTCAGGTGTGAATGCAGACGGTCAGGTGTGAATGCAGACGGTCAGGTGTGAATGTTGTATTGTAAACCTTGCCTGTTTATGTTCATCACACAAATAACTTCAAAGATAGATATGCTGAAGCAGTCGCAAGTGTTGTAATTGAAGAAGGAAGATCAAAGATTTTGACCGGAATTGGAAGTTTATGTCATACTTGTTACTAAGACTCATGATGTATAAATACCCACTTGTATTTAGCCTTTATAGGAAGGGGTATAGAGTATAAGAGCTGGAGTCTAATGTTGCAGTTGTACAGAACGTTGGTTAGGCCGCATTTGGAGTACTGCGTCCAGTTCTGATCGCCTTACTACCGGAAGGACGTGGAGACCCTGGAGAGAGTGCAGAGGAGGTTTACCAGGATGCTGCCTGGTATGGAAAGACTGGGGTATGAGGAAAGATTGAGCAAATTGGGGCTGTTTTCCCTTGAAAGATGGCGACTGAGGGGAGATCTAATAGAGGTATATAAGATTATGAAGGGTATAGATAGAGTAAACAGTGATAAGCTTTTTCCTATGTTAGAAACACACAGTACGAGGGGCCACGGGCTTAGGGGGAGGGGGGAGAGGTATAACACGGATGTTAGAGGGAGGTTTTTCACACAGAGGGTAGTGGGGGTATGGAATGCTCTGCCAAGTAAGGTGGTGGAGGCAGGCACGCTGGAGTTGTTTAAGAGTAACTTAGACAGGATACGAGTAGGTTGGAGATGGGAGGATATAGGAGATTGTTTTAAATAAGGTTCATTAGCATTGGGACGTCCCTGGTAATGTATAAGGATGAGGAATGATACTAATGTTTTTCTCTTTTAGTTCACAGGTTTTAAGTCAGTCCGCCTTGTTGTCCAACGAGGGGCATACACGCGATGGGTCATACAAGGGCTGCTTTTGGATGTTTGAGAATAGCCTAGTGCTTCATGTCGTTAGTGTGTGCTTAAACTGGACCAGATGCTGGGCAACACGACAGCTCAGTGACTATCACTGTTTGCTGTGCAGACACATGGATTTGGGCCAGTGTCTGTGGGAGTTTGCGCATTCTCCCCGTGCTTGCGTGGGTTTTCTCCGGGTTCTCCGGTTTCCTCCCACACCCCAAAGATGTGCTATTAGGCTGATTGGTGGTAGTAAATTGTCCCTAAATTAGTTTTCCCTCAATGTGGAATGCCATAAGTATAGATAAGGGTCACGGGTGGAGGGGGGACTGATAATGTTAAAATGGCGGCGCGGGCTCGTTGGGCCGAAGGGCCTGTTTCCCGGGCTGTTTTTTGTTCTTTGTTCTATTTGTATTCCATGAGAAGTTTGGTAGTCCATTCTGAGGAGCCAGTTCTCCCAAAGCTCTGGAATAAAAGAAGGAGCTTTGAAATAAAAGCCACTGTATCTTGACTCACTGACAATCTCAGAGGTATTATTTTACCTACAACAATTTGGTGCCGAAATCCGGGATCTGTTTGTGGGCTCAGGTTGAATGGTCACAATCTGGATACTCTAACAGATCACTGAAGTTAACAGGGTGAGTCAAACTACAGTGGGGAATCATCTGTGATGAGAGACTGAGAGTGTGAAAGAGGTCTGAACTGAATATACACAAGGAGGCATTTGTCTTTAAAACACCCAGCCTTAGACTGTTTGTTAAGAACAAAGAACAGTACAGCACAGGAAACAGGCCCGTCGGCTCTCCAAACCTGTGCTGCTCATTCGTTTGTATCCCTCTATTCCCAGTCTGCTCACGTGACTATCCTGCTAAGTCTTAAATGATCCCAGCGTGTCCGCCTCCACCACCCTACTTGGCAGTGCATTCCAGGCCCCCACCACCCTCTGTGTAAAAACGTCCCTCTGATATCGGAGTTATACCTCGCCCCTCTCACCATGAGCCTGTGACCCCTCGTGATCGTCACCTGCGACCTGGGAAAAAGCTTCCCACTGTTCACCCTATCTATACCCTTCATAATTTTGTACACCTCTATTAGGTCTCTCCTCATTCTCCGTCTTTCCAGGGGGAACAACCCCAGTTTACCCAATCTCTCCTCATAGCTAAGACCCTCCATACCAGGCAGCATCCTGGTAAACCTCCTCTGCACTCTCTCCAAAGCCTCCACGTCCTTCTGGTAGTGTGGCGACCAGAGCTGGATGCAGTATTCCAAATGTGGCCTAACCATCGTTCTATACAGCTGCAACATCAGACTCCAGTTTTTATAGTCTATATCCTGTCCTGTAAAGGCAAGTATAAAGGCAAGAGGAGGTCAGTCACCAGCGGAGTGCCTCAAGGATCTGTTCTGGGACCCTTGTTGTTTGTCATTTTCATAAATGACCTGGATAAGGAAGTGGAGGGATGGGTTAGTAAGTTCGCTGATGACACGAAGGTCGGTGGTGTTGTGGATGATCTGGAAGGATGGCAAAAGTTGCAGCAGGACATAGATAGGATGCAGGACTGGGCGGAGAAGTGGCAGATGGACTTCAACGCGGATAAATGTGTTGTCGTCCATTTTGGCAGAACCAACGGGATGAACGAGTACACTATTAAGGGCAGAAGTCTGAGTAGTGTTGAGGAGCAGAAGGATCTTGGGGTCCGGGTCCACAGGACTCTTAAATCGGCCTCGCAGGTGGAGGAGGTGGTCAAGAAGGCGTATGGTGTACTGGCCTTCATTAATCGAGGGATTGAGTTTAGGAGTCGGGAGGTAATGCTGGAACTTTATAAGACCCTTGTCAGGCCTCATTTGGAGTATTGTGCGCAGTTCTGGTCGCCTCACTATAGGAAAGATGTAGAAGCTATTGAAAGGGTGCAGAGGAGATTTACAAGGATGTTGCCTGGACTGGGAGGCATGCCTTATGAAGTCAGGTTGAGGGAGCTGGGACTCTTTTCCCTGGAGAGACGAAGGTTGAGAGGCGACCTGATAGAAGTTTACAAAATGTTGAGAGGAATAGATAGGGTGGACTCTCAGAGGCTATTTCCCCGGTTTGAAATGGTCGCTACGAGAGGACACAGATTTAAGGTGCGGGGAGGGAGGTTCAGAAGTGATGTTAGGGGTAAGTTTTTCACTCAGAGGGTGGTGAGTGAATGGAATCGGCTGCCGTCAGTGGTGGTGGAGGCGAACTCGCTGGGGTCTTTTAAAAGACTTCTGGATGAGTATATGGGGTTTAATGAGATTGAGGGTTATAGATAGGTCTGTAGGTTGGTAGGTGATGTGGTCGGCGCAACTTGTGGGCCGAAGGGCCTGTTTGTGCTGTAGTGTTCTATGTTCTATGTTCTATGTTCTATACCATATGCCTTCTTCACCACCTTCTCCACCTGTGCTGCCACCTTCAGGGATTTGTAGACATGCACACATAGGTCCCTCTGTGTGTCTGTATTCCTGATGGTTCTGCCATTTATTGTATAGCTCCCCCCTACATTAGTTCTTCCAAAATGCATCACTTCGCATTTATCTGGATTAAATTCCATCTGCCATTTCTCCGCCCAATTTTCCAGCCTATCTATAACCTTCTGTACTGTCCGACAATGTTCACTGCTATCAGCAAGTCCATCCATCTTTGTGTCATCCGCAAACTTGCTGATAACATCAGTTACACCTTCTTCCAAATCATTTCTATATATCACAAATAGCAGAGGTCCCAGTACAGAGCCCTGCAGAACACCACTGGTCACTGACGTCCAGCCGGTAAAAAGACCCTTTGACTGCTACCCTCCGTCTCCTGTGGCCAAGCCAGTTCTCTACCCATCTAGCCACCTCTCCTTGTATCCCATGAGCCTTAACCCTTTTCACCAACCTGCCATGAGGGACTTTGTCAAACGCCTTACTGAAATCTATATAGACGACATCCAGGGCTCGTCCTTCATCAACCGTTTTTGTCACCTCCTCAAAAAACTCCTCCAAATTTGTGAGGCATGACCTCCCTCTTACAAAGCCATGCTGTCTGTCACCAATGAGATTATTCCGTTATAAATGTGCACATATTTTATCTCTAAGAATCCTCTCCAACAATTTCCCTACCACGGATGTCAAGCTCACCGGCCTATAATTACCTGGGTTTTCCCTGCTACCCTTCTTAAATAACGGGACCATATTCGCTATCCTCCAATCCTCTGGGACCTCACCTGTGTTCAATGAAGAGACAAAGATTTCCATCAGAGGCCCAGCAATTTCATCTCTTGTCTTCCTGAGCAGTCTAGGATAGACTGCTCAAGCAGCATTCCCCACACAATGGTCAGGAATTTGAAATGAGTGTAAAAGCCTGGAGAAAGATACTTGGAGTGTGATGCTTGGAGTGTGATGTTCAGACATGAGTGGGAAAGAGGCTGTCTGAAGTGATTTTCGGAGTTGAAGGAAAAGCCGGCTTAAGTATAATAGTGTAACCAGTCGTACGGAGGGCACTGATCACCCCGACGGGTATTACCGGACTCTGATAAGAGCAGCCTAGGAGTGGGAGAGCGAGACTGGAGAACAGAAGATTCTAGGTGGTGAGTACAAACTTATCTGTGTTATGGCAGGATCACAAGGATAGTAGGGACCCCAGGATCCCTGATGAATGAATATATGACTGAGAGGGACAGATTTATTAAACAGATGAAAAAAGGGGGGTGGAATTTATCTCATCCGTTAGACCAACAATGAAAATGTTTGGAAAAGGAAAGGAAAGACAGAACTAAGAAATTGGAGTTCTCTTAGTTCACCAATTGGCTGGATTAATTGAACAAGTCTCAATGTTGGGTGAGAAATAAGCTGATGACAAAGCAAAAATCAAAATGTTGGAATCACGCATTATAGAACTAGAAAAGAGAAAACAAATTTTTGAGAAGCATCCAAATTCGGGGAGTGACTCTTTAGAGTAGAACATAGAACACAACAGCACAAACAGGCCCTTCAGCCCACAAGTTGCGCCGATCATTTCCCTACCTACCAGGCCTATCTATAACCCTCAATCCCATTAAATCCCATGAACTCATCCAGAAGTCTCTTAAAAAAACCCCAATGAGTTCACCTCTACCACCACCAACGGCAGCCAGTGGTGGTCGAGGTGAACTCTACCACCACCAACGAGTACATCAAGAATGTTTCGGGAATGCCCGAACCAGCCCGAACAGAGAGAGCCTTTTCACAAGCATTTAAAGACAGTCTGTCATCAGTTCACCAAAAAGATCCTTAAAATAGGAATTCTTAGTACACAGAAGGACTCTTAAATCGGCCTCGCAGGTGGAGGAGGTGGTCAAGAAGGCGTATGGTGTACTGGCCTTCATTAATCGAGGGATTGAGTTTAGGAGTCGGGAGGTAATGCTGGAACTTTATAAGACCCTTGTCAGGCCTCATTTGGAGTATTGTGCACAGTTCTGGTCGCCTCACTATAGGAAAGATGTAGAAGCTATTGAAAGGGTGCAGAGGAGATTTACAAGGATGTTGCCTGGACTGGGAGGCATGCCTTATGAAGTTAGGTTGAGGGAGCTGGGACTCTTTTCCCTGGAGAGACGAAGGTTGAGAGGCGACCTGATAGAAGTTTACAAAATGTTGAGAGGAATGGATAGGGTGGACTCTCAGAGGCTATTTCCCCGGGTTGAAATGGTCGCTACGAGAGGACACAGATTTAAGGTGCGGGGAGGGAGGTTCAGAAGTGATGTTAGGGGTAAGTTTTTCACTCAGAGGGTGGTGAGTGAATGGAATCGGCTGCCGTCAGTGGTGGTGGAGGCGAACTCGCTGGGGTCTTTTAAAAGACTTCTGGATGAGTATGTGGGGTTTAATGAGATTGAGGGTTATAGATAGGTCTGTAGGTTGGTAGGTGATGTGATCGGCGCAACTTGTGGGCCGAAGGGCCTGTTTGTGCTGTAGTGTTCTATGTTCTATGTTCTATGTAGAACTATGATGAAGTAGTAGGATGGGCACCTGGAATTAAAGATTGACCAGATGAGAAACAATAAGGAGAAATCTTAGGTTTTGTATTCAGTGTGTTTGTGGGGTCTGGTTGCTTGTTGAATGTAGGTGGTGTTGCTGTATTAGACTGAAAGCAAGAGTTGTTAAAACCTGTTTGTTCTTGTGGAGTATTTATTATTGGCAATAAATGCAATGCTTTACATTTTGTTTTAACTTCAAAGGGGCTGAGGAAGTGTTAAAACTGTTAAATTTTAAGTATAAGATTTCTTGAATTTACTTCTGTTTTGAGTTTAATTACAGTTTAGAAGAAAAAAGAATGAAGGCGACTGTCTTAATCTGTGTTTTTTATTTTCTTTCAATGTTTTATTTTCATCGCAGTTTAGAATGTTGGATTTGAATAAAGCATAATGTGGGACAAATGTTGGAAGCTTCTGTGTGTGTCAGTGTGTGTTTAATAAAATGTTTTTTGTTGTTGTTTGCTTTAGTGTTTTAATGTTCTTCCCCTAATTGTGATTTTACAACAGTGGGTTTGAAATAGAGTTTGAATGAAAACTGGTAAGTAAATTGAAATTTCAAAATCAAGGTATATAAATTGAAGTTTGAGATAACCAGTTGGAATTTTGAATAATCCTGGGTTCAAATTTTGTTAGAAAAGGATTTAAACCTTGGGAGGAACCACGTGCTCTTTCCTTTATCTTGAAGAAATTGTTTGAGACTAAGTTAATTCATTTGGTTCCTAGCCAAAAGTATTTTTGTGTTTTGTTTTAGGTAGATGATTCGTGAGTGAATGTAGCTTCAAGACTCCAAGATTGTTTATCTCTACCTACTGATAATCGAGACTTGAAGAGTTTGGTTCATTCAGATTTTCTCATTTTAGTGACAGAATCTCTAAGGTAGGGACATGTTCAGCATAATTTTGTGGGTCAAAGGGCCAGTATTGTGCTGTAGTTTTTCTATGTTCCTAGAATAAATTGAGTGCACAAAATAACCAACTTATAAATGGGAAGTTGCCTGAATTCTAAAGAGGTAAATAACTTTAATTTTGACAAATAAAGAGTGATGGAAATAAAGTCTGTATGGGTTTTATGTTTCAAAGAGGGATGTATAGAAACATGTTCTCAGTTTGTGATGTAACCATTTGAATGTGAGACAATGTTACAAAGTAATATGTTTGTTTTGTTACTTTCCTGTACTGAGTAAATGTATCTGTGGTAATCCTCATGTTCACATGTAAAGTTTGTCGATTCACTGTATGTAAATACTAATATTTGGGAGTTATTTTTTCTGAACAGCTAAGGGCTCTGGAGAGTGTCAGTGACTTTACAACAGATAACAAGATTTTTCCTAGTACTGAGTTATTTGGGATTACAGGAGTTAAAATGTTTGAAGAGGAACAAATAAACCATTTCTCAAGTTATGTTATTCATAAATTGGTAAAGTGGACAGAATGATGGAGGAGTTTCTTCTATAATTTGTTAAACGGATGGAAAACATGTTAAATTACTTTTAGTTTGTACTTTAGTTATAGTGTGTTAATTGGGTCATAAAAGTACATCGTATGTGTATGCAAAAGGTGATAGATTGTGAGCTGTGACTGTGGAAGTTTAAATCTAAAATGGTAAATTTGGATCATTTTTAAATAATGAATACTTTGGAGAATCAAACCTACCTCTTCAGCACTTTTTGGGTGCATGACCCTCCAAGATCCAAATTTGAATGTTGTTTCCTTTGCATTTGTATCAATGATTTATTATTGTCCTGTGCATAATTTTGAACCTAAAATGGTGTTTAGAATATGTGATTATTTGTATTGGAGCGTGTTGTTGTCTGAAGCTTCTGGAATATCAATATGTTATGGGGATGTATTATTACCGTGATGCCAATGTCTGGGCCGTGCTCGACTGTTGAGTGACTGGGGAATTGCTGACAGACACTGGTCCTGAGTTTGTGATGCTTCGCATTCAGGATGGAAGGTGTGTGAGCTATGTGCAGACATGGCCATTAGGGACATACCCAGAGATCAGTGTGGCAGCACCTGACTGGACTCTTATCGATCGGGGGATCAAGTCCTGATTGATTGGCAATGACTAAAAGGGGAGTGAAACCCAACAGGAATGTGTTTCAGCGATGGTGACCATCGCCAGCGATGACCAGCACGAGGAGAGCCACCATTCCCAAGAAGGGCAAAGGAAAACCAAAGCCAAAGTGCCAAGCCAGACCAGAGAACTAGACTACGCAGCGGAGACTGAGACCAGCGCACAGATATAGGCCAGTGTCTGCTTGGGTGCTTGCCGGTCACACAAGGTTAAGTCAAAGTCTCGTATTGGACTTTAACTTTGGTATTTTCCTGTAAGATAACTTATTATTGGTTGAGTGGGTGCTTATTGATTGTGTGGGCACAAAGAAACCCAAATTGTCTTTTGTTTTTAACTGGGGGTAGGCACATACGCCAGTAACATTTGGCTTTGAATTGGTCATAGGACCATGTTTGGGCCTGGCCCCTGAACCAAAAGGAGTGAGTGAAGTAGGGAAAGGGTTAATGAATTTTGTACCTAGAATATATCACAAACATAACCCTTCATCAGTGTTGACCTTTCCAGGCTTATATTGCTCCTGATGTTAATGTAAATTACTTGTTCAATTCTTTCATTCTTTACCTCTCATAAAGACAAATGGTCAGATGTGAATATACACTTTAGGGAAGATGTGAAGTCATTGGAGAGAGATTGAGCTTCTCAAAATCATGAGGGATCTGGACAGAGTAGGTAGGAAGAAGCTTCCCATTGGTGGAAAGATTGAGAGCCAAAGGACACAGATTAAAAGTAGTTGGCAAAAGAAGCATTTGTGTTTGAGGAAAAAAATGCCTTCATGTACCAAATGGTTAAGTTCTGGAATGCACTGCTTGAGAGGATGATAAAAGCAGGTTAAATTGAGACTTTGAAACGGCAATTAGACTGTTACCTTCAAAGGAAGAATATGAAGAGGTATAGGGGAACGGAATAGTTAGCTACTCATTTAGACACAATGGGCCAAATGGTCTTCTCTGTGTTACAATTCTGTGATTTTGCCTGTCGTGGGAGTGTCCACCCAACAAAAGCAGGTGTGGATGCCAAAATTCATCATCACTTTTAACTGACTGGGGAAAAGTTTTAAAGTTTTTATTTGAAGACATCACTGAGTAACAATGAGGCATGCATTCTTATAAGTTTTAGCGACTTGGCCAACCTACAGCAGGCATCTCAGCACTTTGGCTCTAGCCCCAACACAACGACTGTGTCTTTAAGACTGGACTGCGCTGTGCCTTTAAATCCAAAGCGATTGGGATGTGCGCAGGCGCGGCCCTGCTTAAAGCGCATGCGCACTGGACTCTGCCCTCTCTGCTCCATCCGGGAAGATGGTGGGTTCTGATTCTTTGCGCCGGGAACCGAATCTGCCTCCATCCGCCTCCCCGGGAGCCATCAGCTGCCCCGACAGCACTGGGGCCCCGCTACTCGTCACCATCTAACCGGGGAGCGGGGCATTGGGGCCCGGGTCGGCGGTTGGAGCCTGGGGCCCGATTCGGAGCCTGGGGCCCGTGTTGGGGTCGAGCCGGGCGCCAGTGTCGCTCCCCGGCCCCCTCTGTTGCTTTAACCGCTCTTTGTGTTGCTGTTCCAGGCCAAGCGCACCAAGAAGGTGGGGATCGTGGGGAAATATGGCACTCGCTATGGAGCCTCCCTCCGCAAAATGGTGAAAAAGATCGAGATCAGTCAGCACGCAAAATATACCTGCTCCTTCTGCGGGAAGGTGAGAGGGAGCGGGATTCCCCCCCCACCCCCACCCCAGTAACCACCCCCTGTATCCCAGTGACAGACCCGTCCCCACCAGTACTGTACCCCAGTGTTATACAGTGACAGACCTGTCCCCACCAGTACTGTACCCCAGTGTTATACAGTGACAGACCCGTCCCCACCAGTACTGTACCCCAGTGTTATACAGTGACAGACCCGTCCCCACCAGTACTGTACCCCAGTGTTATACAGTGACAGACCTGTCCCCACCAGTACTGTACCCCAGTGTTATACAGTGACAGACCCGTCCCCACCAGTACTGTACCCCAGTGTTATACAGAGACAGACCCGTCCCCACCAGTACTGTACCCCAGTGTTATACAGTGACAGACCCGTCCCCACGAGTACTGTACCCCAGTGTTATACAGAGACAGACCCGTCCCCACCAGTACTGTACCCCAGTGTTATACAGAGACAGACCCGTCCCCACCAGTACTGTACCCCAGTGTTATACAGCGACAGACCCGTCCCCACCAGTACTGTACCCCAGTGTTATACAGAGACAGACCCGTCCCCACCAGTACTGTACCCCAGTGTTATACAGTGACAGACCCGTCCCCACCAGTACTGTACCCCAGTGTTATACAGAGACAGACCCGTCCCCACCAGTACTGTACCCCAGTGTTATACAGTGACAGACCCGTCCCCACCAGTACTGTACCCCAGTGTTATACAGCGACAGACCCGTCCCCACCAGTACTGTACCCCAGTGTTATACAGAGACAGACCCATTCCCCACCAGTACTGTACCCCAGTGTTATACAGAGACAGACCCGTCCCCACCAGTACTGTACCCCAGTGTTATACAGAGACAGACCCGTCCCCACCAGTACTGTACCCCAGTGTTATACAGAGACAGACCCGTCCCCACCAGTACTGTACCCCAGTGTTATACAGAGACAGACCCGTCCCCACCAGTACTGTACCCCAGTGTTATACAGAGACAGACCCGTCCCCACCAGTACTGTACCCCAGTGTTATACAGAGACAGACCCGTCCCCACCAGTACTGTACCCCAGTGTTATACAGAGACAGACCCGTCCCCACGAGTACTGTACCCCAGTGTTATACAGAGACAGACCCGTCCCCACCAGTACTGTACCCCAGTGTTATACAGAGACAGACCCGTCCCCACCAGTACTGTACCCCAGTGTTATACAGAGACAGACCCGTCCCCACCAGTACTGTACCCCAGTGTTATACAGAGACAGACCCGTCCCCACCAGTACTGTACCCCAGTGTTATACAGAGACAGACCCGTCCCCACCAGTACTGTACCCCAGTGTTATACAGAGACAGACCCGTCCCCACCAGTACTGTACCCCAGTGTTATACAGAGACAGACCCGTCCCCACCAGTACTGTACCCCAGTGTTATACAGCGACAGACCCGTCCCCACCAGTACTGTACCCCAGTGTTATAGTGACAGACCCATCCCCTTGTACCCCAGTGTTATACAGCGACAGACCCGTCCCCACCAGTACTGTACCCCAGTGTTATACAGAGACAGACCCGTCCCCACCAGTACTGTACCCCAGTGTTATACAGTGACAGACCCGTCCCCACCAGTACTGTACCCCAGTGTTATACAGAGACAGACCCGTCCCCACCAGTACTGTACCCCAGTGTTATACAGAGACAGACCCGTCCCCACCAGTACTGTACCCCAGTGTTATACAGCGACAGACCCGTCCCCACCAGTACTGTACCCCAGTGTTATACAGAGACAGACCCGTCCCCACCAGTACTGTACCCCAGTGTTATACAGAGACAGACCCGTCCCCACCAGTACTGTACCCCAGTGTTATACAGAGACAGACCCGTCCCCACGAGTACTGTACCCCAGTGTTATACAGAGACAGACCCGTCCCCACGAGTACTGTACCCCAGTGTTATACAGAGACAGACCCATCCCCACCAGTACTGTACCCCAGTGTTATACAGCGACAGACCCGTCCCCACCAGTACTGTACCCCAGTGTTATACAGCGACAGACCCGTCCCCACCAGTACTGTACCCCAGTGTTATACAGAGACAGACCCGTCCCCACCAGTACTGTACCCCAGTGTTATACAGAGACAGACCCGTCCCCACCAGTACTGTACCCCAGTGTTATACAGTGACAGACCCGTCCCCACCAGTACTGTCCCCCAGTGTTATACAGAGACAGACCCGTCCCCACCAGTACTGTACCCAAGTGTTATACAGTGACAGACCCGTCCCCACCAGTACTGTACCCCAGTGTTATACAGTGACAGACCCGTCCCCACCAGTACTGTACCCCAGTGTTATACAGTGACAGACCCGTCCCCACCAGTACTGTACCCCAGTGTTATACAGTGACAGACCCGTCCCCACCAGTACTGTACCCCAGTGTTATACAGAGACAGACCCATTCCCCACCAGTACTGTACCCCAGTGTTATACAGAGACAGACCCGTCCCCACCAGTACTGTACCCCAGTGTTATACAGAGACAGACCCGTCCCCACCAGTACTGTACCCCAGTGTTATACAGAGACAGACCCGTCCCCACCAGTACTGTACCCCAGTGTTATACAGAGACAGACCCGTCCCCACGAGTACTGTACCCCAGTGTTATACAGAGACAGACCCGTCCCCACCAGTACTGTACCCCAGTGTTATACAGAGACAGACCCGTCCCCACCAGTACTGTACCCCAGTGTTATACAGAGACCCGTCCCCACCAGTACTGTACCCCAGTGTTATACAGAGACAGACCCGTCCCCACCAGTACTGTACCCCAGTGTTATACAGAGACAGACCCGTCCCCACCAGTACTGTACCCCAGTGTTATACAGAGACAGACCCGTCCCCACCAGTACTGTACCCCAGTGTTATACAGAGACAGACCCGTCCCCACCAGTACTGTACCCCAGTGTTATACAGAGACAGACCCGTCCCCACCAGTACTGTACCCCAGTGTTATACAGAGACAGACCCGTCCCCACCAGTACTGTACCCCAGTGTTATACAGCGACAGACCCGTCCCCACCAGTACTGTACCCCAGTGTTATAGTGACAGACCCATCCCCTTGTACCCCAGTGTTATACAGCGACAGACCCGTCCCCACCAGTACTGTACCCCAGTGTTATACAGCGACAGACCCGTCCCCACCAGTACTGTACCCCAGTGTTATACAGCGGCAGACCCGTCCCCACCAGTACTGTACCCCAGTGTTATACAGAGGCAGACCCGTCCCCACCAGTACTGTACCCCAGTGTTTTACAGCGACAGACCTGTACCCCAGTGTTATACAGAGACAGACCCGTCCCCACCAGTACTGTACCCCAGTGTTATACAGCGACAGACCCATCCCCTTGTACCCCAGTGTTATACAGTGACAGACCAGGCCCCACCAGTACTGTACCCCAGTGTTTACATAAGAAGTAGGACAGCGGTAGGCAATCTAGCCCTTCGAGCCTGCCCCACCATTCAATAAGATCATGGCTGATCTGAAGTGGATCAGTTTCACTTTCCTGCTTTCTTACCATAACCCTTAAATCTCTTGTCTGTCAAAAACCTATCTACCCGTGACTTAAATATATTCAGCAAGGTAGCCTCCACCACTTCAATGGGCAGAAAATTCCAGAGATTCACCACCCTTTGAGTGAAGAAGTTCCTCCTCAACTCAGTTCTAAACTGCTCCCCCCCCCCTTATCTTGAGGCTGTGCCCTCTAGTCCTACTATCTTTTCTAAGCGGGAAGAATCTCTCTACCTCTACCCTATCCATCCCTTTCATTATCTTGTACGTCTCTATAAGATCCCCCCTCATCCTTCTAAACGCCAATGAGTACAGACCCAGTCTATTTAGTCTCTCTTCATAGTCCAACCCCCCTCATCTCAGGTATCAGCCTAGTGAACCTCCTCTGCGCTCCCTCCAAGGCCAAAGTATCCTTGCGCAAGTGCGGCGACCAAAACTGCACACAGTACTCCAGCTGCGGCCTCACCAGTGCCCTGTACAGTTGCAGCAAGACCTCCCTGCTTTTATATTCTATCCCCCTCGCTATAAAGGCCAGCATCTCATTCGCCTTCATGATCACCTGCTGCACCAGCAGACTGGGTTTCAGCGACTCATGCACAAGGACCCCTAGTCCCTCTGCATCATAGCATGCTGCAGCTTTTCGCCCTTTAAATAGTAATCCCTCCTACTATTTTTCCTGCCAAAGTGGATAACCTCACATTTGCTAACATTGTACTCCATCTGCCAGGTCCTCGCCCACTCGCTGAGCCTATTAGATCCCTCTGCAGATTTTCCACACCCCCCGCACAATTTGCTTTTCCACTCATCTCCATGTCATCAGCAAATTTCGTTACCCTACACTCAGCCCCCTCCTCCAGATCATCTATATAAATGGTAAATAGCTGAGGCCCCAGCACTGATCCCTGCAGCACTCCACTAGTCACCCACCGCCAATCAGAATAGCACCCATTGATACCAACTCTCTGCCTCCTATTAGACAATTAATCCTCTATCCACGCTAACGCCTTACCCTCAACTCCATGCGCCCTAACCTTCTGAAACAACCTTTTGTGAGGCACCTTAGGGCAAGATTAGGGCCAGTTACAGACAGCAGAGGGAAGTTGTGTGTGGAACCGGAAGTGATTGGAGAGGCATTGAACCAATATTTCTCTTCGGTGTTCACGCAGGGGGACATGAATGTAGCTGAGGAGAATACTGGGTTGCAGGGGTGTAAAATAGACAGTATTGCAGTTGATAAGGGGGATGTGCTGGATATTCTTGAGGGTTTGAAAATAGATAAGTCCCCTGGTCCGGACGGGATTTACCCTAGGATTCTCTGGGAGGCAAGAGAGGTGATTGCAGAGCCTCTGGCTCTGATCTTCAGGTCGTCGTTGGTCTCAGGTATAGTACCAGAAGATTGGAGGATAGCGAATGTTGTCCCATTGTTTAAGAAGGGGAACAGAGACTTCCCCGGGAATTATAGACCGGTGAGTCTTACTTCTGTTGTGGGCAAGGTTTTAGAAAAAATTATTAGGGATAGGATTTATAGTTATTTGGAGAGTAATGAATTGATTGGAGATAGCATGGTTTTGTAGCGGGTAGGTCGTGCCTTACTAACCTTATTGAGTTTTTTGAGAAAGTGACCAAAGAGGTGGATGGGGGTAAGGCAGTTGACGTGGTATATATGGACTTTAGTAAGGCGTTTGATAAGGTTCACCATGGTAGGCTTCTGCAGAAAATGCAGATGTATGGGATTGAGGGTAATGATCTGGATGAGGGTATAGTTGGGTGGATTAGTAAATTTGCTGATGACACCGAAGTTGGAGGTGTGGTAGGTTGTGAGGAAGGGTGTCATAGTTTGCAGGGAGACTTAGGTTGCAGAGCTGGGCCGAGAGGTGGCAGATGGAGTTTAATGCGGAGAAGTGTGAGGTAATTCACTTTGGTAGGAATAACAGATGTGTTGAGTATAGGGCTAACGGGAGGACTTTGAATAGTGTGGATGAACAGAGGGATCTAGGTGTATGTGTACATAGATCCCTGAAAGTAGGGAATCAAGTAGATAAGGTTGTTAAGAAGGTATACGGTGTCTTGGCGTTTATTGGTAGGGGGATTGAATTTAGGAGTCGCAGCGTCACGTTGCAACTGTACACAACTCTGGTGCGGCTGCACTTGGAGTACTATGTGCAGTTCTGGTCCCCACAGTACAGGAAGGATGTGGAGGCTTTGGAGAGGGTGCAGAGGAGGTTTACCAGGATGTTGCCTGGTATGGAGGGGAGGTCCTATGAGGAGAGACTGAGGGATTTGGGGTTGTTTTCACTAGAAAGAAGGCGGCTAAGAGGGGATCTTATTGAAACATATAAGATGATTAGAGGTTTAGATAGGGTGGATAGTGATAGCCTTTTTCCTCGGATGGAGAAAGCTAGCACGAGGGGGCATGGCTTTAAATTAAGGGGAGGTAGTTATAGGATGGATGTTAGGGCTAGGTTCTTTACCCAGAGGGTGGTGAGGGATTGGAATGCCCTGCCTGCTGCAGTTGTAAATGTGCCTAGTTTGGGGGCGTTTAAGAGATCCGTGGATAGGTTTATGGATGAAAAGGGATTGGTTTAGGTTAGAGGGTCATTGTTTTTTAACTGGTCGGCGCAACATCGTGGGCCGAAGGGCCTGTTCAGCGCTGTAATGTTCTATGTTCTATTATCAAACGCCTTTTGAAAATCAAGAAACACCACATCCACCGGTTCCCCTCTGTCTACCGCACTTGTCACATCCTCATAGAAATCCAATAAATTCGTCAAACACGACTTTCCCTTAACGAATCCGTGCTGCGTCTGCTCTATCAAGTGTTTTACAGCGACAGACCCGTCCCCACCACTACTGCACCAGTGTTATACACCAACAGACCCATCACCACCAGTACTGTACCCCAGCATTATACAGTGACAGACCCACCCTCACCAGTACTGTACCCCAGTATTTTACAATGGCAGACCCGTCACCACCACTATTCTTAGTTATGCTGGTTGAACTATGTTCGAGCTGTTTTTTTTTGAGCTTGACTTGAGTGGTTGTCCTGTGATTTGATGCCTCTTTCACAGACAAAGATGAAACGCAGGGCAGTTGGCATCTGGCATTGTGGATCTTGCATGAAAACTGTAGCTGGAGGAGCTTGGGCCTACAAGTAAGTCTCTGAGCAGTTAGTATGTGGGAAGTGAAGACCAGTTGGGTAGTTTGGGAATGTGGGGGTGCTCGTGAACTATGGTGGAGAAGGTGGTGGAATGAATGGCTGGCGGGGGTGAGTTTGTTAGGTTTGGGGCAGAGCCCAGTGTGAACTCAGCTCAACCCATTGTGTAATATGGTTTTTCCCAGATAAAATCCTGCATTTCTGCTACACCCTTCAGTGCATGGGGTTGTGTTACAGCATTTCCCAATGACTTTGTGTAGCAGAGGCAGAAGCTTATTTAATACAAAATGTCCCAATGGCTAGGTAAAATGTCATCCTGGGCTGCACGATAATGCAGTGGAGTTTGAGCCCATAACCTGTGTCAGCAGAATGATTTGTTTGAAGTGGACAATTGAGTGATGTCAGATTTTACACAAGTTGGCTATTTACTACATAGGTAATGCATGTAGTAACAACTTTGAATAAAATGTTATTTTGATAGCAAAAATTGTGTTAATTATCAAATCCTTTGTTTCTTTGCGAACACAAATCCTTGAAGCATAGCAGAAAAGCTGAATGAATAGAACACTGACCCTCTAACAGGGTTGGAGGGGGCACTGGCCCCTGTCAGACAGTCAGCATTGAGGGAGCACTGGTGTCTCCTGTCGGGTGGTCAGATCGTCATTGCTGCCCAGAAACAGTCAAGCTTTCAGTTGGATGACATTTTGTCAGGGCAGCAGGTGTTAACACTCTCTCCCTCTCCACACATTCTCCCAGACCTCTGGGGTATTTCTGGTTTTGATGGGGACTGGGGGTGGTGCTAGATCTGTTACTGGTGTGTTTGAGGGTGAAGTCAGGAGTTTTGCTTTGATATGTGCTGATTTTTTTTTTCTCTCTCTGCTAGCACCACCTCTGCCGTTACTGTGAAGTCTGCAATCCGCCGATTGCGGGAACTAAAGGATCAGTGAACACTCGCTGTGGAGTCTGACCGCTTCCCCCTCCTTCCAGAGATTTATCTGTCAATAAACTTGTTAATAAAATGTTAAAGGCATAGCTGCTTCCATGTCATTTGTTTATAGATCTTGGCCATAAATCACTGATCTTGGGTATTGTAACAGACATCTAGATTGCATTTTGCTTGTTAGCTTTGTACATTGGAATTTGTTGCAATGACCTGTTTATTCTTGCTCTGTTAACTAATTTGCAGTCTATACTGGTATATTACCTCAATTCCTTGTGCTCAAATCTTTTGTGCTAACCACCTAGAGTCATAGAAGTTTACAGCATGGAAACGGGCCCTTCAGCCCAACTTGTCAAACCCCCTAAACTTAATCCCAATTGCCTGCATTTGGCCCATATCCCTCTATATCCATCATATCCATGTAACTAAATGCTTTTGAAAAAGATAAAAGTATCCACCTCTACTACTACCTCTGGCAGCTTATTAAAAGCTTTGAAAATCCAAATGTGCCACGTCCAGAGCTTCTTCATCTAGTCTGTTACACCCTCAAAGACTCCTGTGGGTTTAGGTGTTCAGGTATTTAAATAGTTTTTTGGTCAAGCAGAACTTGAGTTGCTGAAATAGACATTTCACTTTCATCAAGGTAGTTGCAGGAATACCATTGTTGGGGGAAACAACACTTTACTGTTTATGAAGAAGATACTGTTTGATTGGCAAATGGATTCTGGTAGAGTATTGCCATGGAGAATGCACTAGTCGTTGATTACTGACAGTTAACTGCCAAACACTGCATGAAATTTTACTTGGGTAACCTGGCCAATTTCTAATAGCTGAAGCCAGTACATGTATGTTCTGTCTGCGACAAACAGGGCAATTCTGCAATTGGACAATATTTGCTAATAACCCTCAATATGCTAAAAATATACCATCAATTAAAGGCTTGTCAGGCTTGCAGTACAGTTACGTCTTTACAGACAGAACTGTTCCAGCATCTATTGAATCACTAATGCACTCTAGCTCTACCATCACCTCTTTCAGTATTCTGGAATGCAGATTCGCAGGTCCACTGGATTTCAGCTGTGCAGCGCTGCATTTAACAATAACCTACCTAAGGCTTAACCATTGTTTCATAAAGTTTTAGCACAACCTTTTTTTCCTATTTCTCTATTAAAGTCCAGGATCTTTTTTATATAAGAATCCCTTTCAATTTTTCTTGCCTCCTTCAAATATTTGATAGAAACTTGAATTGTTGCAGCACAGGAGGTTATTTGGCCCATTTGTGTACTGCTTCTTTTGCTAGTCTTAAATCTTGTGCCCTTTGCTAAGGGTGGGGAGTTCTCGATCCTTCTATCAATGGCTCTCTGACTAGACCCCTCATGACATTTAATACCTCCATCAACTCTCTCAACCTTCCCCTTCTGCACCTTCTCTTGATGTATTCGCATCCCTCTTAAAATGTGGTGCCAAGAGCCAGAGCATGCACTATGGTTAGGGTGTGACTATGAGGCAGGTATGGAGGGATTCAGAAGGTAGCACTGAAGGATTCTCAGCCTTTACACTTATCCAACATGCTTGAGGTTCTTGCAACCTACGTGTTTGAGAATACAGAAGACTGATCAAAACACTTACAGAGGAAACTCTCCAGCCGGGTAAGAACAAAATGTATTAGTAGGGGCACTATAATGAGGGGGATACACCAGGATGTGGTTGGCGGGTGGGGGTGGGTTACAAATGTAGCACTGAGGGAGCATAGTGGAGGGTTCTGTAATCAGGAAGGAAGCACTGTTTGTAATAATGGTCTCAGCACTGGATGGACACGAAGGTGGCAGGGTAAATTTGATGGCCAGAAATGCAATCTACAGTGCCCTGGCTACTAAAAAGCCAGCAATCACCACAAAGCCTCTGATGTCAACACAAGGAAAAAGTCTGACAACACCAGGTTTTAGTCCAACCGATTTATTTGATAGTAAACTCACTAGCTTTCGAGGGGACTCCCTCTTCATCAGGTGAATGGAGAGTTCTGGCCTAGGACAGAGCATATAAAGCACAGTTTAGAGATTACTGATTAGAATGCAGCTCTTTACACCTAACCTGCTGTTCAAGTCCTAAAGTGGCCGACAATGTGAGTGGAAGGAGCACTGATCACAGGTTAAAGAGATGTGTATTGTCTCCAGACAGCACAGTGAGTGAGGTTTTGCAAACCCAGGCACTTTAGGACTTGAACAGCAGGTTAGGTGTAAAGATTCGCATTCTAATCAGTAATCTCTAAACTGTCTGTGCTTTATATGCTCTGTCCAAGGCCAGAACTCTCCATTCACCTGACGAAGAGGGAGTCCCCTCGAAAGCTAGTGAGTTTACTATCAAATAAATCGGTTGGACTAAAACCTGGTGTTGTCAGACTTTTTACTGTGTTTACCCCAGAACGCCGGCACATCCACATCATGTCAACACAAGGGACAGAGCTGATTGATAGCCATTAGGTAAGTTATTTTCCACACGCCAAAGGAAAGAGTTCCAGCTTTATAAACAATAACAATTTTCTACTGGACATTAAGGAAAGAGTCTTTTAATCTCTAACTGGGGGAGACCAGTCCTGTCTGCTGTATTGCCTGCAGCATGTGGAGTTTTGCAGTCTGATGACCACGTGTACGGGATGTACCACCGGTTTGACCAACTTGAGCTCCAAGTCTCGGAGCTTGAGCATCGGATCGAGGCACTGAGGCGCATCTGTAAGGCTGGGAGTGTAGTCAGAGAGGGAATGGGTGTTCCCCCAGTCAGAAGAAGGGAGGCAGACAGGCCCCAGAGCGCATCTCACCCAAGAATTGTTTTAGTGTTGGAAAATGATAAGGAGTGTTTGCTCTGCGGAGTGCAGTCAGAACCAAGCTCTCAGGTACTCGAGGAGGGAGGAGTAAGAGCAGAGGAACAATTGTGAAAGGAGTCTCAATAGTGAGGGGTGTGGCTAGACATTTCTGTGGCCACAGATGTGACTCCAACTCAACTGACTCAACAGTTTCCCTGCAGTCATCAGATGTTTGAATGGATCTACCTTATATTGGACCTACCTTATATTAAGTTGATAAAAGGAAAATATTGCAGGTACTGGAATCTGAAACAAAAACAGAAAATGCTGGAAAATTAATGTCTGACTGCATCTGTGGAGAATATAAAGCCAACCTGTCAAGTCTAGATGACCCTTCATCCCCTTCAACGAACAGTCATCTGGACTCAAAACGTTGGCTCGATTCTCTCCCCACAGATGTTAAGTTGATCTTTCTCTACACTCTACTTATGACTGTAATACTATATTCTGCACCCTCTCCTTTTCTTCTCTCCTATGTACTCTACAAACTGTATGTTCTGGCTGTATAGCACACAAACAGTCCCAATACACGTGGCAATTTCAAATCAAAAATCCAGGATGGTGCATTGCCTCTGTGGAGCCAGCGTCAAGGATGTCACTGAACAGCTGC
Organism: Carcharhinus amblyrhynchos; assembly: GCF_965287045.1. Lineage (NCBI taxonomy): Eukaryota > Metazoa > Chordata > Chondrichthyes > Carcharhiniformes > Carcharhinidae > Carcharhinus > Carcharhinus amblyrhynchos. The sequence continues at coordinate 96,929,779 of NC_137334.1, read as the reverse complement.
AGGGCATCCTGAAGGGGTGGGTGGACAGAGGTTGTGGTACACATTGATACCAACAACATTTGTAGAAAGAAGGATGAGGTCCTGTGACAGGAATTTAGGGAACTATGTAGCAGACTAAAAGGAAGAACCTCAAAGGTTGTAATCTTTGGATCACTCCTCATGCCACTTGCTGGTAAGCATAGAACTAGGAGGATAGATCAATGTGTGGCTGAACTGATGGTGCAGGAAGGAGGGCTTTAGGGTCCTGGATCATTGAGCCTGTACAAGTTGGGACAGGTTACATCTGAACTGGAAGCAACATCCTTGCTGGGAGGTTTGCTAGAGATGCTGGGGAGGGGGCGGGGGATTAAACCAGTCTGGAAGGCAGGGCAAAGATAAACATGTTAAAGCATATGGAAATACAGCAAGGAGTCTTACAGGTAAAGCAGATGAGTTGGGGTTGTTATTTAAAACAGGAGAATATGATACTATTGTTCTCACAGAGAAATGGTTGACGAAGTAACAAGACTGGCAGCTCAATATTTTGGGGTACAGAACCTTCAGGTGGGTGGGGGTGGGGAGGAGGGAGGTGGTGTTGCAATATTGATCAAGCAGTCAATGACTGCAGTGAGGAAGAATGATGTCTTAGCAGACTTCTCATCTGAGGCCATATGGATGGAACATAAAAATATAAAAGGGGGTAATCACAGGGAGTGTACCATAGGCCCCCAGTCAGAGAGGGGTAGAAGGCAAATCTCAGAGAAGTGGAATAACAATAGGGTAATAATAGTAGGGAATTTCAACATCCCCAACATTGATTGGGGTAGGCCAACTGGGTAAGGCTTAGTTAGAGGAGGCAGAATTCTTAAAGTGTATCCAAGGGAGCTTTTTGAGCCAGTACATAGAAAGTTCGACAAGGAGGCAGTGTTCATTTCAGGGAATTAAGCCATGTAGGTGGCAGAAATAACAGTGGGGGAGCTTTTTGATAATAGTGACCATAACTCAGTAAGATTCACAGTAATTATGGAAAAGGACAAAGATGGATTGGGAATAACGGTTCTGAATTGGAGGGAGACTGGTTTTAATAGGATAAGACAGGATCTGAGCAAAGTGGACTTGGCGGTGTCTATGAGAAGCTTTTTGTAGGAAAATCCCCATCAGAGCTGTGGGAAACATTCAAAGAGCAAATACAGAGTACAAAGCCTACGTGTTCCTCTAAAAGATGGAACCAAAAAAATCCAGAGATCTCTGGATGTCAAGGGAAATACAGGATTGGATAAGGGAAAAAAGGGAAGTTTATGGCAGATACAGGGGGCTCAAAATAGTGGATGCTCTGGGGGAGTATAGAAAGAACATAAGAACATAAGAAATAGGAGCAGGAGTAGGCCATCTAGCCCTTCGTGCCTGCCCCGCCATTCAATAAGATCATGGCTGATCTGTCGTGGCTCAGTTCCACTTTCCCGCCCTCTCCCCATAACCCTTAATCCCCTCTCTTATCAAAAACCCATCAACCCGCGTCTTAAAAATATTTAGCGAGGCAGCCTCCACCACTTCAACGGGCAGAGAATTCCAGAGATTCACCACCCTTTGAGTGAAGAAGTTCCTCCTCAACTCCGTTCTAAACCGCCTCCCCTTTATCTTGAGGCTGTGCCCCCTAGTCCTACTGTCTTTTTTGAGCGGGAAGAGTCTCTCCACCTCTATCCTATCCATCCCATTCATCATCTTATACGTCTCAATGAGATCTCCCCTCATTCTTCTAAACTCTAGCGAGTACAAGCCTAGTTTATTCAGCCTCTCCTCATAGCTCAATCCCCTCAACTCCGGTATCAGCCTAATAAACCTCCTCTGCACTCCCTCCAGGGCCAAAATATCCTTGTGCAGGTGCGGCGCCCAAAACTGCACAATTAGGAGTGTGAAGAGGTGGCATGAAAAAAAAACACTGCGGGCAAAATAATGAAAAATTCCATGGTGTTTTTAAAGAAGGAGCCTTAGGAACCGAGGTGGCAATCTGAGTGTAAAACCAAAAGACATGAGGTATTAATGAATATTTTCATGTACGGAGAAGGATGACATAGATATAGAAAGCTGGGGGGGAGATTGTATATTTGAACAGATTAACTTCGGGGGGGGGGGGGGGGGGGGGGGGGTGCGGGGGAGAGGTGGTGTTCGTGGCTTGAGCAGGCTAAAAAGTGGATAAATCTCCTAGACCCAGGTGCGATATACACTAGGCTACGTGAGGCAAGGGAAGAGATTCCAGAGGCTCTGACACTAATTTGCAAATCCTCTTTGGCCACCAGAGAGGTGCCAAAGGACTAATGTGCAGCTAATGTGGTTCCATTATTCAAGAGGGGAATAGGGGGAGAAAAAAACAGGTAATTAACTTCGTGGTAGGAAAAGTATCAGAAAGAATTGCATGGTTCAGAATTAATCTCCACTTGGAGCAGCAAGAATTAATCAAGAATAGCATGGCTGTGTCAGGGGCAAATTGTGTTTAATAATTAAATAATTAATTTGTACAGAGGGATCTGGGTGTCCTTGCGCATGAATCACAAAAAGTTGATTTGCAGGTGCAACAGGTAATTAAGGTGGTGAGATTATGTTGCAGCTGTATAAGGTGCCGGTGAGGCCACACCTGGAGTACTGCATACAGTTTTAGTCTCCTTATTTGAGAAAGAATATATTGGCACTGGAGAGGATGCAGAGGAGATTCACTAGATTGATTCCAGAGTTGAGAGGGTTGGTTTATGAGGAGAGACTGAGTAGACTAGGATTATACTTTTTAAAAAAGGCTGCAGGGAAAAGCCTGGGAATTACAGGCCTGTGAGCCTCGCATCTGTGGTGGATAAACTTTGGGAAGGTATTTTGAGAGACAGGATCTACAGGCATTTAGAGACGCAAGGACTGATTAGGGACAGTCAGCATGGCTTTGTGAGTGGAAAATCATGTCTCACAAATTTGATTGACTTTTTTTGAAGGGGTAACCAAGATGGTAGATGAGGGCAGTGCAGTTGATGTTGTCTACATGGACTTTAGCAAGGCCTTTGACAAGGTACCGCATGGTAGGTTGTTGCATAAGGTTAAATCTCATGGGATTCAGGGTGAGGTATCTAAATGGATACAAAATTGGCTTGTTGACAGAAGCCAGAGGGTGATTGTAGAGAATTGTTTTTCAAACTGGAGGCCTGTGACCAGCGGTGTGCCTCAGGGATCAGTGCTGGGCCCACTGTTATTTGTCATTTATATTAATGATTTGGATGAGAATATAGGGGGCATGGTTACTAAGTTTGCAGATGACACCAAGATTGGTGGCATAGTGGACAGTGAAGAAAGTTATCTCCAATTGCAACGGGATCTTGATCAATTGGACCAGTGGGCTGATGAATGGCAGATGGAGTTTAATTTAGATAAATGCGAGATGATGCATTCTGGTAGACTGAACCAGGGCAGGACTTACTCAGTTAATGATAGGGCGTTGCAGGGAGTTACAGAACAAAGAGATCTAGGAGCACATGTTCATGGCTCCTTGAAAGTGGAGTCACAAGTGGGCAGAATGGTGAAGACGACATTCGGCATGCTTGGTTTCATTGGTCAGAACATTGAAAACAGGAGTTGGAGTTCTGGTCACCCTAACATAGAAAGGATATTATTAAACTAGAAAGGGTGCAGAAAAGATTTACTAGGATGCTACTGGTACTTGATGGTTTGATTTATAAGGAGAGGGTGGATAAACGGGGACTTTTTCCTCTGGAGCATAGGAGGCTGAGGAGTGATCTTATAGAGGTCTATAAAATAATGAGGGGCACAGATCAGCTAGATAATCAATATCTTTTCCCAAAGGTAGGGGAGTCTAAAACTAGAAGGCATTGGTATTCCTCCCCCCTCACCTTAAACCTAAGTGTCCAGAGGGGCAATTCTTTCACACAGAGGGTCGTGAGTGTCTGGAACAAGCTGCCAGAGGTGGTAGTAGTGGCGGGTACAATTTTGTCTTTTAAAAAGCATTTAGATAGTTACATGGGTACAATAGGTATAAAGGGATATGGGCCAAATGTGGGCAATTGGGATTAGTTTAGGAGTTTAAAAAAAAGGCAGCATGGACAATTTGGGCCGAAGGGCCTATTTCCATGTTGTAAAGCTCTGTGACTCCATACTCATTGGAATTTAGAAAAATGAGGGGTGATCTTATAGAAACATATAAGATTATGAAGAGAATAGATAAGATAGAAGCAGGGAGGGAGGAGTGGGATAACTTGATCTTGGTTTCTGACAAAGCTCGGCACAACATCGAGGGCTGAAGGGCCTGTACTGTGCTGTATTGTTCTATGTTTTATGATCCACTGGCAGATGAAACCAGAACCAAGGGGCAGCCCTCAAAATAACGTGGAGCAGATTTAGGACTGAGTTGAGGAGGAACTTCACACAAAGGGCTGTGAATCTGTGAAAATCCCTGCCCAGTAAAGCAGTTGAGGCTACCTCATTGAATGTTTTTAAGGCAAGAATAGATAAATTTTTCAACAGTAAGGGAATTAAGGGTTATGGTGAGCTGGTGGTTAAGTGCAGCTGAGTTCAAGAAAAGATCAGTCTTGATCTTATTGAATGGCAGGGCAGGCTCAAGGGGCCAGATGGCCTACTTCTGCATAGACTTAAGGTAAGGAGCCGAAGATTTAGAGGGGATTTGAGAAAAAACGTTTTCACCCAGAGGGTGGTGGGAATCTGGCACACTCTGCCTGAAAAGGTTGTAGAGACGGGAACCCTCAACATTTAAGAAGCATTTAGATGATCATTTTATAGTGCTGACACTATAGTTAAGAATGCCCACCAATGCCTCTGCTTTCTCAGAAGACTAAGGAAATTTGGCAGGTCAACTGCGACTCTCACCAACTTTTACAGATACACCATAGAAAGCATTCTTTCTGGTTGTATCAAGCTTGGTTTTGCTCCTGCTCTGGCCAAGACCGCTAGGAACCATAAAAGGTCATGAATGTAGTCCAATCCATCACGCAAACCAGCCTCCCATCCATTGACTCTGTCTACACTTCCCTCAGCAAAGCAGCCAATAATAGTACTGCATCCCGAGCATTCTCTCTTCCGTCTTCTTCCATCGGGGAAAAGATACAAATGTCTGTAGTCACTTACCAACTGACTCAAGAACAGCTTCTTCCCTGCTGCTGTCAGACTTTTGAATGGACCTACCTCACATTAAGTTGATCTTTATCTACACCCTAGCTATGACTGTAACACTACATTCTCCACTCTCTCCTTTCCTTCTCTATGAACAACATGCTCTGTCTGTGTAGTGTGCAAGGAACAATACTTTTCACTGTATCCCGATACACATGACAATAATAAATCAAATGAAATCAAAAATACTTGTACTCTGGAGGCCTTTTATCCCACCTTTGCATGGCAATTCGCTAAATAAATGTTGCAAGCCTGCCTGTTTGACCATGCAATGTGCGAAAAATTGCACGGCGATGTAAAATTGCAGCCATTAGGCTTTGCAATGGCTTTAACTGACCCTTTAATTGCTGGCGACTACAGCTCTAATCCTCGCAGGTAGCTGCTGACCTCAGTATTACACAATTACATTGGGATTCCTGACCAACATCATTGTGTATAATTTTACATGCGTTAGGGTCAAACTTATGATCCACATTGGAATGTGACAATTAGACCATAAGCATTGGCAGATATTTATAAAAACATACAACTTTAAACAATATATTCTATTGAGAAAAATGAGAAGTACCTGTGGCTAACTAAGAACATTTAGGGTAGTATCAAATTGCAAGAATAAAATATTATAATTAATGGTAGGCCAGAAGATTGGGAATTTTTTTTAAGAGAACAGCAAAGTATTTAAATTAAGTGCAAACTAGTGACAAATATAACAAGAGATTCTACAAGTCTCTAAAAATACTAATGGGACTAAAAGCTGCCAAGTCCCCTGGAGCCAATGGCCTGCATCCCAGGATCTTAAAGGAAGTGGCTCAGGAGATAGTGGAAGCATTGTTTTGATCTTTATTCTTTCATTAGGATACAGAGAGTATATAACTCTTCCTTTTCACCAGTATCTGAAAAGCCAGGGGCTCATTCTCTTCCATGGTGTGGTATTGTTGAACAAAATAATATTCAGAAATGATTGGACACAGTGCTGCAGGAATATAAGGAGATGTGACAGCACAGCAAGGATACAGCAAGCGGGTCAGAGAGGGAGCGGGCACTGCAAGCAGGTCAGAGAGGGAGCGGGCACTGCAAGCAGGTCAGAGAGGGAGTGCGGTCTACAATAAATCTGGAAACTGAAAGCTAGTCTCAGTAATGGTGACCATAAAACCACCACTGATTGTCGTAAAAACCCATTTAGCTCACTAATGTCCTTTAGGGAGGGAAATCTGGTGTCCTTAATCCAGTCTGGCCTACATGCGACTCCAGACCTATAGTGTTTGACTTTGTCATGTCTAATAGGCCACTTCAAGGGCAATTAAGGATGGGCAACATATGCTGGCCCTGCCAACAATGCCCACATCCCATGAAAGAGTAAAAAAGACAGTTAAACTAATTAAACTACAAATGAGTAAAGCATTAGAACATAGAACACTACAGCACAAACAGGCCCTTTGGCCCACAAGTTGCACCGATCATATCACTACCTACTAGACTTACCTATAACCCTCAATCCTATTAAGTCCCATGTACTCATCCAAAAGTCCTTTAAAAGACCCTATCAAATTTGCCTCCACTACCACCAACGGCAGCTGATTCCACTCACCCACCATCCTCGGAGTGAAAAACTTACCCCTGACATCTCCTCTGTACCTACTCCCCAGCACCTAACTATTAAAGCTAACTCCTTATAAAATAAAGTGACATCAGCAAAAAGGAAGCAGCTAACTGGTAACTGGTGTTGCTATTTATTTCAGTCTTAACATTCAGTGGGAGTGCTCTGACAGATCACCAACTGAAACCTTACCTCCAATTCTCTCCACAGTTGCTGACAGGCCAGCAGGAGCACAAATATAAAAAAGAATTTGTGCTAAATCTTTACAAATCATTGTTTTAGCTACAGCTAGAATATTGTGCACAGTTCCGGGCAGTCACATCACAGGGAAGATGATTAGGTCTTTGGAGACATCTGCACTCACTTTCTCACAGACACCGCCACGTGGAGTGCTGCACTGTCAGAGGTGCTGTTTTTCAGATAAGACTTTAAAAAGTTGCCCCTCAGGTGGGTATAAATGCTCCTACATACTATTCTGAAGAGCAGGACTATCTCCCCCCCACCCCTGTCTGGGCTCAATAGTTATCCCTTGACCAAGGTCACTAAAAAGAACAGTTCTGGTTATTATCACAGCGCTGTTTGTGGGATCTTCTCTACAAACGGGTTGTCACAATTGCTACATCAGTGAGCACACTTCAGAAACAGCATCCTGAAACTGAAAGACACAAGAGTGATGATAGTCTTTCCTTTGCATTCACACCCTCTCAATTGCCCATTTAGTCACCTCTCAACCAGGGGAACGGATGTCAGTAACTGCCCTCATTGGGCAACATCAGTAAGTACTCAGCATCATCCTGGGTGAGGTTAGATCAGTCAGCACAGATCAAGGATGGAGCATGGGGTTTTCAGACTGTGTGGAACTCAGTACCACATCAGGCAAAGCATTAACCAACTGAAGAAAATCTAGTCAATAAATTTAATGAGCTATGTACTAAGTAAACATTGCTGCTCTTATAATGAGAATGGGTATTTGTGGGAATAATAACCCACTGAAGAGGTTTTTCACCTTGGACTGGAGGCAGAGGTCCAGTAGTACCACACAATAAAGACTGGGGAAATAGGTCTGGGAATGGCAGTGCCACACACACCAAGGGACCAGGCATGGGTTCAGGGTAGGTTCGATGCCAAACAATGAGGGGCACAGCAGGTCTTTCTAACTAACCCAGTAAGCAGGCTAGCTTCTGACACTAGCTCTTCCTGAGCAGCTGGTCTTCTGTAACCTGCAATGTGCTCTGTCCCCTGTCCACCTGTTTGAGTTGCTCATTCAGACCAAGCTCTTTGTCCATCTGATCCAGCTCTCCCTGGTCCAGCAGCTCAAAATCATCCACCTCCTCATGGGATTCTCCCTCTTGCGGTTCCAATTCCATCGACCCCGCCCGGGAGAGGCGCTGCTGCGATTCAGTGGGAAAAAATTCAGAGCTCTCGGAGTGGCTCTCTGTCAGTGGATTAGCAAGCAGGGCAGATAGTGTGTTGTGGACCACTGTGCTGATTGTTGAGTTTACAATCTCCTCGCTGAAGGCCTGTAGATTCAAGCTTAGAGCAGACACTTGGTCAGTCTTTGGATTGTTCATTGTTGCCTCATTCCCATTGAAATGTGTATTTACAAAGTGCAGAGGGGAGCTCAGGGTCTGAATGAAGAATTGAGAGTCCAGACTGCTGATACCGGGCTCCGACGAGATCTGCAAGGGGTTCCCATCATTAGCCAGGTCCTCCACAGACGGAAACTGCGGCAGGTCTTTAGCAAAAGCTTCTTCTGGCTCACTATGCAAGCTCTGCTGGTCCAAATCTGAAATCACAGGAAGGTGATCACAATCTTATTGCACAGGAAGAGTTTATTCAACACAAGTACCTGCGCTAGCTCTTTGAAGGAACTATCCAATTGGTGTCATTCCCTCTGCTCTTTCCCCATACCCTAGCAAATCTTTTCCTTTTCAAGAATCTGGAGGAAAATGAGAAATGTTTGAAACACAGTGAAAAATGATTCAATTGTAACGTTCCAAAGGGAATGGGATAAATATTTCAAGGGGAAACTATTTACAATGCAATGGGAAAGAAGGGGGCAGTGGGGTGAATTGGATAGATTTTTCAGAAAACTGGCACACATACGATGGGCTGAACAGCCTCCTCTGTGCTAAAGGATTCTACAAATATACCAGAGCATTACAGGACATCTGACTTACCTTCTGACACATCTGAAAGTTGTGGGGTTGTCCCTCGGGACATTGTGAATCCTCCACTTTCTAGAATAGAAGCCTCTTCATCTGACAGTTCTGAGTCAGTGATAGCAAAAGCCAGAGCAGTCGTCCTGACATCTACCTGCCAATATTGAGAAAGTCTCAGACTGAGCAGATCACACATGGACAACTTTCCCTTCCCCACCAAAACTTCACTCTCACTGATGCCAACCTCTGGAAAACCCCAGATATCCAATCTCATCTCCACCCACACACCCACTATACATCCCTGTCTACAACCTCAACCACAACCCTCCAACCCCAAATCCTCCGACCTTCCCATCATTTCCAACTGCTATTCCCATCCTGAACTTGCTGATTCACACACCTCTGACCCCAATCCTAGACCCCACCAGCTCTGTGCCAAATAACCTCCCTGACCTCCAATAACTTAAACCATCAGAAATAGGAATAGGAGTAGGCCATTCGGCCCCTCGAGCCTGCTGCTCCATTCAATAGGATCATGGCTGATCCGACATTCCTCACGGCCACTTTCCTGCCCTTTTCCCATATCCTTGATTCTGTTACTGATCAAAAATCTATCTCAGCCTTAAACATACACAAGGGCTCTGCTCCAACCGCTCTCTGTGACAAGGCGTTCCAAAGACTCACAACCCTCTGAGAGAAGAAATTCCTCCTTATCTCAGTATTAAATTGGTGCCCCTTTATTCTCAGACTGTGCCCTCTGGTCCTAGTCTCTCCCATGAGGGGAAACACTGTCTCAGCATTTACCCTGTCAAACCCCTTCAGAATCCAATATGTTCCAAGAGATCACCTCTCATTCTGCTAAATTCCAGTGTGCCCCAGCCTGTTCAATCTTTCCTCATTTGACAATCCCTCCAAACCAGGGATCATCCCAGTTAACCTTCTCTGAACTGTCTCCAATAAAATAATATCTTTCCTTAAATAAAGCTGTGGATAGTCTGGAGGGATGTCAGAAGTTGCAGCGTGACATAGATAGGATGCAAGACTAGGTGGAGAAGTAGCAGATGGACTTCAACACGGATAAATGTGTGGTGGTCCATTCTGGCAGGTCCAATGGGATGAAGGAGTACAATATCAAGGGTGGAAGTCTTAGCTGTGTTGAAGAGCAGAACGATCTTGGGGTCCGGGTCCACAGGACTCTTAAATCAGCCTCGCAGGTGGAGGATGTGGTCAAGAAGGCGTATGGTGTACTGGCCTTCATTAATCGAGGGACTGAGTTTAGGAGTCAGGAGGTAATGCTGCAATTTTATAAGACCCTTGTCAGACCCCACTTGGAGTATTGTGCGCAGTTCTGGTCACCTCACTACAGGAAGGATGTGGAAGCTATTGAGAGGGTGCAGAGGAGATTTACAAGGATGTTGCCTGGATTGGGAGGCATGCCTTATGAAGATAGGTTGAGGGAGCTAGGGCTCTTCTCCCTGGAGAGACAAAGGTTGAGAGGCGACCTGATAGAGGTTTATAAGATGTTGAGAGGAATAGATAGGGTGGATTCTCGGACGCTATTCCCAGGGCTGAAATGGTCGCTACGAGAGGACAGGTTTAAGGTGCTGGGAAGCAAGTACAGAGGAGGTGTTAGGGGTAAGTTTTTCACTCAGAGGGTGGTGAGTGAGTGGAATCAGCTGCCGTCGGTGGTGGTAGAGGCGATGGGGTCTTTTAAAAGACTTCTGGATGAGTATATGGGATCTAATGGCATTGGAAGTTACAGTTAGTTCTATGGCTTGGTAGGTATAGATGTGATCGGCGCAACTTGTGGGCCGAAGGGCCTGTTCGTGCTGTAGTGTTCTATGTTAAATAAGGAGCAGCACGATAGCACAGTCGTTTGCACTGTTGCTTCACAGAGACAGGGACCTGGGTTTGATTCCCGGCTTGGGTCACAGTGTGGAGTTTGCATATTCTTTGCGTCTGTGTGGGATTCCTCCGGGTGCTCCGGTTTCTTCCACATTCTGAAAGTCGTGCTGGTTAGGTGCATTGACCTGAACAGGCGCTGGACTTTGGTGACTGAGAGAATTTCACAGTAACAAGAAAGTCTTACTTGCGATTAATAAATAAACTTTATTTTAAGGGAACTAACAGTGCTCACAGTGCTCCAGATGTGGTCTCACCAGTACCCTGTACATTTGCAGCAAGACTTCTCTACTCTAATACTTCAAAAGTTTAGTTTAAAAAGTTTATTTATTAGTGCCACATATAGACTTACATTAATACTGCAATGAAGTTACTGTGAAAATCCCCTAGTCATCACACTCCGGCACCTGTTTGGGTACACTGAGGTAGAATTTAGCATGGCCAATGGACCTAACCAGCATGTCTTTTGGACTGTGGGAGGAAACTGAAGCACAGGAGGTCATGGAACCTATACAAATTAAAGGGGAGGAGGTGTTTGCTGTCTTGAGGCAAATCAGAGTAGATAAATCCCCAGAACTGGACAGGGTATTCCCTCAGACCTTGAAGGAGACTAGTGTTGAAATTGCAGGGGCCCTGGCAGATATATTTAAAACGTTGGTATCCACAATGAGGTGCTGGATGATTGGAGGGTATCTCATGTTGTTCCATTGTTTAAAAAAGGCTCAAAAAGTAATCTGAGAAATTATAGGCCGGTAAATTTGACGTCAGTAGTAGGTAAATTATTGGAAGCAGCACTAAGAGATAGGATCTACAAATACTTGGATGGACAGGGACTTATTAGGGAGAGTCAACATGGCTTTGTGCGTGCTAGGTCATGTTTAACCAATCTATTAGAGATTTTTGAGGAGGTTACCAGGAAAGTGGATGAAGGGAAGGCAGTGGATGTTGTCTACATGGATTTCAGTAAGGCCTTTGGCAAGGTCCCGCATGGGAGATTAGTTAGAAAGGCTCAGTCGCTAGGTATACATGGAGACGTAGTAAATTGGATTAGACATTGGCTCAATGGAAGAAGCCAGAGAGTGATAGTGGAGGATTGCTTCTCTGAGTGGAGGCCTGTGACTAGTGGAGTGCCACAGGGATCAGTGCTGGGTCCATTGTTGTTTGTCATCTATATCAATGATCTGGATGATAATGTGGTAAATTGGATAAGCAAATTTGCTGATGATACAAAGACTGGAAGTATAGTGGACAGTCAGGAAGGTTTTCAAAGCTTGCAGAGGGATTTGGACCAACCAGAAAAATGGCAGATGGAGTTTAATGCAGACAGGTGTGAGGTATTGCACTTTGGAATGACAAACCAAGGTAGAACATACAAGGTAAATGGTAGGACACTGAAGAGTGCAGTAGAACAGAGGGATCTGGGAATACAGATACATAATTCACTAAAAGTGGCATCACAGGTAGATAGGTTCGTAAAGAGTGCTTTTGGTACATTGGCCTTTATAAATCAAAGTATTGAGTACCAGAGTTGGAATGTTATGGTAAGGTTGTATAAGACATTGGTGAGGCCGAATTTAGAGTATTGTGTGCAATTTTGGTCACCTAATTACAGGATGGATATTAATAAAGGTTGAAAGAGTGCACAGAAGGTTTACAAGGGTGTTGCAGGGGCTTGAGAAACTGAGTTACAGAGAAAGATTGAATAGGTTAGGACTTTATTCCCTGGAGCATAGAAGAATGAGGGGAGATTTGATAAAGGTGAATGGAACAGGAAGAAATAGCAGAGGTACTGAATGAATACTTTACTTCAGTATTCACTATGGAAAAGGATCTTGGTGGTTGTAGTGCAGACTTGTAGCGGACTGAAAAGCTTGAGCATGTAGATATTAAGAAAGATGTTAGAGCTTTTGAAAAGCATCAAGTTAGATAAGTTGCCAGGACCGGATGGGATGTACCCCAGGTTACTGTGGGAGGTGAGGGAAGAGATTGCTAATCTTTGCATCATCAATGGAGACGGGAGAGGTTCTGGAGGATTGTGGATGTTGTTCCTTTATTCATGAAAGGGAGTAGAGATAGCCCAGGAAATTATAGGCCAGTGAGCCTAACCTCAGTGGTTAGTAATTTGATGGAGAAGATCCTGAGAGACAGGATTTATGAATATTTGGAGAAAGTATAATATGATTAAGAATAGTCAGCATGGCTTTGTCAAAGACAAATCATGCCTTATGAGCCTGATTGAATTTTTTGAAGATGTGACTAAACACATTGATGAAGAAAGAGCAGTAGATGTAGTATATACGGACTTCAGAAACGCATTTGATAAAGGTGCCCCATGCAACACTTATTGAGAAAGTGAGGGGGCATGGGATCCAAGGGGATATTGCTTTGAGGATCCAGAACTGGCTTGCTCACAGAAGGCAAAGAGTGGTTATAGATGGGTCATATTCTGCATGGAGGTCGGTCACCGGTGGAGTGCCCCAGGGATCTGTTCTAGGACCCTTACTCTTTGTGATTTTTATAAATGACCTGGATGAGGAAGTGGAGGGATGGGTTGGTAAGTTTGCTGATGACACAAAGGTTGGAGATGTTGTGGATAGTGTGGAAGGGTGTCAGAAGTTGCAGCGAGACATTGATAGGATGCAAGGCTGGGCAGAGAAGTGGCAGATGGAGTTCAACCCAGGTAAGTGTGAAGTGGTTCATTTTCGGAGGTCAAATAGGATGGCAGAATATAATAGTAATGGTAGGACTCTTGGCAGTGTGGAAAATCAGAAGGATCTTGGGGTCCGAGTCGATAGGATGCTCAAAGCAGCTGCGCAGTTGAAGCTGTGGTTGAGAAGGCGTATGGTATACTGGCCTTCATCAATCGAGGAATTGAGTTTAGGAGTCAAGAGATAATGTTGCAGCTATATAGGACCTTGGTCAGACCCCACTTGGAGTACTGTGCTCAGTTCTGGTCACCTCATTACATAACGGATGTGGAAACCATAGAAAGGGTGAAGAGGAGATTTACAAGGATGTTGCCTGGATTGGGGAGCTTGCCTTATGAGGAAAGGTTGAGGGAGCTCAGCCTTTTCTCTTTCGAGAGATGAAGGATGAGAGGTGACCTGATAGAGGTGTATAAGATGTTGAGAGGTATTGATCGAGTGGATAGTCAGAAGCTTTTTCCCAGGACTGAAATGGTTGTCACAGAGGACACAGGTTTAAGGTGCTGGGGAGTAGGTACAGAGGAGATGTCGGGGTATGTTTTTCACTCAGAGAGTGGTGGGCGCGTGGAACTGTGGGCTGCTGGCAACAGTGGTGGAGGCGGATTCGATAGGGTCTTCTAAGAGACGTTTAGATAAGTACATGGAACTTAGTAAGATAGAGGGTTATAGGTAAGCCTAGTAATCTCTAACGTAGGGACGTGTTCGGCACAACTTTGTGGGCCGAAGGGCCTGCATCGTGTTGTAGTTTTTCTATGTTTCTGTGTTAAAATTATGATGGTATAGATAATGTGAACGCAAGCAGGTTTTTTCCACTGAGGCTAGGGGAAAAAAAAACTAGAGGACATGGGTTAAGGGTGAAAGGGAAAAAATTTAAAGGGAATATTGGGGGGGTGGTTTCTTCACACAGAGCGATGGGAGTGTGGAATGAGCTGCCAGATGAAGTGGTAAATGTGGGCTCACTTCTAACATTTAAGAAAAACTTGGACAGGTACATGGATGAGAAGGGTGTGGAGGGATATGGTCCAGGTGCAGGTCAGTGGGACTAGGCAGAAAAATGGTTTGGCACAGCCAAGAAGGGCCAAAGGGCCTGTTTCTGTGCTGTAATGTCCTACGGTTCACCCAGAGGAAACCCACGCAGACACAGGGAGAACATGGGGACTCTGCATAGATAGTCATCCAGTGCTAGCCACTGTGCCGCCCCCTTCAATGCCCTTGCTGGGAATATTTTTGCTGGACATACCATATTTCCACATTGTAGGTACATGTAGTTGAATGGAACAGCTTGGCTGGGAAAACAGCAAATTCTGGAGTCCAAGTTTTCAGCATTATTGCTGGAATGCTGTCAGGGTCCACAGTATCCAGCACCTTCAGCCATTTCTCGATAACCATATTGAGTGAATCAAATTGACTGAGGACTGATATCTATAATGCTGGGTACATCCAGGGGAAGTCGAGATGGCTCATCCACTCGGAACTTCTGGCTGAAGTTTGTAGAAAACGTTTCAGCCTTGTCTTTTGCACTGATGTGCTGGGATCCTCCATCATTGTGGATGGGGATATTAATGAAGTCTTCTCCTCTAGTGAGTTAATTATCCACCAGCATTCAGAGCTGGATGTGGCAGGATTGCAGAACTTAGATCAGATCTGTTGGCTGTGTAATTGCTTAGCTCTATTACTTGCTGCTTATGCTGTTTAGCACACAATTAGTCCTGTATCATAGCTTCACCATGTTGACACCTCACCTTTAGGTGCACCTGTTGTTACTCCTAACATGCCTTCCTGCACTCTTCATTGGACCAGCGTTGATCCCCTGGCTTGGTGGCAACGGTAGAGTGGGGATATTCTGGGCCATGAGGTTACAGCTTGTGGTTAAGTACAATTCTGCTGCTGATGACAGCCCATTTCACCCCATGGATGCTCTGTCTTGAGCTGCAAGATCTGTTCCAATTTGGCATAGTGATAGTGCTGCAACCATGATGGTGGGTATCCTCAATGTGAAGACAGGACTTTGACTCCATGAGGACTGTGTGATAGTCACTCTTACCAATACTGTCGTGGACATGCATCTGCAGCAGGCAGGTTGGTGAGGATAAGTATGTTTTTCCCCTCTTGTTGGTTTACTCCACCAGCTGCAGCCCCAGTCTAGCAGCTGTGTCCTTTTGGATCTGTGGGTGCCACCAAGCCACTCTGTTGAGGGACATTGAAGTCCCTCACACTCAGTACTTCTTCCATGTGGTGTTCAACATGAAGGACCGATTCAATAGTGGTGATAATCAGCAGGTGATTTTGTTGCCCATGTTTGAACCTGATGCCATGAACTTCATGGGATCCAGAGTTGATGTTGAGGACTCTCGGGGAACTCCCACCTGACTATATACCACTGTACTGTCAGCCTGCTGAATCTGTCCTGCTGGGAATGATAATGTGGTATCTAGGACATCATCTGTAAGATATGATTCTGTGAGTATGACTATGTCAGACTGCTGCTTGACTGAGCTCCAATTTTGGCACAAGCCCCAGTGTTAGTAAGTAGGGCTTTGCAAGGTCAAGAGGGCAGGGTTTGCCAGTCATTTCTGGTGCCTAGATCAATATCAGGTAGTGCATCTGATTTCATTCCTTCTTGCTTTCTTTGCAGTGTTGAATACAAATGAGTGGCTTGCTAGGGCATTTAAAATTCAACTACATTGCTGCAGATCTGTCATATCTAGGCCACATCAGGTAATAATGACTAGTGTCATTCCCTAAAGCAGTGTTTTTCAAAGTGGGTGTCATGACCTGCGAATTGTGCATGGGATTCCGGAAAAAAGGGTCATCAAAAGTGATCCCCAAAGATTGCCTGACCTTTTCTTCCCATTGTCTCTCTGGGTAAATTTTTGCCAATTGACTTGGTGCCAATCTTCTTTCCCTTTCCAGTGGGCTGAGCACAGGCATGCATCATTTTATTATGCTACAGGGAGAGTTAGGGACAAGTAGTAAGTGAATGTGGTGCGAGTCACGAGGGAAAGAGGGATCTGGGTGTCCTATTACATGATGCTCAGAAAATTAATTTGCAGACACAGTAAGTGATTAGGAAGGGAGATGGAATATTGCAAAGGGAATGAAACATAAGACTAAGGAAGTTTTTCTGCAGCTGTACAGGGCCTTGGTTAGACCACATCTGGATAACTGTGCCCAGTTTTGGTCTCATTATTTGAATGTATAATTGCATTGGAGACAGTTCACATAAGGTTACCTGACTAATCCCTATAATGAAGGGCTGCTTGTCTTCTGAAGAAAGGTTGAACAAGTTGGGTCTATACCCACTGAAGCTTAGAATAAGAGATAACCTGAATGAAATATCCAATACCCTGAGGGGACTTGATAGGGTGAATACCCGGTGGATGTTTCTACTCCTGGGAGAGACTAGAACCAGGGGAAGCAGTTTAAGAAAAACAGATCTCTATCCTTTAAGACAGAAATAAGGAAATGTTTTCTCTCAGGTCATGAGCAGGTTGAATGGTCTGCCCCTGAAGCAGTGCAGACTAGGCCATTAAACCTATTGAAGGCAGAGTTAGACAGATTTTGACACAGGAGTCAAGAATCACAGGCAGGGGTGGGGGAACAGGGGGGCAGATAGGGAGCTCAGACCACAATCTGATCAGCTTCGATCTCACTTGAGTGGTGTGTTCTTAAAAGCAGGAAACTTAGGCTAAAACTTTATGAAGCTCTAGTTCCACCATAATTAGAGTACTGCTCACCACACTTCAGGAAGGATACATGAGACCTGAGGGAGAGCAAAGGAGATTTATCTGAATGGTGCCAGGGATGGAGGAGTTTAACTACAAGTGTGGATTGAAAAAGCAGGGTCTGTTCTCTTTCGAGAATAGGAGATTGGATGGAGGGCAGATTGAAGTATAAAGGGTAACAAGTTTGAATAAGGTAGATTGGAACAGCTGTTCCCATTAGCTGGTCGTACAAAGACAAGGGAACATAGATTTAAGGTTTTGGGCAAGAGATATAGGAGGATCTGGGAAATGAGTTTTTTTTTAACACACTAATGAGCATTGCTCATGAGGGTGGTGGAAGCAAAGGCCATTAATAATTTCAAATGAAAATTAAATAGGCATTTAAGGGAAACAACTATGCAGGGTTCCGATGTTGCAATAGGGGAACAGGACTGATGAGATTGTAAAAAGTCTGACAACACCAGGTTTAAGTCCAACCGATTTATTTGATAGTAAACTCACTAGCTTTCGAGGTTACCCTCTTCGTCAGGTGAATGGAGAGTTCTGGCCTCAGACAGAGTATATAAAGCACAGACAGTTTACAGATTACTGATTAGAATGCGAATCTTTACACCTAACCTGCTGTTCAAGTCCTAAAGTGGCCGACAATGTGAGTGGAAGGAGCACTGATCACAGGTTAAAGAGATGTGTATTGTCTCCAGACAGTACAGTAAGTGAGGTTTTGCAAACCCAGGCAAGTCACGGGGGTTACAGATAGTGCAACATGAACCCAAGATCCCTGTTGAGACCATCCTCATGTGTGTGGAACTTGACTATCAGTGTCTGCTCAGCGACTCTGCGCTGTCATGTGTCGTGAAGGCCGCCTTGGAGAATGCTTACCCGAAGGTCAGAGGCTGAATGCCCATGACCACTGAAGTGTTTGCCAACAGGAAGGGAACAGTTTTGCCTGGTGATTGTCGAGCGATGTTCATTCATCCGCTGTCGTAGCGTCTGCATGGTCTCCCCAATGTACCATGCTTCGGGACATCCTTTCTTGCAACGTATCAGGTAGACAACGTTGGCCGAGTTGCAAGAGTATTTACGATGTACTTGGTGGATGGTATTCTCACGTGTGATGATGGTATCCATGTCGATGATCCGGCATGTCTTGCAGAGGTTGCTGTGGCAAGGTTGTGTGGTATTGTGGTCACTGTTCTCCTGAAGGCTGGGTAGTTTGCTGCAAATAATGGTCTGTTTGAGGTTGCGTGGTTGTCTGAAGGCAAGAAGTGGGGGTGTGGGGATGGCCCTGGCGAGATGTTTGCCTTCATCAATGATATGTTGAAGACTCCGGAGAAGAGGTCGTAGCTTCTCCGCTCCGGTGAAGTACTGGACGACGAAGGGTACTCTGTCCACTGTGTCCCGTGTTTGTCTTCTGAGATCGGTGCGGTTTTTCACTGCGGCGCATCGGAACTGTCGATCTATGAGTCGAGCGCCATATCCTGTTCTTATGAGGACATCTTTCAGTGTTTGGAGGTGTCTGTCACGATCCTCCTCATCTGAGCAAATCCTGTGTATACAGAGGGCTTGTCCATAGGGGATGGCTTCTTTAACATGTTTAGGGTGGAAGCTGGAGAAGTGGAGCATTGAGAGGTTGTCTGTGGGCTTGCGGTACAGTGAGGTGCTGAGGTGACCGTCCTTGATGGAGATGCGTGTGTCCAAGAATGCAACTGATTCTGGGGAATAGTTCATGGTGAGTCTGATGGTGGGGTGGAACTTGTTGATATCATCATATAGTTGTTTCAGTGATTGTTCACCATGAGGCCAAAGGAAGAAGATGTCATCGATGTATCTAGTGTATAGCATCGGTTGAAGATTCTGTGCAGTGAAGAAGTCTTGTTCGAACCTGTGCTTGAAGATGTTGGCATATTGAGGTGCAAATTTGGTCCCCATGGCTGTTCCGTGTGTCTGGATGAAAAACTGGTTGTTGAAGGTGAAGACATTGTGGTCCAGAATAAAGCAGATGAGTTGTAAAATTGCATCTGGAAACTGGCAGTTGTCAGCATTGAGTACTGAGGCAGTCGCAGCAATGCCATCGTTGTGGGGGATGTTGGTGTAGAGCGTCAAGACATCCATTGTGACGAGGAGTGTCCCTGGTTCAACTACTCCATGTGTGCTGAGTTTCTGTAGGAAGTCCTTAGTGTCGCAACAAAAGCTGGGGGTTCTTTGTACAATGGGTTTCAGGATGTCCTCGACGTAGCCGGAGAAGATCTCGCACAGGGTCCCATTGCCCGATACAATGGGACGGCCAGGTGTGTTTGTCTTGTGTATATTTAGGAGGCAGTAGAGATCTCCAACGTGGGGAGTACGTGGAATGAGAGCATGGAGGGTGCTCTGAAGGTCCGGATCAAAAGTCTTGATCAGATTGTTGAGTTGACGGGTGTGTTCTTTGGTCGGATCTGTGGGCAACTGTCTGTAGTGTTCCTCATTGTTTAGTTGTTGGTACACTTCTTTACAGTAATCCGTTCTGTTCAGTATGACGATGGCCCCTCCTTTGCTGGTTTGATGACAATGTTGCGGTTGCTCTTGAGAGCGTGGATGGCGTTGCGTTGTACTTGGGTGATGTTCGGGGCTGTCTTGTGAGTGCGGTTGATGAATCTGGTGTTAACGCACCTCCTGATGGTTTGGGCATACAAGTCCAGTCGAGGGCAGTGGCCTTCTGGACTCCTTCCTCTTAGGTTGCTGCATTGTGGACCTCTCTGTCAGCTGTTCTGGTTCATCAGCTGTCTCATTGTGTTCGCTGCTGGCCTCTTGGGGTTTGTGGAAAAACTCCCGCAGCTTCATTCGCCTGATGAATTCCTCTGTGTCTGCTGCGAGACTGATGGGGTCCATTTTGGTGGTGGGGCAGAAATTGAGCCCTCGGCTGAGAACTTCGATTTCATCCGATTGAAGTGTGCAGTCCGACAAGTTGACAATGGACCTCCCTGCAGTAGTGCTGTTTTCTACTGTGATGCTGAGGGAGGCTTGGTTGTTGCTGGTGGTGACGCTGAGTTTTTCAAGTTTCCTGTTCTTGGTGTGCATGTAGGTGGTGCAGTTTCTTTGTCTCATCTGCTTGGCAGAGTTTCGCAGTTGGTCTGCATCCTGAGCACAAGTTGAGAATATGTATTCCATTTTAGTTTCCAGGGTGCGGCATTTGCTGTAAAGCTGGTGTATGAGGTGGTTGAGGAGTATGAGAGGTGTGTGATGGCAAAGTCCCTCAGTGTAGTCTGTGTTATAGGTTGACCTGAGTGGTTCGTGATCTGTAGTCCTTTTGGTATCTTGTCTGCTTTCTTGCATCTCTGTAAAAACTTGATGTCTGTGTCGATATGCGCAATCTTCTTGGAGATCCTCTCCACTTAGACCTGGCAGTTTGCGGTGTTGATAGTAGTCATGATGTGGATATGCCGGCGTTGGACTGGGGTAAACACAGTAAAAAGTCTGACAACACCAGGTTTAAGTCCAAGTCCAAGTGAATACTCTTGCAACTCGGCCAACATTGTCTGCCTGATACGTTGCAAGAAAGGATGTGCCGAAGCATGGTACTTTGGGGAGACCATGCAGATGCTACGACAGTGGATGAATGAACATCGCTCGACAATCACCAGGCAAGACTGTTCCTTCCTGTTGGCGAACACTTCAGTGGTCATGGGCATTCAGCCTCTGACCTTCGGGTAAGCATTCTCCAAGGCGGCCTTCACGACACACGACAGCGCAGAGTCACTGAGCACAGACTGATAGCCAAGTTCCGCACACGAGGACGGTCTCAACAGGGATCTAGGGTTCATGTCACACTATCTATAACCCCCGTGACTCGCCTGGGTTTGCAAAACCTCACTCACTGTACTGTCTGGAGACAATACGCATCTCTTTAACCTGTGATCAGTGCTCCTTCCACTCACATTGTCGGCCACTTTAGGACTTGAACAGCAGGTTAGGTGTAAAGATTCGCATTCTAATCAGTAATCTGTAAACTGTCTGTGCTTTATATACTCTGTCTGAGGCCAGAACTCTCCATTCACCTGACAAAGAGGGTAACCTCGAAAGCTAGTGAGTTTACTATCAAATAAATCGGTTGGACTTAAACCTGGTGTTGTCAGACTTTTTACTGTGTTTACCCCAGTCCAACACCAGCATATCCACATCATGACTGATGAGATTGACAGAGGGCCAGAATAGATTCAATGGGCTAAATAGCCTCCTGCTGTGCTGTTATAATTCTGCAGGGCAGAGGGATATTGAAGTGTATGTTATGATGATGCTATAGTATTAATATATGTTATGTTTAAGGGGAGGGGCCTGCTTTAAAAGGCACTATTTTGTTACAAGCAGTTGGCTTGTCTGGTAGGAATGCAACAGATGTTGCAAAAGCAGAATAATTACTCATTTTGGCTACATTAAGTGTCTATTTAGCAGAAGATTTAATAGGGTGTTTTCTTGATTAAGTAGGGTGATTTAGGTATACAGGAGCAGAATGAGATATTAGAACTGGGAGGAACTAGATTTGTTGGAAACACAATTTCATTTTAAAATAAAGCACAGGTGCTACCTGGAACTGACAAAGTAAAGGCTCTCTCCCTCATGCTTTCCAGTTTTTTTCAAAGCTCCAAGACTATTAATAAAGGTTAAAGCAAGTATGCCTGGGTTTTGCTAATTGTTCAAAGTAGCTTTTAAGTCTATAAGAGAAATATTGCTTGATTGGAACTGATCTAGTGATAAGTTAGAACTTAGAATTGTAAGGTTAAGCTAACTAATTTGTCATAGTTAAACTGTTTTTATAAATGAGATTTCTGATAAAAGCTCTCTAGTTTGTCAACAGAATCATACCTGGGGCTAAACATCCTATCCTCACACTAAAGCCAAAATAGAAAATTGTTCAGGTCTCATTTGGCTTCATAATATACCTTGGGGCTCTGAGCAGAGGCAGCAGAGAAACTTCATTGAGTGGCATTCTGGGCGGCATCGCCGCAGTCACCCTGATTGTACAGTGGGTAGAGGAAGAACTGGTGTCAAAGACAGTATTGTGAATATCAGGTATAGAGAAGTGGTCACACTACAGACTCAGACTCCACAGGCAGGAAGGGAATGGGTGACCACCAGGCAGAGCAGGAGAGATAGGCAGGTAGTGCAGGAATCTGCTGAGGCCATTCCCTTGTACTGTTTGGATACTGTTGAGGGCAATGGCATTTCAGGGGAAAACAGTAACAGCAAAATCCATTGCACGTCTGCTGCAGAGGGGAAGAGTAAAAAGTGCAATAGTTATAGAGGATTCAATTGTAAGGGGAATATACAGGCGTTTCTGTGATCACAAATGAGACTCCTGGATGGTATGTTGCCTCCCTGCTGCTAGGGAGGAGGATGGCTCAGGGTGGCTGCAGGACATTCTGAAGGGGGACAGCGAGCAGCTAGTGGTTGATACAAACGACTTGGGTAAAAAAGGAATGAGGTTCTAAAAGCAGGATATAGGGAGATGGGAAGCAAGCTGAAAAGTGGAACTTCAAAGGTAGTGATCTCAGGATTACTACCTGTGCCACATGCTAGTTAGAGTAGAAACAGCAGGATAGACAGGATGAATACGTGGCTGAAAAGATGGTGTGAGGGGGAGGGTTTCAGATTCCTAGGGCTTGGGACTGGTTCTGGGGGAGGTAGGATATTTTACAAATGTTAGATATAGCTTTTGGGACTAAGGGATATGGGGGAAGGGGCTAATAGACTTAAAAGCTACTTTGAGCAATATCAGGATATTGAATTTGATGGTCAGCAATGATCAAGACGAATGGCGGAGCAGGCTTGAAGGGTCGAATTACACACTCTGCTTCTAGTTTCTATGATCTGGTATTCTAACAATGTACACAAAAATATTAAAGAAGGTTGACTTTATGCTTACCTTTTTCCAGGGTGGAAGAGTCAATTACTAGGGAACATAGGTTTAAGGTGCGAGGGGCAAGTTTTAAAGGGATGTACGAGGCAGATTTTTTTACACAGAGAGTGGTGGGTGCCTGGAATTCGTTGCCAAGGAAGGTGGTAGAAGCGGATACGGTAGTGACTTTTAAGGGGCGTCTTGACAAGTACATGAATGGGATGGGAATAGAGGGATATGGTCCCGGAAGGGTAGGGGGTTTTAGTTAACTCAGGCAGCATGATTGGTGCAGGCTTGGAGGGCCAAAGGGCTTGTTCCTGTGCTGTAATTTTTTTTGTTCTTTACTATGTTTTTCCCAAGTCTTTGACCCATCTTTTGAATTCCAACCACAGCAATCTGCAGATTTGTCACATTCACAGCATTTTATCCATTTAGAATTGTATTTGTTCAGCTGTACCTTGTTTGGAATGCATTTTACTGGCATGTTCACCTTTATACCTTCCATTAGTCTTCTACTGAAGTATGCCAGCACAGAAACAGGTCATTTGACTAAAAAGTTCCAAGGGTTTATGCGTCACCTGAGCCTCCTCTCATTCCTCTTCATCTAACACCAAAATATCTTTTCCTTATGGAATTATCTAGCATCTCCTTAAATATATCTATTCATCTCAATCACTCCCTTTGACAGCAAATTCCAGAATCTCAACGCTGGGTAAACAGGTCTCTTCTCTATCACCCCCTCAGTCTTTTTCTGGAAAAAGCAGCCCAAGCCTATTCAGTATAACTCATCCATTCTGGTATCATTCCAAAAAAATCTTCTATATGGGGACACAATTCTTTGCAAATTTTATGCAGCACAGGCATGTACCCAGCACAGAGCAAGCCTCAGTGAACTTGGCATTAATTAATGGTGGAACACTAATCAGATCTTGGAACAAACAAGTAATGGTCAGGTCAGGTGTGGCTAGCCCAGTACCTTTGAATTAAAGCAGGAAAGCTCAGCCTCACTCTCACTTTCAGTCTCCGCTGTTGGTTCATCACAGCTTTCCAATTTCATCAGCGCTTTCTCTGAAAAACAAACAAGCAATCTCCCAGAAACAAAACCCATACAGACTGAAATGAGAGAGGATGGATCATTCTAATGGAGGCAGGCACAGACCAAATGATAGAAAGGCGGTGATAGATGAAATATGTAAGCTGATGTGAAATGCGTAAGGATGTAGAATATTAACCATGGGATAGAACTACTCCTAAATAAACTGGCAGCTAGAGGTTAATGAAGAGTGCAGACGGAAGGGAGCTTTTACAGTGGCTGCTGGATTTCTTCCTCATCCAGTTTATTTTCGAGAGGGGGAGTAAGAAACATCTGTCATTGAGAAATGGCCGAAATCATTAAGAAGGTTATAGCATTTTTAGGTTATCATTTTCAGAGTCCAAACTGTAACTAGTGAGAGGAGGACCACAGTATCAGTGATGGAGCCTCGACTATTTACAATCTATATTAATGATTTGGAAGAGGGAACTGAATGTATTATCTCCAAATTCGCAGCACTGGCGGGAGGGTGAGCTGTGAGGAGGATGCTGAGATGCTTCAATGTGATTTGGACAGGTTGAGTGTGTGGGCATCTGCATGGCAAATGCAGTATCATGTGGATAAATACAAGGTTACCTATTTTGGTAGCAATAACAGGAACACAGATTATTACTTAAATGGGTCTAAATTGAGAGGGTGGATATTCAGCGAGATGTTGGTGAACTCCTGCAGCAATGTCTTGAAGCTGAGATGATTAACCTCAAACCACCAGAACTAACTTGTGGTAGCTCAAAGTAAGCGTGCAGGTACAGCAGGTAGAGAGGATTTGAGCATAGGGACAGGGATGTTTTACTGCAATTGTCCAGGGTGTTGGGGAGGCCACACCTGGATTATTGTATGTAGTTTTGGTGTCTTTATCTGAGGAAGATGTCCTAGCTATAATGAGAGTTCAGTGAAATTTACCAGGCTGATTCTTATGATGGCAGATCTGTCATATGAGGAGAGACTAAGTCATTTACGATTGTATTCATTGAAGTTTAAAAGAGTGAAAGGGGATATCAGAAAAATTATAAAATCCTAACAGGATTAGACAAGTTAGATTCAGAAAGAATGTTCCCAATGGTAGATGAATCCTGAACTACAGGTCATAGTTTGAGGATAAGGGGCAAACCTTTTACAGCTGAGATGGGGAGAAATTTCTTCACCCAGAGGGTGGTGAATGTGTGGAATTCACTACCATAGAAAGTAGTTGAGGTCAAAACGTTGTCTGTTTTTAAGGAATTAGATATAACTCTTGGGGCTAAAGGCATTAAGAGAAATGCGAAGAGGATCATGATATTGAATTCAATGATTAGTCATGATCAAAATAAATGGCAGATCAGGCTCAAAAGGGCCGAATGGCCTATTCCTGCCTCTAGTTTTTATGTTTCTATGATGTGAATGAAGAGACAGACTATTGTGGCCAGATTTGCTGGTGATACGGATAGATAGGAAAGCAAGTTGTGAAGAGGATACAATGACTCTTCGAAGGGATATAGATAGGTTAGATGAGTGGGCAAAAATTTGGCAGAATGCAGGTAATGCGGGAAAATCTGAGGTAATCTACTTTGGAAGAAAGAATGAAAAAGCAAAACAATAAAATAGAGAATGTCTGCAGAAAGCTGCAATATAGAGGGATCTGGACATTCTTGTACATGAATCACAAAAATGTAGCATGTTGGCATAACAAGTAATTACAAATGGAACGTTGGGCTTTCGTGCAAGGGGCTTGTCGTATCGACATAGGGAAGTCTTCCTACAACTGCTCAGGACATTGGCGAGATCACACCCGGAGTACTTTGCATAGTTTTGACCTGTTTATTTGGAAGGGATATATTTGCATCAAGAATTCATAGATTCCCTGCAGTGCAGAAGGAGGCTACTTAGCCCATCGAACTTGCACCAACAATCCCACCCTTACCCTATTGCTGTAATCCCATGCATTTACCCCACTAATCCCCTGACATTAAGGGGCAATTTAGCATAATCCAGCCAACTATATCTTTGGACTGTGGGAGGAAACTGGAGGATCCAGAGGAAACCCACGCAGACGTGGGGAGAATGTGTAAACTCCGCAGTCACCCAAGACCAAGATTTGAACTCATGTCTCTTTGTTGTGAGGCAGGAATGCTAACCACTGTGCCACTGCGCTGCAAGGTTCATTAGATCAATTCCGTGGATGAAGGGGTTGCTTTCTGTGTAAAAGCATTTTTTTTTAATTTATGGGATATGAGCATTGCTGTCTAGGACAGCATTTATTGCCCATCCCTAACCATGTTCATAGATACGATGTGGCGTAGATACACCGATAGTGATGTGAGAGAGCGAATTCCAGGATTTCGACTCAGCGACAGTGATGGAACGGTGATCTAGTTCCAAGTCAGGATGGTGACTGTTTTGGAGGGGAATCTCCAGTTGATGGTGTTCCCAGGTATCTGCTGCCCTTGTCCTTCTAGATGGTTGCAGTCATGGGTTTGGAAGGTGCTGTTTAAGGAACATTGGTGAGTTCCTGCAATATATTTTGTAGACAGCAGCATGGCTGCCACTGTTCGCCAATAGAAGAGATAGCAATCAAACGGGCTGCTTTGTCCTGGACGCGGTCCAGTTTCTTCAGTTGGAACTGCATCTATCCAGACAAGTAGAGAGTATTCTATCACACTGTTGACTTGTTCCTCGAGGACAGGCTATGGGGAGTCATGAGGTAAGTTACTTGCTGCAGGATTCATAGCGCCTGACCTGCTCTTGCACACACACTATTTATATCATAGAATTTACAGTGCATTTGGCTCATCAAGCCTGCATTGATGACAATCCTATCCAGGTCCCATCCCCGTAACCCCACATATTTACCCTCCTAATCCCCCTTACACTAAATGGCAATTTATCATGGCCAATCAACCTAACCCCATACACCTTTGGGCTGTGGGAGGAAACCGGAGCAGCCTAAGGAAACCCAGGCAGATACAGTGAGGATGTACAACTTCACACAGACAGTGATCCGAGGCCAGAACTGAATCAGGTCCCTAGCACTGTGAAGCAGCACTTCTAACCACTGTGTCACCGCCCAATGGCTAGTCCAGTTCAGTTTCTAGTCAATGGTAACCCCCAGGATATTAATGGTGGGGAATTCAGCAACAGTAATGCCAGAATACAAGATGATTAGAAGTTTAGATAGGGTGGACAGTGATAGCCTTTTTCCTCGGATGGAGAAAGCTAGCACGAGGGGGCATAGCTTTAAATTAAGGGGTGGTAGTTATAGGATGGATGTCAGAGGTAGGTTCTTTACCCAGAGGGTGGTGGGGGAATGGAATGCCCTGCCTGCTGCAGTTGTAGATGCGCCTAGTTTGGGGGCGTTTAAGAGGTCCGTGGATAGGTTTATGGGTGGAAAGGGATTGGTTTAGGTTAGAGGGTCATTGCTTTTTTCTTAATTGGTCGGCGCAACATCATGGGCCGAAGGGCCTGTTCTGCGCTGTAATGTTCTGTGTTCTATCCTGAATGAATACTTTGCGTCGGTATTCACGAAGGAGAGCGGTTTGGTGTCTTGTAATGTCTTGGAGGGAGCTGTAGATCATTTGAGGGAAATATCTATTACGAGGGAGGAAGTGTTAGGGTTTTTTTTAGGTACCGTAAAAAACAGAATGTCAAGTGGAGATGGTTAGATGCTCTCTTGTTGGTGATGGTCATTGTGTGGCACAAATGATACTTGCCAATTGTCAACCCTGGATATTATATATCCCCACCTCTGACCTTACAATGGAAGGAAGGTCATTGATGAAGCAGTTAAGATGGTTAGGCCTAGGACACTACCCTGAGAAACTCCTGCAGCAATGCCCTGGAGCTGAGATGATTGACCTCAAACCACCAGAACTAACTTCCTTCGTGCCAAGTAGGACTCCAACCAGCGGAAAGTTTCCCCTTACCCTGATTCCCATTGACTCCAGTTTTGCTAGGGCTCCTTGATATCACACTCAGTCAAATGTGGCCTTAATGACAAGGGCTGTCACACTCATCTCTAGGATTAATTTGCTTTGTCCATGTTTGAACCAAGGCTGTAATGAGTGAGTAACCCTGGTAGAAACAACCTGAGCATCAGTGAGTAGGTTATTGCCAAATAACTGCTACCAGATAATGTGCTGTTGATGATCCGGCTCGGGTCACTGTTTGTGTGGAGTTTGCACATTCTCCTCGTGTCTGCATGGGTTTCCTCCGGGTGCTCCGGTTTCCTTCCACAGTCCAAAGATGTGCAGGTTAGGTTGATTGGCCGTGCTAAGAAATTGCCCCTTAGTGTCCAGGGATGCGTAGGTTAGAGGGATAGTGGGTATAATATATAGGGATATGGGGATAGGGCCTGGTTGGGATTGTGATAGGTGCATAGATGGACCAAAGGGCCTCTTTCTGCACTGTAGGGTTCTATGATTCTATGACCCCTTCCATCATTTCACCTGATCACAGAGTAGACTGATGGGGCAATAATTGCTGAGTTGGACTTGTCTTGCTTTGTGTGTGCCGGATACACCTGGGCAATTTTCCACACTGCTGGATAGTTGTCAATGTTGTAGCTATATTGGAACAGCTTAGTTTGGCGGGGGCGGTAAGTTCTGGAGCACAAGTCTTCACTACTGTTGCTGTGGTGTTAGCAGGGCTCAAAGTCTTTGCAGTGGTTTCAGTCGCCAGAAGGGTGTGGAGGCTTTGGCAAGGGTACAGAAAAGATTTACCACGATGTTACCTGGTATGGAAGGCATTAGCTATGAGGAGAGGTTGGAGAAACTTGGTTTGTTCTCACTGGAATGATAGAGGTTGAGGGGAAACCTGATAGAAGTCTACAAGATTATGAGGGGCATAGACAGAGTGGACAGTCAGAAGCTTTTTCCCAGGCTAAAAGAGTCAATTACTAAGGGCCACAGGTTTAAGGTGCGAGGGGCAAGGTTTAAAGGAGATGTATTCGGCAGATTTTTTACACAGTAGTGGATACCTAGTGGGTGCCTGGAACCCATTGCGGGGGGGTAGGGGGGAGGATCTGGAAGCAGATATGGTACTGACTTTTAAGGGGCATCTTGACAAATACATGAATAGGATGGGAATAGAGGGACACAGTCCCCAGAGGGGTAGGGGGTTTTAGTTAAGTCGGACAACATGGCTGGTCAGGCTTGGAGGGCTGAAGGGCCTTTTCCTGGACTGTAATTTTCTTTGTTCCTTTCTTGATATCATCTGAAATGAATCGAATTGGCTGAAGATTGGCATCTGCAACATTGGGAATGACTGGAGGAGACTGAAATGGATCATCCACTCGGCACTTCTGGCTGAAGATTGCTGCAACCACTTCAGCCTCATCTTTTTCACTGATGTGCTAGGATCGTCCATCATTGAGGACAGGGATATTTGTGGAGTCTCCCCCTCCAATGAGTTGTTTAATTGTAAACCACCGTTCACAGCTGGAGGCGACACAATTGCAGAGCTTAAATCTGACCCGGTGGTTATGGAATCACTTGGTTCTGTCCATTATTTGCTGCTTGTGTTGTTTGGCATGCATGTGGTCCTGTGTTGCAGCTTCACCAGGTTAACACTGCATTTTTTAGTATGCTTGGTGGTGCTTCTGGCATGCCCTCTTGATCGAAACAGGGATGATCGCCTGGCTTGGAGCTAAGGGTCGAATGGGAGGATATACTGTGCTATGAGATTACAGATTGTGGTTCATTGCAATTCTGCTGCTGTTGATGGCCCACAGTGCTTCATGGACACCCAGTTTTGAATTGTTAGATTTCAAACAAATCTATACCATTTAGCACAGTGGCAGTGAAGATAGAATTTTGTCTCCACAAGGACCATATAGTAGATACTTTTAGTGATACCATCATGGATGGATCCACAGCAGGCAGATGGTTCCCTTGCCTATGGCCTGATGCCATAAGGCATCATGTGGTCCAGAGCCAATGTCCCAGGGCAACTCCCTTCTGAGTGTATACCACAGTGCTGCTACTGCTGCTGGGTCTGACCTGCTGGTGAAACATGACATACCCAGAGATGGTGACGTACACAGCATGGTCTGTTAGGTATGATTTTGAGTGTGTGGCTACGTCAGGCTGTTTCTTCACTAATCGGGGAGACAGTTCACCCAGTTTTGGCACAAGTCCCCAGACATTAGTAAGGATGACTTTACACGGTTGACAGGGCTGGGTTTGTCGTCATCATTTCCAGTCCCTAGGTCGAGGGCTGAGCAGATTCTGCCTACACTCACTGGAGTTTCAAAGATTGAGTGGTGATCATATTGAAACATATAAGATTCTGACGCATCTTGACAGGACAGATGATGCAAGAATATTGCCCATGTTGTTCAATCCAGAACTAGAGGGTACAGTTTCAGAATATGAGGATTCCTATATAGGACAGCGATGTCCTCTTAGACCAAATTCTTTGGCATTCTCTTCCCCAGAGAACAGGCGTAGCTGGGTCATTTAATATATTCAAGAATGAGTTAAACGTATTTTTGATCTACAAGGGAGTGAAGGGCTTGGAGAGACAACAGGAATGCAGAGCCATGATCTTATTGAGTGGCAGAGCAGGCTCAAGGGGCCAATGGCCTACTCCAATTTATGTTATGCAAGTTAATACCTTTACTACTCAGAAATCTGTCTCGAATATACTCAAATTGAGTGTCGATGAATTTCTGGAGTAGAGAATTCTAAACATTCACAACCTCTGAGTGAAGAACTTTCTTCTCACTTTCATCTTAAACACTATTTTCAGACTGGGTTCTAGATTCTCCATGCAGAGAATACATTTTTTCAACATCTACTTTGTTAAACTCCTTAATAACTTTATATATTTCAATTCAATCGCTTCTCATTCTGCTCAACTCTTTCGTCATAAGGCAATTCCCTCATCCTAGGAATCATTCTAGGTAAGGAAGTCAAAACTGCATCATCCCTCAAGATGTGGCCTCACCAATGCCTTATATGGATTATAGCGTATCAGGCAGGCAGATTTTAATGCTGGGAAGTAGGAGTTCATCCACTTATGGAGAATGCAAACATGAGTATTATTTAAATTGTGTAAAGCTAGGAACATCTGTGGTTCTAAAGTGTAATTATCAGGTACAAAAAAAATCAAAATTATCAATGGAATGTTAGCCTGTTCAACTAGAAGGCTAGAATATAAAAGAGGAGGTTTGTTACAACCGAAGTCTCAGAGGATATATTGACCCGAGGAGAAATGCATCCCAGACTCCCCAGAATGTAACCAGAACTCCAAGGTTTAGATTATGAAGTGAGATTGCATAAACTAAATTTAAACCCTCATGAGCTTGCTGATCTCATCATATTAAACCATCCCTGATCACTTCCTCATGTTATTCACTATCCCTAACCCACACATAATCCAGTCATACTTCCTTCTGTATCCATCACTGGAAAAAAAATCACTTACAACTACAATTTCAAATTGTCATTTGTCTAGTCTTTGATCCTTTGTTTTCCAGAACATTACTGCAGCTACTGATTTACTCACTCTCACTATCACCTCCACCTTTAATGCTCTCATTCCCAATAAAACTATTCTCTCACCACAGCCATTCTCCAGGTACAGCCACATCGTTGCTACCTTAAATCCAGGAGATGCAGACTTGAAAAGGTGGGCAACTGGTTTAGCCATCCACCACGATGTATCGCTGGACTACTTAAAACAGGATCATGAATCACAGAATCCCTAAAGTGCAGAAAGAGGCCGTTTGGCCCACCAACTGTGCACTAAATCTCTGAAAGAGCATCCCACCAGGGCACATCCCCTCCACCCTATCCTGGTAACCCTGCATACTTACCATGGTTAACCCACTTTACACATCTTTGGACTGTTGGAGGAAATCGGACCACCTGGAGGAAACTCACACAGACATGGGGAGAATGTGCAAACTCCAGACACGGGGAGAACATGCAAACTCCATACAGTCATCCAGGGCCAGAACTGAACTCAGTCCCTGGTGTCATGAGGAAGTAGTGCTAACTATGGTTACTATGCTGCCCCTACTCTTGTCTTGGTTGCTACATTTGCTAACTATACCAAGATCAAAGATGCAAAGATAACATTGGCTTCTTTCCCCTTCTGCAAATCATCTTTTTAAACATCACATCCCTTTCCACTCCATCCTCACTTCCAACAATCAGTGCAAGAAGCTCACGGAATTCTTTATCAGTAAGATGAAGGCCATCCAATCAGTTGCCTCTGCCATATCCCTTCAAGCTCACCTGGCTAAATCTTTTCCAAAGACATCTCCTGCCCTAGCCCTGCGTGTTTTCTAGTTTTGCTCTCATCTCTCCAGATGTCCTCTCCGTGCTCCCCTTGCCCAAATCACACCAACTGTTTTCTTGATCCTATTCTGACTAAATAGATCAACCAGCTTCCTCTCCTGATCTCCAGGTTAGCAGATATTGTCAACAGCTCTTTCTCTCCTTTAGATCTGCTGTCACCAACCCTCTCAAAAACCAAGCCTTGGCCTCACCATCCTTACAAATGCACATCTCATTGCCAAGCTCTCATCTCCAAGCCCCACATCCGTCCTAGATATAGGCTTCACCAGTCCTGGCTTCTTACACATCCTTAATTCTAATTACTCCACCATTAGTGGCCATGTCTTCAGTCGCCTAGGCAGCAAGCTCTGGAATTCCCTCTCTAAACCTCACCATCTCTCAACCTCTTTTGGCCTTCAAACACCTCACGTGACTTGATGTCAATTTGTTTTAAAACGCTACAAGATCCAAAGATTTGCAGATTAGGTGGATTGGGATTGCCTCTTAATGTCAGGGGGACAAGCAGGGTAATTATGTGGAGCTACAGGGATAGGGGCTGGGTGGGACTGTTGTTGATGCAGGATTGATGGGCTGAATGGCCAACTTCTGCACTCAGGGATTCTATGACTGCTCTTATGAAGTGTCTTAGGTTGTTTTATTATGTTAAAGGCACTATATAAATACAAGTCTTGTTGCTTCATTCCCAGGCATATGGAACACGGTGATTTGACAGATTTTTAGGATTTAAAAGGAATTTATTGGGTAGAGAGAGAGAAACGTTCTGGAAAATGAGATGCTATACATTAATAAAGTGCCTTCAAAGTAAGTGACATATCTGTGACGTTCTTGCTCCTGCTGTGTGTCCACGGGTAAAGACAGCTCAAGATTATGGAACTGAACAGTCCAATATGTTTTTGGAAGGCTGAAAGACCTGTTCCTGTGTTGTATTGTTTCTGTAGTTGGAGCAGTTGGGCATCCAGAACTTTATGGCTGTGTGCACTGGATCAGATGCTCCAGTAGAGAGTGCAATTCTAGCACCGGGTAGCGCAATGACCAGCAGAGTGACAGTAGTTGCCTCAGACTCAGGACTGCTACACTGTCATCCTGACACAAGCACCTTCGAATAAACCAATAATTTGGAACAGGAGAAGATAATGCAATCCCTCAGCCTGTCCCAACACCAAGATCCTGAGGGAGACAGGAAACGTGTGGCCACCAGACAGAAAAAGAGTAGGAAGGCAGTGCAGGGATCCCCTGCGGTCATCTCCCTGCAAAACAGATATACCATTTGGATACTGCTGGGGGAGATGGCTCACTAGGGGAAGGTGGCAGCAGTCAGGTTCATGGTACCTTGGCTGTAGGGCAGGAAAAGAGTGGCAGAGTTATGGTAATAGGGGATCCAATTGTAAGGGGAATAGACAGGCGTTTCTGCAGACGCAAACGAGACTCCAGGATGGTATGTTGCCTCTCTGGTACAACGGTCAAGGATGTGTAAGAGTGGCTGCAGGACCTTCTGGAGGGGAAGGGTGAACAGCATGAAGAAGGGGCTGTTGGAAGGAGTGAGAGAGAAGGTAGTTGCATTTTTGATTCGGGAGAACATCACGGCAGTACTGAGAGGGGATATATCCGAGAGTTCACCCACTGAGCCCATATGGGTACAACTAAGAAGCAAGAAAGATCACTTTGATATAGTTGTATTATAGGCCCCCAAATAGTCAGTGGGAAATTGAGGAGCAAATATTTAAGATTACAGGTAGCTGCAAGAAAAATAGAGTAGTAACAGTAGGGGACTTTCCCAACGTTGACTAGGACAGCCATAGCATTAGGGGCTTGGATGGAGAGAAATTTGTTGAACGTGTCTAGGAGGAATTTCTCATTCAGTAAGTGCACGGCCCGACAAGAGAGGGGGCAAAACTTGACCTCCTCTTGGGAGGTAAGGAAGAGCATAACAACGTAAGAACATAAGAAATAGGAGCAGGAGTAGGCCATCTAGCCCTTCGAGCCTGCCCCGCCATTCAATAAGATCATGGCTGATCTGTAGTGGCTCAGTTCCACTTTCCCGCTTTCTCCCCATAACCCTTAATTCCCCTGTCTGTCAAAAACCTATCTGCCGGTGTCTTAAACATATTTAGCGAGGTAGCCTCTACCACTTCAACGGGCAGAGAATTCCAGAGATTCACCACCCTTTGAGTGAAGAAGTTCCTCCTCAACTCCATTCTAAACTGCAGCCCCCACCCCCCCTTATCTTGAGGCTGTGCCCTCTAGTCCTGCTGTCCTTTCTGAGCAGGAAGAATCTCTCTACCTCTACCCTATCCATCCCCTTCATTATCTTATACGTCTCTATAAGATCCCCCCTCATCCTTCTAAACTCCAACGAGTACAGACCCAGTCTATTCAGCCTCTCTTCATAGTCCAACCCCCTCATCTCCGATATTAGCCTAGTGAACCTCCTCTGCACTCCCTCCAAGACCAATATATCCTTGCGCAAGTGCGGTGACCAAAACTGCACACAGTACTCCAGCTGCGGCCTCACCAGTGCCCTGTACAGTGGCAGCAAGACCTCCCTGCATTTATATTCTATCCCCCTCGCTATAAAGGCCAGCATCCCATTCGCCTTCTCGATCACCTGCTGCACCTGCAGGCTGGGTTTTTGCGACTCACGCACAAGGACCCCCAGGTCCCTCTGCACCGTAGCATGCTGCAGCTTTTCACCCTTTAGGTAGTAATCCCTCCTACTATTATTCCTGCCAAAGTGGATAACCTCACACTTGCTAACATTGTACTCCATCTGCCAGGTCCTTGCCCACTCGCTCAGCCGATCTAGATCCCTCTGCAGACTTTCCACACCCTTCGCACAATTTGCTTTTCACTTATCTTCGTGTCATCAGCAAATTTTGACACCCTACACTCAGCCCCCACCTCCAGATCATCTATATAAATGGTAAATAGCTGAGGCCCCAGCACCAATCACTGCGGCACTCCACTAGTCACCAACCGCCAATCAGAATAGCACCCATTGATACCAACTCTCTGCCTCCTATTAGACAACCAGGTGACAGAAGAGCAGGTGACAGAAGTGTTAGCGAGGGATCACTTTGGGACCAGTGACCATAGTTCCATTAGTTTTAAGATAGCTATGGCCCAAAGGTTAAAATTCTAAACTGGGGCAAGACCAATTTTTATGTTATTAGACAGGAACTTTCAAAAGTTAATTCGGGGAGTCTGCTGGCAGGCATTCAAGTGTGTCAATCAGGGTTCAGGGTAAGCACATTCCTTTTACAATGAAGGGCTCAAGTTCCTCAAGTGTCCGACTCCACTATCACAGCAGGCAGTGCGTTCCACACCCCAACCACTCTCTGAGTAAAGAACCTACCTCATACATCCCTCCTATATCTCCCACCGTGAACCTTATAGTTATGCCCCCTAGTAACAGCTACATCCACCCAAGGAAATAGTCTCTGAACGTCCACTCTATCTACCCCCCTCATCATCTTATAAACCTCTATTAAGCTGCCTCTCATCCTCCTCCGCTCTAAAGAGAAAAGCCCCAGCTTCCTCAATCTTTCCCCATAAGACCTACCCTCCAAATCAGGCAGCATCCTGGTAAATCTCCTCTGCACTCTCTCCACTCTCTCCAATGCTTCCACATCCTCCTTATAGTGAGGTGACCAGAACTGCACACAATATTCCAAATGTGGTCTCACCAACGTCCAGTATAGTTGCAGCATAACCCCACGGCTCTTAAACTCAAACCCCTGTTAATAAACGCTAATGCAGTAGAAGTGATGTGATATGGTGGCCATTACAGAGACTTGGATGCTGGCCTTCATAGCGAAGGGGATTGAATATAAAAGTAGGGAGGTCTTGCTGCAGCTGTATAGGGCATTGGTGAGGCCACAGCTGGAGTACTGTGTGCAGTTTTGGGCGCCGCACCTGCGCAAAGATATTTTGGACTTGGAGGGAGTGCAGAGGAGGTTTACTAGGCTGATACTGGAGTTGAGGGGGTTGAGCTATGAGGAGAGGCTGAATAAACTGGGCTTGTACTCGTTAGAGTTTAGAAGAATGAGGGGAGATCTCATTGAGACGTATAAGATGATGAATGGGATGGATAGGATAGAGGTGGAAAGACTCTTCCCGCTCAAAAAAGACAGTAGGACTAGGGGGCACAGCCTCAAGATAAAAGGGGGGCGGTTTAGAACGGAGTTGAGGAAGTACTTCTTCACTCAAAGGGTGGTGAATCTCTGGAATTCTCTGCCCGTTGAAGTGGTGGAGGCTGCCTCGCTAAATATTTTTAAGACGCGGGTTCATGGGTTTTTGATAAGAGAGGGGATTAAGGGTTATGGGGAGAGGGCGGGAAAGTGAAACTGAGCAGCGACAGATCAGCCATGATCTTATTGAATGGCGGGGCAGGCTCG
Source organism: Carcharhinus amblyrhynchos (assembly GCF_965287045.1). Lineage (NCBI taxonomy): Eukaryota > Metazoa > Chordata > Chondrichthyes > Carcharhiniformes > Carcharhinidae > Carcharhinus > Carcharhinus amblyrhynchos. The sequence continues at coordinate 96,892,893 of NC_137334.1, read as the reverse complement.
AAGGGCTGGATGGCCTACTCCTGCTCCTATTTCTTATGTTCTTATGGATGTCTCAGGGACAGGACTGGGTACTTCAGGTGCCAGGATTCAGATGTTTCAGGAAGGACAGGGAGGGGGCAAAAGAGGTGGTGGAGTGGCACTGTTGATCAGGGACAGTGTCGTGGCTGCAGAGAAGGTGGATGCCGTGGAGGGACTGTCTATGGACTCTCTGTGGGTGGAAGTTAGGAACAGCAAAGGGTCGATAACTTTGCTGGGTGTTTTGTCCAGGCTGCCCAATAGTGACAGGGAACTCGAGGTGCAGATAGGGAAACAGATCCTAGAGAGACGATACGAAGGTTGGTGGTGTTGTGGATAGTCTGGAGGGATGTCAGAAGTTGCAGCGTGACATACATAGGATGCAAGACTGGGTGGAGAAGTGGCAGATGGACTTCAAAGCGGATAAACGTGTAGGGGTCCATTTTGGCAGGAACAATGGGATGCAGGAGTACAATATCAAGGGTAGGAGTCATGGCTGTGTTGAACAGCAGAAGGATCTTGGGGTCTGGGTCCATAGGACTCTTAAATCAGCCTCACAGGTGGAGGATGTGGTCAAGAAGGCGTATGGTGTACTGGCCTTCATTAATCGAGGGATTGAGTTTAGGAGTCGGGAGGTAATGCTGCAACTTTATAAGACCCTTGTCAGACCCCACTTGGAGTACTGTGCGCAGTTCTGGTCGCCTCACTACAAGAAGGATGTGGAAGCTATTGAGAGGGTGCAGAGGAGATTTACAAGGATGTTGCCTGGATTGGGAGGCATGCCTTATGAAGATAGGTTGAGGGAGCTAGGGCTCTTCTCCCTGGAGAGACGAAGGTCGAGAGGCGACCTGATAGAGGTTTATAAAATGTTGAGAGGAATAGATAGGGTGGATTCTCAGAGGCTATTTTCCACGGCTGAAATGGTCGCTACGAGACGACACAGGTTTAAAGTGCTGGGAAGCAAGTACAGAGGAGCTGTCAGGGCTAAGTTTTTCACTCAGAGGGTGGTGAATGAGTGGAATCGGCTGCCATTGGTGGTGGTAGAAGCAAACTCGCTGGGGTCTTTTAAAAGACTTCTGGATGAGTATATGGGATCTAATGGGATTGGGAGTTACAGATAGTTCTATGGCTTGGTAGGTATAGATGTGATCGGCGCAACTTGTGGGCCAAAGGGCCTGTTTGTGCTGTAGTGTTCTATGTTCTACCTTACCAACCACTGAGGTCAGACTCACCGGTCGGTAATTTCCCGGGCTATCCCTGTTCCCTTTCTTGAAAATTGGAACCATATCCGCAAACCTCCAATCCTCTGGAACCTCTCCCATCTCCATCGACGATGCAAAGATCATTGCCAGGGGCTCTGCAATCACTTCCCTCACCTCCCACAATAACCTGGGGTACATCCCATCCAGTCCCGGCGACTTATCTATCTTGATAGAATTTAAAAGTTCCAACTCATCCTCTTTCTTAACATCCACATACTCAACCTTTTCAGTCCGCCGCAAACCTGCAGTACAACCTCCCAGATCACTTTCCACCGTGAATACTGAGGCAAAGTACTCATTATCACCTCTGCCATTTCTTCTGGTTCCACACAGACTTTTCCCCCTTCACCTTTTATAGGTCCTATCCCTTCTCTTCTCATCCTTTTACTCTTCACATCTTTGTAGAACGCCTTGGGATTCTCCTTAATCTTACCTGACAAGGCCTTCTCATGTCCCCTTCTGGCTATCCTAATTTCCTTTTTAAGCTCCTTTCTACAACCCTTATACTCCTCTAGATCCTTAACATCTCCTAGCTCTCTGAACCTTTTATACACCTTTCTTTTCTTCCTGACTAGGTTCACCACAACCTTCATGCAGCACGGTTCCCGAGACCTACCAAAACCTCCTTGTCTCATCGGAACGTTGTCGTGCAGAGCTCCAGTCAAACATTCCTTGAAAATCGTAAGAACACAAGAAATAGGAGCAGGAGTAGGCCATCTAGCCCTTCGAGCCTGCCCCGCCATTCAATAAGATCATGGCTGATCTGAAGTGGCTCAGTTCCACTTTCCTGCTTTCTCCCCATAACCCTTAATTCCCTTGTCTGTCAAAAACCTATCTACCCATGACTTAAATATATTTAGCGAGGTAGCCTCCACCACTTCAACGGGCAGAGAATTCCAGAGATTCACCACCCTTTGAGTGAAGAAGTTCCTCCTCAACTCCGTTCTAAACTAGTCCCCCCTTATCTTGAGGCTGTGCCCTCTAGTCCTGCTGTCCTTTCTGAGCAGGAAGAATCTCTCTACCTCTACCCTATCCATCCCCTTCATTATCTTATACATCTCTATAAGATCCCCCCTCATCCTTCTAAACTCCGAGTACAGACCCAGTCTATTTAGTCTCTCTTCATAGTCATAGAACAATACAGCGCAGAACAGGCCCTTCGGCCCACGATGTTGCGCCGACCAATTAAAAAAACAATGACCCTCTAACCTAAACCAATCCCTTTCCATCCATAAACCTATCCACTGATCTCTTAAACGCCCCCAAACTAGGCGCATCTACAACTGCAGCAGGCAGGGCATTCCAATCCCTCACCACCCTCTGGGTAAAGAACCTACCTCTGACATCCGTCCTACAACTACCACCCCTTAATTTAAAGCTATGCCCCCTCGTGCTAGCTTTCTCCATCCGAGGAAAAAGGCTATCACTGTCCACCCTATCTAAACCTCTAATCATCTTATATGTTTCAATAAGGTCCCCTCTTAGCCGCCTTCTTTCTAACGAAAACAACCTCAAATCCCTCAGTCTCTCCTCATAGGACCTTCCCTCCATACCAGGCAACATCCTGGTAAACCTCCTCTGCACCCTCCCCAATGCCTCCACATCCTTCCTATAATGTGGGGACCAGAACTGCGCACAATACTCCAAGTGCGGACGCACCAGAGTTTTGCACAGTTGCAACATGACGTTGCGGCTCCTAAATTCAATCCCCCTACCAATAAACGCCAAGACACTGTATGCCTTCTACTTGATTCCCAACTTTCAGGGATCTATGTACACATACACCTAGATCCCTCTGTTCATCAACACTATTCAGAGTCCTACCGGTAGCCCTATACTCTACACATCTGTTATTCCTGTCAAAGTGAATTACCTCACACTTTTCCGCATTAAACTTCATCTGCCACCTCTCGGCCCAGCTCTGCTACTTGTCCAAGTCTCTCTGTAAACTATGACACCCCTCTTCACTATCTACCACTCCTCCGACTTTGGTGTCATCAGCAAATTTACTGATCCACCCAACTATACCCTCATCCAGATCATTTATAAAAATTACAAACAGCAGTGGCCCCAAAACAGATCCCTGCTGTTTGTAATTTTTATAAATGATCTGGATGAGGGTATAGTTGGGTGGATCAGTAAATTTGCTGATGACACCAAAGTCGGAGGAGTGGTAGATAGTGAAGAGGGGTGTCATAGTTTACAGAGAGACTTGGACAAGTAGCAGAGCTGGGCCGAGAGGTGGCAGATGGAGTTTAATGCGGAAAAGTGTGAGGTAATTCACTTTGGCAGGAATAACAGATGTGTAGAGTATAGGGCTACCGGTAGGACTCTGAATAGTGTTGATGAACAGAGGGATCTAGGTGTATGTGTACATAGATCCCTGAAAGTTGGGAATCAAGTAGAAGGCATACAGTGTCTTGGCGTTTATTGGTAGGGGGATTGAATTTAGGAGCCGCAACGTCATGTTGCAACTGTGCAAAACTCTGGTGCGTCCGCACTTGGAGTATTGTGCGCAGTTCTGGTCCCCACATTATAGGAAGGATGTGGAGGCATTGGGGAGGGTGCAGAGGAGGTTTACCAGGATGTTGCCTGGTATGGAGGGAAGGTCCTATGAGGAGAGACTGAGGGATTTGGGGTTGTTTTCGTTAGAAAGAAGGCGGCTAAGAGGGGACCTTACCCCCTCATCTCCAGTATCAGCCTAGTGAACCTCCTCTGCACTCCCTCCAAGGCCAATATATCCTTCCTCAAGTGCGGCGACCAAAACTGCACACAGTACTCCAGCTGTGGCCTCACCAGTGCCCTGTACTGGTGAGTCGCACCAGTGGTGGCACAAATCCGCCACCTTCCTTCAGTACTTTCCCCCAAGAACACCTCCTTCCAGTTTACTCATCCAATTATCTGCCTGATGTCTTCATATTTCCCCTTACTCCAGAAAAACACCTTCCTAGCCTGCCTGATCCTATCTCTTTCCAATGTTATCGTGAAGGAGATAGAATTATGATCTCCATCCTCGAGATGCTCTCTCACCGACAGATCTGACACCTGTCCTGGTTCATTAGCCAGCACCAGGTCACGTACAGCCTCTCCTCTCGTAGGCTTATCCATGTGCTGTGTCAGGAAACCCTCCTGAACACACCTAACAAACTCCTCCCCATCCAAACCCCTTACCCTAGGGATATTCCAGACGATGTTTGGGAAATTAAAGTCTCCCATCACGACAATCCTGTTATTACTACATCTCTCTAGGATCTGTTTCCCCATCTGCACCTCGACTTCCTTGTCACTACTGGGTGGCCTATAGAAAACACCCAGCAAAGTTATTGACCCTTTGCTGTTCCTAACTTCCACCCACAGAGACTCCGTAGACAGTCCCTCCATGGCATCCACCTTCTCTGCAGCCATGACACTGTCCCTGATCAACAGTGCCACTCCGCCACCTCTTTTGCCCCCCTCCCTGTGATGGAGATGTTGGAGAGGATTCTGACGGACAAGAATTATGAGCATTTATAGAAGTTTAGAATGATCAGAAATAGTCATCACAGCTTTGTCAAGGGCAGGTCGTGCCTTACGAGCCTAGTTGAGTTCTTTGAAAATGTGACTGAACACATTGACGAAGGAAGAGCGGTGGACGTGCAAGGCGTTTGATAAGGTCTCCCATGCAAGACTTCTTGAGAAGGTGAGAAGCGTGGTATCCAAGGGGCTTTGGCCTTGTGGATCCAGAACTGGCTTGCCTGCAGAAGGCAGAGAGTGGTTGTGGATGGGTCTTTCTCTGCACGGAGGTCAGTCAGTGGAGCGCCCCAGGGATCTGTTGTAGGACCCTAGCTGTTTGTCATTTTCATAAATGATCTGGATGAGGAAGTGGAGGGATGGGTTAGTAAGTTCGCCGACGATACGAAGGTTGGTGGTGTTGTGGAAAGTCTGGAGGGACGTCAGAAGTTGCAGCGTGACATAGATAGGATGCAAGACTGGGCGGAGAAGTGGCAGATGGACTTCAATGCAGATAAATGTGTAGTGGTCCATTTTGGTAGGACCAATGGGATGAAGGAGTACAGTATCAAGGATAGGAGTCTTAGCAGTGTTGAGGAGCAGAAGGATCTTGGGGTCCGGGTCCACAGGACTCTTAAATCGGCCTCGCAGGTGGAGGATGTGGTCAAGAAGGTGTATGGTGTACTGGCCTTCATTAATCGAGGGATTGAGTTTCGGAGTCGGGAGGTAATGCTACAACTTTATAAGACCCTTGTCAGACCTCACTTGGAGTATTGTGCGCAGTTCTGGTCGCCTGACTGTAGGAAGAATGTGGAAGCTACTGAGAGGGTGCAGAGGAGATTTACAAGGATGTTGCCTGGATTGGGAGGCATGCCTGATGAAGGTAGGTTGAGGGAGCTAGGTCTCTTCTCCCTGGAGAGACGAAGGTTGAGAGGCCACCTGATAGAGGTTTATAAAATGTTGAGAGGAATAGATAGGGTGGATTCTCAGAGGCTATTTCCCAGGGCTGAAATGGTCGCTACGAGAGGACACAGGTTTAAGGTGCTGGGAAGCAAGTACAGCAGAGATGTTAGGGGTAAGTTTTTCACTCAGAGGGCGGTAAGTGAGTGGAATCGGCTGCCGTCGGTAGTGATAGAGGTGAACTTGCTGGGGTCTTTTAAAAGACTTCTGGATGAGTATATGGGATTGGGAGTTACAGACAGTTCTATGGCTTGGTAGGTATGGATGTGATCGGCGCAACTTGTGGGCCGAGGACATGTTTGTGCTGTAGTGTTCTATGTTAAGCCTTCGTCACGGTTCCAACCACTTGAGTGGCAACCTTCAGAGATCTGTGGATATGAACCCCAAGATCTCTCTGTTCCTCCACATTTCTCAGAACCCTGCCGTTGACCCTGTAATCCACATTCAAGTTTGTCCGACCGAAATGAATCACCTTGCACTTATCGGATTAAACTCCATCTGCCACTTTTCAGCCCAGCTCTGCATCCTATCAATGTCTCTTTGCAGCCTACAAGAGCACTCCATCTCATCCAATACTCCACCAATCTTGGTGTCATCAGTAAATTTACTAACCCACCTTTCAGCCCCCTCTTCCAAGTCATTGATAAAAATCACAAATAGCAGAGGACCCAGCACTGATCCCTGTGGTACACCGCTGGTAATTGGTCTCCAGTCTGAAAATTTTCCTTCCACCACCACCCTGTCTTCTATGATACTTGAAACTTGTACATCTGATGTGCTAAGTATAATTTTACAAGATGTAAATTTTAACTTTACATCTTTTGAGGTTTACCTCCTCGTCAGGTGAGTTTACTATCAAATAAATCGGTTGGACTTAAACCTGGTGTTGTCAGACTTCTTACTGTGTTTACCCCCGTCCAACGCTAGCATCTCCACATCATGACTTCTATGAGACAGCCAGTAACTTATCCAATTGGCTAAATTTCCTTTTATCCCACACTTCCCTACTTTCTTCATGAGCCTACCATGGGGAACTTTATCAAGCACCTTACTAAAATCCACATATACATCAACTGCTCTACCTTCGTCTAATCACTTTGAGAGGCAGGACTTACCTCTCATGAATTTGTGCTGACTATCCCAGATTAAGCTGCATCTTTCCAAATGATCATAAATCCTAGCTCTCAGGACCCTTTCCATTAGCGTTCGACCACTGAAGTAAGACTAACAGGCCTTTAATTACCAGGGTCATTCCTATTTCCTTTTTTGAAGAGGGGAATGACATTCTCCACTCTCCAGTCCTCTGGCACAATCCCAATGATGTGGGTATGCCGGCGTTGGACTGGCGTAAACACAGTAAAAAGTCTGACAACACCAGGTTTTAGTCCAACCTATTTATTTGATAATATACTCACTAGCTTTCGGGGTTACCCCCTTCGTCAGGTGAATGGAGAGTTCTCTCCATTCACCTGACGAAGGGGGTAACCCCGAAAGCTAGTGAGTATATTATCAAATAAATAGGTTGGACTAAAACCTGGTGTTGTCAGACTTTTTACAATCCCAATGGACAGTGAGGACCCAAAGATCAAAGCTAAAGGCTCCACAATCTCATCCCTTGCCTCTCAAAGTATCCAGGACGTATCCCATCTGGCCCAGGTGACATTTCGACCCTCAGGTTTTTCAAAATTGCTCATTCATCTTCCCTCAGAACATCTACCTCCTATCAGCCTGTATCACACACTCATCCTCAAAAACATGGCCCCTCTCTTTAGTGAACACTGGTAATAGGAGTCAGAGTAGTAGTAGTGGAAGGGTCTTTTTCTAGCTGGAGGTCCGTGGCCAGTGGTGTGCCGCAGGGCTCAGTACTGGGACCTCTTCTATTTGTAATACACATAAATGACTTGGAAGATGGAGCAGGTGGTGTGATTGGGAAGTTTGCAGATGACATTAAGATGGCTGGACTGGCAGACACAGAGGAGCAGTGTCAGGCAATACAGCAGGATACAGATAGGCTGGTATATTGGGCAGATAAATGGCAGATGGAATTTAATCCAGATAAATGTGAGGTGATGCATTTTGGGAGGAATAATGTAGGGGGGAGTTATATGATGAAGGGTAGACCTATAAAGAGTATAGAAACGCAGAGGGACCTGGGTGTGCAAGTGCACAAGTCTTTGAAGGTGGCAGTACAAGAGGAGAAGGTTGTGAAGAAAGTTTATGGTACGTTAGCCTTTATAGGCAGGGGTATAGAGTATAAGAGCTGGCATCTAATGTTGCAGTTGTATAGAACGTTGGTTAGGCCGCATTTGGAGTACTGCGTCCAGTTCTGGTTGCCTTACTACCGATAAGACGTGGAGACCCTGGAGAGAGTGCAGAGGAGGTTTACCAGGATGCTGCCTGGTATGGAAGGACTGGGTTATGAGGAAAGATTGGGCAAATTGGGGCTGTTTTCCTTAGAAAGACGGAGAATGAGGGGAGATCTAATAGAGGTGTATAAGATTATGAAGGGTATAGATAAACAGTGGTAAGCTTTTTCCTAGATTGGAAATAAATATTACGAGGGGCCACAGGCTTAGGGTGAGCGGCGGGGGGGGGGGGGGGGGGCGAGGTACAATTCAGATGTTAGAGGGAGGTTTTTCACACAGAGGGTTGTGGGGGTATGGAATGCACTGCCAAGTAAGGTGGTGGAGGCAGGCACGCTGGAGTTGTTTAAGGGATACTTAGATAGGCACATGAGCGGGATGGCGATGGAGGGATATAGGAGACTGTTTTAAATAAGGATCAAGAGCCTTGGGACATCCCTGGGAATCAACTGATTCCTAGGGACCTTCCAACATATTTTCTGGCTGACTTGTTTTACTTTTGAGCTTCTGGGGATTCCCTTGAATGTTTGTATAAGGATGTGCATGGTATTGATGTTTTTCTCTTTTAATCCACAGGTGCTTCGGTCCGCCTTGTTGTCCAACAAGGGGCATACACGCGGTGGGTTGTGCGAGGGCTGCTCTTGGATGTTTCGAGAGTAGCCTAGTGCTTCACGTCGTTAGTGTACGCTTAAACTGGACCTGATGCTGGGCAACATGACAGCTCAGTGACTATCACTGTTTGCTGTGCAGATACATGGATTTGGGCCGGTGTCTGTGGGAGTTCGCGCATTCTCCCCGTGCTTGCATGGGTTTTCTTCAGGTGCTCTGGTTTCCTCCCACATCCCAAAGATGTGCTCTTAGGCTAATTGGTGTAACAAATTGTCCCTAAATTAGTATCCCCTCAATCTGGTTTCCAATGTGGAGTGCCATTAGCGTAGACAAGGGTCATGCGTGGAAGAGGGATTCACAATGTTGAAATGGCGGCGCGGGCTCGTAGGGCTGAAGGGCCTGTTTCCCGTGCTGTGTTGTTCTTTGAAAAGTATTCATTCAACGCCTCACCTATCTCTTCTGACTCCATGCACAAATTCCCACGACTATCCTTGACAAGCCCTAACCTCATCCTGGTCATTCTTTTATTTCTCAGATAAGAGTAAAAAGCCTTGGGATTTTCCTTTATCCGACCCGCCAAGGACTTCTCATGCTCCCTCCTAGCTCTCCTAACTCCTTTCTTTAACTCATTCCTAGCTACCTTGTAACCCTCAAGCAACCCAACTGAACCTTGTTTTTCATCCTTAGATTCGCTTCCTTTTTCCTCTTGACAACACCTTCAACCTCCTTTGTGAACCATGGTTCCCTCGCTTGGCCATTTCCTCCCTGCCTGCCAGGGACACACAGTATGTGTTCCTTGAAAAAGCTCCACTTTTCGTTTGCGTGCATACCTGACAGCTTCTGTTCCCATTAATGGTAGGGCAATGGGGAGAGTTATAGAACAAAGAGATCTAGGAGTACAGGTTCATAGCTCCTTGAAAGTGGATTCACAGGAGGACAGAATGATGAAGCATGCATTCCGCATGTTAGGTTTCATTGGTCAGAATACTGAATACAGGAGTTGGGACGTCTTCTTGAAGTGTACAAGGCATTGGTAAGGCCACATTTGGAATACTGTGTACAGTTCTGGTCACCCTATTATAGAGAGGATATTATTAAACTAGAAAGAGTTCAGAAAAGATTTATTAGGATGCTACCAGGGCTTGATGGATTGAGTTATAAGGAGAGAGTGGATAAACTGGGACTTTTTTTCCCTGGAATGTAGAAGGGGGGGGGGGTAATTTTATAAAGGTCTATAAAATAACGAGGGACACAGCTCAGCTAGATAGGGGAAAACTAGAGGGCACGGGTTTAAGGTGAGAGAGCAGAGATACAAAAGGGTCCAAGGGGCAATGTTTTCACTCAGAGGGTGGTGAGTCTCTGGAATAAGCTGCCAGAGGTGGTAGTAGAAGCGGGTACAATTTTGTCTTTTAAAAGGCATTTAGACTGTTACATGAGTCAGATGGGTACAGAAGGAAATGGGCCAAATGTGGGCAATATGACTATTTTAGCGATAATAACAAGGTGGCACAGACAAGTTGGGCTGAAGGGCCTGTTTCCATGCTGTAAACCTCTATGTCTCTATCCTGGCTGACTAATTTCATCAACTTGGCATTGTTCCATAACCCTCAATATTCTTACCCAAAGATTAATCGCCAATTTCAACTGACCCCCAGCCTCAAAAACTGTTTCAGGCAGAGAATTCCAGTTTTCTACTCCCCTTCTGTATCAAAGTGCCTCCTGACATTAACTCAAATGCCTAGCTCTAATTTTAAGCCCTGTTAGGAACAAATAGACTATTCAGCCCGTTACACCTACTCTGCCATTCAATACGATCATGTCTGATTTGTTTGTGGTCGCAACTCCCATTTCCCCACCTGACCCTTTGCTTCCTTGGAGATGAAAAATCTGTTGAATGCAGTTTTGGACGCGTTCAAAACCTTCGCCTCCATTCTCTGGGACAGAGAGCCTTCTCTGAATGGCCTCCAATGCAAGTACATCCTCAAGTGAGACCAAACTGTACATCATACTCTAGATCTGGTCTGACAAATGCTCTGCACACTGATAGCATGATAGCCCTACTTCTATAATCTAGCCACCTTGCAATAAAAGCCAACATTTCATTTGCTTTCCTAATCACTGCTGCACATGCACAGTAACTTTGTGATTCATGTACAAGGACACCCAGATTCCTCTGTACTGTAGCTACTGGAGTCTCTCCAGTTAAAATTCTGTTTTTCTATTCTTCTTGCCAAAGAGGACAACCTCATTTTTTCATTATACACAATCTGCCAAATTTTTAATCACCTCATTTATCTCTTCCTTTTCAAATTCCTCAATTTGCTTCCAGACTTATCTTTGCATTGTCAGCAAATCTGGCTACAATACAGTCAGTCCCTTCACCCAAGCCACATACATAGGTTGCAAAGAGTTCAGGCTCCAGCACTGATCCTGGTGGCACTGCACTAGTTATGGTACTTATGGCAAACTGTAAGATATAAAAGCAGAAGCAGGCTATTCAGCCCATCGACTCTGCTCCTCCATTCTACGAGGTCGTGACTGATCTGATGTCATAGAGTCATGAGGTTTACAGCATGGAAACAGGCCCTTCAGCCCAAATTGTCCATGCTGCCCTTTTTTTTAAGCCCCTAAACTAATCCCAATTGCCCACATTTGGCCCATATCCCTCTATACCCATCTTATCCATGGAACTATCTAAATGCTTTTTAAAATACAAAATTGTACCCGCCTCCACTACTACCTCTGGCAGCTTGTTCCAGACACTCATCACCCTCTGTGAAAAAATTGCCCCCTGGACACTTTTGTATCTCTTCCCTCTCACCTAAAATCTATGCCCTCTAGTTTTAGACTCCCCTACCTTTGGGGAAAAAATACTGACTATCTAGCTGATCTGTGCCCCTTATTATTTTATGGACCTCTATACACTACCCGAGTCTATCCAGCCTCTATACACTACCCCAGTCTATCCAGCCTCTCCTTATAAATCAAACCATCAAGTCCCAGTAGCGTCCTAGCAAATCTTTTCTGCATACTTTCTAGTTTAATAATATCCTTTCTATAATAGGGTCCCCAGAACTGCACACAATTTTCCAAGTATGGCTTCACCAATGTCTTGTACAACTTCAGCAAGACGTCCCAACTCCTGTATTCAATGTTCTGACCAATGAAACCAAGCATGCCGATTGTCTTCTTCACCATTCTGTCCACCCGTGACTCCGCTTTCAAGGAGCTATGAACCTGTACCCCTAGATCTCTTTGTTCTGCAACTCTCCCCAACACCTTACCATTAACTGAATAAGTCCTGCCCTGGTTCAATCTACCAAAATGCATCACCTCACATTATTCTAAATTAAATTCCATCTGCCATTCATCAGCCCACTGGCCCAATTGATCAAGATCCCTTTGCAATCGCAGAAAACTTTCTTCACTGTCCACTATGCCACCAATCTTGGTATCATCTGCAAACTTCAACTGGACTCGTCAACTTTAAGGGCATTCAAATGGTCATTGGATAGGCATATGGATAATACTGGAATAGTTTAGGTTACAGGGTCATTAGATTGGTTCCACTGGTCGGTGCAACATCGAGGGCCGAAGGGCCTGCATTGCACTGTAATGTTCTATGTTCTAACTTATTAACCATGCCTCCTATACTCTCATCCAAATCATTAATATAAATGACAAATAACAGTGGGCCCAGCACTGATCCCTGGGGCACACCATTGGTCACAGGCCTCCAGTTTGAAAAACAATTCTCTACAATCACCCTCTGGCTTCTGTCAAGAAACCAACTTTGTATCCATTTAGCTACTTCACCCCGGATCCCGTGAGATTTAACTTTATGCAACAACCTACCATGCGGTACCTTGTCAAAGGCCTTGCTAAAGTCCATGTAAACAACATCAACTGCACTGCCCTCATCTACCTTCTTGGCTATCCCTTCAAAAAAGTCAAATTTGTGAGACATGATTTTCCACTCACAAAGCCATGCTGACTGTCCCTAATCAGTCCTTGCGTCTCTAAATGCCTGTATATCCTGTCTCTCAAAGTACTTTCCAACAACTTACCCACCTCAGATGTGAGGCTCACTGGCCTGTAGTTCCCAGTCTTTTCCCTGCAGCCCTTTTTAAACAAAGGCACAACATTTGCCACTCGCCAATCTTCAGGCACTTCACCTGTGACTATCGATGATTCAAATATCTCTGCTGGAGGACCCACAATTTCCTCCCGAGCCTCCCACATTGTCCTGGGATATACTTCATCAGGTCCTGGGGATTTATCTGCCTTGATGCGCTTTAACACTTCCAGCACCTGCTCCTCTGTAATATGTACACTCCTCAAGATAGCACTATTTATTTCCCCAAGTTCCCTAACATTCACTCTTTTCTCAACAGTAAATACTGATGAGGAATATTTATTCAGGATCTCACCCATCTCTTGTGGATCCGTACACAGATGACCTTGTTGATCCTTAAGAGGCCCTACTCTCTCCCTTGTTACTCTCTTGCCCTTTATGTAAGAACATAAGAAATAGGAGCAGGAGTAGGCCATCTAGCCCTTCGAGCCTGCCCCGCCATTCAATAAGATCATGGCTGATCTGTCGTGGCTCAGTTCCACTTTCCCGCCCTCTCCCCATAACCCTTAATCCCCTCTCTTATCAAGAACCCATCAACCCGCTTCTTAAAAATATTTAGCGAGGCAGCCTCCACCACTTCAACGGGCAGAGAATTCCAGAGATTCACCACCCTTTGAGTGAAGAAGTTCCTCCTCAACTCCGTTCTAAACCGCCTCCCCTTTATCTTGAGGCTGTGCCCCCTAGTCCTACTGTCTTTTTTGAGCGGGAAGAGTCTTTCCACCTCTATCCTATCCATCCCATTCATCATCTTATACGTCTCAATGAGATCTCCCCTCATTCTTCTAAACTCTAACGAGTACAAGCCTAGTTTATCCAGCCTCTCCTCATAGCTCAATCCCCTCAACTCACTTGCAGAAGTTCTTTGGATTCTCCTTTGCCTTATCTACCAAAACAATCTCGTGTCTCCTCAGTAAGAGTAAGGGACTCCCCCACAGTTTGTCCACCCTAGACTCCTTTAAACACCACTTAATTTTCTATACTTGAGGAATACAGACATTGTCTATGCACTGTACTTGCAATTTAACCCTTTCAGCCCTGAGATAATTCTGATAAATCTGTGCTGCACCACCTCCAGGACCAATATCTCCTTCCTGAGGTGTGGGGGCCAGAACAGAAGCCATTTACTCCAGATGGGGTTGAAGCAGAGCTTTATACCACAAAAATCTCACTTTCCTCCCTCTGTATTCCAGGCAATACTCCATGAGGTTTTTGATTATTTTGTGTACCTGTGCACTAGCTTTTACTGAGTTCTGTCCCCCTCCTCAGGAGGGGTCAGTTCCGTTGCCTGTGACTTACTCTTCCTGTCCCTCTGTCGATGCTGAGTGCCACCCTTCATGCTGTAATCCAGCTTCATCAGCACAGGTTCCAGCCCCGTGTACATCTTCTGAATGAGCTCGTGGTAAACCACCAAAGGCCACAGCAGCAGGCTCAGTACTAGAACACACAATAAACAGTAAGTGAATTTTCCCCTGCTCCCTCATTTCAAGCTGTACCTAACTCTGCATTGTACCTGTCCTGGGAATGTTTGATGGGGTCAGTGTAAAAGGAGGAAGAATGTTCTTGCTGTGGAGCAAGTGCAGCAAAGGTGTACCAGACTGATTCCTAGGATGACAGGACTGACTTATCAGAGAAAGATTGAGTCAGTTAGGAGTTGAGTTCTCATATAAATCCATAAAATTCTAACAGGACTAAGAGGGTACGGCAGGAAAAATGTTCCCGATCAAAAACAGAAAATGCTGGAAAACCTCAGCAGGTCTGACAGCCTGTGTGGTGAGAGAATAGAACCAATGTTTTGAGTCTAGATAATCCCTCGTCAGACCTGCTCTGAGATCACCTAGACTCAAAATGTTGGCTCTATTCTCTCTCCACAAATGTTCATAGAATCCCCACAGTGCAGAAGGTGAGCCATTTGGCCTATCAAGTCTGCACTGACCACAACCATATCCAGGCCCTATCCTCATAACCCCCTGACACAAAGGGGCAACCCCAAATAGATAGTGACCTAAGTTGGGAATCAAACTCGGGTCCTTGGCACTGTGAGGCAGCAATGCTAACCACTGTACAACTGTGCCGCTCTGTCAGATCTGCTGAGATTGTCCAGCATTTTATGTTTTCATTTCAGATTCCAGCTTCAGCAGTAGTTTGCTTTCATCAGGAAGTTCCCGATGATGGGGGAGCCCAGAAAAAGGGCCACAGACTTTTGATGCAATTTACTACTGTCACACGTATTAGTCATACAATGAAAAATATTGTTTCTTGCATAAAAGATTATGGAGATGCCAACATTGGACTGGGGTGGGCATAGTAAGAAATCTCAACAGGTACGTTTGGAAACATGAGTCTTCAGAGTGCTGCTCCTTCATCATGTAATTGGAGGTTAGTTCACAAACACGGCATATATAGACAGAGACCACAATTAATGGCTGGAATATAAGTCTTTACAGGTACAGACAGTGCAAATGGAGAGGGGGATAATCAGAGGTTAAGAGAGGTGTGAATCATGGCTGATCCAATATTCCTTTTGTCCACTTTCCTGTCTTTTCTCCGTAACCCTCGATTTCCTTAATCATCAAAGATCTATCCATCTCAGCCTTAAATATACACAAGAATTCTATCCCCATGGCTCTGCGACAAGGAGTTCCAAAGATTCACAACCTTCAGAAGAAATTCCTCCTCATCTCAGTCTTAAACTGGTGCCCTTTATTCTTGACTGTGCCCCCTGGTCCTAGACTCATGCATGAGGCACACATCCTCTCAGCATTTATCCTGTCAAGCCCCTTAAAAATCCTTTATGTTTCAATGAGATCACCTCTCATTCTTCTAAATTGCAATGTCATAGAAACAGAAGGTCTGAGCAGAAGGCGGCCATTTGGCCCTTTAAGCCTGCTCCACCATCATTATGGTCATGATTGATCATCCAACGCAATAGCCTAATCCTGGCTTTTCCACGTAAGCTTTGGTCACATTTGTCCCAAGTGCTATATCCAGCCTCTTGAATACATTCAATCTTTTGACATCAACTACTTCTTGTGGTAATGAATTCCACAGTCTCACTATTCTTTGGGTGAAGAAACGTTAGAACATAAGAAATAGGAGCAGGAGTAGGCCATCTAACCCTTTGAGCCTGCTCCGCCATTCAATAAGATCATGGCTGAGCTGAAGTGGATCAGTTCCACTTTCCCACTTTCTCCCCATAACCCTTAACCTCCTCAAAGAGAGAAACATCTCCTCAATTCCATCCTAAATGATCTACTCTGAATTTTCAGACTGTGACCCTAGCCTTTGGGCTCCCCAACCATTGGGAATATTCTCCCTGCATCTACCCTGTCCAGTCCTGTTAGAATTTTATAAGTCTCTATGAGATCCCCCCTCATTTGTCTGAACGCCAGCAAAAACAAAGAACAAAGAAAATTACAGCACAGGAACAAACCTGCACCGACCATGCTGCCCGACTTAACTAAAACCCCCTACCCTTCTAGGAACCATATCCCTCTATTCCCATGCTATTCATGTATTTGTCAAGACGCCCCTTAAAAGTCACTACCGTATCCGCTTCCACTACCTTCCCGGCAACAAGTTCCAGGCACCCACCATCCTCTAAAAAAATCTGCCTTGTACATCTCCTTTAAGCCTTGTCCCTTGCACCTTAAACCCTAGTAATTGACTCTTCCATCCTGTCAAGCCCCTTAAAAATCCTTTGTGTTTCAATGAGATCACCTCTCATTCTTCTAAACTGCAATGTCATAGAAACAGAAGATCTGAGCAGAAGGCAGCCATTTGGCCCTTTGAGCCTCTCAATCCATGCCTCTCAATCTTGTAGACTTCTATCAGGTCGCCCCTCAACTCCGTCGTTTCAGTGAGAATAAACCAAGTTTCTCCAGCCTCTCCTCAAAGCTAATGCCCTCCATACAGGCAACATCCTGGTAAATCTTTCCTGTACCCTCTCCAAAGCCTCCACATCCTTTTGGTAGTGTGGTGACCAGAATTGAACATTATATTTCAAGTGCGGCCTAACTAAGGTTCTGTAAAGCTGCAACATGACTTGCCAATTTTTAAGCTCAATCTCACGGCCGATGGAAGCAAGCATGCCCTATGCCATCCTGACTACCTTCACCACCTGCATTGCCACTTTCAGTGACCTCTGTACTAAACACCTAGATCCCTTTGCCAAACAATACTCTTAAGAGTTCTGCCATTTACTGTATATTTCCTATCTGTATTAGACCTTCCAAAATGCATTACCTCACATTTGTCCAGATTAAATAATCCTAATCTAGAACATAGAACATAGAACATAACAGCGCAGAACAGGCCCTTCGGCCCACGATGTTGCACCGACCAGTTAAAAAGCAATGACCCTCTAACCTAAACCAAACCCTTACCATCCATAAACCTATCCACGGATCTCTTAAACGCCCCCAAACTAGGCGCATTTACAACTGCAGCAGGCAGGGCATTCCAATCCCTCACCACCCTCTGGGTAAAGAACCTAGCCCTGACATCCGTCCTATAACTACCACCCCTTAATTTAAAGCTATGCCCCCTCGTGCTAGCTTCCTCCATCCGAGGAGGAAGGCTATCACTGTCCACCCTATCCAAACCTCTAATCATCTTATATGTTTCAATAAGGTCCCCTCTTAGCCGCCTTCTTTCTAACGAAAACAACCTCAAATCCCTCAGTCTCTCCTCATAGGACCTCCCCTCCATACCAGGCAACATCCTGGTAAACCTCCTCTGCACCCTCTCCAATGCCTCCACATCCTTCCTATAATGTGGGGACCAGAACTGCACACAATACTCCAAACGCGGCCGCACCAGAGTCTTGTACAGTTGCAACATGACGCTGCGGCTCCTAAATTCAATCCCCCTACCACTAAACGCCAAGACACCGTATGCCTTCCTAATCTAGTCAATCTCTCCTCATACATCAGTCCTGCCATCCCAGCCTGGTAAACCTTCGCTGCACTCCTTCAAGAGCAAGAACATCCTTCCTCAGTAAAGAAAACCAAAACTGCACACAATACTCTAGGTGTTGCCTCACCAAGGCCCTGTATAATTCTAACAACACATCCCTGCTCCTACACACGAAACCTCTCGCAATGAAGGCCAACATGCCATTTGCCTTCTTTACTGCCTGCTGCATCTGCATGCTTACCTTCAGTGACTTGTCTACAAGGACATCCAGGTCCCGCTGCACGCTCCCCTCTCCCAATTTACAGCCATTCAGGTAGTAATCTGCCATCTTGTTTTTGCTTCCAAAATGAATAACCTCACATTTATCCAAATTATACTGCATCTACCATTGATTAGCCCACTCACCCAACCTGTCCAGATCATTCTTAAGGATCTCTGCATCCTCATCACAGTTCACCCTCCCACCTGACTTGGTATCATCTGCAAACTTTTTGAGATGTCTCTTTCTATGTCTTTTAGCTTTGCCAAAGGGTCATCTGGATTCGAAACGTGAGCTCTTTTCTCTTCTTACAGATGCTACCAGTAGGGAAGTCTTGCTGCAACTGTACAAGGTGCTGGTGAGACTGCATCTGGTGCACTGTGAGCAATTTTGGTCCCCTGATTGAAGGAAAGATATTTCATTGGAGGCAGTTCAGAGAATCCTCAGATGGGAGGGATTGTCTAATGATGAAAGGTTAGGATGGGATAGGGCTAATGGAGATGACAAGAGGGAACCAGTTGATGTGATATATTTGGACTTTCAGAAAGCGTTTGACAAAATCCCACACAAGAAATTATTGTGTAAGGTTAAAGCGCATGGGATTGGGGGATGTGCACCAAGATGGTAGAAAACTGGTTTTCTATTTTGGTTTGAGATATTACATGTTGTTCCCTCATCCAAATCATTAATATATTGTGAATAGCTGGGCTCCCAGCACCAATCCCTGTGGCATCCCACTAGTTACTGCCTACCAATTTGAAAAGCATCTATTAATTCCTACTCTTTGTTTCCTTTCTGCCTACCAGTTTTCAACCCATCTCAATACACATCCCCCAATCCCATGCGTTTAAGGGTATACAGGTGGAAGATATTGTCCCTACAGTGTTAGTCAGGGAGACAGGCATTTTGGTTTCCTACTTTATCATCTGGTTCAGAATGAATTAACATTCCTGTCTTTCAGGAAGAATATACTCACTGAAGATATAGGATATCATGATTCCTGGGATATAATGTCCAACTGTAGCAAACACTGAGCACCCAAGACACATCTTCAAACAAAACTGAGAAAGGGAGGAACACAGACAGACATTCAGTCTCTGTTAAAGGAACCCCATCCCTCAAACAAATGCATGCAGACACTTAATGGCAACTCACCTCAAATAAACTCTCAGAACAGACAGTGAGCAGATTGTAAACTTAGCTCCATGCCACAGTTGGCGTCCCTCAACCGCTTTTTCCACACACACCGCGCACCCCCCCCCCCCCACACACATCCAACCCCCTCCTCCATCCTTCTTAGCTCCCCACAACCTTCCCCTCGTGTCCCAATTGGTGCCCCTGCCACACAGCACCCCTCACCATGCCACCGCCACACCCCCATCAAGACCTACCTTTCCTGGGTTCTGCCTCTTGTATTCCAGCACTTCTTTTAGATAGAGGTTAAAGGCCACGCAGCTCTCAGCAAGATAGTGGCAGAGTTCAGGCAGCCTGAGAAGTCGAGGCCTTGTGGAGTTTCCATCACTGGATGCAGAGACATCACAGATTACATATAAACATACGAATTAAGAACGAGGGGAATAGGCAATTTGGTTCCTTGAATCTGCTCGGCCATTCAAGATCACACCTAATCTGATTGTGGCCTCTACTTCAACTCTTCTTCTCTAACCCATACCCTTCAACTCCCTTGTGAATCAAGAACCTACCTAGCTGAGTCTTAAAAATATTCAATGACACCGCCTCTATGGCTCTCTGGGGAAGAAAATTCAGTTCTCCTCATTTGTCTTAGATGCTATATTTCTGAATCATGTTCCTTAGGTCTATACACCCCCGCAAGGAGAAACAAACATTCTCTCTGCAGCCATCTTCCTGTCAAATGCTCTCAGGACCTTAAATGTTTCAACGAAGATGATCTCTCCTTCTAAACTCCAGTGGCTGCAGACCCAACTTCCAATCAGAAGGTAACCCCATTAGAAGATAACTCCACCATCCAAGGCATCAGTTGAGTGAACTGTCTCTGAATTGCTTCAAATGTAATTATATCCTAGATTAGGAGACCAAAACTATACATAGAACTCCAGATGGTCTCACCAAAGCATATTACACTCAATCTGCTGATTTTTTTTGCCCACCCACTTACCCTGTCTATATCCCTCTTACTAACTTACTCTCCTACCTTTGTATCATCAGGAAATTTATCAACCAATCATTCGATTCCTTCACTCAAGTCATCAATATAGGATACAAATAGTTAAGATTCCAGCGCTATGGTACTCCACTTATTACATCTTGCCAACCAAAAAGATCCATTTATCGCAACTCTCTGCTCCCTTTTAGCGAAGCAATGCTCTATCCTCGCTAATGTTATCCCTACACCATGAACTCTTATTTTCCATTATAACATTTGACATGGCACCTTGTCAAATGCTTTTCGGAAATATAGGTATACCACATCGACCGGTTTCCCATTATCCACCCTTCTTGCTAAGAATCTTAAAGCTCAAACATGATTTCCCTTTCACAAAACCATATCGAGTCTAATCCAAGTCTCTTGTTATAACATTTTTAATAATAGATCCTAACATTTTTCCAATGTTAGGCGAACGAGCCTGTGGTTTTCTAATTTCTGCCTCTCTGAACAATACAAATGGAGGACATTTGCTATTTTTCAAACTGATGGGACCGTTCCAAAATCTAGAGAATTTTGGAAAACTAGGACCAATGTATCTTGGATCCTACGATGAAGTCCATCATGACTCAGGACTTCTTCAGCCTTTAGCCGGATAGTTCTTTTCACTACCTAGTCCCTATTTATTGCAAGTTTTAAGCTCCTCTGGCCAAAGTGGACTATTTATAGGAA
The DNA here is from genome assembly GCF_965287045.1 of Carcharhinus amblyrhynchos. NCBI lineage: Eukaryota > Metazoa > Chordata > Chondrichthyes > Carcharhiniformes > Carcharhinidae > Carcharhinus > Carcharhinus amblyrhynchos. The sequence goes on along the minus strand of NC_137334.1, from coordinate 96,872,030 downwards.
AATTCTCATCAGGGATTATACCATCAAACCGTAAGATTTAGCAACAGAAGTAGGCCACTCAGCCCATCAGGTCTGCTCCAGCTTTCACTAGATAATGATTGATCCAATAATCTTCTGTTTTATCCCACTTCCTGAAATATCTTCCACTTTCTATGGCCTTTTGGCTTTGACAAAGGGTCATCTGGACTTGAAACATGAGTTCTTTTCTCTCCTTAGTTTGTTTGATAGAGCGGACGCAGCACGGTTTCGTTAAGGGGAAGTCGTGTCTGACGAATTTATTGGAGTTCTATGAGGATGTGTCTAGGGCGGTGCATAGAGGAGAGCCGGTGGATGTGGTCTTTCTTGATTTTCAGAAGGCGTTTGACAAGGTGTCTCACAAGAGGTTATTACAGAAGGTCAGGGGGCATGGAGTTGGGGGTAGGGTGTTAGCATGGATAGAGGATTGGCTGTCAAATAGGAGGCAGAGAGTGGGGGTCAATGGGTGCTATTCAGATTGGCGGTTGGTGACTAGTGGAGTGCCCCAGGGGTCGGTGCTGGGGCCTCAGCTATTTACCATTTATATAGATGATCTGGAAGAGGGAACCGAGTGTATGGTGTCGAAATTTGCTGATGACACCAAGATTGGTGGAACGGCAAATTGTGCGGAGGGTGTGGAAAGTCTGCAGAAGGATCTAGATAGGCTGGGCGAATGGGCCAGGAACTGGCAAATGGAATTTAATGTTGGCAAATGTGAGGTTGTCCACCTTGGTAGGAATAATGGTAGGAAGGACTATTCCTTGCATGGCGAAAAACTGCAGCAGGCGACTGTGCAGAGGGACCTCGGGGTCCTTGTGCATGAGTCGCAAAAACCCAGCCTGCAGGTGCAGCAGGTGGTCAGGAAGGCAGAATAAACTGGGCTTGTACTCGTTAGAGTTTAGAAGAATGAGGGGAGATCTCATTGAGACGTATAAGATGATGAATGGGATGGATAGGATAGAGGTGGAGAGACTCTTCCCGCTCAAAAAAGACAGTAGGACTAGGGGGCACAGCCTCAAGATAAAAGGGGGGCGGTTTAGAACGGAGTTGAGGAGGAACTTCTTCACTCAAAGGGTGGTGAATCTCTGGAATTCTCTGCCCGTTGAAGTGGTGGAGGCTGCCTCGCTAAATATTTTTAAGACGCGGGTTGATGGGTTTTTGATAAGAGAGGGGATTAAGGGTTATGGGGAGAGGGCGGGAAAGTGGAACTGAGCAGCAACAGATCAGCCATGATCTTAATGAATGGCGGGGCAGGCTCGAAGGGCTAGATGGCCTACTCCTGCTCCTATTTCTTATGTTCTTATGTTCAAATGGGATGCTGGCCTTCATAGCGAGGGGGATTGAATATAAAAGTAGGGAGGTCTTGCTGCAGCTATATAGGGCACTGGTGAGGCCGCAGCTGGAGTACTGTGTGCAGTGTTGGTCACCGCACTTACGCAAGGATATTGTGGCCTTGGAGGGAGCGCAGAGGAGGTTTACGAGGCTGATTCCGGAGTTGAGGGGGTTGAACTATGAGGAGAGGCTGAATAAACTAGGTTTGTACTCGTTAGAGTTTAGAAGAATGAGGGGAGATCTCATTGAGACATATAAGATGATGAATGGGATGGATAGGATAGAGGTGGAGAGGCTCTTCCTGCTCAGAAAGGACAGTAGGACTAGAGGGCACAGCCTCAAGATAAAGGGGGGGCGGTTTAGAAAGGAGTTGAGGAGGAACTTCTTCACTCAAAGGGTGGTGAATCTCTGGAATTCTCTGCCCGTTGAAGTGGTGGAGGCTGCCTCGCTAAATATTTTTAAGACGCGGGTTGATGTGTTTTTGATAGGCAAGGGGATTAAGGGTTATGGGGAGAGGGCGGGAATGTGGAACTGACACACGACAGATCAGCCATGATCTTATTGAATGGCAGGGCAGGCTCGAGGGGCTAGATGACCTACTCCCGCTCCTATTTCTTATGTTCTTGTGTTCTTATGTTCTTAGAGGCTGCCAGACCTGCTGAGATTTTCCAGCATTTTCTCTTTTGGTTTTAATCCTCCGCTTTCCCACATAACCTTGATTCCCTTACTGATTAAACTTCTGTCCATTTCAGCATTGAACAAGCCTAACAACCCTACCTCTACAGCACTCTACAGGAAAGAATTCCACAGATTCACTGCCCTCAGACGAAATTTCTCCTCATCTGTCTTCAATGGATGACCCCTTACGCAGATTATGCTCTCCAGTCCTAAACTCTCCCACAAGGGAAAATAATCACATCAGCATGCACTGATCCCTGTGGTACTCCACTTGTTTCAGACTGCCATCCTGAAAATGCCCCTCTTATTCCATCTCTGCTGTCAGTTATCCAATCCTCTACCTATGTTAATATACCACACCGAACACCACACACTCATTTTATTAAGTAGCCTTTTGTGGCCTCTTTCCGTACGGTAGTGATTCAATGAGTAGGGCCAATGAGAGATCGAGGTGGCAATTTGTGTGGAGCTGAAAGACATAGGTGAGGTATTGAGCAAGTATTTTGCATCTGTGTTCACTGTGGAGAAGGGCATTGTAGGTACAGAAAGCATGGTGGAGGACGAAGATATAAATTCACAGATTAGCATTGAATGGAGGTGGTGTTAGCAGTTTCAGCAGGCTTAAAAGTAAATAAATCCTTCAGCCCAAATGAAATGCTACAGAAGTAGATGGATGAGCACATTCCATGCCATAACATTCAAACTACAGGCTAAGTGCTGGTAAATGGGATAAAGTGGCAAGGTGTTTCTCACATGTTGGTGCAGACCCAATGGGCCAAAGCGCCTCTTCTGCACTGCAATAGGCTGATGTAGGAGAAAGACTGCAGAAACTCTGACACAAATTTTCAAATCCTCTCTGGCTTGGAGGGCAGCTAATATGTTGCCATTATTAAGGAAGGGAAGTAGGGAAAAACCCCAAAAAAAGGACAGCAATTCTAACATAAGTGGATCATAGAATCTTATAGTGCAGGAGGCCACCATTTGGCCTATTAAATCTGCACCGACCATAATCCCACCCGGGCCTTATCCCCATAACCCCATGCATTCACCCTAATTAATCCTCCTGACACTCAGGGGCAATTTATCACGGCCAATCGACCTAACCTACACATCGCTGAACTGTGGGAGGAAACCAGAACACCTGGTGGAAACCCATGCAGACACGGAGAGCATGTGTAAATGCCACACAGACAGTGACCCAAACTGAGGATCAAATCCGGGTCCTTGACACTGTGAGGCAGCAGTGCTAACCACTGTGCCACCCCTCTAGTGGTAGGGAAATTATTGGAAAAAATTCTGATGGACAGAATCTCCACTTGGAGAGGCAGGGATATCAAGGATCGTCAGCATGACTTTGTCAGGGGGAGATCATGTTTAATAAATCTGATTGGAATTTTCGATGTGACTGGGTGTATAGACGAGGGCAGTGCAATTGACTAGTCTACATGGACTTCAATAAGGTTTTTGACAAGGTCCTGCATGGGAGACTGATCAAGGAGGTAAGAGCCCAAGGGATCCAGGACAATTTGGATTCAAAATTGGTTTAGTGACAGAATACAGAGGCTGATGGTCAAAGGTTGTTTTTGTCCAGAGATGTATCACAGGGATCAGTTCTGGGTCCCTTGCTGTTTGTAGTGTACATTAATGATCTAGACATGAATGTATGATCAGTATATTCCCAAATGATACAAAAGTTGGTGGTGCGGTAAATAGTGCAGAGGAAAGCTGCAGATTACAGGACTATATGTATGGGCAGAACAGTGAGGTGGTGCATTTTGGGAGGACGAACAAGACAAGGAAATACACATTGATTGGTAGGACACTAGGAAGTACAGAGGACCAGAGGGACCTTGGGGACCATATCTAAAGATGTCTGAAGGCAGCAGGAGAGGTCAATAAGGCATCATATGGGATACCTGGAGGGGGGTGTTTAAGGCTGCCAGTTGCCTGTGGTGAAGTAGAGCCTGTTCTGTTTGCACTGCCGGATAACAGACATCTCTGACAGTTCCCAATTACTGCAGTAGGAATCAGTCCTTCACAGGATGGCCAGTGTAAAGTTTTATTCACAGGATCGAAAGGTCAGTCCCAATGAAGAAACAAACACAGCTTCATCAATCTCAGGAAAATTAACAATTCTCCTCCTTCCTGCACTCTCTGCCCCAGCTTATCACTCTGATCATTACCAAAGGTTACTGGTATCAATTCTAGTCCACAGTGGAATGCAAGCTAATGCAAAATAGTCTGGGAATGAAGCCTGAACCTCTCCTGCTATGAGGGTGGGGGCTCAGTACAGAGGCCAAGATAGCAACTCAACCTTTCCTACATACAGACACTTTGCTTACTCACATTTAGAACATAGAACATTACAACGCAGTACAGACCCTTCAGCCCTCGATGGTTTCACAGGTTGGCACAACAATCTAAAGCCCATCTAGCCTACACTATTCCAACATCATCCATATGTTTATCCAACGACCATTTAAATGCCCTTAATGTTGGCGAGTCCACCACTGTTGCAGGCAGGGCATTCCATGCCCTTACTACTCTGAGTAAAGAACCTACCTCTGACATCTGTCCTATATCTATCACCCCTCAATTTAAAGCTATATCCCCTCGTGCTAGCCATCTCCATCCAAGGAACAAGGCTCTCACTGTCTACCCAACTAATCCTCTGATCATCTCATATGCCTCTATTAAATCAGCTCTTAACCTTCTTCTCTCGAACGAAAACAGCCTCAAGTCCCTCAGCCTTCCCTCATAAGACCTTCCCGCTATACCAGGCAACATCCTGGTAAATCTCCTCTGCACCCTTTCCAATGCTTCCACATCCTTCCAATAATGCGGCGACCAGAACTGTACACAATACTCCAAGTGCGGCCACACCAGAGTTTTGCCCAGCTGCAAATTGACTTCATGGCTCTGAAATTCAATCCCTCTACTGATAAAAGCTAACACATCGTACACCTTCTTAACAACCCTGTCAACCTGGTTACCAATTTTCAGGGATCTATGCACATGTACACCAAGATCTCGCTGCTCATCCACACTACCAAGTATCTTACCATTAGCCCAGTACTCTGTATTCCTGTTACTCCTTCCAAAGTGAATCATTTCACACTTTTCTGCATTAAATTCCATTTGCTACCTCTTAGCCCAGTTCTGCAGCTTATCTATGTCCCTCTGTAACATCCTTCTGCACTGTCCAAAACTCCACCGACTTTAGTGTCACCTGCAAATTTACTAACCCATCCTTCTACGCCCACATCCAGGTCATTTATAAAAATTACAAACAGCAGTGGCCCCAAAACAGATTCTCGTGATACACCATTAGTAACTGAACTCCAGGATGAACCTTTTCCACCAACCACCACCGTCTGCCTTCTTACAGCTCGCCAATTTCTGATCCAAACCGCGAAATCACTCTCAATCCCATGCCTCTGTATTTTTTTGCAATAGCTTACTGTGGAGAACCTTATCAAAGGCTTTACTAAAATCCATATACACCACATCAACTGCTTTACCCTCACCCACCTCTTTGGTCGCCTTCTCAAAGAACTCAATAAGGTTTGTGAGGCACAACCTACCCTTCACAAAACCGTGTTGGCTATCCCTAATCAAATTATTCCTCTCGAGATTATTATAAATCCTATCTCTTATAATCCTTTCCAAAACTTTGCCCACAACAGAAGTAAGGCTCACTGGTCTATAATTACCAGTGTTGTCTCTACTCCCCTTCTTGAACAATGGGACAACATTTGCTATCCTCCAGTATTCCAGTATACCTGTAGCCAATGACGACATACAGATCAAAGCCAAAGGCTCTGCAATCTCCTCCCTAGCTTCCCAGAGAATCCTAGGATAAACCCATCCGGCCCAGGGCACTTATCTATTTTCACACTTTCCAGAATTGCTAACATCTCCTCCATATGAACCTCAATCCTGTCTAGTCTAATAGCCTGTATCTCAGTATTCTCCTCGACAGCACTGCCTTTTTTCTGTGTGAAGACTGACGAAAAATATTCATTTAACGCCTCTCCTATCTCTTCGGACTCCACACACAAGTTCCCACTACTGTCCTTGACTGTCCCTAATCTTACCCTAGTCGTTCTTTTATTCATGTTACTGACATGAGTGTGGTTGGGGTGTGGAATGCACTGCCTGCTGTGATTGTGGAGTCGGACACTTTAGGAACTTTCAAGCAGTTATTGGATAGGCACAGGGAGCACACCAGAACGATAGGGAGTGGGATAGCTTGATCTTGGGTTTGGACATAGCTTGGCACAACATCGAGGGCTGAAGGGCCTGTACTGTTCTATACTTTTATAAAGCTTTAGGATTTTCCATGATCCTACCTGCCAAAGACTTCTCATGTCCCCTCCTGGCTCTTCTTAGCTCTCTCTTTAGGTTCTTCTTGGCTAACTTCTAACTCTCAAGTGCCCTAACTGAGCTTTCACATCTCATCTTTACATAAGTCTCCTTCTTCCTCTTCACAAGAGATTCAACATCATAATTTCCTTTACTCCAGCTATAACTCTTGCCCTGTGGTATATACCTATCCCTTCCCATCGTTAAAGTAAACGTAGCCAAATTGTGGTCACTATCACCAAAGTGTTCACCTACCTCCAAATCTAACACCTGGCCTGGTTCATTGCCCAGTACCAAATCTAATTTGGCCTCACCTTTGTTGGCCTATCTACATACTGTGTCAGGAAACCCTCCTGCACACATTGGACAAAAACTGACCCATCTAAAGTACTTGAACTACAGTGTTTCCAGTTAATATTTATAAGGTTAAAATCCCCCATAACAACTACCCTGTTACTTTCGCTCCTAAACAGAATGATCTTTGCAATCCTTTCCTCTACATCTCTGGAATTTTTCGGAGGCCTATAGAGAACTCCCAGCAGGGTGACCTCTCCTTTCCTGTTTCTAATCTCAGCCCATACTACCTCAGTAGACGAGTCCTCATCAAACATCCTTTCTGCCACCACAATACTGTCCTTGACTAACAATGGAACACCTCCCCCTATTTTACCACCTTCCCTGATCTTACTGAAACATCTAAACCCCAGAACTTGCAACAAGAATAGAGAGAGGGAAAGTTTGAACTCGTGGCTGAGGGGATGGTGCAGGAGGGAGGGGTTCAGGTTCTTGAGCAATTGGGGCTCGTTCTGGGGAAGGTGGGCCCTCTATAAGAGTGATGGTCTACACCTGAATCAGAGGGGAACCAATATCCTGGGGGGTAAATTTGCTAAGGCTATGCAGGGAGGTTTAAACTGATTCGGAGGGGGGGGTGGGATCCTGAGTAGAAGGGGTGAAAGTGAGGGGGGCATAGATGGGGACTGCAACGCACGGCATTGTGGGGGTGGGGCGGAACAGGGTTTGAAATGCGTATACTTTAATGCGAGGAGTATTCGCAATAAAGTGGATGAACTTGCAGCGTGGATCAGTACCTGGGACTTTGATGTTGTGGCCATTTCAGAGACATGGATAGAGCAGGGTCAGGAATGGTTGTTGCAGGTCCCGGGGTTCAAATGCTTTAGTCGGAGTAGAGAAGGAGGTAGAAGGGGGGGAGGGGTAGCATTATTGGTCAAGGACTGTATCACAGTGTCAGAGAGGAAGTTTGATGAGGACTTGTCTGTTGAGGTAGTATGGGCGGAGATTAGAAATAGGAGAGGAGAGGTCACCCTGTTGGGAGTCTTTTATAGACCTCCTAAAAGTTCTAGAGAGGTTGAGGAAAGGATTGCAGAGACGATCCTGGTTAGGAGTGAAAGTAATAGGGTAATTGTTATGGGGGACTTTAACTTCACTAATATTGATTGGAATTGCTATAGCTCTAGCTCGTTAGAGGGGTCAGTTTTTGTACAAAGCGTGCAGGAGGGTTTTTTGAGTCAGTATGTAGATAGGCCAACTAGAGGTGAGGCTATATTGGATTTGGTGCTGGGAAATGAGCCAGACCAGGTGCTAGACTTGGAAGTTGGTATGCATTTTGGTGATAGTGACCACAATTCGGTTACGTTCACCTTAGTGATGGAAAGGGATAGGCATGAACCTCGGGCCAGTAGTTTTAGCTGGGGGAAGGGTAATTATGAGGCCATTAGGAGAGAATTAGGAAGCATAGGTTGGACTAGGAGATTACAGGGACTGGGAACGTCCGAAATGTGGAGTTTTTTCAATGAGCAGCTACTGCGAGTCCGTGATAGGTATGTCCCTGTCAGGCAAGGAGGAATTGGTAGGGCTAGGGAACCGTGGTGCACTAAAAAAGTTGATTCGTTGGTTAAAAAGAAAAAGGAGGCTTATGTTTGGATGAGACTTGAGGGCTCGGGTAGTGCACTAGAAAACTTTAGATTGGCTAGAAGGGAGTTGAAGAGTGAGTTAAGAAGGGCTAAAAGAGGACATGAGAAGACTTTGGCTGATAGGATTAAGGAGAATCCTAAGGCGTTCTATAGGTATGTCAAAAACAGAAGGTTGGTTAGGGCAAGATTAGGGCCAGTTATAGACAGCAGAGGGAAGTTATGTGTGGAACCAAAAGAGATTGGAGAGGCATTGAACCAATATTTCTCTTCGGTGTTCACGCAGGGGGACAAGAATATAGCTGAGGAGGACACTGGGTTGCAGGGGAGTAGAATAGACAGTATTACAGTTGATAAGGAGGATGTGTTGGATATTCTTGAGGGTTTGAAAATAGATAAGTCCCCTGGTCCGGATGGGATTTACCCTAGGATTCTCTGGGAGGCAAGAGAAGTGATTGCAGAGCCTCTGGCTCTGATCTTCAGGTCGTCGTTGGCCTCTGGTATAGTACCGGAAGATTGGAGGTTAGCGAATGTTGTCCCATTGTTTAAGAAGGGGAACAGAGACTTCCCCGGGAATTATAGACCGGTGAGTCTCACTTCTGTTGTGGGTAAGGTTTTAGAAAAAATTATTAGGGATAGGATTTATAGTTATTTGGAGAGTAATGAATTGATTGGAGATAGTCAGCATGGTTTTGTAGCGGGTAGGTCGTGCCTTACTAACCTTATTGAGTTTTTTGAGAAAGTGACCAAAGAGGTGGATGGGGGTAAGGCAGTTGACGTGGTATATATGGATTTTAGTAAGGCGTTTGATAAGGTTCACCATGGTGGGCTTCTGCAGAAAATGCAGATGTATGGGATTGAGGGTAATCTAGGAAATTGGATCAGGAATTGGCTAGCAGATAGGAGACAGAGGGTGGTGGTTGATGGTAAATATTCGTCATGGAGTTCGGTTACGAGTGGTGTGCCTCAGGGATCTGTTTTGGGGCCACTGCTGTTTGTAATTTTTATTAATGATCTGGATGAGGGTATAGTTGGGTGGATTAGTAAATTTGCTGATGACACCAAAGTCGGAGGTGTGGTAGATTGTGAGGAAGGGTGTCATAGTTTGCAGGAAGACTTGGACAGGTTGCAGAGCTGGGCCGAGAGGTGGCGGATGGAGTTTAATGCGGAGAAGTGTGAGGTAATCCACTTTGGTAGGAATAACAGATGTGTTGAGTATAGGGCTAACGGGAGGACTTTGAATAGTGTGGATGAACAGAGGGATCTAGGTTTATGTGTACATAGATCCCTGAAAGTTGGGAATCAAGTAGATAGGGTTGTTAAGAAGGCATACACAGTGTCTTGGCGTTTATTGGTAGGGGGATTGAATTTAGGAGTCGCAGCGTCATGTTGCAACTGTACACAACTCTGGTGCGGCCACACTTGGAGTACTGTGTGCAGTTCTGGTCCCCACATTACAGGAAGGATGTGGAGGCATTGGAGAGGGTGCAGAGGAGGTTTACCAGGATGTTGCCTGGTATGGAGGGGAGGTCCTATGAGGAGAGACTGAGGGATTTGGGGTTGGTTTCGCTGGAAAGAAGGTGGCTAAGAGGGGATCTTATTGAAACATATAAGATGATTAGAGGTTTAGATAGGGTGGACAGTGATAGCCTTTTTCCTCGGATGGAGAAAGCTAGCACGAGGGGGCATGGCTTTAAATTAAGGGGTGGTAGATATAGGACGGATGTTGGGGTAGGTTCTTTACCCAGAGGGTGGTGAGGGATTGGAATGCCCTGCCTGCTGCGGTTGTAAATGCGCCTAGTTTGGGGGCGTTTAAGAGATCCGTGGATAGGTTTATGGACGAAAAGGGATTGGTTTAGGTTAGTGGGTCATTGTTTTTTAACTGGTCGGTGCAACATCGTGGGCCGAAGGGCCTGTTCTGCGCTGTAATGTTCTATGTTCTAACCATTCCTGTCCCTGCTTTACCCATGTCTCTGAAATGGCCACAACATCGAAGTCCTAGGTACCAACCCGTGCTGCATGTTCACCCACCTTATTCTGGATGCTCCTGGTGTTGAAGTAGATGCACCTCAAACCACCTTCCTGCCTGCCGGTACACTCCTGTGACCTTGAAACCCGATTCATGACCTCGCTACTCTCAACCTCCTGTACACTGGAGCTACAGTTCAGGTTCCTATCCCCCTGCTTAATTAGTTTAAACCCTCTCGAAGAGCATTAGCAAATTCCCCCCCCAGGATATTGGTACCCCTCTGGTTTAGGTGTAAACCATCCCATTTGTAGAGGTCCCAGAATGAGCCCCAGTTATCCAGGTATCTGAATCCCCCCCTCCTGCACCATCCCTGCAGCCACATGTTCAACTGCTCTCTCTCCCCATTTCTCGCCTCGCTAGCACGTGGCACAGGTAACAAACCAGAGATAACAACTCTGTTTGTTTTAGCTCTAAGCTTCCACCCTAGCTCCCTGAATGTCTGCCTTACATCCCCATCCCTTTTCCTACCTATGTTTTTGGTGCCTATGTGGACCACGACTTGGGGCTGGTCCCCCTCTCCCTTAAGGATCCCGAAAGCAGGATCCGAGACATCAAGTACCCCGGCACCTGGGAGGCAACACACCAACCGCGAATCTCTCTCGTTCCCACAGAATCTCCTGTGCCCTTAACTTTGGAGTACCCAATGACTTGTGCTCTAATCCTCTCGCTCCTTCGCTTCTGAGCAATAGAGACAGAATCTATGCCAGAGACCTGTACCCTATGGCTTAGCCCTGGTAAGTCACCCCCGCCAACTGTATCCAAAACAGTACACTTGTTATACAGAAGAACAGCCACAGGGGATCGCTACACTGACTACTTCTTACCCCTTGAGAACATAAGAACATAAGAAATAGGAGCAGGAGTAGGCCATCTAGCCCTACGAGCCTGCCCCGCCATTCAATAAGATCATGGCTGATCTGTCGTGGCTCAGTTCCACTTTCTTGCCTTCTCCCCATAACCCTTAATCCCCCTGCCTATCAAAAACCTATCTACCCGCGTCTTAAATATATTTAGCGAGGCAGCCTCCACCACCTCAACGGGCAGAGAATTCCAGAGATTCACCACCCTTTGAGTGAAGAAGTTCCTCCTCAACTCCGTTCTAAACCGCGCCCCCCCTTGTCTTGAGGCTGTGCCCTCTAGTCCTACTGTCCTTTGAGCGGGAAGAGCCTCTCCACCTCTATCCTATCCATCCCATTCATCATCTTATATGTCTCAATGAGATCTCCCCTCATTCTTCTAAACCCTAATGAGTACAAGCCTAGTTTATTCAGCCTCTCCTCATAGTTCAACCCCCTCAACTCCGGTATCAGCCTAGTAAACCTCCCCTGCACTCCCTCCAAGGCCAAAATATCCTTGTGCAAGTGCGGCGACCAAAACTACACACAATACTCCAGCTGCGGCCTCACCAGTGCCCTGTACAGTTACAGCAAGACCTCCCTACTTTTATATTCAATCCCCCTCGCTATGAAGGCCAGCATCCCATTCGCCTTCCTGACCACCTGCTGCACCTGCAAGCTGGGTTTTTGCGACTCATGCACAAGGACCCCGAGGTCCCTCTGCACTGTAGCATGCTGCAGTTTTTCGCCATGTAAGTAATAGTCCTTCCTACCATTATTCCTACCAAAGTGGACAACCTCACACTTGCCAACATTAAATTCCATTTGCCAGTTCCTGGCCCATTCGCCCAGCCCATCTAGATAGATCCTTCTGCAGACTTTCCACACCCTCCGCACAATTTGCCGTTCCACCAAACTTGGTGTCATCAGTAAATTTCGACACCATACACTCGGTTCCCTCCTCCAGATCATCTATATAAATGGTAAATAGCTGAGGCCCCAGCACCGATCCCTGGGGCACTCCACTAGTCACCAACCGCCAATCCGAATAGCACCCATTGACCCCCACTCTCTGCCTCCTATTTGACAGCCAATCCTCTATCCACGCTAACACCCTACCCCCAACTCCATGCCTCTTGTGCGGCACCTTATCAAATGCCTTCTGAAAATCAAGAAACACCACATCCACCGGCTATCCTCTATCCACCGCCCTAGACACATCCTCATAGAATTCCAATAAATTTGTCAGACACGACTTCCCCTTAACGAAACCGTGCTGCGTCTGCTCTATCAAACAATTCTCCTCAAGATGCCTCGCTATTTTCTCCTTGATCACGGATTCAAGCATTTTACCTACAACAGACGTTAAACTAACCGGCCTGTAATTCCCTGCCTTTTGCCTGTCACCCTTCTTAAACAATGGCATAACATTAGCCGTTTTCCAATCTTCCAGCACTTCCCCGGAATCCAGCGAGGTTTGGAAAATAATCATCAAGGCATCCACTATCACCTCCGCCATTTCTTTCAGAACCCTTGGATGCATTCCATCCAGTCCTGGGGACTTGTCCACAATCAGTCCCTCCAGTCTGTCGAGCACTGCCTCTCTAGTAACAATAATGTCATTCAGGCCCTCCACTCCTACCATCTTTCCATCGCTAACACCTCGCTATGAAGGCCAGCATCCCATTTGCCTTCCTGACCACCGGCTGCACCTGTAGGCTGGGTTTTTGTGACTCATGCACAAGAACCCCCAGGTCCCTCTGCACCATAGCATGCTGCAGCTTTTCACCCTGTAAGTAGTAGTCCTTCCGACTATTATTCCTGCCAAAGTGGATAACCTCACACTTGCCAACATTGTATTCCATCTGCCAGGTCCTCGCCCACTCGCTCAGCCTATCCAGATCCCTCTGCAGACTTTCTACACCCTCTGCACAATTTGCTGTTCCACTAATCTTTGTGTCATCAGCAAATTTCGACACCTTACACTCGGCTCCCTCCTTCAGATCATCTATATAAATGGTAAATAGCTGAGGCCCCAGCACCGATCCCTGGGGCACTCCACTAGTCACCAACCGCCAATCCGAATAGCACCCATTGACCCCACTCTCTGCCTCCTATTTGACAGCCAATCCCCTATCCACGCTAACACCTTACCCCCAACTCCATGCCCCCTAACCTTCTGTAACAACCTTTTGTGCGGCACCTTATCAAATGCCTTCTGAAAATCGAAAAACACCACATCCACCGGTTCCCCTCCATCCACTGCACTAGACACGTCCTCATAGAATTCCAATAAATTCATCAGACACGACTTCCCCTAAACGAATCCATGCTGCATCTGCTCGATCAAACAATTCTTCTCAAGATGCCTCGCTATTTCCTCTTTGATGACGGGTGTTAACATAGCTCTAAATTAAGGGGTGGTAATTATAGGACAGATGTCAGAGGTAGGTTCTTTACTCAGAGGGTTGTAAGGTCGTGGAATACCCTACCCGCAGCAGTTGTGGACTCGCCAACTTTAAGGGCGTTCAAATGGTCAGTGGATAGGCATATGGATAACATTGGAGTAGTTTAGGTTAGAGGGTCATTAGATTGGTTCCAGTGGTCAGCGCAACATTGAGGGCCGAAGGGCCTGTACTGTGCTGTAATGTTCTATGTTCTAACAGTACCTAAGTGTCTTCATTTCTAGGAGTAACTAACTCCCTGTAGCTTTTATCTATAACGGTCTCTGCCTCCCGAATGATCCTGAAGTTCATCCAGTTCCCTAACACTGTCTTCAAGGTGCATCTCCTGCAGGTGTACTCAGCTGGGACACTAATGGCGTTTCTCACCTCAAACATCCCACAGGAGGGATATTCGAGGTGTTTAACATGGAAAAATGATTGAGCCTGGTGCAACTGATGAATACGTACCTCTCGCCTTCATCCATGGGGCGCTGGACTGCAAGAGAAAAGGGAAAACATCACACTCTGCACACACCAATTATAATTGGGAATTTTCATAGTAACTTCATTGCAGTGTTAATGTAAGACTACTTGTGATTAATTGAAAAAAATTTTAAGATCCCACTTTAAGATAATTGCTGTGTTTCAGTAGAGGCAGCACCTGGTATCAAAGAAATAAATAGGCTGGAAACAAGAGGACAGGGGCTCAGTTTCAGATATCAACCTGGGGAGGCCCAGAAAGGAGGGGACTTCAGGCAAATGGGTAGGTGGTGTACATCAGGAACTCAGAGGGACGGTGTTCTGAGGCATGGAGTGAGGGAGGAGAAGAAAGGTACTCATGAGGCCTGCAGGCCAGTGTACATCAGGCACTGAGTGTGCAGAATAAGACTCAGCTTACCCATGACGTGGGGTAACAATTCGTTCTTCCAATGGTCTAGGAATACGATGGCCAGCAGCGACAAGCTGATCAAGAAGATTGGACGCAGTGAAGTGGACGAAAATAGCCTAAGTATGGGGGAAAATTAATTTGAGAGAATCAATTCACGCACACACATACTCACAGTAACTGCAGTCGAGCTCTCCTACCGGATTACCCACCCCCATCAACTTGCTCACCCTCACCTCCCCCTCCCCTCCATTTAATCAGATCACAACCTCATTCACCAGGCGTTTGGCAGATAGTTAATTAGAAACATAGAAGAAGCCATCTGGTCCATTGTTAGTGTGCGCTCTGCGGGAAACTATCCCATTCCAGGTTCCCACTACTTATGTTTGCTATGCACCGCTGACTTGTTGCATTCTTGTGGTTCCTTTAAGATTGATGCACACCCACACAGCGCGTGAATAGCCTCTTTAGTCTGGGCGTGGTATATTACGGTTTACTGTATGGTCATGCACCAGTATGGCTGAAGGGGAACATTATTCCTCTGTTTTTCCCACTTCAACTTTCTCTCCTTTTGAGTATTTATCCAATTCAATTCTGAAGATTCCTGTTGAATCTGCTTTCGCCACTCTTTCAGATTACATCAACTTACTGTGTTAAAAAAAAGTTTACAAATGTTGTCTATGGTTATTTTGTCAATCAGCTTAACTCGTGTGTTCTCCAGTTACTGCCCCTCCTACTGTTGAAGTGGAAATTTTTCCTGCTTCTTGACTGTGGTAGAGAGACTCAACAAAATTCATTGTTGGGGGTGGCTGGATCATGGATTATTTGATTGGCTCTTTAAGGCCTTCACACTACTGCTACTGGGGATAGGAATAGCTTGCTTGCTTGTGTAAATGCATTTTTAATCGGATCATAGATATACCTATTTAACTAGTTATCATGATATGACAAAAGGAGGGAATGTGAAGTTGTACGAATGAAGTAGTGGTGTGATGGGAAAACTGGTCAAGTATTTGGTACAAAATAAGGAAAGCTGATCAAGTTATTCCAAAATGCCAGATCCCTGTAAGACTGATTCTGCATAACTAAGACATGAATAAGACCAGGAACCAATACCCTAAGTGAATTCTGTGGGGGACTGAAGAAGTGATCGAGCCACGACCTGGAGGGAAGAGACGGACGCCAGCACAAGGTAAGATTTACCTTGGTCTCTCTCTTTCTCTCGGATTGGTGCTATGACCTCTCATCCCTTAGGGAGGAAGCTAACAGGTGATGGTATTAACAGGTGTACAAAAGGTTCAGGGAACTCGGAGAGGTTAAGGATCTTGAGGAGTATAAGGACTGTAGAAAGGAGCTTAAAAGGGAAATTAGGAGAGCCAGAAGGGGTCATGAGAAGACCTTGGCGGGTAAGATTAAGGAGAATCCCAAGGCCTTTTATAAATATGTGAAAGGTAAAAGGATGAGAAGAGAAGGGATAGGACCTATAAAAGGTGAAGGGGGTAAGGTCTGTGTGGAACCAGAAGAAATGGCAGGGGTGCTTAATGAGTACTTTGCCTCAGTATTCACGGTGGAATCTGATCTGGGAGATTTTGCTACGGATTTGCAGCAGATGGAAAAGATTGAGTTTGTGGATATTAAGGTGGAGGATGTATTAGAACTTTTGAATTCTATCAAGATTGATAAGTCGCCGGGACCAGATGGGATATACCCCAGGATACTGTGGGAGGCGAGGGAAGTGATTGCAGAGCCCCTGGCGATGATCTTTGCGTCGTCAATGGAGACGGGAGAGGTTCCGGAAGATTGCGGATGTAGTCCCTATTTTCAAGAAAGGGAACAGAGATAGCCCGGGAAATTACCGACTGGTGAGTCTGACCTCAGTGGTTGGTAAGCTGATGGAAAGGCTTCTGAGGGACAAGATTTACGAACATTTGGAGAGGTTTGACATGATCAGGAATAGTCAGCATGGATTTGTCAAGGGCAGGTCGTGCCTTACGAGCCTTGTTGAGTTCTTCGATAATGTGACTGAACACATTGACGAAGGAAGTGCTGTGGACGTGGTGTACATGGACTTCAGCAAGGCGTTTGATAAGGTCCCCCATGCAAGACTTCTTGAGAAGGTGAGAGGGCATGGGATCCGAGGGCCTTTGGCCTTGTGGATCAAGAACTGGCTTGCCTGCAGAAGGTAGAGAGTGGTTGTGGATGGGTCTTTTTCTGAATGGAGGTCAGTCACCAGTGGAGTGCCCCAGGGATCTGTTCTAGGACCCTTGCTGTTTGTCATTTTCATAAATGATCTGGATGAGGAAGTGGAAGGATGGGTAAGTAAGTTCGCTGATGACACGAAGGTCGGTGGTGTTGTGGATGGTCTGGAAGGATGTCAAAAGTTGCAGCAGGACATAAATAGGATGCAGGACTGGGCGGAGAAGTGGCAGATGGACTTCAACGCGGATAAATGCGTAGTCGTCCATTTTGGCAGAACCAACGGGATGAAGGAGTACACTATCAAGGGCAGGAGTCTTGGTAGTGTTGAGGAGCAGAAGGATCTTGGGGTCCGGGTCCACAGGACTCTTAAATCGGCCTCGCAGGTGGAAGATGTGGTCAAGAAGGCGTATGGTGTACTGGCCTTCATTAATTGAGGGATTGAGTTTAGGAGTCGGGAGGTAATGCTGCAACTTTATAAGACCCTTGTCAGACCCCACTTGGAGTACTGTGCGCAGTTCTGGTCGCCTCACTATAGGAAAGACGTAGAAGCTATTGAAAGGGTACAGAGGAGATTTACAAGGATGTTGCCCAGACTGGGAGGCATGCCTTATGAAATTAGGTTGAGGGAACTGGGTCTCTTTTCCCTGGAGAGACGTAGGTTGAGAGGCGACCTGATAGAGGTTTATAAAATGTTGAGAGGAATAGATAGGGTGGATTCTCAGAGGCTATTTCCCCGGGTTGAAATGGTCGCTACGAGAGGACACAGGTTTAAGGTGCGGGGAGGAAAGTACAGAAGTGATGTTAGGGGTAAGTTTTTCACTCAGAGGGTGGTGAGTGAATGGAATCGGCTGCCATCAGTGGCGGTGGAGGCGAACTCGTTGGGGTCTTTTAAAAGACTTCTGGATGAGTATATGGGGTTTTATGGGATTGGGGGTTATAGATAGGAGTTGATGTGATCGGCGCAACTCGTGGGCCGAAGGGCCTGTTTGTGCTGTAGTGTTCTATGTTCTATTCGAATCTAAATTGGACTGGGAGTAGAGTGTTTAGGGTCAGGGACCCTATTGCAACTAGCTTAAGGTCAGGGACCCCTTGATCTTGTTTTAGATCTGGATCATGGTTACATAGGCTTCATTTGGGTCAGGGACCCCGTGATTTGATTTTGGTATGAGGAATTCTTTTTATTACCATTTTTGCCAGGGGCACTGTATACTGATGTTACGGCACAGATTTTAGACAAAACAGGGGACAAATTCATTAAACGGATGAGGAAAGGTGGGTGGGATCTATCTCACCCGCTAGATCAACAATAGAAATGGTTGGAAAAAAAGGACAGAACTAAAAAAAATTGGAGTTCTCTTAGTTCACCAACTGACCGGATTAATTGAACAGGTCTCAGTCTTGGGTGAAAAAATGGGCTGACGACAAGGAGAGAATTAAAACATTGGAATCACAGATTAGAGAGTTAGAAAAGAGAAACCAGACAAAGAAGATAGGAGTATTGTTAATACATCAGTTAGCTGGACTAATTGAACAAGTAGTCACTTCCACTAAGAAGTGGAGTGAGGATAAAAAGATCAGGGAATTAGAATTTAGAGTAAGGGAGCTGGAGAAACAAAACCCAGTATTAGAAGACCACTGCAGGGGGACATTACCTCCCTACCCCGACAGTATGACTGTGAAACTCACAGCGCCTTAGGGTGACTTTGATACTGAGGAGGTCTGCAACCCTGCTCACAGCACCAAATGTTGAAGTGGAAATTTTTCCTGCTTCCTGACTGTGGTAGAGAGACTCAACAAAATTCATTCCAACAAAACAACTTATTTTTATTTCCGAAAGACTGCATGCAGTATTGGCAAAAACTTGAGTTCAGAGAGCCGTCGTTATGACTTGCTAATTCTGCTCTCAAGTCCGCCCTGACATAAAGAATCAATGAAGTGGAGATGCCGGTGTTGGACTGGGGTAAACACAGTAAGAAGTCTGACAACACCAGGTTAAAGTCCAACCAATTTATTAGATAGTAAACTTGCAAGCTTTCGGGGTTTGCCCCTTTGTCAAGTGAATGGAGGGTTCTGGCCTGTGCTGCTAAATGCTCTGTCTGAGGCCAGAACTCTCCATTCACCTGACGAAGGGGCAAACCCCAAAAGCTTGCAAGTTTACTATCAAATAAATCGGTTGGACTTAAACCTGGTGTTGTCAGACTTCTTACTAAAAGAATCAATTCAGTATTTATACACAATCATTATCAGTTTGTGTGACCAGAGATTATTCAGGAATTTTATCAAATAGAGGCATCATAAGCAATGTCATAAAACATGGTACAATCTGCACACCTCCTAGAACTCTCTGTCTCATCAGTCATACCTTTATCTTGTCCTTTGATAGAACAGAGGAAGGTCGATGACTTTGTCATTTCTAACCTTATCTCACCTCACTCATCCAGCCCTAGGTCATGTGGAGTCAGCCTCATCAGGTCTTAGGAGGTCAGGCATAACTTGACCTTCTCTGGTCTTATTCATGTCTTACGTTATGCGGAATCAGTCTGACAGGAATCTGGCATTTTGGAATAGCTTGATCAGCTTTCTTCATTTTGTACCAAATACTTGACCAGTTTTCCCATCATGCCTACTACTTCACTCCTGTAACTTCACACTACCAGTGAAAACAACTTCTCCTTATTTATTCTATCAAAACGTGGCACAATTTTGAACACCTGAATTAAATCTCCCTTTAACATTCTCTGTCCAAAGAACAACAATCCCAGTCCCTCCAGCCTGCTCTTCTAAATCATTAAAATGGCTGAATGTCTACATCAATTCTACTTTTCCAACCAATCCCTTGATTCTGTCCAAGAATTTATTGATGTTGGTCTTGAACCGACTGATAGAAAAAAGTAGACCATTCAGCCCATCAATCCTGCTACTGTTCCATGTGATCATAGCTAATACTGCCACTCTCTGCCTTTAATGTCTAGAAATCTATTTATTTCTTAAATAGTAACTTTGCCTCCACAGCCCTCTGTGGTAGGGAATTCCACAGTTTCACCTCCGAGTGAAGAAACTGCTCCTCCGCTCAGTCCTAAATGGTTAACCCAGTATCCTGAGACAGTGACTCCTTATTCTAGAACTCGCACATCTAGGGCAAAAAAAAAAATCAACCTGTAAGCAGCCATGTCAGAATTTATACATTTCAATTAAATCCCCAGTCATCTTCCAAACTCCAAATGAATTCAGGCCAAGTTGACCCTGTTGCGTATTGGAGACATGATAGAATCATAGACTCAGAGGTTTACAGCATCCAAACAGCCCTTTTGGCTCAACTTGTCCATGCCGCCTTCTTTTTTTTTAAAATCCCCAAACTAATCCCAATTGCTAGCATTTGGCCCATAATCCCTCTATACCCATCTTATTCATGTAACTATCTAAATACTTCTCAAACGACAAAATTGTACCCACCTCTACTACTACCTCTGGCAGCTTGTTCCAGACGCTCACCACCCTCCATGTGAAAAAATTGCCCTTTTGGACACTTTTGTATCTCTCCCCTCTCAGCTTAAGCCTATGCCCTACCTTTGACCATCTAGCCAATCTGTGCCCCTCATTATTTATAGACCTCTATAAAGATCACCCTTCAGCCTCCTATGCTCCAGAGAAAAAAGTCCCAGTCTATCCAGCCTCTCCTTATAACTCAAACCAGCAAGTCCCAGTAGCATCCTAGTAAATCATCTGTGCACTCTTTCTAGTTTAATAATATCCTTTCTATAATAGGTGACCAGAATTATACACAGTATTCCAAGTGTGGCCTTACCATTACCTTGTACACGTTCAACAAGACGCCCCAACTCCTATAATCAATGTTCTGACCAATGAAACCAAGCATACCAAATGCCTTCTTCACCATTCAGTCCACCTGTGACTCCACTTTCAAGGAGCTACGAACATGTATCCCTAGATCTCTTTGTTCTGTAACTCTTCCCAACGCCCTACCATTAATTAAGTCCTACCCTGGTTCAATCTACCAAAATGCATCACCTCACATTTGTCTAAATTAAACTCCATCTATTATGTGTCAGCCCATTGGCCAAGATCCTAATGCAATTGGAGATAACTTTCTTCACTGTCCACTATGCTACCACTCTTAGTGTCATCTGTAAACTTAGCAACCATGTCTCCTATATCCTCATAAGAACATAAGAAATAGGAGCAAGACTAGGCCATCTAGCCCTTTGAGCCTGTCCCGCCATTCAATAAGATCATGGCTGATCTGAAGTGGCTCAGTTCCACTTTCCCGCTTTCTCCCCATAACCCTTAATCCCCTTGCCTACCAAAAACCTATCTACCTGTGTCTTAAATATATTTAGCGAGATAGCCTCCACCACTTCAACGGGCAGAGAATTCCAGAGATTCACCACCCTTTGAGTGAAGAAGTTCCTCCTCAACTCCGTTCTAAACTACCGCCCCCCCCTAATCTTGAGGCTGTGCCCTCTAGCCCTGCTGTCCTTTCTGAGCGGGAAGAATCTCTCCACTTCTACCTTATCCATCCCCTTCATCATCTTATATGTCTCTAAAAGATCCCCCCTCATCCAAATCATTAACATAAATGATAAATAACAGTGGATCCAGCATTGATCACTGAGGCATACTGCTGGCCACAGGCCTCCAGTTTGAAAAACAACTCCCTACAACCACCCTCTGGCTTCTGTCAAGCAGGATGTGGAGATGCTGGCATTAGACTGGGGTAAACACAGTAAGAAGTCTCACAACACCAGGTTAAGTCCAACAGGTTTATTTGTTAGCAAACACCACTAGCTTTCGGAGCACTGCTCCTTTGTCAGGTGAGTGGGAGATGTGTTCACAAACAGGGCATATAAAGACACAAACTCAACTTACTGAATAATGGTTGGAATGCAAGCCTTTACAGCTAATCCAGTCTTAAAAAAGGTACAGTCTGTGAATGGAGAGAGCGTTAAGCACAGGTTAAAGAGATGTGTATTGTCTCCAGACAGGACAATTAGTGAGATTTTGCAAGTCCAGGCAAGTTGTAGGGGTTACAGATAGTGTGACATGAACCCAAGATCCCAGTTGAGGCCGAATGCCTGCGACTGAAGTGTTCTCCAACAGGAAGAGAACAGTCTTGCCTGGTGATGGTCGAGCGGTGTTCATTCATCCGTTGTCGTAGCACCTGCTTCGTCTCCCCAATGTACCATGCCTCAGGACATCCTTTCCGGCAGCGTATCAGGTAGACAACGTTGGCTGAATTGCAAGAGTACATACTGTGTACCTGGTGGATGGTGCTCTCACGAGATGGCATCCATGTCGATGATCTGGCACGTCTTGCAAAGGTTGCTGTGGCAGGATTGTGTGGTGTCGTGGTCACTGTTCTCCTAAAGGCTGGGTAGTTTGCTGTGGACCACGGTCTGTTTGAAGTTGTGCAGTTGTTTGAAGGCAAGAAGTGGAGGTGTGGGGATGGCCTTGGCAAGATGTTCGTCTTCATCAATGACACGTTAAAAGGTTTCAGAGGAGATGTTGTAACTTCTTCACTCCAGGGAAGTACTGGACGACGAACTCTGTCCACCACGTTCCGTGTTTGTTTTCTGAGGACGGTGGTGCGGTTTTTCGCTGTGGCATGTCGGAACCGTTGATTAATAAGCTGAGCACCATATCCTGTTCTAATGAAGGCATTTTTCAGCGTCTGGAGGTGTCTGTTGCAATCCTCCTTATCTGAGCAGATCCTGTGTATACAGAGGACTCGTCCGTAGGGGATGGCTTCTTTAAACATCAATTGTTGCTGTTGTCTTGAGGAGCACGGATGGCGTTGCTTTGTGCTTGGATGATGATTGGGAGTGTTGAGTGCGGCTGATGAATTTGGTGTTGACACACTGCCTAACGGCTTGGTCATGCAAGTCGAGTCGAGGGCAGCAGCCTTCCAGAGAAATCCAATTCGACTCTTTCCTCTTCAGTTGCTGCACTGCGGATCTCTGTCGGCTGTTCCAGTTCATTGGCAGTCTCATTGTGTTCGCTGTTGGTCTCTTGGGGTTTATGGAAGAACTCCCGCAGCCTCATTTGCCTGATGAATTCCTCTGTATCTGCTGCGAGACTGATAGTCGATTTTGGTGGTGAGGCAAAAATCAAGCCTTCAGCTGAGAACTTCGATTTCATCTGAAGTGTGTAGTTCGACAAGTTGACAATGGATTTCCCTGCAGTGGTACTGTTTTCTACTGTGGTACCGGGGGAGGCTTGGTTACTGCTGGCAACGATGCCGAGTTTCTCAAGTTTCACAGACTACGCTGAGAGACTTTGCTGTTGCACGTCTCTCACACTCCTCAACCACCTCATATACCACCTCTATCCTGCCACATCCTGGAAACCAAGATGGAATCTATATCCTCAACTTGCGCTCAGGATGCAGACCAGCTGCGAAACTCTGCCAAGCAGACATGACAAAGGAGCTACACCATCTACACGCACACCAAGAACAGGAAACTTGAGAAACTCAGCATCACCACCAGCAGTAACCAAGCCTCCCCCTGTACCACAGTAGAAAACAATACCACTGCAGGGAAGTCCATTGTCAACTTATTGGACTATACACTTCAAGCAGATGAAATCAACGTTCTCAGCCGAGGACTCAATTTTTGCCCCACCACCAAAATAGACCTCAGTCTCTCAACAAACACGGGAACTCATCACGCGAATGAAGCTGCGGCAGTTCTTCCACAAACCCCAAGAGGCCAACAGCAAACACAATGGGACAGCCAATGAACCGGAACAGCCGACAGAGATCCACAGTGCAGCAACTGAAGAGGAAAGAGTCGAATTGGATTCCTCCGGAAGGCCGCTGCCCTCGACTTGACACGTATGCCCAAGTCATCAGGAGTTGTGTCAACACCAAATTCATCAGCCACACTCACAAGACAGTCCTGAACATCACCCAAGCACAACGCAACGCCATCTGCAGTCTCAAGACCAACTGCAACATTGTCATCAAACCAGCGAAGGTGGGGCCATTGTCATACTGAACAGAACGGATTACTGCAAAGAAGTGTACCAACAACTGAATGAGGAATACTACAGGCAGTTACCCACAGATCCGACCAAAGAACACCTATCAACTCACTCTGATCAGGACCTTCAGATCAACCTCTGTGCTCTCATCCCATGTACTCTCCGCATTGGAGATCTCCACTGCCTCCCAAAGACACACAAGGCAAACATACCCAGCCGTCCCATCGTATCAGGCAATAAGACCCTGCGCGAGAACCTCTCCGGCTATGTCGAAGACATCCTGAAACCCACTGTACAAAGAACCCCCAGCTTTTGTCACAACACAAATGGACTTCCTACAGAAACTCAGCACGCATGGAGCAGTTGAACCAGGAACACTCCTCCTCACAACGGATGTCTTGGCACTCTACATCAGCATCCCCCACGATGATGGCATTGCTGCAACTGCCTCAGTACTCAACGCCGACAACTGCCAGTTTCCAGATGCAATTTTACAACTCAATCAGGTTCATCCTGGACCACAATATCTTCACCTCCAACAACCAGTTCTTCATCTAGACACATGGAACAGCCATAGAGACAAAATTCGCACCTGAATGTGCCAACATCTTCATGCACAGGTTCGAACAAGACTTCTTCACCACACAGGACCTTCAACCGATGCTATACACTAGATACATTGATGACATTTTCTTCTTTGGACTCTTGGTGAACAATCACTGAAACAACTATATGACGACATCAACAAGTTCCATCCCACCAGACTCACTATGGACTATTCTCCGGAATCAGTTGCATTCTTGGACACACGCATCTCCATTAAGGATGGTCACCTTAGCACCTCACTGTACCGCAAGCCCACGGATAACCTCACGATGCTCCGCTTCTACAGCTTCCACCCTAAACATGTTAAAGAAGCCATCCCCTGCGGACAAGGCCTCCGTATACACAGGATCTGCTCAGATGGGGAAGATCGCAACAGACACCTCCAGACACTGAAAGATGCCCTCATAAGAACAGGATATGGTGTCAACTCATGGATCAATTCCAACGTGCCACAGCGAAAAACTGCACCAACCTCCTCAGAAGACAAACACGGGACACGGTGGACAGAGTACCGTTCGTCATCCAGTACTTCTCCAGAGCGGAGAAGCTACGACATCTTCTCCGGAATCTTCAACATGTCATTGATGAAGACGAACATCTCATCAAGGCCATCCCCACTTCTTGCCTTCAAACGACCTCAAACAGACCACTTTCTGCAGCAAACGACCCAGCCTTCAGGAGAACAGTGATCACGACACCACACAACCCTACCACAGCAACTTCTGCAAGATGTGCCGGATCGATATGGATGCCATCATCTCATGTGAGAACACCATCCACCAGGTACACGGTACATAGTGTTACAATTTGGTCAATGTTGTCTTCTTGATACCTGCAGGAAAGGATGTCCCGAGGCATGGTTATATTGGGGAGACCAGGCAGATGCCACGACAATGGATGAACCACCAGGCAAGACTGTTCTCTTCCTACTGGCGAACATTTCAGCGGTCACGGGCATTTGGTGTCTGATCTTCGAATAAGCATTCTCCAAGGCGGCCTTGGAACATAGAAAAACTACAGCACAAACAGGCCCTTTGGCCCACAAGTTGTACCGATCATATCCCTACTCACTAGACCTATCTATAACCCTCAATCCCATTAAATCCCATTTACTCATCCGGAAGCCTCTTAAAAGACCCCAACAAATTCACCTCCACCACCACTGACGGCAGCCAATTCCACTCACCCACCACCCTCTGAGTGAAAAACTTACCCTTGACATCTCCTCTGTACCTACTCCCCAGCACCTTGAACCTGTGTCCTCTTGTAGCGACCATTTCAGCCCTGGGAAATAGCCTCTGAGAATCCAACCGATCTATACCTCTCAACATCTTATAAACCTCTATCAGGACACCTCTCATCCTTTGTTTCTCCAAGGAGAAAAGACTGAGTTCCCTCAACCTATCCTAAGGCATGCCACCCAATCCAGGCAACATGCTTGTAAATCTCCTCTGCACCCAATAGCTTCCACATCCTTCCTGTAATGAGGCCTACCTTCTCCATCTCCATTGTCATTTTGACTGACCTGTGTATCTGTACACCCAGATCCCTTTGCCTATTTTAAAGGTTCTGCCATTTACTGTATATTTCCTATCCGTATTAGGCCTTCACGACACAGAGTCGCTGAGCAGAGACTGATAGCCAAATTCCGCACAGGAGGACGTCTCAACTGGGATCTTGGGTTCATGTCACACTATCTGTAACCCCCACGACTTGCCTGGACTTGCAAAATCTCACTAACTGCCCTGTCTGGAGACAATACACATCTCTTTAACCTGTGCTTAACACTCTCTCCATTCACATTGTCTGTACCTGTAAAGACTCACATTCCAATCACTAGTTTGTAAATCAAGTTTGTGTCTCTATGTTCTGTTTGTGAACAGATCTCCCACTCGCCTGATGAAGGAGCAGCGCTCCGAAAGCTGGTGGCGTTTGCTACCAAATAAACCTGTTGGACTTTAACCTGGTGTTATGAGACTTCTTATTCTGTCAAGCAGGACAGACTTCAGTTAAAAACAAATGGAGTTTTATTAGTGGTGTGTGATCTCTTCCATGGCTGCCTCACTCAAAAGATATATAGCAGGGCAGGTAGCATTGAACATAACAGAATTATGAGAAGGAGTAGGCCATCTGGTCCCTTGAGTCTACTCCGTCATTCAATAAGACTAAGGAAGCGGGGAGGGGGCTGCAGAAGGACTTGGACAGGTTAGGAGGGTGGGCAAAGAAGTGGCAGATGGAATACAATGTGGAAAAGTGAAAGGTTATGCACGTTGGAAGGAGGAATGGAAGCATAGACTACTTTCTAAATGGGGAAATGCTAAGAAA
This sequence comes from Carcharhinus amblyrhynchos, assembly GCF_965287045.1. NCBI lineage: Eukaryota > Metazoa > Chordata > Chondrichthyes > Carcharhiniformes > Carcharhinidae > Carcharhinus > Carcharhinus amblyrhynchos. Next base: position 96,845,385 of record NC_137334.1, on the reverse strand, counting down.
ATCGGAACCAAAAAGGGACTTGGGAGTCGTGTGAGGAATGGTTGAGGACTCTGGGTCTGTACTTGGAGTTTAGAAGAAAGAAGGGGATCTTATTGAAACTTACAGATACTGAGAGGCCTGGATAGAGTGGATATGGTGAGGCTGTTTTCACTAGTAGGAAAAACTAGAACCAGAGGGGACAACCTCAGGCTAAAGGGATGATTCTTTAAAACAGAGATGAGGAGGAATTTCTTCAGCCAGAGTGTGGTGAATCTGTGGAAATCTTTGCCACAGAAGTCTGTGGGGGCCAGGGCATTGAGTGTCTTTAAGACAAGTAGATAGGTTCTTCATTAATAAGGGGATCAGGGTCATGGGGAAATGCAGGAGAATGGGGATGAGAAAAATATCAGCCATGATTGAATGGCAGAGCAGACTTGATGGGCCGAGTGGCCTAATTATGCTCCTATGTGTTACACAGGTCCATTACATTATTTCAGTGCATAGGAAATAGCAGTACGCATTCAGCCTTTCAAGTCTGCTCCATTATTCATTTCGATCAAGGCTGATCATCAAATCCTGATCCCTGCCTTCCCCCACTTCCCAATATCCTTGATCCCTTTAGCCCCAAGAGCTATGTTTAATTTTTTCTTGAAATCAGACAGTTTTGGCCTCAACTACAGGGGAGGCGATGGCTTACTGGTATCATTCACTAGGCGATGAATCCAGAAACTCAACTAATGCTCTGGGGACTTGAGTTCGAATCCTGCCACAGCAGATGGTGGAATTTGAAAAATAATTGAAATTAAGAATCTACTGATACTTAATCATGAAATCATTGTCAGAAAAACCCATCTAGTTCACTAATGTCCCTTTATGGAAGGAAATCCGCCATCCCTTTCCTGGTCTGGCCTACATGTGAATCCAGAGCCACAGCAATGTGGGTGACTTTCAACTGCCCTCCAAGGACAAACAGGGATGGTCAATAAATGCTGGCCAGCCAGTGACGTCCATGTCCCACAAATGAATAAAAACAAACTGTTAGCAAATTCCACACATTCACCTCACTCTGGGTGAAGAGATTTCTCCTCACCTCAGTTCTGAAAGGTTGTCCTCAAACTATGACCCCTAGTCCCCCACCATCAGGAACATTCTTTCAGAATTTTGCAACAGGGTGGATTCAAAGTTTCTACGAGATTCCTTCTCACTCTTCTAAATGCTAGTGAATATAATCCCAACCATGACAGACCTGCCATCCCAGGAATCAGCCTGGTAAACCTTTGCTGCACTCCCTCTATAGCAAAAGCCATCCTTCCTCAGATAAGAGCACCAAACTGCACACAGTCTCCAGGTGTAGCCTCACAACGCCCTATTCAACTGCAGTAAAACTGCTCTATTCCTATACTCAACCCCTCTTGCTAGGAAGGCCAACATACCATTTGCCTTCTTTACTGTCTCCTGAACTTACTTTCAGTGACTGATGCATGAGAATACCAAAGCCTCACTGAGCATTCAACTTTCTCAATTTATACCCATTCAAATAATAATCTGCCTTCCTATTATTGCTACCCAAGTGGATAACCTCACATCTCTCCACATTATACTGCATCTGCCATGCATATAGCCACTCAGCTTGTCCAAACCATGCTGAAGAGTTTGTGCACCTTTCTCGCAGCTTACAAGGCCAACCAACTTGGCATCATTTGCAAATTTGGAGATAATACATTTCATTCCCTCTTCTAAATCATTAACATTAATTTGGATAGTTGGGGTCCTAGCATAGATCGCTACGGAATCCCACTAGTCACTGCCTTTCAATCAGAAAAAGATACACATGAGCCAACTTTTTGCTAACCAGCCTTCTATCCATCTCAAGGCACTTCCTGCAACCCCATGCATTTTAATTTATGTAGTTAGCTACGCTAGAACTTGCTGAAAGCCTTCTAAAAGGCAAAACAGATTACATCCACAGGTGCTCCGTGGTCAGCTCCATTTGTTACTTCGTCAGAGAATTTTAATAGATTTGAGCATGATTTCTCTTTGTAAATCCATGCTAACACTGTCTGATTATACCACTGCTTTCCAAATGCTGAGCTACAAAATCCTTGTCAAGACACTCTAGCAACTTCCCCAGTACTGACGTTAGGCTCATTTGTCTATAGAACATATAGAACATAGAACACTACAGCACAAACAGGCCCTTCGGCCCACGAGTTGCGCCGATCACATCAACACCTACCAATCCATAGGCCTATCTATAACCCCCAATCCCACTAAATCCCATATACTCATCCAGAAATCTTTTAAAAGACCCCAGCGAGTTCACCTCCACCACCACTGACGGCAGCCGATTCCATTCACTCACCACCCTCTGAGTGAAAAACTTACCCCTAACATCACTTCTGTACTTGCCTCCCCACACCTTAAATCTGTGTCCTCTCGTAGCGACCATTTCAACCCGGGGAAATAGCCTCTGAGAATCCACCCTATCTATTCCTCTCAACATTTTATAAACCTCTATCAGGTCGCCTCTCAACCTTCATCTCTCCAGGGAGAAGAGTCCCAGCTCCCTCAACCTATCTTCATAAGGCATGCCTCCCAGTCCAGGCAACATCCTTGTAAATCTCCTCTGTACCCTCTCAATAGCTTCTATGTCCTTCCTATAGCGAGGCGACCAGAACTGCGCACAGTACTCCAAGTGAGGCCTGACAAGGGTCTTATAAAGTTGCAGCATTACCTCCCAACTCCTAAACTCAATCCCTCGATTAATGAAGGCCAGTACACCATACGCCTTCTTGACCACATCCTCCACCTGCGAGGCCGATTTAAGAGTCCTGTGGACCCGGACCCCAAGATCCTTCTGCTCTTCAACACTACTAAGACTCCTGCCCTTGATAGTGTAGTCGTTCATCCCGTTGGTCCTGCCAAAATGGACCACTACACATTTATCTGCGTTGAAGTCCATCTGCCACTTCTCCGCCCAGTCCTGCATCCTATTTATGTCCTGCTGCAACTTCTGACATCCCTCCAAACCATCCACAACACCACCGACCTTTGTGTCATCGGCGAACTTACTAACCCATCCCTCCACTTCCTCATCCAGGTCATTTATGAAAATGACAAACAGCAAGGGTCCTAGAACAGATCACTGGGGCACTCTACAGGTGACCGACGTCCATGCAGAAAAAGACCCATCCACAACCACTCTCTGCCTTCTGCAGGCAAGCCAGTTCTGGATCCACAAGGCCAAAGGCCCTTGGATCCCATGCCCTCTCACCTTCTCAAGAAGTCTTGCATGGGGGACCTTATCAAACACCTTGCTGAAGTCCATGTACACCACCTCCACTGCACTTCCTTCGTCAATGTGTTCAGTCACATTTTCGAAGAACTCAACTAGGCTCGTAAGGCACGACCTGCCCTTGACAAAGTTCCCGCTTTTCTCTCTACCTCCCTTTTGAATAGTGGGCTTACATTGGTTCCTACAGATTGGAAGGTTGCTAAATAGATTCCAAAGAAATTTAGAAAAAGACCAATGGATTGACTATTTCCTGAGCCACTTCCTTATGTACGCTGGGATAAAGATCAAGCCCTGGAACGCCTTCAATCCCAATTTTCTTAAAATTATTTCTCTACTAATGCTGATTTCCTTCAGCCCCTCATTAAAACTTGTTTCTCTCAGAGCTTGGTACATTGCTTCTGTCTTCACAAAGCAAGACAAGTATAAATTTACTTTCTCAGCCAATTCTTTATTCCCCATTATGAATTTGCCTGTTTGATTGTAAGAGGCTTTCACTCATTTTTTTTCAATGTTTTTCCCTTTACACATCTACAGAAAATGTTATAGTCCGTTATGATCTCCACTAACTTATTTTCATACTCCATTTTTCCCTTCTTAATCAATCTCTTGGTCCTCCTTTGCTGAATATTGAACTGCTCCCAATCCTCAAGTCCATTGTTTTCTCTTGCCAATTTGCATGCTTCTTCCTGGAATCTGATACTAATTTCCCTTGTAAGTTTGGTTGTCCACAGTTCCCTTAGCATACTTGTGCCAAACAGGAATAAAAAACTTCTGGAGTTCACCTATTCATTCTTTAAATGCCTGCCATTGCCTGTCCATCGTCTTTCCTTTCAGCAGGGGAGTGGGAGCCAAGGCAAAGATGAATTAGCCGAAGGGGGAGCTGAGAGTAAGGCAGTAAGACTCAGAGCAGGCAGGGTGTGGTTGCTAATCAACGAGGGTCTGGTGGGCTGAAGTGCATTTGTTTCAATGCAAAAAGTCTAACAGGTAAGGCAGATGAACTTAGAGCTTGGATTAGTACTTGGAACTACGATGTTGCCATTACAGAGACTTGGTTAAGGGAAGGAAAGGATTGGCAGTTTAACTTTCCAGGATACATAAGTTTGAGGCAGGATAGAGGGGGATGTAAAAGGGGTGGGGGGCTTGCACTACTGGTTAAAGGAGAATATCACAGCTGTACTCCGGGAGGACACCACGGAAGGTTCATACAGGCAACACAGGTAGAGCTCAGGAATAAGAAGTATGTAGTCACAATGTTGGGGTTTAATATAGGCCACCCGACAGCCAGCAGAAGAGAGAGGAACATATGTAAGCAGATTTTGGCAAGAGGTAAAAGTAACAGGGTTGCTGTGGTGGGAGATTAACATCCTATATATTGACTGGGACTCACTTAGTGCTAGGAGCGTAGATGGGCAGAGTTTGTAAGGAGCAGCCAGGAGGGCTTCTTGAAACAGTATATAGATAGTCCAACTAGAAGGGGCCATACTGGGCCTGGTATTGGGGAATGAGCCCGGCCAGATGGTTGACATTTCAGTAGGGGAGCAGATCGGAAAGAGTGACCATAATTCAATAAACTTTAAGATACTGATAGATAAAGATAAGTGTAGTCCTCAAGTGACAGTGCTAAACAGGGGGAAGGCTAGTTACAACAATATTAGGCAGGAACTGAAGAATATAGATTGAGGGGCAGGTGTTTGCGGGCAAATCAGCTTCTGGCATGTGGGAGGCTTTCAAGTGCAAGCTGATAGGGATTCAGGACTGGCATATTCTTGTAAGGATGAAGAATAAGTATGGCAAGTTTTGGGAACCTTGGATAATAAGAGATATTGTGAGCCTCGTCAAAGAAAGGAAGCATTTGTCAAAGCTAGGAGGCTGGGAGCACACAAAGCAAGTGTGGAATACAAGGAAAGTAGAAAGAAACTTAAGCAAGGAGTTAGGAAGGCTAAAAGGGGTTCATGAAAAAGCACTGGCCAGCAGGATTAAGGAAAATCTTAATACATATATATTTGTCAAGGGCAGGTCGTGCCTTACGAGCCTGGTTGAGTTCTTTGAAAATGTGACTAAACACATTGATGAAGGAAGAATGGTAGATGTGGTTTATATGGACTTCAGCAAAGGTGTTCGATAAGGTCCCCCAGGCAAGACTTCTTGAGAAAGAGAGAGGGCATGGGATACAAGGGGCTGTTGCCTTGTGGATCCAGAACTGTCTTGCCCGCAGAAGGCAGAGAGTGGTTGTGGATGGGTCTTTTTCTGCATGGAGGTCGGTCACCAGTGGAGTGCCCCAGGGATCTGTTCTGGGACCCTTGCTGTTTGTAATTTTCATAAATGACTTGGATGAGGAAGTGGAGGGATGGGTTGGTAAGTTTGCTAACAACACAAAGGTTGGTGGTGTTGTGGATAGTCTGGAGGGATGTCAGAAGTTGCAGCGTGACGTAGATAGGATGCAAGACTGGGCGGAGAAGTGGCAGATGGACTTCAACCCAGATAAATGTGTAGTGGTCCATTTTGGCAGGTCCAATGGGATGGAGGAGTATAATATCATGGGTAAGACCCTTAGCAGTGTAGACGATCAGAAGGACCTTGGGGTCTGGGTCCATAGGACTCTTAAATCAGCCTCGCAGGTGGAGGATGCGGTCAAGGCACATGGTGTACTGGCCTTCATCAATCGAGGGACTGAGTTTAGGAGTCGGGAGATAATGCTGCAGCTTTATAAGACCCTAGTCAGACCCCACTTGGAGTACTGTGCGCAGTTTTGGTCGCCTCATTACAAGAAAGATGTGGAAGCCATTGTAAGAGTGCAGAGATTTACAAGGATGTTGCCTGGATTGGGTGACATGACTTATGACGATGGGTTGAGGGAGCTCGGTCTTTTCTCCTTGGAGAGACAAAAGGATGAGAGGTGACCTGATAGAGGTTTATAAGATGGTGAGAAGTACAGATCGGGTGGAGCCTCAGAGGCTATTTCCCAGGGCTGAAACGGTCGCTACGAGAGGACACAGGTTTAAGGTGCTGGGGAGTAGGTACAGAGGAGACGTCAGGGATAAGTTTTTCACTCAGAGGGTGGTGGGCAAGTGGAACTGGCTGCCGGTGGTGGTGGAGGTGAATTCGTTAGGGTCTTTTAAGAGACTTCTGGATGAGTACACGGGACTTAATTGTCAAAGAAGACAGAGGGTAGCTAGCAGTGGAAGGATACGTTTCTGAATGGAGGGCTGTGACAAGTGGCGTTCCTCACGGATCAGTGCTGGGACCTTTGTTATTTCTAATAAATCTATACAATATACATAAAAAATGATTTGGAGGAAAATATAACAGGTTTGATTAGTAAGTTTGCTGACGACACAAAAGGTTGGTGGATTTGCAGATAGCGATGAGGACCATCAGCGGATACAGCAGGATATAGATCGGTTGGAGACTTGGGCGGAAGATGGCAGATGGAGTTTAATCCGGACAAATGTGAGGTAATGCATTTTGGAAGGTCTAATACAGATAGGAAAGAGAGTAAATGGCAGAACCCTTAAGAGTGTTGATTAGCGAAGTGATCTGGGTGTACAGGTACACAGGTCACTAAAAATGGCAATGCAGGTGGAGAAGGTAGTCAAGAAGGCATAAGGCATGCTTGCCTTCATCGGCTGGGGCACTGAGTTTAAAAATCGACAAGTCATGTTGCAGCTTTATAGAACCTTAATTAGGCCGCACTTGGAATATAGTGTTCAATTCTGGTCGCCACACTACCAGAAGGATGAGGCGGCTTTGGGGAGGGTACAGAAAAGATTTACCAGGATGTTGCCTGGTATGGGGGGCATTAGTCACCACACGACCAGAAGGACATGGAGGGCATTAGCTGTGAGGAGAGGTTAGAGAAACTTGGTTTCTCCTCACTGGAGCAGAGATTGAGAGGTGCCCTGATAGAAGTCAACAAGATGAGAGGTATGGACAGAGTGGATAGTCAGAAGCTTTTTCCCAGGGTGGAAGAATCAATTATTAGGGAGCACAGGTTTAAGGTGCGAGGGGCAAAGTTTAAAGATGGACGAGGCAGGTTTTTTTTTTACACAGAGGATGGTGGGTGCCTGGAACTCTGGCAGGGGTGGTAGCAGAAGCAGATACGGTACTGACTTTTAAAGGGCACCTTGACAAATACATGAATAGGATGGGCATAGAGAATATGGTCCCCAGAAGGGTAGGGGGTTTAGTTCAGTCAGGCAGCATGGTCGGTCAAGCTTGGAGGGTCAAAGGGCCTGTTCCTGTGCAGTAATTTTCCTTGTTAAATGTTTTTTGAGGGAGTAAAATGTACCATCTCAAAGGCTACAGACAATAGCAAGTTGGGTGGGAGGGTGAACTGTGACGAGGATGCAGAGATCCTTCAGAATGATCTGGACAGGTTGGGTGAGTGGGCGAATTAATGGCAGATGCAGTATAAATTGGATAAGGTGTGAGGTTATTCACTTTGGAAGCAAAAACAAGGCAGCGGATTACTACCTGAAAGGCTGTAAACTGGGAGTGGGGAGCGTGCAGCAGGTCCTGGGTGTCCTTGTGCACCAGTCACTGAAAGTAAGCATGCAGGTGGTAAAGAAGGCAAATGGTATGTTGGCCTTCATTGCAAGAGGATAAGTACAGGAGCAAGGATATGTTGTTGCGACTATACTGGGCCTCGGTGAGGCCGCACCTAGAGCAGAGAAAGCAATTTTTTCTTTTTTTGAGGAAGGATGTTCTTGCTCTTGAGGAAGTGCAGTGAAGGTTTACCAGGCTGATTCTGGGGATGGTGGGATTGACATATGAGAAGTTGACCGGTTAGTTTAACATCTGTTGTAGGTAAAATGTTAGAATCCGTCATCAAGGAGGAAATAGCGAGGCATCTTGAGGGGAATTGCTTGATAGAGCAGACACAGCACGGTTTCGTTAAGGGGAAGTCGTGTCTGACGAATTTATTGGAGTTCTATGAGGATGTGTCTAGGGCAGTGGATAGAGGAGAGCCGGTGGATGTGGTCTTTCTGGATTTTCAGAAGGCCTTTGACAAGGTACCTCACAAGAGGTTATTGCAGAAGGTAAGGGGGCATGGAGTTGGGGGTAGGGTGTTAGCGTGGATAGAGGATTGGTTGTCAAATAGGAGGCAGAGAGTGGGGGTCAATGGGTGCTATTCGGATTGGCGGTTGGTGACTAGTGGAGTGCCCTAGGGGTCGGTGCTGGGGCCTCAGCTATTTACCATTTATATAGATGATCTGGAGGAGGGAACCGAGTGTAGGGTGTCGAAATTTGTTGATGACACCAAGATTGCTGGAAGGGCAAATTGCGCGGAGGGTGTGGAGTCTGCAGAAGGATCTAGATAGGCTGGGCGAATGGGCCAGGAACTGGCAAATGGAATTTAATGTTGGCAAGTGCGAGGTGGTCCACTTTGGTAGGAATAATGGTAGGAAGGACTATTACTTACGTGGCGAAAAACTGCAGCAGGCGACGGTGCAGAGGGACCTCGGGGTCCTTGTGCATGAGTCGCAAAAACCCAGCCTGCAGGTGCAGCAGGTGGTCAGGAAGGCTAATGGGATGCTGGCCTTCATAGCGAGGGGGATTGAATATAAAAGTAGGGAGGTCTTGCTGCAGCTGTATAGGGCATTGGTGAGGCCGCAGCTGGAGTACTGTGTGCAGTTTTGGTCGCCGCACTTACGCAAGGATATTTTGGCCTTGGAGGGAGTGCAGAGGAGGTTTACTAGGCTGATACCAGAGTTGAGGGGGTTGAGCTATGAGGAGAGGCTGAATAAACTAGGCTTGTACTCGTTAGAGTTTAGAAGAATGAGGGGAGATCTCATTGAGACATATAAGATGATGAATGAGATGGATAGGATAGAGGTGGAGAGACTCTTCCCGCTCAGAAAGGACAGTAGGACTAGGGGGCACAGCCTCAAGATAAGGGGGGGGGGGGGGGCGGTTTAGAACGGAGTTGAGGAGGAACTTCTTCACTCAAAGGGTGGTGAATCTCTGGAATTCTCTGCCCGTTGAAGTGGTGGAGGCTGCCTCGCTAAATATTTTTAAGACGCGGGTTGATGGGTTTTTGATAAGCGAGGGGATTAAGGGTTATGGGGAGAGGGCGGGAATGTGGAACTGAGCCACGACAGATCAGCCATGATCTTACTGAATAGCGGGGCAGGCTCGAAGGGCTAGATGGCCTACTCCTGCTTCTATTTATGTTCTTATGTTATGACTAGATTAGGATTATTTTCGCTAGAGTTCAGATGAATGAGAGGAAGATCAGAAAGGGGGATCCTTTCAGAAAAGGATATACTGGCACTGGAGGGAGTGCAGAGGAGATTCACTTGGTTGATTCCGGAGTTGAGAGGGTTGACTTATGAGGAGGCACTGAGTAGACTGGGGCTATATTTATTGAAATTCAGAAGAATGAGGGGAGGTCTTATAGAAACATAAGATTATGAAAGGGAATAGATAAGATAGCAGGGAAGTTGCTTTCACTGGCAGGTGAAACTAAAACTAGGGACCATAGCCTCAAAATAAGGGGAAGCAGATTTAGAATTGAGTTGAGTTGAGTTGAGTTGAGGAGGAACTTCTTTACACGAAGGATTGTGAATCTGTGGAGTTCCCTGCCCAGTGAAGCAGTTGAGGCTCCCTCATTGAATGTTTTTAAGGCAGGGAAATTAAAAACAGTAAAGGAATTAAGGGTTATGGCGAGTCACCAGGTAAGTGGAGCTGAGTCCACAAAAAGATCAGCTATGATTTTATTGAAAGATGGAGCAGGCTCAAGGGATCAGACAGCCTACTCAGTTCTTATGTTATGATCTCAGAGACTTTTAAAATTCTAACGGAGCTGGGCAGGATAGATGCAGGGAAGGCGTTTCCAATAGTGGGGGGAATCCAGAACCAGGGATCATGAGGATTCAGGGTAGACCATTTAAGACGGAGGTAAGGAGACATTTCTTCATCCAAAAGAGTGGTGAGCCTGTGGAATTCATTACCACAGGAAGTAGTTGATGCCAAAACATTGATCCCATTTGCCCCAAGTGCTATATCCAGCTGCCTCTTGAATGCATTTCAAAGATTTTGGGGCAAAAGCAGGATTAGGCTATTGAATTGGATGATCAGCCATGAGAATGAATGGAGGAGCAAGCTCCAAGGGCCAAGTGTCCTTCTCCTATCGTGTTTTTTTCTCTACGTCACCGCCAAGGGCTCTCAAAGTAGATTATCAACTAATCCTTTCTCATTGCAGTCCAAGATTCAGGGCAAGCTTGAGGGGCTAGATGGCCTACTCCTGCTCCTATTTCCTATTTATGTAAGATCATCTGTTCACTTGTTGGTTTGTCAATGCATTGGTCCAAAAAAAAAACCATCCTGTACACAGTGCAAAAATTCCTCCCCTATTATAGTTTGACTAATTTATATGCAAACTGAACTCACCCATAATTACAAATGTTCCTTTAACAGATGCATCTGATTTCCTGCTATTCCCAACATTACCGTTATAGTTTGGTGGTCTGTATACCACCCCAGAGATTTTTTTTTGGCCCTTGATGTTTCTTGACTCAACCCATAGATTCACATCATCTGTGATATCTCTTCTTAATATCACACAACACAGCTTCACTGAGCTAGAAATAAAATAAATACATAACATTTCCTCCTTACTTAAACTGAACATCCCCAACAAGTTGAATATGTTGCTCTAGGAAAGGTTGACAGCAAAACACTGGCAGTCTTTTCCTTCACATTGAGAACTTCTGCAGGTCTGTCTTTGCACTGACGTCATCAGTGGCTGCTTTAACCAGCAATGACTTAGGAACAAGAGGCTGTCCCTGCACCTGAACAGATAACATGCTGCTTTCCTCAAGTGTCTGGTAGTGTAGGAAGGTTCACACGAGGGCTTAGTAAATCTGATCCTGAATTTTCAACGGGCAGATTTGTTCTTCCAGTCAGATCTACATGTCTCCTCCAGTTAATGTCACCTCCGCTCTGGCCACAATAAGACAGGTCTGGTCTGTGCAGGGACCGTGGCAGGAACCCATTTCTTCCCTGTGGAGTAGTTCCAAGCCAAATTTCCCTGTCCCGGCAAACGCTGTGCTTTACCTTCCCATTGTTCCTCTTCTTGTTGCAGCCGTCACAAAATCTCCTTAGTTTTTGAAGAGATCAAATGTAGAATGTAATAGTTTGTTTTAAAAAATGGGTAAGACAGGAGGAGACTTGGTTGTGAAATGTGGGTATTCTGGCACATCACAAAAGAATTCACGTTTTGCTAAGTACATTAGGGTGCTTTCAAAGTGTGTTTCTGGGTTTGGAAGTGGTTTGCTAGTCCATTAGAAGCAGAGTGACATGATTTGAAAGCAACGTGTTGAATGCCATTTTCTTGTAGGAAGTTCTCAAAGTCCTGCAAGATAAACCAAGGTCAACATATTGAGTAAAATGAGTGATAGACAGATTTTTAATTAATAACGTGTTGAAGGATTATTGGAGAAGGGGTAGGAAAGGAGAGACGGGGCCGAGATGGGATCAGCTATGATCGCATCGAGTGGCAGAGAAGGCTCGAGGGGCTGAATTGCCTACACCTATTCCTGGTTCTTATGGTCACCTGATATGGTGTGGCTTTGGTCTCCCACATCCTAAGGAGACAAGCTTCCTGAATGGGTAAATAAGATCAAAGTGTGAAAGAGCTTCAGACTTGGGTAATGCTTCATCCAACCACTTCCACATCTTACATCGGAACAAGAGGTTATGTAATGGTTTCAAGTTTGGGAGAAATCTTCCATAATAATCCATTCAACCCCAGGAAGGAATGAGAACTTGTTAATACTCTGGCCTTAACCTTAGAAAGAGATTTGTGAAGGCCTGTGGCATTAATCACCTGTTCCAAATACTTAACCAAGGATTGAAAAAAATAAACTTGTTTGTCCTTACAGACTCAGACCATAATCTCCCAATCTCTGGAGAGTGGCATCCCCTTCTCTTCTAGTGACAAGAGTGTCATCCAGATAACAATGGGCTGCATTCAGTCCACTCAGAATCTGATCCATTACCCTTTGAAACAAAGCCAGAGCATGAGAGATATCAAACGACAATCTTCGGTACTGGAACAAGTCGTTACGTGCCATGATTGTCAGAAGTTCTTGTGACTTCTGGTCTGCGTTCATCTGCAAGTAAGCCTGGCTCAGATCAATTTTGTCCTTCTGTCAATTCCACAAGGTCTTCAGTGCAAGCTAACAGGTCCTGTTCAACACATAACAGGATTTATTATGACCTTAATTACCACAAATCCTTACAGATTAACCTGTCTTGATGATCGGAACAATTGATGTGTCCCATTTACTGATGCTGAGAGGTTCTAGAATGCCAGACTTCACCAGTCATTCTAAGTCAATCTCCACTTTCAGCCTAATAGCACGTGGTACAAGCCGTGCTTTCAAGCAGTTAGCTTGGCTTCTGTCTTTTATTTTTAGTTTGATTGTAATTTCCTTCCTACTCCTAATTCTCTATCAAAAACTGTGCTTTTATAACATTTTCAGAGGCCTGATTCTCCATGGTCCTGTTGACTTCAGCCCAGTTCAATCAAGTCTTCTCTAGCCACATATGACCCAACATCATGTTGTCAGGTTGCACAGCTATTTCAATGCAACCCTTCAGTAAAACCACTTCACCTGTGTACGTCTTAAGACCATCAACGGTAGTGCTGAAGGGAATGTGTTTCAGTTTCACCATGTAGATAGTCTCTGACATCAGTGAGACTGCAGCCCCAATGTCAACTTCCACCTTCACTGGCTGTCCATCCAGCAGTGGAGTAACCCAGTATGTGCATATAGTACCAGGAGATGGCGAGCATATTCAGTAGTAACTCCTCCTCTGAATGTCTTCACTCTTTTCAACCCTTTTGTACAGCATGGACATTTCCACTCTTATTTTGTTTAAATGCTGTCTTGGTTTGTTCTTGCATTTTACTTTTAATTCACAGCTAGCTTTTTCTTCCTGCAGGCATGCTCCATGTGTCCCCTTCCCCCACAGTTTCCACGTTCCATGTCTGTACGTCGGTATTCAGCAGCAGAACGTCCTGGCTTTTCATACCGGCAAAAATGAGTCTCGACCACTTTGGGTGTGATTCAGCAGACAGTGTTTTTAAGTGTACAAACTCAATTGCTGGGTTCCCTTTGCAGCCAGTTCCATAGAAACAGTGATTTTAATGGCCTTTCCCAGTGTAAGGTTAAAATGTCTGTTAACTGACAGTAACATCACTTCAATGCTTAGACAACAAACAGATCTGTCCTAAAGTGTTATTCAACGCATCTCCTAACACTTGATATTCTGCAAGTTTATTCAGCACAGCCACAAATTGCAAAATTGATCCCCCACTTCCTCTTGGTTTCTTTGATGGAATCTAAAGCACTCTGCAATTACTAGGGGATTCAGTGGAAAATACGCTTGCAGTATGTCCACTATCTGTACGTTTTAGAACATAGAAAAAACTACTGCACGAACAGGCCCTTCGGCCCAAAGGTTCCACCGATCATGTCCCTACCTACTAGGCCTACTAAGACCGAGTCCCTCAACCTATCCTCATATGGCATGCCACCCAATCCAAGCAACATCCTTGTAAATCTCCTCTGCACTCTTTCAATGGCTTCAACATCCCTCCTGTAATGAGGCGACCAGAACTGAGCACAGTACTCCAAGTGGGGTCTGACCAGGGTGCTATAAAGCTGCAGCATTATCTCCCGACTCCTAAACTCAATCCCTCTATTAATGAGGGCCAGTACACCATACGCCTTCTTAACCACATCCTCTACCTGCGAGGCTGATTTAAGAGTCCTATGCACCCAGGCCCCAAGGTCCTTCTGATCCTCTACACTGCTAAGAGTCTTACCCTTGATGTTATACTCCTTCATCCCACTGGACCTGCCAAAATGGACCACTACACATTTATCTGGGTTGAAGTCCATCTGCCACTTCTCCGCCCAGTTTTGCAACCTATGTCACGCTGCAACTTCTGACATCCCTCCAGACTATCCACAACACCACCAACCTTTGTGTTGTTAGCAAACTTACCAACCCATCCCTCCACTTCCTCATCCAAGTCATTTATGAAAATTACAAACAGCAAGGGTCCCAGAACAGATCCCTGGGGCACTCCACTGGTGACTGACCTCCATGCAGATAAAGACCCACCCACAACCACTCTCTGCCTTCTGCGGGTAAGACAGTTCTGGATCCACAAGGCAACAGCCCCTTGTATCCCATGCCCTCTCACTTTCTCAAGTCTTGCATGGGGGACCTTATCCAACACCTTGCTGAAGTCCATATAAACCACATCTACCGCTCTTCCTTCATCAACGTGTTGAGTCACATTTTCAAAGAACTCAACTAGGCTCGTAAGGCACGATCTGCCCTTGACAAAGCCGTGCTGACTACTTTTGAGCATACTAAACTTCTCTAAATGTTCATAAATCCTGTCCCTTAGGATCCTCTCCATCAACTTACCAACCACTGAGGTTAGACTCAGTTGGTAATTTCCTGGGCTATCCCTATTCCCTTTCTTGAATATAGGAACAACATCCGCAATCCTCCGGAACCTCTCCCGTCTCCATCGACGCAGAAAGATCATTGCCAGAGGCTCTGCAATCTCTTCCCTCGCCTCCCACAGTAACCTGGGGTACACCTCATCCGGTCCCAGCGACTTATCTATCTTGACGCTATTCAAAAGTTCCAACACATCCTCTTTCTTAATGTCCACATACTCAATCTTTTCAGTCCGCCACAAGCCTGCAGTACAACCACCCAGATCTTTTTCCACCTTGAATACCGAGGTGAAGTATACATTAAGCACCTCTGCTTTTTCTACCCGTTCTGTACAAACTTTCCCACCGTCACATTTTATAGGTCCTATTCCTTCACAACTCATCCTTTTACGCTTCACACATTTGTAGAATGCCTTAGGGTTCTCCTTAATCTTATCTGCCAAAGCCTTTTCATGACCCCTTCTGGCTCTCCTAATTTCCTTTTTAGTGCCAGGTTTGTCAAATTGCGCCAAACTATAGAGTAGAAGAGTTCCCCCCTCACCTTCATCACTCTCAGGAAAGTGGGCACGTTAATATCTTCAGCTATTTTGTATGCCAGCACAAAATAGTCAAAATGCTCAGTATGAGAGCTCCACCTTTCCACATTTTCATCAAAAGCTCTCACGATGCTGAGAACTCCCACAATTTTTTTCACTTTAGGCATCCTGCGTGCACACTTTGCAAATGCGTTTCCAGCAACTACCTCAATTTTCTTGCACGTAATGTACCTAATTGAGTTTCGCATTCAATTCATCATAACCAGCACCATAATCTGCTTGCAGAGTATTGTTTATTCACTTCCACCTAGCCTGTTAGTCTCCAAAACACACAAGAATGCTTCTTTCCCTACTTCTTGATTAATTTCTTCTTTCCATGTGGCTATCAGCATGCGTCCATAGTCTCATTGCCAGTTTTTGTTGTGTATTGGAGACATGATACATAATTTTTAACAGAAATCTTTCCTAACAAAGCTTTATTAATGGTGTGTGATCTCTTCCACAGCTGCTTCTACTCACTGTTTCCCACGGTAGGTCTTTTACATAATTTCCGGTGCATACACTAACACAGCATGGCGCTATTGAGCCAGTAGGAATAAATACAAGCACATAACAGACTCAATCTCACCTCACATAACAATCTCTTGCCATCCCAGGAATTAGTCTGGTGAACCCTTGCTGCACTCTATGGTAAGTGTATCTTCTCTTGGCTAAGGAGACTAAAACTGCACACAATACTCCAGATGCGGTTTCACCAAGGTTCTGTACAGCTGCAGTAAGCCATCCTTGCTCTGGTACACAAATCCTCTCGCAATGAAGCCAACATACCATTTGCCTTCCTAATTGCTTGCTGCACTTGCATGCTTGCTTTCTATTGCTGGTGTACAAAAACACCAAGGTCCCTCCCTACAAAGATTCCCAATCTATTTCCACTAAAATAGCACTCTGCCATTATGTTTTCCCTACTAAAGTAGGTAAATTCATACTTACCCACATTACACAGCACGTCATGTATTTATCCACTCACTCAAACATGTCTAAATCACCTTGAAGCCTCTTAACATCCTCCTCACCACTTATTCCCACCAAGTTTCGTATCAAACTTGGAACATTTAAGTTATAAAGAGAGTTTGGATAGGCTTGAAGCAGAGACAGATGAGGGGCAACCTGATTGTGTTCGACACAGGCAGCGTGGATAGGCAGCAGCTATTCTCCTTAGTTGAAGGGTCAGTTACAAGGGGAAATTAAATGTGAGGGGTGGGAGATTTGGGGAAAAATAGTTTTAACTAGAGGGTGGCGATAGTCTGGAATGCACTCCCCGGGGAAGTGGTAGAGGCAGGATGCCTTTAAAAAGTACCTGGATGAGTATGTGTTAACATTCAAGGCCATGGGCCAAGTGCTAGCAAGTGGGATTAGGTGGACAGGTCAGGACCTTTCCTGCATTGGTGCAGACTCGATGGGCCAAAGAGCTTCTTCTGCACTGTAGTATTCTGTGATTACACCTGAATTCCAATCCAAATCACTGATGTACATTGTGAATAGCTGGGGCCCAGGCAATGATCCCTGTGGGACCCCACTAGTCACTGCTGTCACTTTGAAAAAGATCAGTTTGTTCCAACCCTCCATTTCCTGTCAGGTATCCAATTCTCAAACTATGCTGATATACTACTTCCAACCTCATGTGCTTTACTTGCACATCAACCTCCAGTGGGACTTTATCAAAAGCATTCTGAAAATCCAAATACATCACATCCACTGATTCATCTTTTATCTACTTTGCTAGTTACATCCTCAAAAAACTCCAGCAGGTTTGTCAAAGATGATTCCCTTTCATAAATCCATGCTGGCTTTCCTGTTGATCTTTTCTAAGTGTCCTGTTAGCACGTCCTTTATAATAGACTTTAGCATTTCCCTACTATTGATGTTAGGCTAACCAGTCTGAAATTTTGAGTTTTCTCACTGTCTCCTATTTTGAATCATGGACTTACACTCCAATCTGCTGGGACTGTTCCAGAATTTTAGAAGATACCCACCACCACATCTACTTTTTCCATGGCCACCTTAGAACCCCTAGGCCCTGGGGATTTATCAGCTTTCAGTCCCATTAATTTCTGCAGCACTTTTTTTCTAGCATTAATTTCTTTCAATTCCTCCTTTTCGCTCAACAGTTGCTTCTCTAGCATTTCTGGGAAGCTGTGTCTTTTTCTGATTGAGAATGCATAGCTTTACTTGGTAGAGAACTCCAAAGATTCACAATTCTCAACGGCCAACTCCTTTCCAAAACTCTGCCTGTGCTCTGGGCTCTCTGGGACAGTCACTCAGTGTCTACCCTGTCACGTCCCCTAAAAATGTTATACATCTCAATGAGATCTCACCTCACCCTTCTATACTGCTGGGAACATAAGACCATTGAATGCAATATCTCCAAGTTTGCAGATGACACTCAGTTTGGTGGCAGTGCGTGCTCTGAGAAAGACAATTGGAATACTGTGTACCGTTCTCCTCATCCTATTATAGAAAGGATATCATTAAACCAGAAAGAGTGCAGAAAAGACTTACTAGGATTGTACTGGGACTCGATGGCTTGAGTTAAAAGAAATAAAGAAGAGTATTAAATTAAAAGCTGATGCGTTCAGAGTGGCTAAAAGTAGTGGGCGATTAGAAGACTGGGAAAAATTTAAAAAGCAACAAAGAATGACTAAGGTGATAAAGAAAGGAAAGATAGACTATGAAGCCAAACTAGCACTAAATATAAAAAAGGACAGTAAAAGTTTTTACAAATATATAAAGAGGAGGAGGCTGGCTAGAGTGAATTTTGGACCCTTAGAGGATGAGAGGGGGGGATTTAGTGGTGGGAGACGAGGAAATGGCTGAGGCTTTAAATAAGTTTTTTGCCTCGGTCTTCACGGAGGAGGACACGAATAGTTTGCCGGATCTTAAAGATAGAAGGATGGTAGGAGTTGAGGGCCTGAATGCGATTATGTCACTAGAGAGGTAGTGCCTGATAGACTAATGGGACTGAAGGTGGACAAGTCCCCAGGACCAGATGGAATGCATCCCAGGGTTCTGAAAGAAATGGCAGAGGTGATAGTGGATGCCTTAGTAATTATTTATCAAAATTCGCTGGATTCCGGGGAAGTGCCAGAAGATTGGAAAACGGCTAATGTTACGCTGCTGTTTAAAAAAAGGTAGCGGACAAAAGGCAGGGAATTATAGGCCGGTTAGTTTAACATCTGTAGTTGGAAAAATGCTTGAATCCGTCATCAAAGAAATAGCGAGGCACCTAGAAAAGAATGGTTTGATCGAGCAGGCACAGCATGGATTCGTTAAGTGGAAGTCACGTTTGACAAATTTATTGGATTTCTATGAGGATGTGACTAGTGTGGTAGACAGAGGGGAACCGGTGGATGTGGTGTTTTTAGTTTTCCAAAAGGAGTTTGATAAGGTGCCTCACAAAAGGTTGCTGCAGAAGGTTAGGGTGCATGGAGTTGGGGGTAAGGTGTTAGCGTGGATAGAAGATTGGCTGTCTAATAGGAAGCAGAGAGTTGGTATCAATGGGTGCTATTCTGATTGGCGGTTGGTGACTAGTCGAGTGCCGCAGGGATCGGTGCTGGGGCCACAGCTATTTACCGTTTATATAGACGATCTGGAGGAGGGGGCTGAGTGTAGGGTGACGAAATTTGCTGATGACACGAAGATGAGTGGAAAAGCAAATTGCGTGGAGGGTGTGGAAAGTCTGCAGAGGGATCTGGATAAGCTAAGCGAGTGGGCGAGGACCTGGCAGATAGAGTATAATGTTGGCAAATGTGAGGTATCCACCTTGGCAGAATAGTAGGAGGGATTATTATTTAAAAGGCGAAAAGCTGCAGCATGCTACAGTGCAGAGGAACCTGGGGGTCCTTCCGCACAAGTCGCAAAAACCTAGTCTGCAGGTGATCAAAAAGGAATGTTGGCCTTTATAGCGAGGGGGATATAAAAGTAGGGAGGTCTTGCTGCAACTGTACAAGGTACTGGTGAGGCCACAGCTGGAGTACTGTGTGCAGTTTTGGTCCCCGCATTTGCAAAAGGATATATTGGCCTTGGAGGGAGTGCAGAGGAGGTTCACTAGGCTGATACCGGAGATGAGGGGGTTGGACTATGAAGAGAGACTAAATAAACTGGGTCTGTACTCAGAGTTTAGAAGGATGAGGGGGGATCTTATACAGACGTATAACGAAGGGGATGGATAGGGTAGAGGTAGAGAGATTCTTCCTGCTTAGAAAGGATAGCAGGACTAGAGGGCACAGCCTCAAGATAAGGGGGGACAGTTTAGATTGAAGTTGAGGAGGAACTTCTTCACTCAAAGGGTGGTGAATCTCTGGAATTCTCTGCCTGTTGAAGTGGTGGAGGCTACCTCGCTGAATATATTTAAGTCACGGGTAGATAGGTTTCTGATAGGGGAATTAAGGGTTATGGGGAGAGAGCTGGAAAGTGGAACTGATCCACTTCAGATCAGCCATGATCTTATTGAATGGCGGGGCAGGCTCGAAGGGCTAGATGGCCTACTCCTGCTCCTATTTCTTATGTTATGTTAAAGGAGAGGCTGGATAGACTGGGACTTTTCTCCTCTGAAGCATAGGAGGCTTAGGGCTGATTTTATAGAGATCTATAATAATGAGGAGCACAGCTCAGCTTGATAGTCAATATCTTTTCCCAAAAGTAGTGGAATCTAAAACTAGAGGGATAGGTTTAAGGTGAGAGAGGGGAGAGATACAAGACAGTCCTGAGGCACAATTGTTTCCACTCAAAGGGTGTGGAGCGTCTGGAACAAGCTGCCAGAGGTAGGAATAGAGATGAGTATAATTTTGTCTTTTAAAAAGCGTTTAGACAATTACATGAATGAGATGGATATAGAGGGATATGGGCCAAATGCAGGCAATTGCTTAGGGGTTAAAAACAGGCAGCATGGAAAAGTTGGATTGAAGTGCCTGTTTCCATGCTGTAAACCTCTATGACACCAAGAGGTTGCATGGTGACTTGGACAGTCTAGCTGAGTGGGCAAATACAATATATTGTGGATAAACGTGAGGTTTTTCACAACAGTGGCAGAAACAGGAAAGAAAGCTATCTGAATGGTGGCAGTTTAGGAAAAGGGGAAGCGCAAGTGACCTGGGTAAGTCGCTGAAGGTTAGCACGCAAGTACAGCAGGCAGCGAGGAAAGTTAACGGCATACTGGCCTTTATAGCAAGAGGATTTGAGTATAGGAGTAATGATGTCTTGCTACGGCTATACAGGGCCTTGGTGAGGCCATACCTTGAGTATTGTGTGTAGTTTTGGTCCCCTAGTCTGAGGAAGAACATGCTTGCTATTGAGGGAGTCCAGACTGATTCCTGGAATGGCAGCACTGACATAGAAGAAAGACTGGATCGACTGGGCTTGTACTCACTGGAATTTAGAAGAATGACGGGGTGGGGGGGTGCTTTTCATAGAAACATACAAAATCCTGATGGGACTGGACAGGCTAGATGCAGGAAGAATGTTCCCAATGTTGGGGAAATGCAGAAATAGGGGTCACAGTCTAAGAATAAGGGGTAAGCCATTCAGGACTGAAATGGAGGAAGAACTTCTTCACTCAGAGTGGTGAACAGAAAGCTGTTGGAGCCAGTTTGTTTGATGTGTTCAAGAGGGAGCTGGACATGGCCTTCATGCCTGAAGAGATCAAGGGGTCTCAAGAAAAAGCAGAAGTGGGATATTGAAAGTGCATGATCCACTAGGATCATATTGAATGGTAGCGTAGACTTGGAGGACTAAATGACCTGCCCTGCACCTACTTTCTATGCTTCAATTCCATTCACTAAAAGCTAAACACTGCCGCTGCTGGAAATCTGAAATCGAAACAGAAACTGCTGGTAAACGCCAGCAGGTCTGGCAGCATCTGTAAAGAAAGGAACAGTTAACTTCAAGTCTGCTGAAGTTATTTGGACTAATAACATGAACTGTTTCTGTTGCCAGACCAGCTGAGTTTCCCAACATTTTGTTTTTATTTCACCATGCC
Source organism: Carcharhinus amblyrhynchos (assembly GCF_965287045.1). NCBI lineage: Eukaryota > Metazoa > Chordata > Chondrichthyes > Carcharhiniformes > Carcharhinidae > Carcharhinus > Carcharhinus amblyrhynchos. The sequence continues at coordinate 96,824,052 of NC_137334.1, read as the reverse complement.
ATTCAATCTGTCCTCATCAACCTAATGAACTTATATTTATAATAGGGCTTTTAACATGGTACATGTCCCAGGGTGCTTCATAGGAACCATATAAAGCAAAATCTGATACTCAAAGGAGATATTAGGTCAGGTAGCCAAAAGCTTGGTTAAAGAGGTAGATTTGAAGGAAGGGATATGCACAGATTTAAGGGAGACATTCTAGAGTTTAGGGCACAGCCACCTGAAGATATGACTGTCAGTGATTGAGTAATTAAAATCAACGATCTTCGTGACACCAGAATTGGAGAATTTTGTTGCAGCCCATTAAAATAAAACACAACAGTTGTTGAGTGAGGAAACTCAAACGACAGATTTCTCCAGTCACTTCATAACTCATCCCTGCAACCATTCTAGTAAATCACACCTGCACATTCTAAAACCCTAAATTTACTGCCCACAATTAAGGACCCCATGCCCCGGGACATACTCTTTCGCCGCCTTCTGTTGGGAAAAAAGATACAAAAGTCAGAGGTCACATACTAACCGACTCAAGAACAGCTTCTTCCCTGCTGCTTGTCAGACTTTTGAATGGACTTACCTTGCATTAAGTTGATCTTTCTCTACACCCTAGCCATGACTGCAACACTACATTCTGCACTCTCGTTTCTTTCCTTATGAACAGCATGCTTTGTCTGTATAGCACGCAAGAAACAATACTTTTCACGGTATGTTAATACATGTGACAATAATAAATCAAAATCAAATCAGGATTAAACATAATACTCCAGCTGGGGCCTAGTGATTTATAAATTTTCAACACAACTTCCTTTCTATTAATAAACCCAAGTTCTTATCTGCTTTTTAAACACCCCTTTCAACTTATCCTGACTATTTAATGATGTGTGCAGACTCCCCCAACACTTTTCCAGCACCTCTTTAAAATTGCACCATTTAGTTTATATTACCCCACATCATTCTTATTAAAATTTATCACTGCACATTTATCCACTTGTAATTTGATCTACCATGTCTGCCTATCTCACCGTTCTGTTACCATCCTCCTCACTTTTCTACTAGTTTCATCTACAAGCTTTGAAATTTGAACGTCTTGTCTACCTGGTCATTAACATGCAACAAAAAGAGTAGTCACAGTACTAATCTCTGGAGATCACCACCATATACCACGCTTTGTCCAAACAACAACCATACACAACTGTCATTCAGTTCTTTTCTATCTGTGCTATCACTACCCCTTTAATCCCTTGACTTTTGCAAACAGGCCTATTATATGTGCAATATCAAACACCTTCTGAAAATCCATTTACAAAAAAAAAACCATGCTATCTTAACCAATTCTGTTAATTCAAAGAATTCAATTTAATCAAACAATTTGCCCTTAAAATCCATGCCAAGATGTAGTTTTTAAAACTAAGAGGTCATGCTTTGTACATCACTGGTTAGGTCCCAGATGGAGGAATGTGTACGCTTTCAGGCACCACACTTCAGGAAATGTGTACAGGCCTTGAGCACAGAAGATTCACCAGGATCGATCCAAAAATCAAGGAATTCACTCAGCAAAAGCTCGGAATATTCTCTCAGGAACACAGCAAATTAGGAACAGATCCAAATGTAGATTTTCAAAACGATGGGGATGAGTGGGTCAAGAAAAATTACTCACTCTGGCTAGTGGAAAATACATTAAGAAGTCACACAACACCACGTGAAAGTTCAACAGGTTTATTTGGTAGCAAATGCCACTGGCTTTCAGAGCTTTGCCCTTCGTCAGGTGAGTGGGGAGTTCTGATCACAAACAGGACATATAAAGGCACACATTCAATTTACAGAATACTGATTAGAATGCAGTCTTTACAGCTGATCAAGTCTTAACGGTGCAGACAATGTGAGCGGAGGTAGCATTAAGCACAGGTTAAAGAGATGTGTGTTGTCTCTAGACAGGACAGTAAGTGAGATGTTCCAAGCCCAGGCAAGTCATGGGGGTTACAAATAGTGTGACATGAACCCAAGATCCCGGTTGAGGCCATTCTTGTGTGCTAAACTTGGCTATTGGTCTCTGCTCAGCCATATGTCGTGAAGGCCGCCTTAGAGAACGTTTACACGAAGATCAGAGGCCGAGTGCCCGTGACCGCTGAAGTGTTCGCCAACAGGAAGAGAATACCCTTGCCTGCTGATTGTCGAGCAGTGTTTATTCATCCGTTGTCGCAGCGTCTGCATGGTCCGCCCAACGTACCATGCCTCGGGACATCCTTTCCTGCAGCGTACCAGGCAGACAACGTTGGCCGAGTTGCAAGAGTATGTACTGTGTACCTGGTGGATGATCGGACACGCGTCCTTTGTTTGAATAGAGGGGAGTATGGTAGGATGAGAGAAGAATTGGCGAATGTGGACTGGGGGAGCGCGTTGGAAGGTAGGTCTGCTGAGGAGCAGTGGAGGATCTTTAAGGAGATCTTTCTTGGTGCTCAGCAGAAATTTATTCCGATGGTCAAAAAGGACAGTAGGAGGAGAGGTAATAAGCCGTGGATAACAAAGGAGGTGAAGGAAAGTGTTAAATTAAAAGCGGAGGAATTTAGAGTAGCTAAGAGCAGTGGGCGAGAAGAGGATTGGGAAAGGTTTAAATGTCAACAAAGATTGACAAAGAAGTTGATAAAGGAGGGTAGGAGAAGCTATGAAGCTGGGCTAGCGCTTAATATAAAAAAGGATAGCAAGAGTTTTTATAAATATATAAAAAGGAAGAGGCTGGCTAGGGTGAACGTTGGTCCTTTAGAGGATGAGAAAGGGGAGCTAGTGGTAGGGGATGGGGATATGGCTAAGGTATTGAATAACTTTTTTGTTTCTGTCTTCACGGAGGAGGACGTGAATAATTTGCCGGGTGTTAGCGATGGAAAGGTGGTAGGACTGGAGGGTCTTAATGACATTACTGTTACTAGAGAGGCGGTGCTCGACAGACTGGAGGGGCTGATTGTGGACAAGTCCCCAGGACCGGATGGAATGCATCCGAGGGTTCTGAAAGAAATGGCGGAGGTTATAGTGGATGCCTTGGTGGTTATTTTCCAGACGTCGCTGGATTCCGGGGAAGTGCCGGAAGATTGGAAAACGGCTAATGTTACGCCGTTGTTTAAGAAGGGTGCCAGGCAAAAGGCGGGGAATTATAGGCCGGTTAGTTTAACGTCTGTGGTAGGTAAAATGTTGGAATCCGTCATTAAGGAGGAAATTGCGAGGCATCTTGAAGGGAATTGCTTGATAGGGCAGACGCAACACGGTTTCATTAAAGGGAAGTCGTGTCTGACAAATTTACTGGAGTTCTATGAGGATGTGTCTAGGGCAGTGGATAGAGGAGAGCCGGTGGATGTGGTCTTTCTGGATTTTCAGAAGGCGTTTGACAAGGTACCTCACAAGAGGTTATTGCAGAAGGTCAGGGGACATGGAGTTGGGGGTAGGGTGTTAGCGTGGATAGAGGATTGGTTGTCAAATAGGAGGCAGAGAGTGGGGGTCAATGGGTGCTATTCGGATTGGCGGTTGGTGACTAGTGGGGTGCCCCAGGGGTCGGTGCTGGGGCCTCAGCTATTTACCATTTATATAGATGATCTGGAGGAGGGAACCGAGTGCAGGGTGTCGAAATTTGCTGATGACACCAAGATTGGGGGAAAGGCAAATTGTGCGGAGGGTGTGGAGAGTCTGCAGAAGGATCTAGATAGGCTGGGTGAATGGGCCAGGAAATGGCAAATGGAATTTAATGTTGGCAAGTGTGAGGTGGTCCACTTTGGTAGGAAGAATGGTAGGAAGGACTATTACTTACGTGGCGAAAAACTGCAGCAGGCGACGGTGCAGAGGGACCTCGGGGTCCTTGTGCATGAGTCGCAAAAACCCAGCTTGCAGGTGCAGCAGGTGGTCAGGAAGGCGAATGGGATGCTGGCCTTCATAGTGAGGGGGATTGAATATAAAAGTAGGGAGGTCTTGCTGCAGCTGTATAGGGCATTGGTGAGGCCGCAGCTGGAGTACTGTGTGCAGTTTTGGGCGCCGCACCTGCGCAAGGATATTTTGGCCTTGGAGGGAGTGCAGAGGAGGTTTACTAGGCTGATACCGGAGTTGAGGGGGCTGAGCTATGAGGAGAGGCTGAATAAACTAGGCTTGTACTCGTTAGAGTTTAGAAGAATGAGGGGAGATCTCATTGAGACGTATAAGATGATGAATGGGATGGATAGGATAGAGGTGGAGAGACTCTTCCCGCTCAAAAAAGACAGTAGGACTAGGGGGCACAGCCTCAAGATAAAGGGGAGGCGGTTTAGAACGGAGTTGAGGAGGAACTTCTTCACTCAAAGGGTGGTGAATCTCTGGAATTCTCTGCCCGTTGAAGTGGTGGAGGCTGCCTCGCTCAATATTTTTAAGAAGCAGGTTGATGGGTTCTTGATAAGAGAGGGGATTAAGGGTTATGGGGAGAGGGCGGGAAAGTGGAACTGAGCCACGACAGATCAGCCATGATCTTATTGAATGGCGGGGCAGGCTCGAAGGGCTAGATGGCCTACTCCTGCTCCTATTTCTTATGTTCTTATGATATTCTCACGTGAGATGATGGCATCTGTGTCGATGATCCTGCACATCTTGCAGAGGTCGTGTGATGTCGTGGTCACCGTTCCCCTGAAGGCTGGGTAGTTTGCTGAAGATAGTGGTCTGTTTGAGGTTGTGCAGTTGTTTGAAGGCAAGAAGGGGAGGTGTGGGGATGGCCCTGACAAGATGTTCATCTTCATCAATGATATGTTGAAGACTCCGGAGAAGATGTCGTAGCTTCTCTACCTGATACGCTGCAGGAAAGGATGTCCTGAGGCATGGTACATTGGGGAGACCATGCAGACGCTACAACAACAAACGAATGAACACTGCTTGACAATCACCAGGCAAGGCTGTTCTGTTCCTGTTGGGGAATACTTCAATAATCACGGGCATTCGGCCTCTGATCTCCAGTTAAACGTTCTCCAAGGCAGCCTTCACAAAATATGACAGCGCAGAGTTGCTCAGCAAAAACTGATAGCCAAGTTCTGCACATGAGGACGGCCTCAACTGGGATCTTAGGTTCATGTCACACTATCTGTAACCCCCATGACTTGCTTGGGCTTGCAACATCTCACTGTCCTGCCTGGAGACAATACACATTTCTTTAACCTATGCTTAATGCTATCTCTGCTCACATTGTCTGCACCTTTAAGACTTGATTAGCTATAAAGGCTCGCATTCTAATCAGGATTCAGTAAACTGCGTGTGTGTGCCTGTATATGTCTTGTTTCTGATCAGAACTCCCCACTCACCTGACGAAGGGGCAAAGCCCCGAAAGCTAGTGGCATTTGCTACCAAATAAACCTGTTGGACTTTAACCTGGTGTTGAGAGACTTCTTACTGTGTTTATCCCAGTCTAACGTCAGCATCTCTATATCATACTGGAAAATAACCAGACGTGACATATTCAAAATTACTGGGCAAGGTTCTGGAAGGAAGATAAGGAGAATGTTTTCACTCAATTGTTGGGACCTGATCACTTGACTAGAAAAAGCGAATTAAGCTGATTTAACTAACTTTAAAATGGCATGAGGCATTAATCTAGTCCCAGATTATTGTCTCTAAAAGTTACCCAACCGCTGACATGGGGTTGCTGGGTTTATCCCTTTTCATAGGGCTTTAACATCCTCAATCTCCCACCACCACCCTCATAACTAATAAGGGTTTGAAGATTGTGACCAGGGTTCCCACCCTTACTTCACTCAAAAGATGAGAACAATAGAAAATATACATTATTGAAATTTTTTTAAAAAAATCAGAATGACTGAGCACTTAAATTATTTTAAGCGAATAGAGAAGACAATATAGATAGATCCAAAGATAGAATCCATGGAATCCTACAGCGCAGGAGGCCGCCATTCGGTCCACAGTCTGCAGCATAAGACACAGGAGCAGAATAAGGCCACTCGGCCCATCGGGTCTGCTCCGCCATTCGATAATGGCTATTTTTTCTCATCCCCATAACCCCTGCTCCCCTTATCAATCAAGAACTTATCTATCTCTGTCTTAAAGACATTTAATGACCTGGCCCCCACAGCCTTCTGTGGCAAAGAGTTCCACAGTTTCACAACTCTCCGGCTGAGGAAATTCCTCTTCATCTCTAGCATGGCCAATCCACCCAAGATACATAGGTTAGGTTGACTGACCATGATAAATTGCCCCCTAGTGTCAGAGAGGTTAGCAAGATAAATATATGGGGATAGAACCTGGATGGGATTGTCGTCGGTGCAGGCCTGAATGGCCGCTTTCTGCACTGTAGGGATTCTATGATTCTAGGTCACGTGCACTGAACCTAATTGGAATATTTGAAGAGCTAAAGTGGAAAATGTCAGATTGAATTTACATAAGTTTTTTTTAACAGCAATGAAGTACTTTAAATTGCAGTCACTGTAGTTCTGCACAAAACACTGCAGTCAATTTGCACACATTAAGCTTCCATTAACAACAATATGAAAATAGTCAGGCAATCTTTTTAGTGACATTAACTGAGGAAGATGCAGAGTAAACATAACTAGGAATTGACCATTTTGCCCCTCAGGCCAGCAATGCCATTCAATAAGTTCTTGGCTGTTCTTTTCACAGACTCAGCTCCACTTACCCACTGCGCACCATAACCCTTAATTCCTTTAGCATTCAAAAATCTATTCATCTCTGCCTTAAAAACATTCAACAAGATAGCCTCAACTGCTTCATTGGGCAGGGAGTTCCAAGCTTCGCAACCCTTTAGATGAAATTGTTCCTCCTCAACTCAACTCCTAAATCTGCTCCCCCTTATTTTGAGGCAATGCTCTCAGGTCTGGTTTCACCCTCCAATGGAAACAACCTCCCCGCTTCTATCCTATCTATTGCCTTCATAATTTTATATGCTTCTGTAACATCACCTCTCATTCTTCTAAATTCCTATGACTATAGCCCAGTCTACTCAGCCTCACATCTTAAGCCAACCCTCTCAACTCCAGAATCAACTTAGTGAATTTCCTCTGCACCCCCTCCAATGCCAATATATCCTTTCTCAAGTAAGAAGACCAAAACTGCACACAGTACTCCAGGTGTGGCCTCAACAGCACCTTATCCAGCTGCAACATAATCTCGCTGTTTTTAAACTCTATTCCTCTAGCAAAGGACAAAATTTTATTTGCTTTCTTAAGTACCTGCTGCACCTGCAAATCAACTCCTTGAGATTCCTGCACAAGGACACCCAGGTCCCTCTGCACAGCACATGCTGCAATTTTTTAACCATTTAAATAATATTAAGAAGTTCCCTGTTCTACAATGCAATGCCCGCGGCTGTTCACATCCACCCGAGAGGCTCCGTGGGCCTCAGAAAGATAGTCTCACTGACAGTGAAAGACAGCTCGATCTTTACCAGAAGAGGCCGCTGAGGCCCAGCAGCATCAGGCCGCTCTGTAGCGGCCGCTCCCACACCAACAGGCTCTGTAAATATATCAGTGCCGGCTCACACCGACACAGCAGCCGCCTCAGCCTCTCCTCAGCTCGCTGGAGATCAGCACCGTCCCCGGGGCCGCCATCAACCGGAGCCGGACCAAACCCCAGCTCCCCATCCGGCCTGGGTGCCACTACGCTCGGCGCCGTACCCGCTGCTCCCGTTCCCTCTCCCCCCGCTCCTGGTCCGGTTACCCCGGGCCCCGCTCCACTGGGCGATCCGTCTCCCCCCGGCCCCGGAGCCAGGAAATCTCCCTCAGCCGCCGCCATCTTGTATTGTTGTTGCTAATGCGTCACCGCCCGGAACTGACGTAATCATAACGATCCCAGTTCCGGTTGGGTAAAAGGAACTGCCTCGCGAAGCCATGGCAACAGGTTCCGTCCCTAAGCCTAAACGGTACCCCATTCCCAAACCCCGCCCCTAGACACAAACCCCGCCTCTAGCTTCAAGCCCCGCCCCCGACAGCAAGAAAGAAGTCTGACAACACCAGGTTTAAGTCCAACCGATTTCCGTGCCCAACGGTGCCTTATAGACCCCGATAATCACATTTTGATTTGACGTGTCTTAAGTTTCCTTTGTACCTTTTGTTTCTGTTCAGGCCGTTCCCCCTCCTTTTGGGGAGCTGCCCCCTTTTTCTTTGTCCGAACGTAATTTAAGTTAGTTTACTTGTTTGACCCGAAAGACCGACCCGAAAGATCAAGTCCAACCGATTTATTTGATAGTAAACTCGCAAGCTTTCGGAGTTTGCCCCTTCGTCAGGTGAACCTTAGGTGTTTACCCCAGTCCAACACCGACATCTTCATATCATTGCCTTACAGCAAGCCCCACGCTAACCCCAACCCCTCCCCTAACTCCAAGCCCCACTCCAAGACTAAGTCCTGTCCCTAACTCCAAACCTCGCCTCTATCTCGGCTGCCATTTTGCTCCATCCCTTGTGTTTTGATGCCGGCCCCAGTTTGGCTTTCTATTGACCCGACCCCAGCCAGGACCGCTATTGGCCCGACCCCAGTCTGGGTCTCTATTAGCTCCTGAAGTGATCCAAGCTGGGAATCGAACCTGGGGAACCCTGGCGCTGTGAGGCAGTTGTGCTAACCACTGTGCCATCATGATGCCCTTAGCACCCTCCCATCTCTGCCCAGTTCCTGAACACAGCCACCGCTCAGCGTGTTGCCTGACTTTATCCTTTCATTGTCCATTTGTCCTGTATGCCCCCACTTGCCCTTTGACCCAGGCAGTGCTGAGGGTAGCTGCTTGCTTTCGACCAATTACCCTGGTATCTGCGCAAACCAATCACTATCCAGCCCAGCCCCTGGGAGAGGGGCTAGTCTCCAATTTCTCTCTGTCAGGTCGGGGGTTATTTGTGGCTCCTGGGAATCTATGACGAGGTCTCTGGTGGGGATCTGGGTACGTTTGGCAGGCCTGATTGGGGGTTGGGGGTATGGTGATCTGGTGGTGGGCCAGGATCAGGGAATGGGGCTTCCAGTTTCAGGATTGAATCAGGCTGCTGAGTAAGTCTATCAGAGAATGGAGTTGGCGGAGATCTTTGTGTCCGGGCATTAGAGAGCAGCATACTGTGAGGCTGGGGTGGAGGGCGCAAGCTGGAAGTAAAGTATTTTTTGTGTGGAATGTTGCAAGGGACATAGTTTTATATTTGGGCAACTCTTTGGCCATTCTTGACCCTGTTGACATTGTCCATGCTGCTGTTCTGAAGCCCCTCCCAAAACTGACCCCTTGCTTCTCAGCCCTGCTACTTTTGTTCATTCAGACCCATTGATTTTACTTAGCAAATGCAAATCCCCAAAGCCAAGCATTCACCAGCTGAGTGCGTAGAGAGGACATGTTTCGGTAATGTGCAGCACTGGGTGTTTCTATCTACATGTATAACATTTCGATTTGATTCGCTTTGATTTATTATTGTCACAAGTATTAACATACAGTGAAAAATAGTGGATAGTCATATGGATAACATTGGAATAGTTTAGGTTAGAGGGTCATTAGATTGGTTCCACTGGTCAGTGCAACATCGAGGGCCGAAGGGCCTGTACTGCGCTGTAATGTTCTATGTTCTAAATATTGTTTCTTGCTGGCTACACAGACAAAGCATACTGTTCATAGAGAAGGAAATGAGAGAGTGCAGAATGTAATGTTACAGTCATAGCTAGGGTGTAGAGAAAGATCAACTTAATGCGAGGTAGGTCCATTCAAAAGTCTTACAGCAGTAGGAATGAAGCTGTTCTCAAGTCGGTTGGTACGTGACCTCAGACTTTTGTATCTTTTTCCTGATGAAAGAAGGTGGAAGAGAGAATGTACTGGGTGCATGGGGTCCTTAATTATGCTGGCTACTTTTCCGAGGCTGCAGGAAGTGTAGACATAGTTGATTGATGGGAGACTGGTTTGTGTGATGAATTGGGCTACATCCACAACATTTTGTAGTTTCTTGGGGTCTTGGACAGAGCAGGAGCCGTACTAAGCTGTGATACAATCAGAAAGAATGGTTTCTATGGTGCATCTGTAAAAGTTGGTGAGAGTCGTAGCTGACATGCCAAATTTCCTTAGTCTTCTGAGAAAGTAGAGGCATGGTGGGCTTTCGTAACTATAGTGTCGGCCTGGGGGTCCAGGATAGGTTGTTGGTGATCTGAACACCTAAAATCTTGAAGCTCTCGATCATTTCTACTTCATCCCAAATGATATAGACAGGGGCATGTTTTCCTCTACACTTCCTGAAGTCGATAACAATCTCCTTCATTTTGCTGACATTGAGGGAGAGATTATTGTTCCCCAACCATTCAGCAGATTTTCTGTCTCATTCTTGTACTCTACCTCATCATTGTTTGAAATCTGTCCCACTACAGTGGTGTCATCAGCAAACATGAAAATCGAACTGGAGGGGAATTTGGCCACACAGTCATGGGTGTATAGAACATAGAACATTACAGCGCAGTACAGGCCCTTCGGCCCTCGATGTTGCACCGACCAGTGGAACCAATCCAATGATCCTCTAACTTAAACTATTCCAATGTTATCCATATGCCTATCCACAGACCATTTGAACGCCCTTAAAGTTGGTGAGTCCACAACTGCGGCAGGCAGGGCATTCCACGCCCTTACTATCCTCTGAGTAAAGAACTTACCTCTGACATCCATTCTATAATTACCACCCCTCAATTTAAAGCTATGTTCCCTCGTGTTAGCCATCACCATCCGAGGAAAAAGGCTCTCACTGTCCACACTATCTAACTCTCTGATCATCTTGTATGCCTCAATTAGGTCACCTCGTAACCTTCTTCTCGCCAATGAAAATAACCTCAAGTCCCTCAGCCTTTCCTCATAAGACCTTCCCACCATACCAAGCAACATCCTGGTAAACCTCCTCTGCACCCTTTTCAATGCCTCCACATCTTTCTTATAATGCGGCGAGCAGAACTGTACGCAATACTCCAAGTGCGGCCGCATCAGGGTTTTGTACAGTTGCGACATGACCTCACGGCTCCGAAATTCAATCCCTCTACCAATAAAAGCTAACACACTGTATGCCTTCTTAACAACCTTATCAACCTGGGTGCCAACTTTCAGGGATCTATGCACACGTACACCGAGATCTCTCTGCTCGTCAACAGTACCAAAAGTCCTTCCATTAGCCCTATATTCTGTACTCATGTTACTCTTACCAAAGTGAACCACCTCACACTTTTCTGCATTAAACTCCATTTGCTACCTCTCAGCCCAGCTCTGCAGCTTATCTAAGTCCCTCTGCAAACTGTAACATCCATCCTCACTGTCTACAACTCCTCCAACTTTGGTGTCATCAGCAAATTAACTAACCCATCCTTCTACACCCTCATCTAGGTCATTTATAAAAATGACAAACAGCAGTGGCCCCAAAACAGATCCTTGAGGTACACCACTTGTAACTGAACTCCAGGTTGAATATTTCCCATCAACCACCACCTTCTCTCTTCTATCAGCTAGCCAATTCCTGATCCAAACTGCTAAATCACCCTCAATCCCATGCATCTGCATTTTCTGCAGTAGCCAACCATGGGGAACCTTATCAAACGCTTTGCTAAAATCCACATACACCATGTCAACTGCCTTACCCTTATCCACCTCTTTGGTCACCTTTTCAAAAAACTCGATAAGGTTTGGGAGGCATGACCTACCCTTCACAAAACCGTGTTGACTTTCCCTAATCAATTTATTTCTCTCTAGATGATTATAAATCCTATCCCTTATAATTCTTTCAAAAACTTTGCCCACAACAGAAGTAAGGCTCACTGGTCTATAATTCCCAGGATGGTCTCTACTCCCCTTCTTGAACAAAGGGACAACATTTGCTATCCTCCAGTCTTCTGGCAATATACCTGTAGCCAATGACGACATGAACTTCAAAGCCAAAGGGTCTGCAATCTCCTCCCTAGCCTCCCAGAGAATCCTAGGATAAATCCCATCCCGCCCAGGGGACTTATCTATTTTCATACTCTCAAGAATTGCTAACACCTCCTCCTTATGTACCTCAATCTCGTCTAGTCTAAAAGCCTATATCTTAGTATTCTCCTCGACTACATTGGCTTTTTCTTGCATGAATACTGACGAAAAATATTCATTTAGTGCCTCATTTATAAGGAGTAAGGGGCTGAGAACGCAGCCTTGTGGGCCTGATCGTGGAGGAGGTGTTTCTTGCCCATCCTTACTGATTGTGGTCTGTGAGTTAGGAAGTTCAGGATCCAGTCGCAGAGGGAGGTTCCGAGGCCCAGGCCAGAGTTTGGAGATGAAGTTCGTGGGAATAACAGTGTTGAAGGCTGAGCTGTAGTCAATAAATAGGAGTTGGACATATGTGTCTTTGTTATCTAGGTGTTCCAGGGTTGAGTGCAAGGCCAGGGAGATGGCGTCTGCTGTGAACCTGTTGCGGGGGTCGGCAAACTGTAATGGATCCAGGTAGTCCGGGAGACTGGAATTGATTTGTGCTATGACTAACCTTTTGAAGCACTTCATAATAATGGATGTCAGAGCCACTGGATGATAGTCATTGAGGCATGCTGCCTTTGTTTTTCTTAGGTACTGGAATGATGGTCGTCTTAAAGCAGATAGGGGTCTCAGATTGTTGTAAAGAGAGTCATAGCATCATAGAGGTTTACAGCATGGAAACAGGCCTTCAGCCCAACTTGTCCATGCCACCGATTTTTTTAAACCCTGAAGCTAGTCCCAATTGCCCACATTTGGCCCATATCCCTCTATACTCCTCTTACCCATATAACTGTCTAAACGCTTTTTACAAGACAAAATTGTACCCGCCTCTCCTACTACCTCTGGCAGCTTGTTCCAGACACTCACTGTCCCCTGTGTGAAAAAATTGCTCCTCTGGACCATTTTGTATCTCTTCCCTCTCACTTTAAACCAATGCCCTCTAGTTTAAGACTCCCCTACCTTTGGGAATACATATTGACTATCCAGCTGATCTATGTCCCTCCTTATTTTATAGACCTCCATAAAATCACCCTCAGCCTCCTACGTTCCAATGAAAAAAGTCCCAGTCTATGCAGCCTCTCCTTATAACTCAAACCATCAAATCCCAGTAGCATCCTAGTAAATCTCTTCTGCACTTTTTCCAGTTTAATAATGTCCTTTCTATAATAGTGTGACCAGAACTGTACACAGTATTCCAAGTGTGGCCTACCAATGTTTTATACAACTTCGACAAGATGTCTCAACTGTTATATTCAGTGTTCTGCTCAATGAAACCAAGCATGCTGAATGCCTTCTTCATCACTCTGTCTACCTGTGACTCCACTTTCAAGGAGCTATGAACCTGTACCCTTAGATCTCTTTGTTCTATAACTTTCTCCAACGCTCTACCATTAACTGAGTAAGTCCTGTCCTGGTCAGTCTACCAAAATGCATCACCTCTCATTTATCTAAATTAAACTCCATCTGTCATTCGTCAGCCCACTGGCCCAATTGATCAAGATCCTGTTGCAATCCGAGATAACTTTCTTCACTGTCCAGTACGCTACCAATCTTGGTGTCATCTACAAACTTACTAACCATGTCCCCTAAATTCTCATCCAAATTATTAATGTAAATGACAAGAGGTTGAAGATGTCTGTGAATACCCCCGCCAGCTGATCAGCGTAGGATCTGAGTACTCGTCCAGGTACCCCATCTGGGCCAGTCGCTTTCTGTGGGTTGACCTTGGAGAAAGCTGCTCTGACATCTCAATGGTGACTCCAGATACAGGTTCATTCAGGGCATCTAGGAAGGCATGCTCTCACTGACCACTTGCTCAAAATGGGCATAGAATGCATTGAGCTTATCAGGGAGGGATGCATAAGAACATAAGAACATAAGAAATAGGAGCAGGAGTAGGCCATCTAGCCCTTCGAGCCTGCCCCGCCATTCAATAAGATCATGGCTGATCTGTTGTGGCTCAGTTCCACTTTCCCGCCCTCTCCCCATAACCCTTAATCCCCTCTCTTATCAAGAACCCATCAACCCGCTTCTTAAAAATATTTAGCGAGGCAGCCTCCACCACTTCAACGGGCAGAGAATTCCAGAGATTCACCACCCTTTGAGTGAAGAAGTTCCTCCTCAACTCCGTTCTAAACCGCCTCCCCTTTATCTTGAGGCTGTGCCCCCTAGTCCTACTGTCTTTTTTGAGCGGGAAGAGTCTCTCCACCTCTATCCTATCCATCCCATTCATCATCTTATACGTCTCAATGAGATCTCAGTTTATTCAGCCTCTCCTCATAGCTCAATCCCCTCAACTCCGGTATCAGCCTAGTAAACCTCCTCTGCACTCCCTCCAGGGCCAAAATATCCTTGCGCAGGTGCGGCGCCCAAAACTGCACACAGTACTCCAGCTGCGTGAAGCCAGTGGTTTTACAATGCTTCATCTTGTAGCCTGTAATGTCTTGCAGACCGTGCCATAGTCGGCGGGGTTTTGTGTGGCTAGTCTGGGATTCTAGCTTGGCCTCCTGGTACTGTCTTTTGGCACCTTTGATGGATCTCCTTAAATCGTATCTGGCTTTATTGTATAAAGCCAGATTGTATGGGGCATGGTGGCACAATGGTTAGCACTGCTGCCTCACAGTGCCACGGACCTGGGTTCGATTCCTGACTTGGGTCACTGTCTGTGTGGAGTTTGCACATTTTCCCTGTGTCTGTGTGGGTTTCTTCTGGGTGCTCTGGTTTCCTCCCACAGTCCAAAGGTGTGCTGGTTAGATGCATTGGCTGTGCTAAATTCTCCCTCATTGTACTCGAATAGGTGCTGGAGTGTGGCAACTAGGGGATTTTCATAGTAACTTCATTACAGTATTACTGTAAGCCTACTTGTGACTAATAAATAAATTTTATTGTATAGGTCAGAGTTGCCCGACTTGATTGACCTCCAACCACCACAACCATCTTCCTTTGAGTTTTCCCCCTGAGTTCCAGTGACTCCAGTTTTGCTGGGGCTCATCGATGCTACACTTGGTGAAATGCTGCTCCGATGTGCAAGGGCTGTCACCCTCACATCACCTTTGAGTTCAGCTCTTCTGACCATGTTTAGGCCATGAGATCAAGGGCTGTGACCCTGGCAAAACCCAAACTGCCACAGGGAGAACATACAAATTCTGCAGAGACAGTCACCCAAGGCTGGAATTGAACTCGTGTCCCTGGCGCTGTGAGGCAGAAGTGCTAACCACTGTGCCATTGTGCTGCCCTTACACTGGTTTGCGAATGAGTGTCAGCACTGAGATTTATTGATCAAGAGACCCCCTCCCCAGCAACTCCCCCATCCATGGTGATAATCAAGCTCTTTAATAGGATTAACTCTGACATCTCTCAGTTTCAATAATCCATTTATGTATGGTGATCCAGGATTTAATTACATTACACATCCAACACAGGAAAAGCTGTGCTCTCTCCCCCGCTCTCCTTTCATTCTTCCTTTCTGTAGCTTTCTCTCCCTCCTTCTTCCTCTCTCCACCTCTCTTTCTTTCCCTCTCTCCCCCCCTTCCTCACTCATTCACTCTCTTGCTGACTTTCTCTTTTCCTGTCTCTTCACATGGGTGGAGATAATGGGAATAGCACTCAGTGCATTGGTCATTTGGAGAGCTGGTGCAGATCTGATATCTTGAACAGCCTTCTTGTATGTGGAACAGCTCAGCGATTCTCTCTCTCTCTTAGTGTGTTAGTGCACTGAAATTGCCGTGTTGCAATCACGTGTTCTGCCAAGGGAATGCATCAGTTCTCTAAATCGATTGGTGTAAAATATCATGACGTCAACTTGATCAATCTTTAATGTGAAATGATTGCTTGACGCTCCTTTGTGTTGTGTTGAGAATCTGATGGTCACTGGCTTGCAGAAAGTTCCTGAATTCTCAGGACAGTAACAAACACAGCAAGACTTAATCTGTGCTTTGAGTGACTTCTCAATTCTTCATTCCATTGCATATCAGTGATTAACAAGGCAACAAAAACACAAAATGCTGGAGAGATCTGACAGCATCTGTGGAGGGAGAAGAGAGCCAATGTTTTGAGTCTGGATGACCCTTCCATCCAGCACTATACTGCTGGATTCAAAAGGACACAGAGAGCAGGACAGGCCCAAACTCCTTTCCTGACCTGAGTTTGACTGGGATGATGTCACCCCACGGGCTTCTATCGTGCCCTATGACCTTCCCCAAAGCTCACGTTCACAATCCCAAGTCCATTGTTCCGTATCCTGTATTACCTGTCCCTTTTCTTGCGTTCACTTTCCCATGTCCTGTGCCTAATGCCTCAAATAATACTGCTTATTTAAGGAAAGATATCACTAGAGGCAGGTCAGAGAGGGTTTGATAGGATGATCCTCAGTACAGAGGGATTGTCTAATGAGGAAAGCTTAATTGGTATTTAGAAGAATGAGAGGTGATCTCATTGAAACATATAGAATTCTTAGAGTCACAGAGGTATACAGCATGGAAACAGGCCTTCAGCCCAACTTGTCCATGCTGCTCTTTTTTTTAAACCCCTAAGCTAATCCCAATTGCCTGTATTTGGCCCATATCCCTCTATACCCATCTTATCCATGTAACTGTCTAAATGCTTTTTGAAAGACAAAATTGTACCCGCCTCGACTACTCCCTCTGGCAGCTCATCCCAGACACTCACTGCCCTCTGTGTGAAAAAATTGCCCCATGGACACTTTTGTATCTCTCCCCTCTCACCTTAAACCTCTGCCCTCTAGTTTTAGACTCTCCTACCTTTGGGAAAAGATATTGACTATCCAGCTGATCTGTGTCCCTCATTATTTTATAGACCTCTATAAGATCATTCCTCAGCCTTCTGTGCTCCAGAGAAAAAAAGTCCCAGTTTACCCAGCCTCTCCTTATAACACAAACCATCAAATCCCGGCAGCATCCTAGTAAATCTTTTCTGCACTCTTTCTAATTTAATAATATCCTTTCTATAATAGGGTGAATAGAACTGCACACAGTATTCCAAATGTGGTCTTACCAGTATTTTGTACAACTTCAAAATGACGTCCCAACTCCGGTATTCAATGTTCTGACCAATGAAACCAACAATGCTGAATGTCTTCTTCACCACTCTGTCCACCTGTGACTCCATTTTCAAGGAGCTATGAACATGTATCCCTAGATCTCTTTGTTCTGTAACTCTCCCTAATGCCCTACCATAAACTCAGTAAGTCCTGGCCTGGTTCAATCTATCAAAATGCATCACCTCGCATTTATCTAAATTAAACTCCATGTGCCATTCGTCAGCCCACTGGTCCAATTGATCAAGATCATATTGCAGACCGACATAACTTTCTTCACTGCCCACTATACCACCAATCTTGGTGTCATCTGCAAACTTGCGAACCGTGCCTCATTAATATAAATGACAAATAACAGTGGACCCAGCACTGATCCCTGAGGCACACCGCTGGTCACAGGCCTCCAGTTTGAAAAACAACCCTCTACAACCACATTGTGTTTTGTGTCATCAAGCCAATTTTGTATCCATTTAGATACCTCACCCTGGATCCCATGAGATTTAACCTTATGCAACAACCTACCATGCACTACCTTGTCAAAGGCCTTGCTAAAGTCCATGTAGACAACATCAAACTGCACTGCCCTCATCTACCTTCTTGGTTACCCCTTCAAAAAAGTCAATCAAATTTGTGAGACATGATTTTCTGCTCACAAAGCCATGCTGACTGTCTCTAATCAGTCCTTACATCTCTAAATGCCTGTAGATCCTGTCTCTCAAAATACCTTTCATCAACTTATCACAGATGTGAGGTTCACTGGCCTGTAGTTCCCAGGCTTTTCCCTGCAGCCCTTTTTAAACAAAGGCACAACATTTGCCACTCGCTAATCTTCAGGCACCTCACCTGTGACTATTGATGATTCAAATATCTCTGCTGGGGACCTGCAATTTCCTCGCTAGCCTCCCACATTGTCCTGGGATACACTTCATCAGGTCTCGGGGATTTATCTAATTGAACCGCTTTTAGATTTCCGGCACCTCCTTCTCTGTAATATGGACCCTATTAAGGGGCTTGACAGGGTAAATGCTGAGAGGATGTTTTCCTCTCAGCATTTCATCTGGTGGCATGGTGGCACAGTGTGAGGGACCTGGGTTCAATTCCTGGCTTGGGTCACTATCTGCATGGAATTTGCACGTTCTCCCCATGTCTGCATGGGTTTCCTCTGGGTGCTCCGGTTTCCTCCCATATTCTGAAAGACATGCTACTTAGGTGCATTGACCTGAACAGGTGCCAGAGTGTGGTGACTAAGGGAATTTCACAGTAAGTTCGTTGCAGTGTTAATGTAAGCCTTACTTGTGAATAATAAATATTCTTTCATGGGAGAATCTAGGACCAGATGGCAGAATTGCAGAATAAATGGGTGCAAATTCAAGACTGAGATGAGGAGGAATTTCTTCTCTCAGGCATTGAGTGTGTTTGATCAGTAAGAGAATCAAGGGATATGAGGAAAGTGGATGTGAGGAATGTCGGATCAGCCAAGATGCTATTGAATGGTGGAGCAGGATCGAAGGGTCGAATGACCTATTCCTATTGTTTATGGTCTTATGAAATCTGATGCCCCTGCCCTCCCATGTCTCTCTCTCTCTTTCTCTCTCTCTCTCTCTCCAGTGTTGGGTGTCCCATTTCTTTGTCATCCCTTGTGCCGCATCCTGCATCACTTTGTAGAACCATCAATATCTTCCATTGCTTTGCAGTTTGAAGAATATTTCCAGTGGGGCGGCACTGTCAGGAATCAGCACACTCCGGTTTCCTGTTTGGCTCCAGAATAATGGAGACAGGTTCAGGAAATCAGAGTGTTAGTAATTATAGTCAGGCAAATTTCTGACTTCTCATCAAAATAGCATGAGAAATGCAGAGGCAGAATCTGGACTCTGGGATCTTGCTACTCAGAGTGGATCATAGTACCACACCAGCTGAGATCAGTTCATTGAGCACAAGGCAGGGCTGGAGCCTCAGCTTTGCTCTCACTATATCTGTCACTGAGTGTTGGATTGAAAATGATCCCTCAGGGAGTTTGTTGTGGTTTCATTGCAGACCAAGTTGTTCTATAAATGATCAAAGGACTGGATTCTCAGCAGCAACAAAGGGTGACTTGAAAGCTTGTGGACGGGGCAATCTTGTGAAGAGCAGTTAGTTAGAGAGAGAGGGGTGGAATGCAGACTGTGGCGTGCAGGATTACTAAGCTGCCTAAACTCGAAAGGGCGGAGGCGACTGCTGCATGACATGGTGAGTCAGGACAGCAGCTGGACTGGGAACTCCTGAGCAGCAGAGTGACTCACTGAAACTGAAGGAGGGCCAGAGTCCCAACATAGAACACAGAGGCCTGTTCAAAAGATACCACTCCAAATAATTACTTCCTGGCCTAATACACACTGAACTCCTGTCAGAGGGTCAGTGCTGAGGGAGTGCTGCACTGTCAGAGGGTCAGTGCTGAGGGAGTGTGGCACTGTCAGAGGGTCAGTGCTGAGGGAGTGCCGCACTGTCAGAGGGTCAGTGCTGAGGGAGTGCCGCACTGTCAGAGGGTCAGTGCTGAGGGAGTGCCGCACTGTCAGAGGGTCAGTGCTGAGGGAGTGCTGCACTGTCAGAGGGTCAGTGCTGAGGGAGTGCCGCACTGTCAGAGGGTCAGTGCTGAGGGAGTGCTGCACTGTCAGAGGGTCAGTGCTGAGGGAGTGCCGCACTGTCAGAGGGTCAGTGCCGAGGGAGTGCCGCACTGTCAGAGGATCAGTGCTGAGGGAGTGCCGCATCACCAGTGGAACAGTGCTGAGGGGGTGCCGCACTGTCAGAGGGTCAGTACTGAGGGAGTGCCGCACTGTCAGAGGGTCAGTACTGAGGGAGTGCCACACTGTCAGAGGGTCAGTACTGAGGGAGTGCCGCACTGTCAGAGGGTCAGTACTGAGGGAGTGCTGCACTTGTCAGAGGGTCAGTACTGAGGGAGTGCCGCACTGTCAGAACATCAGTACTGAGGGAGTGCCGCACTATCAGAGGGTCAGTACTGAGGGAGTGCCGCACTGTCAGAGGGTCAGTACTGAGGGAGTGCCACACTGTCAGAGGGTCAGTATTGAGGGAGTGCCGCACTGCCAGAGGGTCAGTACTGAGGGAGTGCCGCACTGTCAGAGGGTCAGTACTGAGGGAGTGCTGCACTGCCAGAGGGTCGGTACTGAGGGAGTGCTGCACTGTCAGAGGGTCAGTACTGAGGGAGTGCTGCACTGCCAGAGGGTCGGTACTGAGGGAGTGCCGCATTGTCAGAGGGTCAGTGCTGAGGGAGTGCCGCACTGTCAGAGGGTCAGCACTGAGGGAGTGCCGCACTGTCAGAGGGTCAGTACTGAGGGAGTGCCGCACTGTTAGAGGGTCAGCACTGAGGGAGTGCCGCACTGTCAGAGGGTCAGTGCTGAGGGAGCGCCGCATCACCAGTGGAACAGTGCTGAGGGGGTGCCGCACTGTCAGAGGGTCAGTACTGAGGGAGTGCCGCACTGTCAGAGGGTCAGTACTGAGGGAGTGCCACACTGTCAGAGGGTCAGTACTGAGGGAGTGCCGCACTGTCAGAGGGTCAGTACTGAGGGAGTGCTGCACTTGTCAGAGGGTCAGTACTGAGGGAGTGCCGCACTGTCAGAGGGTCAGTGCTGAGGGAGTGCCGCACTGTCAGAGGGTCAGTACTGAGGGAGTGCCGCACTGTCAGAGGGTCAGTACTGAGGGAGTGCCACACTGTCAGAGGGTCAGTACTGAGGGAGTGCCGCACTGCCAGAGAGTCAGTACTGAGGGAGTGCTGCACTTGTCAGAGGGTCAGTGCTGAGGGAGTGCTGCACTGCCAGAGGGTCGGTACTGAGGGAGTGCTGCACTGTCAGAGGGTCAGTACTGAGGGAGTGCTGCACTGCCAGAGGGTCGGTACTGAGGGAGTGCCGCATTGTCAGAGGGTCAGTGCTGAGGGAGTGCCGCACTGTCAGAGGGTCAGTGCTGAGGGAGTGCCGCACTGACAGAGCGTCAGTACTGAGGGAGTGCTGCACTTGTCAGAGGGTCAGTACTGAGGGAGTGCCGCACTGTCAGAGGGTCAGTACTGAGGGAGTGCCGCACTGTCAGAGGGTCAGTGCTGAGGGAGTGCCACATTGTCAGAGGGTCAGTACTGAGGGAGTGCTGCACTTGTCAGAGGGTCAGTACTGAGGGAGTGCTGCACTTGTCAGAGGGTCAGTACTGAGGGAGTGCCGCACTGTCAGAGGGTCAGTGCTGAGGGAGTGCCACATTGTCAGAGGGTCAGTATTGAGGGAGTGCTGCACTGTCAGAGGGTCAGTACTGAGGGAGTGCTGCACTGCCAGAGGGTCGGCACTGAGGGAGTGCCGCATTGTCAGAGGGTCAGTGCTGAGGGAGTGCCGCACTGTCAGAGGGTCAGTACTGACAGAGTGCCGCACTGTCAGAGGGTCAGTACTGAGGGAGTGCCACACTGTCAGTGGTACTTTATTTTCGTCTTTGGCTCCAGCTACTCCCTGAGGTGAATGTGGAAGATCCCATGGCCACTCTTACAACGAAGAACAGGAGAGTTCTGCCCAGTCTCCTGGGGCCAACATCTATCCCTCAACTAGCATCACAGTATAAAATAATCTGGAGATAACCACGTTGCTGTTTGTGAGATCTTGCTGTACACAAATTAGCACAGATCACTACACCTTAGTAGCATTTCATTGGCTATTGCAGTGAGCAGTGAAGGAGTGTCTGGTTGGTACTCTGAGTCTGCGAGTTTGCTTTCTGTCTCTGCTGATAGCACCTTAGGTAACCTGTTTGTGTGAGCCATCTGTCTGGGGCTGAAACTTCCTCTGCTCCTACTATGAGAAGAGGAATTCACCACAAACATTTCCCCTGGTCTGGACAGCAGGAATTGTGCTCCTCCGAGACAGGAACAGGAAAATAACGTCACCTCAGTTACTCCAAGCTTTGTTTGTGATGGGGGAAGGGATCTAAAATTCTAATTATATTAGAAAACAGGAATGCTTCCTATTTGGTCCCTGCTGGCTGATTCACAGCTGCTGCCTTTGTCACCGAATGTCCCAGGATGGGGGAAATGTGGATTCGCAAAGAGTGGGGGAGGGCAAGAGAGGATGGGAGGGGTGGGCATGCTCCAAAAAGCAATTAATGCAGTGCCATATAACTGACTTGCGAGCAAGCTTATAGCCTGTGGCATCAAAGAAAAAGTAGTAACTTGGATATAACGTTGGTTGAGTGACAGGATGTGGAGATTCCAGCGTTGACAGGGAGTGATGGTTAATGGAGGGTTTTTATGCTGGTGGAAGGTTTGTAGTCCCAACATCAGTGTTGGGATTCTTGTCCTTCCTGATATGTATATTCATGACTTAGACCTTGGTGTACAATGCACAATTTCAAAATTTGCACATGATACAAAACTTGAAAAAATTGTGAACTGTGAGGAGGTTAGTGTAGATTGTAAAACTTTAAAATGTCAGATTGATGGAATGGACCACAGGTGGTGGTGTTCACAGGCACCTGTGTCCTTCTAGGTGGTGGATGTCAAGGGTTCGGAAAGTGCTGTCTTGTAAATAGTACACATGGCTGCCATTGTATGTCAGTGGTGAAGAGAGCGAGAGTTTTTTGAAAGGGTAACGATCAAATGGGCTGCTTTGCCCTGGATGGCGTCTAGTTTCTTGTGTGTTGTTGGAAGTGCACTCATCCAGGATAATGTTCAAAGCAGAGACGTGTGAAGTGATTCATTTTGGTATGAAGAATATAGACAGACAATATAAAATTAAGGATAAAAATGTAAAGGGCGCGCATCAATTTTCTTTTCAGACATGGCATTTGGGCCTTGCTGGCGAGATGGTATACGCTGCTGCCACTGATGGAGTCAGTGAATGTTCAGACATCAGGTGCCAATGTACCAGGCACGAATCAGGAATGTGATGGAATACGCTCCACTTGTTTGGATGAGTGCAGCTCCAAAAGCATTGAGGACACCATCTGGCACTCCCTCAGCACTGACCCTCTGACAGTGCGGCACACCCTCAGTACTGACCCTCTGACAGTGCGGCACTCCCTCAGCACTGACCCTCTGACAGTGCGGCACTCCCTCAGCACTGACCCCCTGACAGTGTGGCGCTCCCTCAGCACTGAACCTCTGACAGTGCGCCACTCCCACAGCACTGACCCTCTGACAGTGCGGCACTGCCTCAGTACTGACCCTCTGACGGTGCAGCACTCCCTCAGCACTGACCCTCTGACAGTGCGGCACTCCCTCAGCACTGACCCCCTGACAGTGTGGCGCTCCCTCAGCACTGAACCTCTGACAGTGCAGCACTCCCTCAGTACTGACCCTCTGACAGTGCAGCACTCCCTCAGTACTGACCGTCTGACACTGTGGCACTCCCTCAGCACTGACCCTCTGACGGTGCGGTACTCCCTCAGCACTGACCCTCTGACAGTGCGGAACTCCCTCAGTACTGACCCTCTGACAGTGCGGCACTCCCTCAGCACTGACCCTCTGACAGTGCGGTACTCCCTCAGTACTGACCCTCTGACAGTGCGGCACTCCCTCAGTACTGACCCTCTGGCAGTGCAGCACTCCCTCAGTATTGACCCTCTGACAGTGCGGCACTCCCTCAATACTGACCCTCTAACAGTGCAGCACTCCCTCAGCACTGACCCTCTGACAGTGCGGAACTCCCTCAGTACTGACCCTCTGACAGTGCGGCACTCCCTCAGTATTGACCCTCTGACAGTGCGGCACTCCCTCAGTACTGACCCTCTGACAGTGCGGAACTCCCTCAGTACTGACCCTCTGACAGTGCGGTACTCCCTCAGTACTGACCCTCTGACAGTGCGGCACTCCCTCAGCACTGACCCTCTGACAGTGCGGCACTCCCTCAGCACTGACCCTCTGACAGTGCGGCCCTCCCTCAGTACTGACCCTCTGACAGTGCGGCACTCCCTCAGGACTGACCGTCTGACAGTGCGGCACTCACTCAGTACTGACCCTCTGACAGTGCGGCACTCCCTCAGTGCTGACTCTCTGACAGTGCGGCACTCCCTCAGCACTGACCCTCTGACAGTGCGGCACTCCCTCAGTACTGACCCTCTGGCAGTGCAGCACTCCCTCAGTACTGACCCTCTGACAGTGCGGCACTCCCTCAGTATTGACCCTCTGACAGTGCGGCACTCCCTCAATACTGACCCTCTGACAGTGCAGCACTCCTTCAGTACTGACCTTCTGACAGTGCGGCACTCCCTCAGTACTGACCCTCTGACAGTGCAGCAATCCCTCAGCACTGACCCTCTGACAGTGCGGCACTCCCTCAGCACTGACCCTCTGACAGTGCGGCCCTCCCTCAGTACTGACCCTCTGACAGTGCGGCACTCCCTCAGGACTGACCGTCTGACAGTGCGGCACTCACTCAGTACTGACCCTCTGACAGTGCGGCACTCCCTCAGTGCTGACTCTCTGACAGTGCGGCACTCCCTCAGCACTGACCCTCTGACAGTGCGGCACTCCCTCAGTACTGACCCTCTGGCAGTGCAGCACTCCCTCAGTACTGACCCTCTGACAGTGCGGCACTCCCTCAGTATTGACCCTCTGACAGTGCGGCACTCCCTCAATACTGACCCTCTGACAGTGCAGCACTCCTTCAGTACTGACCTTCTGACAGTGCGGCACTCCCTCAGTACTGACCCTCTGACAGTGCAGCAATCCCTCAGCACTGACCCTCTGACAGTGCGGCACTCCCTCAGCACTGACCCTCTGACAGTGTGGCACTTGCTCAGCACTGACCCTCTGACAGTGCGGCACTCCCTCAGTACTGACCCTCTGGCAGTGCAGCACTCCCTCAGTATTGACCCTCTGACAGTGCGGCACTCCCTCAGCACTGACCCTCTGACAGTGCGGAACTCCCTCAGTACTGACCCTCTGACAGTGCGGCACTCCCTCAGTATTGACCCTCTGACAGTGCGGCACTCCCTCAGCACTGACCCTCTGACAGTGCGGCACTCCCTCAATACTGACCCTCTGACAGTGCGGCACTCCCTCAGTATTGACCCTCTGACAGTGCGGCACTCCCTCAGCACTGACCCTCTGACAGTGCGGCACTCCCTCAATACTGACCCTCTGACAGTGCGGCACTCCCTCAGTACTGACCTTCTGACAGTGCGGCACTCCCTCAGTACTGACCCTCTGACAGTGCAGCAATCCCTCCGCACTGACCCTCTGACAGTGCGGCACTCCCTCAGTACTGACCTTCTGACAGTGCGGCACTCCCTCAGTACTGACCCTCTGACAGTGCGGCACTCCCTCAGCACTGACCCTCTGACAGTGCGGCACTCCCTCAGCACTGACCCTCTGACAGTGCGGCACTCCCTCAGCACTGACCCACTGACAGTGCGGCACTCCCTCAGTACTGACCCTCTGACAGTGCGGCACTCCCTCAGCACTGACCCTCTGACAGTGCGGCACTCCCTCAGTACTGACCCACTGACAGTGCGGCACTCCCTCAGCACTGACCCTCTGACAGTGCGGCACTCCCTCAGCACTGACCCTCTGACAGTGCGGCTCTCCCTCAGCACTGACCCTCTGACAGTGCGGCACTCCCTCAGTACTGACCCTCTGACAGTGCGACACTCCCTCAGCACTGACCCTCTGACAGTGCGGCACTCCCTCAGCACTGACCCACTGACAGTGCGGCACTCCCTCAGTACTGACCCTCTGACAGTGTGGCACTTGCTCAGCACTGACCCTCTGACAGTGCGGCACTCCCTCAGCACTGACCCTCTGACAGTGCGGTACTCCCTCAGCACTGACCATCTGACAGTGCGGCACTCCCTCAGCACTGACCCTCTGACAGTGCGGCACTCCCTCAGCACTGACCCTCTGACAGTGCGGCACTCCCTCAGCACTGACCCTCTGACGGTGTGGCACTCCCTCAGCACTGACCCTCTGACGGTGCGGCACTCCCTCAGCACTGACCCTCTGACAGTGTGGCACTCCCTCAGTACTGACCTTCTGACAGTGCGGCACTCCCTCAGTACTGACCCTCTGACAGTGCGGCACTCCCTCAGTACTGACCCTCTGACAGTGCGGCACTCCCTCAGCACTGACCCTCTGACAGTGTGGCACTCCCTCAGTACTGACCTTCTGACAGTGCGGTACTCCCTCAGTACTGACCCTCTGACAGTGCGGCACTCCCTCAGTACTGACCCTCTGACAGTTCAGCACTCCCTCTCAATGAGGAAGTGGGGATATGTGTGTTGAACTGAAAGAATATGGCTTAAGTGAATGTGGATTGGCCTGATAATGGGTCTGAAGTTTAACTGCATATGCAAGTTGGGCGTGCTGGTGGAGATGGGATGTAAGTTGGTATTAGGAGGGGTATTGTTGGATTTGCTGGCTAGGCCAGCATTTATTGTCCTTCCCTAAGTGCCCCTTGTGACTTTGGTGATGAACCTCTGTCTTGCACCATTCAGTTTATTGCCGGTGATTGACAGGATTATGCACAGTGGTGATGCCTTTCAATGCCAAATATTGTGGCTAGAGATCACCCATACCCACCTGGCTTCTTAACTAACTGTTCGGGCAGCCAGTGCCCTCAAGGTCAGTGCCCATCCCTGCATCCCCACGGGAAATGGACAAATTCCATCTCAGAGTAAGTGACTGAGAACTGGAGCTGTGGTCAGATTCGGAAAGGTACTGCTGGGTCCTGAGCCGGTGCTGGCTCAGCTGATTCTATTTTTCGTATTCTTTCATGAGATGTGGATGTCGCTGGCCGGATCAGTATTTATTGCCCCATTCCTAGTTGCCCTTAGGAGGACAGTTAAGAGACCACCATATTGCTGTGTGTCTGGACTGACATGTAAGCCAGACTAAGTAAGAGCAGTGGATTTCCTTCCCTGAAGGACATTCGTAAACAAGATGGTTTTGTCAACAGTGGTTTCATGGTTATCAGCATATTTTTAATTCCAGATTTTTTTGTTGAATTCAAACTTCACCATCTGCCATGGTGGGATTCGAACCCGGGTCCCCAGAGCATCACTCTGGTTCTACCCCATCTGGCTGAGCATGGGTCTGACTCTGCTTTGGCTTCAGTGCTGATGCCTCCCAGGGAAACCCAGGAGAATAGCCAAGTGCTGGATTGTGAGGGGTTTCTCAGTTGGAAGCTGTGCCCTGGCTCAGGGGAATCTGGAGATTGTATTAAATAATCTGAGTCACATGCAGGTTATAACAATAAAGAGTAGGTCAGTTGTGTAAATGAAATCAATGAAAGGCACCTCGCTGAGATGTCCTGATATCAGGAACTGAGTGAGGTGGGCAGGAAAGAATTAAGCTCATGTTCTGTTTCTATTTTTGACACACAAGACTCGGAAATGTAAAGCTTCCTTACTGAAACTCAGTTTGACTGACCAGTGTTTGTCCACTGCTTGCCGGTGATGTTCTGAGGCCTCAGGATCACCCCAAGTTTTTCAGAGACTGCAAAGGAAATTGTAACAGATGATGTTAGATTTCAAATGATTGTTTGGTTCTAAAGATCTTGAGTAGTGTTGAAGCAAGAGACATGGTGCAGCTTTTCCTCTTGTACAATTCAGGACACTTCCCAAGAACATCAATATAAAGGGAAAACAACAATTTATAATGTATCAGAAAAGAGTGCTGATTGGTTGGCAAACTGACTCTGATTGGTAGAGGCATTGCTATGGAGAATGCACCAGTTGATGATGATTGACAGTTAACTGCCAAACATTGTTTGAAATCTAAACCAGGTGGCTTGACCCTGATTAGTCAGGGCGTTTCCCTGAGGAATGACTCAGCAAATGACTGTCGCTTATTTTGTTTAGCTGAAACAGGCACAACACGTGTACGTGTTCTTTCTGTCTGCAAAGAATAGGTTCTATGTTACAATGCAACTTCCAGTAAATGAAAATGCACTACATTGCAAGCCTGACTATCATAAGCTGGTTGTCAGCATAATTCTTAGCACAGAGGATTATTTAACAAATGTTGTCCAATTGCGCAATCGTGTCTAATGTTGGACACTGCATTTTGAATTTTGCAAACATGGCCTGGTTTGGGTATGGTCTGTACCTTTGTCAATGTGAACAGCAGAAGGGACAGGCTGTTTGATATGATCCATTACCCTTAGGGACATTTAGCCTGCATGGTGTCACACTGGAAATGAAATTCTTATATCACATTACTCATTGTGTGATCGGCAGAGTCTTTTTGACTTTATTGCAGTATCCTGTTAGTAATGAATTCCACTCATGTTGCTACTGTATGGTAGCAACATGAAACAGCTAGCCTCACCTGCTGCTGAAATTCAGATTACCTTACTCTTCCAGCGTAAGTTGGAGTAGACTGGGCACTTTTCAGGGCCAAAAAGGCCTTGGGCCTGTTCATGCATTTGTGCGATATACAGCCTTTGTTCTTCCCTATTTCAACACCAGGCTTGCATGGGGAGCAAATGATTATTTTTGCCCCTTTACCACAAACACCTGATATTCTTGAATACATATTTTGTCCTGCATTATAGTTACTGTTAGGGGCCTGCAGACCCACTCGTGACTTCTTTCCCCTACTATTCCTCAACTCCATCCAAACCAATTCTACATCCTGATCTCTAGCTTGATGCTGAAATAGGGAGCATTAAAGGCTGATTAACGACTAACTTAATTAGATCATTTCACATTGTACATCGCGCAAACTGATGAACAGGCCAAAGACCTTTTTGGCCCTGAAAGGTGCCCAGTCTGTCTCAGATTACCCTATGCCAGAATGGATTAACAGTGCTCCCTCCACCTTTACCTAGCTTCCTATTCTTCTTGAATATCATATGTCGCTCAATATTTAAAACCCAATTCTTGTCAAGCTGCTGCCATCTCTGTAATAGTTATCAGATCACATTTATTTACATCAATGTATGCTATCAATTCATTTACTTTGTTACGAATGCTCTGAGCATTCAAATATAGATTTAGTTTTGACTTTTTGTTATCTTTGTTACTTTTGTTTTGACCGTTGGTGTATCCGTAGGTTTTATTTTCCTCTGTTCCTTTCCGTCACTCTCTGACCTTCATTTCTCACATTAATATTTTGCTCTCCAAGTCTTGACTCCACCCCTTAATATGTGACTTTGACCAAAGCTTGAGCCCTTACCCTCACTAGTCTAGTTTAGAGTCTTCTCTGTTTATCTAGTTATAGAGTTTGCTAGGATACTGGTTCCAGAATTATTCAGGCATAGACCATCCCAATACTACAGCCCCAGTTTTCCCAGTATGGATGCCAATGCCCAGTGAACCTGAACCCACTTCTTCCACACCAGTATCTGAGCCACCCATTTATTTCACTAATCTTATGTGCCTTCTGCAATTGGCACATGGCTCAGGTAATAATCCAGATGTTATTACCCTTAAGGTTCTGCTCTTCAAGTTAGTTCCTAGCTCCTCATATTGTCTAAGCAGAACTTCTTTCCTAGTCCCACCCGTGCCATTGGTGCCCTCATGGATCCTCCACGGCCTACTCTGAGTTCCTGTCCTTTCCTTCGCAGATATTCTGAGCCCTGGCTTTAGGCAGACAAAGTAGCTTTCTGAACTCTCACTCTGGGCTGCAGAGAATGCTGTCAATCACCCTCATTACACTGTCCCTTACCATTATGTTCCTTTTTGCTTCCCCCATTTGAATGGCTTCCTGTCCCACAGTGACATGGTCGGTTAGCTTATCTACCCTGCATTCCCCACTCTCATTCAAACCAGCTGAAAAATCCTCAAACTTGTTGAGGCTGAGTGTCCTCTGAATGCCCTTACCTGCCTCACTGATGGTCACACTGTCCTATCCTTGATCACTAACCAAATCAGAAGACTCTATTGGAAGAGGTGTGACTGCTTCCTGGGTCAGAGATTCCAGGTAACTCCCTCCCTGATGTGTCACAGTGTCTGCAGTTCTACATCCAGCTTGTAAACTCTGAGCCAAAGTTCCTACAGCTGCACACACTTGATGCAGATGTGTTTCCCCTGGACAGTGGTGTTCAGAGGCTCCCATATTTGGCAATCACATCACATCACCTGACTGCCATCTTTATTGTGTGATCATTATTTTTCTTAATTAAGTTACAATTTATAAACTCTATTGCTCCCAGTAAGCTTTATTAATGACAGTGAACTTTACTCATACTAACAAGACATTAAAATGTCAATAAATGACAAAATGCACACCACCAAATCCCCTACAAGTTTCCCAATGACCCCCTTTTTATTTTTTACAGAATTTGAGAGACTCACAGCCTGAGATCCTGCTAGCTGTTTAAGGTTGCGGACCTCTCCAGTTATTGAGTTACCTGCTCCTTCTGTGACATCAGAGTGGAAATCAATTGCCGGAGGCTAAAAGCGTAGAAGAAAGAAGCATCTCCCCCCGCCACCCTCACCAAACCCCCAACTCAGTAAGTTGTACTTCTTGCTGTCAACCATAGAGCTTTAGAGGTTTACATAATGGAAACAGGCCCTTCAGCCCCACTTGTCCATGCTACCCATTTTTTTAAACCACTAAGCTAGTCCCAATTGCTTGCTTTTGGCCCATATCCCTCTATACCCATCGTACCCACGTAACTATCTAAATGCTTTTTAAAAGACAAAGATGTAGCCGCCTCTACTACTACCTCTGGCAGCTTGTTCCAGACAGTCACCACCCTCTGTGTGAAAAAATTGTCCCTCTGGGCACTTTTGTATCTCTCCCCTCTCACCTTAAACCTATGCCCTCTAGTTTTAGACTCCCCGACCTTTAGAAAAAGAAATTGACTATCTAGCTGATCTTTGCCCTTTATTACTTTATAGATCTCTATAAGATCTTAGTGTCATCTGCAAAGCTAACCATGCCAATAAATTCTCATCCAAACCATTAATATAAATGACAAATAACAGTGGACCCAGCTAGCTTCCAATAAGCTGGGACTGTTTCTGAATTGAGGGAATTTTGGAAAAATCAGAAATAGTTTATCAGCTATCTTTGCAGCTATCTCTTTTAGAAGATTAGGATGTAGGTCATCACACCTTGGAGTTTGTCAGATTTTAGTCCCTTACATTTCTCTGGTACCTAATCTCTTAATTTTCACACTCTTATATACTCTTTGTT
Organism: Carcharhinus amblyrhynchos; assembly: GCF_965287045.1. NCBI lineage: Eukaryota > Metazoa > Chordata > Chondrichthyes > Carcharhiniformes > Carcharhinidae > Carcharhinus > Carcharhinus amblyrhynchos. The sequence goes on along the minus strand of NC_137334.1, from coordinate 96,792,945 downwards.
TGTGGTGTGTCACTTATGTCTTTCTCTTTTTCTTCTTTGGTGATCACTTGCTGAAACCCGGTGTTACTGATCCTGCATTCTGTGGGTCCTTGCATGGCTGATGTGCCAATCCTAGAGATGAATCATTGACTGCACACTTGGCAGTTGTTTCTGGGAAGCAGGTTCGGTCCTTTGACTTGAGGTCGCTGATATTCCTTTCTAAGGGACCTTTTCAAGGCCTTCTCTTGCCTTCGGATGTTCTTGTGTCCCTTAAGTCAGGAGGTTCCTCCAGGTAGGTTTCTTCTGAGCAAGGGTCTCCTGGACTTTGACATCCATGACATCTGTCTTGAGGGTGATTTTGATGTGCTTCCTTTGTTCACCTGTTTGGGTGCCTTCCTTGAGCAAGTGAAGAAGATTTGCTTTGGTAGTCGGGACTCTGGCATCCTATTATATATTTTAGAGGGTCGCAGGTTGCTTTAATGATCCATGATTTGAAGGCAATATCATTAAGGTACTGCCACAGGCTGGTGTTTTAGTTTCAGTTTGTACTTAGTGTATTGTGGAGAACATCTCTTTTAGTAAAAGCTGTTAAGTGTCCATTTTGAATCCATGTGTGCAAACCATGTTCATAGAATCATTGAATCCCTACAGTGCTGAAGGAGGCCATTCAGCCCATCGAGTCAGAGACCACAATCCCACCCAGGCCCTGTCCCTGTAACCCACATATTTACCCTACTAACCCTCTGACATCCTCCTAACGCTAAAGGACGATTTAGCATGGCCAATCAACCTAACCCGCACATTTTTGGACTGTGGGAGGAAACCAGAGCACTCGAAGGAAACCCACGCAGACATGGAGAGAATGTTCAAACTCCACACAGACAGTGACCCAAGCTGGGAATCGAACCGGGTCTCTTGTGCTGTGAGGTAACAGTGCTAACCATTGTGCCACCATGCTGCCCTTCTTTTCTTTTTGTGTAAAACACACAACCCCGAACATAGTCTGATTTGATTGTTTTCATTTGATCTGATTTATTATTGTCACATGTATTAACATATAGTGAAAAGTATTGTTTCTTGCACGATATACAGACAAAACATACCGTTCTTAGAGTACATGTGGAGAAGGAAAGGAGAAGCTGCAGAATGTAGTGTTGTAGTCGTATCTAGGGTGTAGAGAAAGATCAACTTAATGCAAGGTAGGTCTGACAGCAGCAGGGAAGAAGCTGTTCTTGAGTCGATTGGTACGTGTCTTCAGACTTTTGTATCTTTTTCCCCCGAGGGATGAAGATGGAAGAGAGAATGTCCGGGGTGCGTGGGGCCCTTGATTATGCTGGCTGCTTTTCTGAGGCAGCGGGAAGTGTAGACAATGGATGGGAGGCTGGTTAGAACATTACAGAAAGAAAATTGAGTCAGAATTTTGTTTGATCGAGAACATCAAGAAAAGATCCTAAGTAGAGGAAAGAAGACATTGTGAATCCTCACACTTAAAAAAGGAAAAAGAAGTTTTTTAGTCATAAGTAAGGCTTACATTAACATTGCAATGAAGTTACTGTGAAATTCTTCGTCGCCACACTCCAGCGCCTATTCAGGTCGCTACACCAAACCAGCATGTCTTTAAGGCTTAGAACATGAGAAGGCTGGGGACAAGCAATAACGATGTGGGTATGCCGGCGTTGGACTGGCGTAAACACAGTGAAAAGTCTGACAACACCTGACGAAGGGGCTAACCCCGAAAGCTTGTGAGTATATCATCAAATAAATAGGTTGGACTAAAACCTGGTGTTGTCAGACTTTTCACTGTGACAAGCAATAACAACAGGATTAAAGACTGCACTGCCAGTGCAGGAGGCCAAGTAGAAAATGTAACTCTCTGCGTGCTTTTAAAAGAGAAGGGTTTTCCAACCAGCGAAGGGTGAGATTCCGGGCAGTTTCTGGTTTACTTAAAAGGAATGGATGCTTTGCTGTATGGCTGGGGTCATAGAATCAGAGAAGAATCAAAGAATCCCTGCGGGCAAAAAGAGGCCATTTGGCCGATGAGGCCTGCACTGATTCTCTGACAAAGCATCTTAGTCAGGCCCTATTGCTGTACCCATGTATTTCTAATCCCCAAATTACACATCCTGGGATACTAAGGGGTGGGATGCAATTTAGCATGGTTAATCAACCTAACCCCTGCACATCTTTGGACTACGGGTGGAAACCGGAGCACCCAAAGGAAACCACGCAGACACAGGAAGAACATGCAAACTCCACACAGACTGTCACCCAAGGCCAGAATTGAACCTGGGTTCAAGGCACTGTGAGGCAGCAGTGCTAACCACTGTGCCATCATGCCATTATACAAAGTACATAAAGTCAACAGTGCCCAGAATAAAAAAAGGGAGTAATGGGTAGACAGTAAACGAATACTAGGCAGTCTTAAATCGCTGGGACCGGCAAGAGAACCAACTGGTCAATGAGGGTCCATCATCCTTTCAGTAAAGACAATGAATCATGGAGAGCCTATTCAGAGTGTTTTCAGTACTTTGTAAAAGCAAATAGAATTATTGACCAATTACTCATACCATTGTTTCTCAGCACAATGGGAAATAAAACTTCTAATCTGCTCCAGAACGTGGATCATCCAGCAAAGCAAAAACCGCATCTTATGATGACTTGACAAAGTTTCTTGAAGAGCATAATTCTCCAATCAATTCATTTCCTCGGAGGGAATCACGTGGAACAAAAGTATTGTTCAGTTTGTGGCAACCTTATAAAGGCTGGTACAACATTGTGGGGACAGTTCTCCCAGCACAGCACAGCCGGTCAGGAGATTTAAGTGGGGCTGGATTAGCGCAACCTGCGCTGGGCATCCAGCTCCGAGCGTGTCTCCCATGATATCTGGCACCAGAAATAGGCGCAGAGCAGAAGGATTTATCAGCCTTCAAATTTTAACATCATTTTAACGCTATTAATGGGCCTGGGACTGAAGTCCCCAGGCCCGCTAGCATCTCCCCCCCCGCAGGAGTATTTCACTCCAGCGAGGATAACTACAGTTCTCCACACCAGGGGAGTTAGTGGTCCAACCCTGCTGGAGTGAAGGGGCAGTCGGGGACCCACCCAGAGGATCGAGCATTGGGGGACTGGCCATTGGCACCATGGCAGTACCAGCCTGGGCCTCCTGGCAGTGCCCAAGGGGAAAAGTGCCAATGCCCAGGGGTTTGCTTGTGCCCATTGTGCATTGGGCAGTGCCAAGGGATGGAGCTTAATGGAGTCTGGGCCAGATGAGGGCGGGGCCTCAGGGCCAAGCTCTCTAGGGGTGGTGGGTGGGTCCCACTGCCACTCTGCAGTTGGGATCGGTGGGGGAAGAAGGGAGCAATTGGAGCTGGCCATCTGGGTTAGAGCCGGAGGGGGGGAGGGGGGCGGCGTAGTTTGCTTGGTGGTGGGACTGGGGCTGCAAGGGGTAGTCAGCACTGTGTGGGGGTGGGTCAGGACTGCTGCTGGGTGAGGGAGATCAGGACTGTGGGTCAAGGCCTGGTGATGCAGGGGCCATGGGACTTGATTATTTGAGTTATGAGAAGAGGTGGATAGACTGGGACTTCTCTCTGGAGCGTACGAGATTTTGTAGTGATCTTATAGAGGTCTATAACATAACGAGAGGCATAGATCAGCTCGATAGTCAGTATCTTTCCCCAAAGGTAGGGGAGCTGAAAAACAGGAAAGGTATGACCACATTAATGGGGTTGTATTATCGACCACCCAATAGTCAGTGAGAATTGGAGGAGCAAATCTGCAGAGAGATAGCAGCCAACTGCAGGAAACACAAAGTTGTGATAGTAGGGGATTTTAATTTTCCACATATAGATTGGGACTCTTGCTGCAGCTGTATAGGGCATTGGTGAGGCCGCAGCTGGAGTACTGTGTGCAGTTTTGGGCGCCGCACCTGCGCAAAGATATTTTGGCCTTGGAGGGAGTGCAGGGGAGGTTTACTGGGCTGATACCGGAGTTGAGGGGGTTGAGCTATGAGGAGAGGCTGAATAAACTAGGCTTGTACTCGTTAGAGTTTAGAAGAATGAGGGGAGATCTCATTGAGACGTATAAGATGATGAATGGGATGGATAGGATAGAGGTGGAGAGACTCTTCCCGCTCAAAAAAGACAGTAGGACTAGGGGGCACAGCCTCAAGATAAAAGGGGGGCGGTTTAGAATGGAGTTGAGGAGGAACTTCTTCACTCAAAGGGTGGTGAATCTCTGGAATTCTCTGCCCGTTGAAGTGGTGGAGGCTGCCTCGCTAAATATTTTTAAGACGCGGGTTGATGGGTTTTTGATAAGAGAGGGGATTAAGGGTTATGGGGAGAGGGCGGGAAAGTGGAACTGAGCAGCGACAGATCAGCCATGATCTTATTGAATGGCGGGGCAGGCTCGAAGGGCTAGATGGCCTACTCCTGCTCCTATTTCTTATGTTCTTATGTTCTTATACCGTTAAAGGTCTAGATGGGTTAGAGTTTGTAAAACGTGTTCAGGAAGTTTTCTAAATCAATATATAGAGGTACCAACTAGAGAGGATGCAGTATTAGATCTCCGGTTAGGAAATGAGTTAGGGCAAGTGACGGAAGTGTGTGTAGAGGAACACTTTGGTTCCAGTGATCATAACGCCATTAGTTTCAACTTGATCATGAATAAAGATAGGTCTGGTCCTCGGGTTGAGGTTCTAAACTGGAAAAAGGCCAAATTTGAAGAAATGAGAAAGAATCTAAAAAGCCTGGATTGGGACACGCTGTTCTCTGGCAAGGATGTGATTGGTAAGTGGGAGGCCTTCAAAGAAGAAATTTTGAGGGTGCAGAGTTTGTATGTTCATGTCAGGATTAGAGGCAAAGTGAATAAGAATAAGGAACCTTGGTTCTCGAGGGATATTGGAACTCTGATAAAGAAGAGAGGGATGTATGACATCATGTATGAGTGGAAAAGCGAATTACGTGGAGGGTGTGGAAAGTCTGCAGAGGGATCTGGATAAGATGAGTGAGTGGCCGAGGACCTGGCAGATGGAGTATAATGTTAGCAAATATGAGGTTATGCATAGGAACATAAGAACATAAGAAATAGGAGCAGGAATAGGCCATCTAGCCCTTCGAGCCTGCCCCGCCATTCAATAAGATCATGGCTGATCTGAAGTGGCTCAGTTCCACTTTCCCACTTTCTCTCCATAACCCTTAATTCCCTTGCCTACCAAAAACCTATCCACCCGTGTCTTAAATATATTTAGCAAGGTAGCCTCCACCACTCCAACGGGCAGAGAATTCCAGAGATTCACCACCCTTTGAGTGAAGAAGTTCCTCCTCAACTCTGTTCTAAACTGCTCTCCCTTATCTTGAGGCTGTTCCTTCTAGTCCTGCTGTCCTTTCTGAGCAGGAAGAATCTCTCTACCTCTACCCTATCCATCCCCTTCATTATCTTATACGTCTCTATAAGATCTCCCCTCATCCTTCTAAACTCCAACGAGTACAGACCCAGTCTATTCAGCCTCTCTTCATAGTTCAACCCCCTCATCTCCGGTATCAGCCTAGTGAACTTCCTCTGCACTCCTTCCAAGGCCAAAATATCCTTGCGCAAGTACGGTGACCAAAACTGCACACAGTACTCCAGCTGCGGCCTCACCAGTACCCTGTACAGTTGCAGCAAGACCTCCCTGCTTTTATATTCAATCCCCCTCACTATAAAGGCCAGCATCCCATTCGCCTTCTTGATCACCTGCTGCACCTGCAGACTGGGTTTTTGCGACTCATGCACAAGGACCCCCAGGTCCCTCTGCACCGTAGCATGCTGCAGCTTTTCGCCCTTTAAATAGTAATCCCTCCTACTATTATTCCTGCCAAAGTGGATAACCTCACACTTGCCAACATTGTATTCCATCTGCCAGGTCCTCGCCAACTCACTGAGCCTGTCCAGATCCCTCTGCAGACTTTCCACACCCTCTGCACAATTTGCTTTTCCACTTATCTTTGTGTCATCAGCAAATTTCGACACCCTACACTCAGCCCCCTCCTCCAGAACATCTATATAAATGGTAAATAGTTGAGGCCCCGGCACTGATTCCTGCAACACTCCACTTTGGTAGAAATAATAGTAGGATGGAATATTATTTAAATGGTGAAAAGCTGCAGCATGCTACGGTGCAGAGGGACCTGGGGGTCCTTGTGCACGAATTGCAAAAACCCAGTCTTCAGGTGCAGCAGGTGATCAAGAAGGCGAATGGGATGCTGGCCTTTATAGCGAGGGGGATAGAATATAAAAGCAGGGAGGTCTTGCTTCCACTGTACAGGGCACTGGTGAGGCCGCAACTGGAGTACTGTGTGCAGTTTTGGTCCCCTTATTTGTGAAAGGATATATTGGCCTTGGAAGGAGTGCAGAGAAGGTTCACCAGGCTGATACCGGAGATGAGGGGGTTAGCTTATGAAGAGAGGTTGAATAGACTGGGTCTGTACTCGTTAGAGTTTAGAAGGCTGAGGGAGGATCTTATAGAGACTTACAAGATAATGAAGGGGCTGGATAGGGTAGAGGTAGAGAGATTCTTTCCACTTAGAAAGGAAAAGAGAACCAGAGGGCACAGCCTCAAAATAAGAGGGGGGCAGTTTAGATCGGAGTTCAGGAGGAACTTCTTCACTCAAAGGGTGGTGAATCTCTGGAATTCTCTGCCCGTTGAAGTGGTGGAGGCTACTTCGCTGAATATATTTAAGTCATGGGTAGATAGGTTTCTGATAGACAAGGGAATTAAGGGTTATGGGGAGAAAGCGGGAAAGTGGAACTGATCCACTTCAGATCGGCCATGATCTTATTGAATGGCGGGGCAGGCTCGAAGGGCTAGGTGGCCTACTCCTGCTCCTATTTCTTATGTTCTTATGACTTGTATAGGCAACAGGGAACAAATAAAATGCTTGGCGAGTATACAAAGTGCAAGAAACTACTTATGAAGGAAATCAGGAGGGCTAAAAGAAGACATGAGGTTGCTTTGGCAGTCAAGGTGAAGGAAAATCCGAAGAGCTTCGACAGGTATATTAACAGCAAAAGGATAGTAAGGAATAAAATTGGTCCTTTTGAAGATCAGTGTGGTCGGATATGTAGGGAACCAGAAGAAACGGAGGGGATATTAAATGGGATTTTTGCATCCGTATTTACTGTGGAAACTGGCATGGAGTCTATGGAAATAAGGCAAACAAGTAGGGAACCTATACAGATTAAAGGGGAGGAGGTGCTTGCTGTCTTAAGTCAAATTAGAGTAGATAAATCCCTCGGACCTTGAATGAGACTAGTGTTGAAATTGCAGGGGTCCTGGCAGATATATTTAAAATGTCAGTATCCACGGGTGAGGTGCCGGACGATTTGAGGATAGCTCATGTTGTTCCGTTGTTTAAAAAAGGCTCAAAAAGTAATCCGGGAAATTATAGGCCGGTAGGTTTGACGTCAGTAGTAGGTAAGTTATTGGAAGCAGCACTAAGAGATAGGATCTACAAATACTTGGATGGACAGGGACTTATTAGGGAGAGTCAACATGGCTTTGTGCGTGACAGGCCATGTTTAACCAATCTATTAGAGATTTTTGAGGAGGTTACCAGGAAAGTGGATGAAGGGAAAGCAGTGGATGTTGTCTACATGGACTTCAGTAAGGCCTCTGACAAGGTCCCGCATGGGAGGTTAGTTAGGAAGGCTCTGTCGCTAGGTATACATGGAGAGGTAGTAAATTGGATTAGACAGTGGTTCAATGGAAGAAGCCAGCGAGTGGTAGTGGAGGATTGCTTCTCTGAGTGGAGGCCTGTGACTAGTGGAGTGCCACAGGGATCAGTGCTGGGTCCATTGTTGTTTGTCATCGATATCAATGATCTGGATGATAATGTTGTAAATTGGATCAGCAAATTTGCTGATAATACAAAGATTGGAGGTGTAGTGGACAGTGAGGAAGGTTTTCAAAGCTTGCAGAGGGATTTGGACCAACTAGAAAAATGGCAGATGGAGTTTAATGCAGACAAGTGTGAGGTATTGCACTTTGGAAGGACAAACCAAGGTAGAACATACAAGGTAAATGGTAGGACACTGAAGAGTGCAGTAGAACAGAGGGATCTGGGAATATAGATACATAATTCCCTAAAAGTGGCATCACATGTAGATAGAACATAGAACGTAGAACATTACAGCACAGTACAGGCCCTTCAGCCCTCAATGTTGTGCTGAGCTATGTCCAATCCCAAGATCAAGCTATCCCACTCCCTATCATTCTGGTGTGCTCCATGTGCCTATCCAATAACCGCTTGAAAGTTCCTAAAATGTCCGACTCCACTATCACAGCAGGCAGTGCATTCCACACCCCAACCACTCTCTGAGTGAAGAATCTACCTTGGATATCCCTCCTGTATCTCCCACCATGAACCTTATAGTTATGCCCCCTAGGAACAGCTACATCCACCCGAGGAAATGGTCTCTGCACGTCCACTCATCATCCTATAAACCTCTATTAAGTTGCCTCTCATCCTCCTCCGCTCCAAAGAGGAAAGCCCCAGCTTCCTCAACCTTTCCACATAAGACCTACTGTCCAAACCAGGCAGCATCCTGGTAAATCTCCTCTGCACTCTCTCCAATGCTTCCACATCCTTCTTATAGTGAGGTGACCAGAACTGCACACAATATTCCAAATGTGGTCTCACCAAGGTCCGGTATAGTTGCAGCATAACCCCACGGTTCTTAAACTCAAACCCCCTGTTAATAAACACTAACACACTATAAGCCTTCTTCACGGCTCTATCCACTTGAGTGGCAACCTTCAGAGATCTGTGGATGTGAACCCCAAGATCTCTCTGTTCCTCCACATTCCTTAGACCCCTGCCATTGACCCTGTAATCTGCATTCAAGTGTGTCCTACCAAAATGAATCACCTCACACTCATCAGGGTTAAATTCCATCTGCCAATTTTCAGCCCAGCTCTGCATCCTATCAATGTCTCTTTGCAGCCTACAACAGCCCTCCGCCTCATCCATTACTCCACCAATCTTGGTGTCATCAGTAAATTTACTGACCCACCCTTCAGCCCCCTCTCCCAAGTCATTGATAAAAATCACAAATAGCAGAGGACCCAGCACTGATCCCTGTGGTACACCGCTGGTAACTGGCCTCCAGTCTGAAACTTTTCCCTCCACCACCACCCTCTATATTCTATGAGACAGCCAGTTACTTATCCAATCGGCCAAATTTCCTTCTATCCCACACCTCCTTATCTTCTTCACGAGCCAACCATGGGAAACCTTATCAAACGCCTTACTAAAATCCATGTATACAACATCAACCTTTGTCCAAGCACTTCGTTACCTCCTCAAAGAATTCAATCAAATTTGTGAGGCAGGACTTACCCCTCACGAAACTGTGTTGACTATCCCGGATTAAACTGCATCTTTCCAAATGGTCATAAATCCTGTCTCTCAGGACCCTTTCCATTAACTTACTGACCACTGAAGTAAGACTAACTGGCCTCTAATTACCAGGGTCATTCCTATTTCCTTTCTTGAAGAGAGGAACAACATTTGCTACTTTCCAGTCCTCTGGCATTATCCCTGTGGACAGTGAGGACCCAAAGATCAAAGCTAAAGGCTCCGCAATCTCATCCCTTGTCTCCCAAAGTATCCGAGGATGCATCCCATCTGGCCCAGGGGACTTATCGACCCTCAGGATTTTTAAAATTGCTAATACATCTTCTCTCAGAACATCTACTTCCTCCATCCTATCATCCTGTATCACACTCTCATCCTCAAAAACATGGCCCCTCTCCTTAGTGAACACTGAAGAAAAGTATTCATTCAATGCCTCACCGTAATGAGTGCTTTTGGTACATTATAAATCAAAGTATTGAGTATAAGAGTTGGATTGTTATGGTGAGGTTATATAAGACATTGGTGAAGCCAAATTTAGAGTATTGTGTGCAGTTTTGGTCACCTAATTATCAGAAGGATATTAATAAGGTTGGAAGAGTGCAGAGAGGGTTTACAAGGATGTTGTCGGGACTTGAGAAACTGAGTTTCAGAGAAAGTTTGAATAGGTTAGGACTTTATTCTCTGGAGACTAGAAGAATGAGGGGAGATTTGATAGAGGTGTATAAAATTATAAGAACATAAGAACATAAGAAATAGGAGCAGGAGTAGGCCATCTAGCCCTTCGAGCCTGCCCCGCCATTCAATAAGATCATGGCTGATCTGTCGTGGCTCAGTTTCACTTTCCCGCCCTCTCCCCATAACCCTTAATCCCCTCTCTTATCAAAAACCCATCAACCCGCGTCTTAAAAATATTTAGCGAGGCAGCCTCCACCACTTCAACGGGCAGAGAATTCCAGAGATTCACCACCCTTTGAGTGAAGAAGTTCCTCCTCAACTCCGTTCTAAACCGCCTCCCCTTTATCTTGAGGCTGTGCCTCCTAGTCCTACTGTCTTTTTTGAGCGGGAAGAGTCTCTCCACCTCTATCCTATCCATCCCATTCATTATCTTATACGTCTCAATGAGATCTCCCCTCATTCTTCTAAACTCTAACGAGTACAAGCCTAGTTTATTCAGCCTCTCCTCATAGCTCAACCCCCTCAACTCCGGTATCAGCCTAGTAAACCTCCTCTGCACTCCCTCCAAGGCCAAAATATCCTTGCGCAGGTGCGGCGCCCAAAACTGCACACAGTACTCCAGCTGCGGCCTCACCAATGCCCTATACAGCCGCAGCAAGACCTCCCTACTTTTATATTCAATCCCCCTCGCTATGAAGGCCAGCATCCCATTCGCCTTCCTGACCACCTGCTGCACCTGCAAGCTGGGTTTTTGCGACTCATGCACAAGGACCCCGAGGTCCCTCTGCACCGTCGCCTGCTGCAGTTTTTCATCACGTAAGTAATAGTGATGGGTATAGATAGAGTGAATGCAGGCAGGTTTTTTCCACTGAGTCTAGGGGAGAAAAAAACTAGAGGACATGGGATAAGGGTGAAGGGGGAAAAGTTTAAAGGGAATATTAGGGGGGTTTCTTCACACAGAGTGGTGGGAGTGTGGAATGCGCTGCCAGATAAAGTGGTAAATGCAGACTCAGTTTTAACATTTAAGAAAAACTTGGACAGGTACATGGATGAGAGGGGTATGGAGGGATATGGTCCAGGTGCAGGCCAGTGGGACTAGGCAGAAAAATGGTTCAGCACAGCAAAGAAGGGCCAAAGGCATGTTTCTGTGCTGTAATGTTCTATGGTTCTAAAATTAGAGGGCACGGGTTTAAGGTGAGAGGGGAGAGGTGGTAAGTGTCTGGATGTAGTGGTAGAGGCGGGTGCAATTTTGTCTTTTAAAAAACATTTAGACAGTTACATAGGTAAGGTGGGTATGGAGGGATATGGGCCAAATATGGGCAATCAAGACTAGCTTAGTGGTTTTAAAAAAAGGGTGGATTGGACAGGTTGGGCTAAAGGACTGTAAACCTCAATGACTCAATGAGATCGAGTGTTAGCGAAGATGAACTAGTTTGGTGACACCATGTTGACCAACTGTTTCATCTCGTAATTATTTCTCAGAATCATCTCCAGAAATACCAACTCTTTAATCCCTGGTGTTGTGAATACTATTACAGAAGATGTAATTGATGCAGAATTAGTTCCAAGAGAAGAAATGTCCACTGAACTTCCAAATCATCGAAACATAGAAACTAGAAGCAGGAGTAGGCCATTCGGCCCTTTGAGCCTATTCTGTCATTCATTTTGATCATGGCTAATCACCGAATTCAATATCCTGATCCCCCTTCCCCCTCTATCCTTGATCCCTTTAGCCCCAAGAGCTACATCTAATTTCTTCTTGAAATCAGACAATATTTTGGCTTCAGCTAAATTCTGTGTTAGTGAATTTCACACATTCACCACCCTCTGAGAGAAGAAATTTCTCCTCACCTCAGTTCTAAAAGGTTTACCCCCTATCCTCAAAACCTAGTTCTGGACTCCCCCAGCATCGGGAACATTCTTCCTGAATCTAGTCTGTCTGACCCTTTTAGAATTTTATAAGTTTCTATGAGATCTCCTCTCACTCTTCTAAACTCCAGTGAATATATTCATAACCAATTTAGTCTCTCCTCATAAGAAAGTACATAAGAACACAAGAACATAAGAAATAGGAGCAGGAGTAGGCCATCTAGCCCTTCGAGCCTGCCCCGCCATTCAATAAGATCATGGCTGATCTGTCGTGGCTCAGTTCCACATTCCCGCCCTCTCCCCATAACCCTTAATCCCCTCTCTTATCAAAAACCCATCAACCAGCGTCTTAAAAATATTTAGCGAGGTAGCCTCCACCACTTCAACGGGCAGAGAATTCCAGAGATTCACCACCCTTTGAGTGAAGAAGTTCCTCCTCAACTCCGTTCTAAACCGCCCCCCCTTTATCTTGAGGCTGTGCCCCCTAGTCCTATTATCCTTTCTGAGCGGGAAGAGTCTCTCCACCTCTATCCTATCCATCCCATTCATCATCTTATACGTCTCAATGAGATCTCCCCTCATTCTTCTAAACTCTAACGAGTACAAGCCTAGTTTATTCAGCCTCTCCTCATAGCTCAACCCCCTCAACTCCGGCATCAGCCTAGTAAACCTCCTCTGCACTCCCTCCAAGGCCAAAATATCCTTGCGTAAGTACGGCGCCCAAAACTGCACACAGTACTCCAGCTGCGGCCTCACCAATGCCCTATACAGCCGCAGCAAGACCTGCCTACTTTTATATTCAATCCCCCTCGCTATGAAGGCCAGCATCCCATTCGCCTTCCTGATCACCTGCTGCACCTGCAAGCTGGGTTTTTGCGACTCATGCACAAGGACCCCGAGGTCCCTCTGCACCGTCGCCTGCTGCAGTTTTTCGCCACATAAGTGATAATCCTTCCTACCATTATTCCTACCAAAGTGGACCACCTCGCACTTGCCAACATTAAATTCCATTTGCCATTTCCTGGCCCATTCGCCCAGCCTATCTAGATCCTTCTGCAGACTCTCCACACCCTCCGCACAATTTGCCTTTCCTCCAATCTTGGTGTCATCAGCAAATTTCGACACCCTACACTCGGTTCCCTCCTCCAGATCATCTATATAAATGGTAAATAGCTGAGGCCCCAGCACCGACCCCTGGGGCACTCCACTAGTCACCAACCGCCAATCCGAATAGCACCCATTGACCCCCACTCTCTGCCTCCTATTTGACAACCAATCCTCTATCCACGCTAACACCCTACCCCCAACTCCCTGTTCCCTGACCTTCTGCAATAACCTCCTGTGAGGTACTTTGTCAAACGCCTTCTGAAAATCCAGAAAGACCACATCCACCGGCTCTCCTCTATCCACCGCCCTAGACACATCCTCATAGAACTCCAGTAAATTTGTCAGACACGACTTCCCTTTAACGAAACCGTGCTGCGTCTGCTCTATCAAGCAATTCCTCTCAAGATGCCTCGCTATTTCCTCCTTGATGACGGATTCTAACATTTTACCTACAACAGACGTTAAACTAACCGGCCTATAATTCCCTGCCTTTTGCCTGGCACCCTTCTTAAACAACGGCATAACATTAGCCGCTTTCCAATCTTCCGGCACTTCCCCGGAATCCAGCGACGTCTGGAAAATAACCACCAAGGCATCCACTATCACCTCCGCCATTTCTTTCAGAACCCTCGGATGCATTCCATCCGGTCCTGGGGACTTGTCCACAATCAGCCCCTCCAGTCTGTCGAGCACCTCCTCTCTAGTAACAGTAATGTCATTAAGACCCTCCAGTCCTACCACCTTTCCATCTCTAACACCCGGCAAATTATTCACGTCCTCCTCCGTGAAGACAGAAACAAAAAAGTTATTCAGGACCTCAGCCAATTCCCCATCCCCTACCACTAAGTCCCCCTTCTCATCCTCTAAGGGACCAATGTTCACCCTAGCCAGCCTCTTCCTTTTTATATATTTATAAAAACTCTTGCTATCTTTTGTATATTAAGCGCAAGCCCAGCTTCATTGTTTCTCCTACCCTTCTTCATCATCTTCTTTGTCAATCTTTGTTGACATTTAAACCTCTCCCAATCCTCTTCTCGCCCACTACTCTTTGCTACTCTAAACGCCTCCGCTTTTAATTTAACACTTTCCTTCACCTCCTTCATTATCCACGGCTTATTACCTCTCCTCCTATGGTCCTTTTTGACCATCAGAATAAATTTCTGCTGAGCACCAAGAAAGATCTCCTTAAAGATCCTCCACTGCTCCTCAGCAGACCTACCTTCCAATGCGCTCCCCAGTCCACATTTGCCAATTCTTCTCTCATCCTACCGTACTCCCCTCTGTTCAAACAAAGGACGCGCGTCCGGGAACCCACTTTCTCCTCCTCCATCTGCACCAGAAACTCCACCATACAATGATCACTCTCCCCAAGAGGATCCTTCACCGCAAAGTCCCTAATTCTACCCGCCTCATGCCTCCTTGCCATCTCTGCTGCTGATATTTGGCTCACTGGTCTATAGCTCAGTTCTCTGTTTTCTCTTTACCTCCCTTTTTGAATAGTTGACTTATATTAGGTACCCTCCAATCTGTACGCACCATTCCAGAGTCCAAGGAATTCTGGAAAATGACCACCAATGAATCTACCATTTCTAGGACCACTTCCTTAAATATGCTGGAATGAAGATTATCTGGTCTTGGAGATTTATCTGTCTTCAATCCCATTAATTTCTCCAAAACCATTTCTTTCCGAAGACTGATTTCCTTCAGCTCCTCATAAAATCATAGAATCCTACAGTGCAGAAGAGGCCCCTCAGCTCATCAAGTCTGTACCGACACACAAAAAATACCGAACTGCCCATCTAATCCTATTTACCATCACTTGGTCCATAGCCTTGAACTTACGTCATGCCAAGTTCTCATCCAAGTACTTTTTAAAGGATGTGAAGCAACTTGCAATTATCATCTTCCCAAACAGCATGTTCCAGACCATCACTAACTCTGGGTTTAAAAAAAGGAAAAAGTTCTTCCTCACATTTCCTAACCTTGAACGAATGTCCCTCAAATTCTTATACACCTCAATCAGATTGCTCTTCCATCTCCACGAAAACAACCCAAGCCTATCCAACCTCTCTTCGTAACATAAATGTTCTTTCCCATGCAGCATTCTGGTAAATCTCCTCTGCACCCTGACACTAAAACTTGTGTTTCTCAGAACCTGTGGCACATTATTCATATTTTCATTTGTGAAGACAGAAGCAAAGTACGAAATTAGGTCCTCAGCCATTTCTTTATTCTCTGTTATGACCCTCCCCCCCCACCACCACTACCCCCCCCCCCCCCCCCCCCCCCCAGCCCCTATTTCCAACTGTAAGGATCTACATTCATTTTTGTCAATCTTTTTCTCTTTTACATAGCTAGAGAAATTTTTTACGGCCAGTTTTTATGTTCCCCCCAGCTTACTTTCATACTTTATTTTCCCTTTCTTAATCAAGCCCTTAGTCCAGCTTTGCTGAATTTTAAACTGCTCCCTATCCTCAGATCTATTGCTTTTTCTTGCAAATTTGTATATTTCTTTTTTGAATCTAATACTATCTCTAATTCCCCTTGTAAGCCATGGTTTGGCCATAATTCTCTTCCCATTCTTGTGCCAAACAGGAATAAACAACTTTTGACTTCACCTATTTGCTCCTTGAATGACTGCCATTTCCTAGCCACTGCCCTTCCTTTCAGTAATGTTTCCCAGTCCATCATTGCCAATTCATGCCTTATACCGTGATAGTTCCTTTATTGAGATTCATGACCCTGGTCTCAGAATCAACTACCTCACTATCCGTCTTGATAAAGAATTCTATCATGTTATGGTCACTCCTCCCAGTTTCTCCAACTTGATACATGGAGAGACTGGATCTTCCCGGCAGTGGATTGGTAAAGGATATGAGTCTTCTGGATGTTGATTGTGTCTTCTATTGTGAAGACAGATACAAAACATGTATCCAATTTCGTGCCATTTCCTAATTCCCCAAGATAAATTCTCCTGTCTCTGATTCTAAGGGACTAAAGTTTGTTTTAGTTGCTCTCCTTTTTAATACTTGAGAAAACTCTTACATTTTTTAATGTACCTGACTGGTTTCCTGTCATATTTTCCCTTATTGGTGGCCCTTTTCTGGTTTTCAAAACACTTCCAATCCTCAGATTTGTAACTGTTTGCTGCAATGTTTTATAAACCTCTTTTTGAATCTAATTCTATCCCTAACATCCCAGTGAGTCATGGATAGGTCTTTCTTACTGAGTGTTTGTTTCTTAATGGAATGTATTTTTGTTGAACATTTTGAATTGTTTATTTAAATGTTTTGCACTGCTCATTTATCTCCATATATTTTAGTCAATTTATTCAACTTCAGCTGGAGTGGCACAGTGGTTAGCACTGCTGCCTCACAGTGCCAGGGACCCAGGTTTCTGGCTTGAGTCACTATCTGTGCGGAATCTTTATGTTCTCCCCATGTCTGTGTGCGCTTCCTCCGGGTATCCAGTTTCCTCCCACAGTCTGAAAATCATGCTGGTTTGGAGCACTGCCCTTCAAAATTGCCCCTCAGTGTACCTGAACAGGCACCAGAATATGGCGACTAGGGGATTTTCACAGTAACTTCATTGCAGCACTTGTGACTCTAATAAATAAACTTTTAGCTGCTGTTGTTTAAATTTGAAATGCTGGAGTATGTCACTTTCTAACTTAAGATGATATTCCATTGTATTATGGTCACTATTTCCCAGTGGATCCCTTGCTGCAGCATTACTAATTAAACCTGCCTTATTGCGCATTGCAGATTTCAGTAGGTGTGCGGAATGGAGGCTGGGATTGAGGGATGATGAGAGAGAGACAAGATAAGGGGAGATGCAGGGAGTGGAGGAGGGATAATGAGGAGACGGATGGATTGGAGAGTGCATACTCTCAGAAGAGTGTTTTGGCTCCTGTTTCCTATGTTACACCAATCAAATTTCAGAAAGTTGGTTTTGGGATGTTGTGGATTGTGTTAGGGGAGCTATACATTCCTTTCTAAGGATTGGTACATGGGTTGACAGGCTAAGAATCAATTTGTTACTGGGAGATGTCGATGTTGGGTTCTCAGTTCACCATGTGTTTGAAGTTGCTGCTGTGGCCTTGTTACTTGAGCTGCCTTTATTTATGGATAGGATTCGGGATATGGGCACCTTACATAGAAACATAGAAGATAGGAGCAGGAGGGGGCCATTTGGATGTTTTGAGTCCGTTTCACCATTCTTCACAATCATGGCTGATGGTCCAACTCTGTAGCCTAATCCTGCTTTCTCTTCATAATCTTTGATCCCACTCGCCCCAAGTGCTATATCAGCTGCCTCTTGAATACATTCAATGTTCTGGCATCAACTACTCTCTTGTAATGTTAACGTTTTACCCAACGATCACTCTATATTTAAATTATATTTAAATTAAGGGGTGGTAGTTATGGGACGGATATCAGAGGTAGGTTCTTTACCCAGAGGGTGGTGAGGGATTGGAATGCCCTGCCTGCTGCAGTTGTGGATGCGCCTAGTTTGGGGGTGTTTAAGAGATCTGTGGATGGGTTTATGGATGGAAAGGGTTTGGTTTAGGTTAGAGGGTCATTGTTTTTTAACTGGTCGGTGCAACATCGTGGGCCGAAGGGCCTGTTCTGCGCTGTAATGTTCTATGTTCTATATTCCAGAGGGAGACAGAATTCCCCTGGGAAATTGCATGCTTGGCAGAAACACTCGCTGAAATGGCTTTGAGTGTGCTTCTCTCTTTGTTTGGTGTCCAGTTTGGGATGGATTTTCAAAAATCAAAGCCCAAGACATTTTTAGACACATTGTAACCCCAGGGAAGGCCGGGCTCCCTGATGATGCATATGTTGGGGGACCAATGGCAGGAGTCCAGGGAATGGGTAAGTTAAGGTGGGAGATCATGTGAAGACATCTCCTGGGATAGCCCAGCCAAAAGTGGCAACCCTATTAAGATAATGGTTGAATGTGCACCTTGATTCTTGAACCTCATTGGTTACCGAGCTGTCTGTCATGGCGCCATGCTTTGCCCTTGTGATTGGCTCTTTCCACTGTCAATTACTCTCACCTCCATCCATCTATTTGGGAAGATAAGACATCCTCTGCTAATTAAAGCTGAAAAGGTATTTCTCTTCAGAACAAGTCAGATTTATTATCACTGATGGCAGTGGAAGCGCTGGGTAGATTTGAATTACTCTGAGACCAAACCCAACCTTCCTTAATTAAAAAGTTCAACTGTGCCCATGACTTCAGGAAAGTGATTGGCAGGTCATAGGGCCACACCGAGCACACTGGTGGATTCTAACTGATGAATCACAACCGAGTATTCCTCTTGTGGGCTGGGTGATGGTTCTTTATTTGTACCTTCTGGGGGAAGGTACAAGAGGTGGGTTTACAAATAAATTAATGCAACTGAAAACAGCGTTAGAAAACAAAGGAAGGAACACAAAAGTTTCACAATGGGAGCTGTCCCTTTGAGGACTTGTTTCTGGATGCCGGTGAGAAGGGTTTCTGTCCTTACTGAAGCATCTTGGTGCAGTTGCTTCACAGAATCCTGACATTGCAGCAGGAATGAGTGGGGGCTTTCCTAATTGCCAGGGTGCAGTGCTGTGTGAGAGGGTTTGATTGGGTTTACTGAGAGCAAATGGAATGCGAGGTAAAGGGAGGGCAGAGGAGATGAAGCAAGGTTGACGCTGCTTGGAAAGGTGAGGTGCTGACAGAAATCTCTGAATTTGTACAATCCCCCCAGTACAGCAGGAAATCATTCACCCCACTGACAGAATACTTACCCAGGCCCTTTCCCCCACCCTAACCCCACACATTTACCATGGATAATCCCCCAAGCTACACATCTTTGGACACTATGAAGCAATTTAGCATGGCCAATATACTTAACCCACACATCTCTGGACTGTGGGAGGAAACCGGAGCACATGGAGGAAACCTATGCAGACTCGGGGAGAACGTGCAGACTCCACACAGACAGTGACCCAAGGTTGGAATCGAACCTGGATCCTTGGAGCTGTGAGGCAGTGGTGCTAACCATGGTGGCATCATAATATGGTTGATGTAAAGAGGGAAAATCTGTAAACTGGGACATTTGAGCTATTTTGAGCAAAGGAGGCTGGAACATTTAATGAAAAACCAGGACATCCGGACAGCCTGCGATGATCAGTTTTCACTGCAATGGGTTTAGTTGTGAATGAGTTAAGGATTAAAGCTGGGAGTGACTGGGGGAGGGGAAACCAGCCGGGTCCATATAAGGAGGAGAGATGTTCAGAAAGCTCAGCCCCAGCCCCAGCCTGTCTCAGTCACTGAGGACTGTCTCTCAAGACTGAGAGATGCCGGTCAGTAATGTCTAGAGAGAGAGAGAGAGAGACGCACAGAGACACAGACAGACCGACACAGAGAGGGAGGAAGCGAGGGGGGTTAGACAGAGATCGAGCCCGCGGGATCTGGGATCAGGCGGATCTCTCTCTGGGATCTCTTTACTCTGGATGTCCCTCTGCCGACAGGTCAAAGATGCTCCGCGTTTCCATTTGCCAGACTTTCTGAGCTGGAGAAGCAGCAGTGTTCCTGGGATTGAAGGACAGAATGGTGGATGTGAGAATGGACAGAGTGCTGAGAGAGGTGAGTGAGCGTCCATACTGATCCTCCTGTCTACACAGACATCAACAACAACACAGCAAGAAGGAAACTTCACCCTGGCCACAATCAGACAGCATGTTCCTCACTTCTCATGACTTGGGATTGGTCCGGAATTGGTCCGGGATTGCCGGGATTTGGGCGGTGCTGAGTTGGGGACTGTGCGCAGATGGGGAGAGAATTTCAACTCCAGGCCACTGCTCCAGCCACTCACACATTATTCACATTGATTCCCGAATCAAACCTTCAGTTCAGCAGCAAGGTGACTTGTTGGAAATGTGGGTTCCAGATTCAGTGCTGAGGGAGTGCCTCACTGTCAGAGGGTCAGTGCTGAGGGAGCGCCTCACTGTCAGAGGGTCAGTGCTGAGGGAGCGCCTCACTGTCAGAGGGTCAGTGCTGAGGGAGCGCCGCACTGTCAGAGGGTCAGTGCTGAGGGAGCGCCTCACTGTCAGAGGGTCAGTGCTGAGGGAGCGCCTCACTGTCAGAGGGTCAGTGCTGAGGGAGCGCCTCACTGTCAGAGGGTCAGTGCTGAGGGAGCGCCTCACTGTCAGAGGGTCAGTACTGAGGGAGTGCCGCACTGTCAGAGGGTCAGTGCTGAGGGAGTGCCGCACTGTCAGAGGGTCAGTGCTGAGGGAGCGCCGCACTGTCAGAGGGTCAGTGCTGAGGGAGCGCCGCACTGTCAGAGGGTCAGTGCTGAGGGAGCGCCGCACTGTCAGAGGGTCAGTGCTGAGGGAGTGCCGCACTGTCAGAGGGTCAGTGCTGAGGGAGTGCCGCACTGTCAGAGGGTCAGTGCTGAGGGAGTGCCGCACTGTCAGAGGGTCAGTGCTGAGGGAGTGCCGCACTGTCAGAGGGTCAGTGCTGAGGGAGTGCCGCACTGTCAGAGGGTCAGTGCTGAGGGAGTGCCGCACTGTCAGAGGGTCAGTGCTGAGGGAGTGCCGCACTGTCAGAGGGTCAGTGCTGAGGGAGTGCCGCACTGTCAGAGGGTCAGTGCTGAGGGAGTGCCGCACTGTCAGAGGGTCAGTGCTGAGGGAGTGCCGCACTGTCAGAGGGTCAGTGCTGAGGGAGTGCCGCACTGTCAGAGGGTCAGTGCTGAGGGAGTGCCGCACTGTCAGAGGGTCAGTGCTGAGGGAGTGCCGCACTGTCAGAGGGTCAGTGCTGAGGGAGTGCCGCACTGTCAGAGGGTCAGTGCTGAGGGAGTGCCGCACTGTCAGAATGAAGGTACAGCATGGGATTAGATGCAGAGTAAAGCTCCCTCTACACTGTCCCATCAAACACTCCCAGGATAGATAAAGCATATATATAGATAGATAGATTTAAATTGCCACCACACTCTCCTCTACCACAGAAAGCTCTGGAGGTCAAATCATGGAATATATTTATGAAGGAAAGCAATTGATTTTCTAGGCTATAAATGCAGCAATTGGGAAGGCACTGCAGAGTGGCTTTCTGATTCAGCCCAATCGGAAAGGGCCAAATGGTGTCCTCCTGATCCAGGGTTCTCTGTTTTTCTGTGTCGTTCTGCTGTGTTTGGGGAGATAGATATCTCAAATTGAGGTGTCACCAAAGGTATGGTTGCTAAATTTGTTGATGAAACCAAGATATGTAAGTAAGTAAGCCGTGAAGAGGACATAAAGAGGCTACCAAAGGATATCAGTAAGCTAAGGGAATGAGCAAAGATCTGGCAATTGGAGTATGATGTGCAAAAATGTGAAATTGTTCATTTTGGCAGGAAGAGGGGCATCTGGACAAATACATGAATAGGATTTAAATCGAACGATATGATCCTCAGAAGGATAGGGGGTTTTAGTTCAGCCGGGCAGCATGGTCAGTGCAGCCTTGTAGGGCTGAAGGACCTGTTCCTGTGCTGTAATTTTCTTTGTTCTTTGAATAAAAATGAAGTTTATGGAGAAGAGATTGCAGAGCTCTGAAGTGCAGAGGGATCTGGGTGTCCTAGTGCATGAATTACAAAATATTAGTATACAGGTACAGTGAGTGATTAGGAAAGCTAATAAAATCTTATCATTTATAGTGAGGGGAATTGAATACAAAAGTAGGGAGGTTATGCTTCAGTTATACAGGGGATTGGTGAGACCACATCCAGAGTATTGAGCAGATTACTGGTCACCTTATTTAAGGAAAACTGTGAATATGTTGGAAACTTTTCAAAGGTTTACCAACTCATAAAGCACAAAGAACAGTACAGCACAGGAACAGGCCCTTCAGCCCTCCAAACCGATACTGATCATGATGCCTGTTGAACTGTATACACTTATGGAGTCCGTATCCTTCCATTCCCATCCTATTCATGGATTTGTGTCGATGTCCCTTATATGCTGCAATTGTACCTGCTCCCACCACCTCCCCGGGCAGCGCCTTCCAAACATTCACCATCCTCATAATCGCTGAGATGGGCTGGTTATCTTCTGAGGAAAGGTTGGAGGGGCTAGGCGTATATCCACTAGAGTTTAGAAGTGTAAGAGGCAACTTGATTGAAACGTTTGAGATCCTGAATGGCAGAACAGGCTGAAGGGGCTGAGTGGCCTCCTGCTCCTCCTGATTGGTATGTTGGAGGGGTATTGACAGGGAGGGTGTGGAGAGGATGTAGCCTCTTGTGGGAGGGTCTGGAACTTGGGGGTGACTGTTTCAGAATAAGGCGTTGCCAATTTAAAATGGAGATGAGGAGAAATGTTTTCATTCCGACTCTCTGGAACTCTTTTCCTGAAAAGGTGGTGGGAGCAGAGGCTTTGAATGTTTTTGAAGGCAGAACGAGGTAGATTCTTGATTAACAAGGGGGTGAAAGGTTACCAGAGGTTGGCAGGAATGTGGGGTTGAGGTTACAATCAGATCAGCTATGATCCTATTGAATTGGGGGAGCAGGCTCAGGGGGCCGAGTGGCCTACTCTTGCTCCTAATTCATTTGTTCGTATGTAAGATCGCTGCAACCTTTGATTAGAGACACAAATCCCAAATTTGTTGTCATTTAATCCCTGATTCTTATTTTGGAACTCGACCAATTATCAGAATGGATGAACACTTCCTGTCTCTTTGGTCTCCTGTGACATTCAGCAAGTTGTGAGAGAAGCCATTAACAACAGCCATTAGCCTGCATCTCATTCACTGGAGTCGCTTAATGTTATTTATTGATGAGCGTCTGCTGTGTTCATCACTAGCAGAGTGAGGCAGGATCATGGTGGAAGACTCAGGGGGAGGTGACTCCCAACACTGAGACCAGGTCACAGGAAAACCACAATGATCTCTAGCATGAAGCAGTTAATCAGAAGCAGGATGCTACTCAGTCAGAAAAGAATGGCAAAGGCTCGTGTTTTAGCCCTGGTCAGACTGAGGAATGAGATTGATTAGGATATGAGACATAGACAGAGAGGGAGATGGAGAGAAAGAGAGTGCCAGAGAGGGAGGGGCAGGAAGACAGACTGAGAGAGGGAGAGGGTCCATTCATGGACAAAAGGGACAGTGGGAAGGAATATGTAGCCAGAGTTTAGGAGTGAACATTTAGCCTGCTAACCTCTGATGCTCAATTGTGGCAAAGTTGTGTTTATTACCTACACCAGCTGGTTGTGTTAAAGGCTTTCAGCCTGATTAGCTGGGTTTGGGAGAGAGATGGAATTAAAGGCACCATCTGTTCCTCCTTCACCACAACAGGGTCTCTCTGTCTCTCGTTCCCTCTCCTTTGGGGTCAGTGCAGATAAAGACAGTTCCTCCACACACTCACAGATTGAGTGGTGAAACTGTCAACCCTGACTTGCCCTTGCTATCCTCACTCTCTTCCTATGCCATTGAAATTACTTTGATTGGCCACATTTCAAATCTCCTGTACTGTAGGGATTCTCTGATACAGTAAATCCCCATCGAGAAATTGCCTTTCCTTGGATTACGGAGTTCAATAAATCAATTTGAATATCTGATTTACATACAGAAACGTAGAACATAGGAGCAGAAATAGGCCATTTGGCCCTGTGAACCTGCTCAGCCATTCAGTCTGATCTTTGGGAAATGTATTGATTTCCTTTGTCAGTATATTCACTGACTTTTCCTCCACAGCCACAGTGTAACAGGCATTTGATTGGTTGGTAATGCTATGGGACTGGCCTCTGATTGGGCAGCAGCTCTATAAGGCGGGACTTCCTCTTAAAGACAGAAGGAATCCTGCCAAAATCAATTAAAGGGCCATTGCTTGTTAAATGAATATGGAACAAGCAGACCCAGTGGTGTTGGGCTTGTTACTGGCATTTACACTGGGGTACAGGGAGCCCACCCTCACTGTCCTGTTCAATTCAAAATATCCACTGATGGACCGACCTGTGACTTAGTATGTGCTGAAACCTCATCCCTGATTCCACATCCAGAGTCAAGGATGTGTTCCCACTTTTTGATTTTAACTCTATTAACTCTCCAAGCTGCAGCCCCTTCCCACACCATCCCCAACCCGTGTGACATCCTTCAACACATCCTCCCTTCCACTCACATCCTGCTCACCCTTTGCCTCCACAACCGCTGTCTCCCGTTACCTATTGCTTCTTCCCTTGCTCCTCCTTGCCCTTTCTGCAGAAAATGCAGATGTATGGGATTGGGGGTGATTTAGTTAATTGGATCAGGAATTGGCTAGCTGATAGGAGACAGAGGGTGGTGGTTGATGGAAAGTATTCGTCATGGAGTTTGGTTACAAGTGGTGTGCCTCAGGGATCTGTTTTGGGGCCACTGCTGTTTGTGATTTTTATAAATGATCTGGATGAGGGTATAGAAGGATGGATTAGTAAATTTGCTGATGGTACCAAAGTCGGAGGAGTGGTAGATAGTGAAGAGGGGTGTCATAGTTTACAGAGAGACTTGGACGAGTTGCAGAGCTGGGCTGAGAGGTGGCGGATGGAGTTTAATGCGGAAAAGTGTGAGGTAATTCACTTTGGCAGGGATAACAGATGTGTAGAGTATAGGGCTAACGGTAGGACCCTGAATAGTGTTGACGAACAGAGGGATCTAGGTGTATATGTGCATAGATCCTTGAAAGTTGGAAATCAAGTCGATAAGGTTGTTAGGAAGGCATACGGTGTCTTGGCGTTTATTGGTAGGGGGATTGAATTTAGGAGCCGCAACGTCATGTTGCAACTGTACAAAACTCTGGTGCGGCCGCACTTGGAGTACTGTGTGCAGTTCTGGTCCCCACATTATAGGAAGGATGTGGAGGCATTGGAGAGGGTGCAGAGGAGGTTTACCAGGATGTTGCCTGGTATGGAGGGGAGGTCCTATGAGGAGAGACTGAGGGATTTGAGGTTGTTTTTGTTGGAAAGAAGGCGGCTAAGAGGGGACCTTATTGAAACATAAAAGATGATTAGAGGTTTAGATAGGGTGGACAGTGATAGCCTTTTTCCTTGGATGGAGAAAGCTAGCACGAGGGGACATAGCTTTAAATTAAGGGGTGGTAGTTATCGGACGGATGTCAGAGGTAGGTTCTTTACCCAGAGGGTGGTGAGGGAATGGAATGCCCTGCCTGCTGCAGTTGTAGATGCGCCTATTTTGGGGGCGTTTAAGAGGTCCGTGGATAGGTTTATGGATGGAAAGGGATTGGTTTAGGTTAGAGGGTCATTGCTTTTCTCTTAATTGGTCGGTGCAACATCGTGGGCCGAAGGGCCTGTTCTGCGCTGTTATGTTCTATGTTCTATGTTCTCTCTCTGAGTTGCCCCCCTTTCCCTACCCCTCTCCCTCTCAGAGCTCTTTCCCCTCTCTCCAACTCCTCTCTCTCTCTCCAAGCACCCCATCGCTCCCTGCCCCTCTCCCTCTCAGAACCTTTCCCCTTCTCTCCATCCCCTCTCTCTCTCACAGCTCCCCCATCTATCTGCCCCCTTTCCCCCTCTCCTCCCTGATTGACTGGCTTAAGATTGGTCAATGAAGTACTACACTAGATGCTAGTTATTTTTGATAATAGTTCAGTTACAAAAAGCAGTATTGTGTATGTCTGTCACCTACCTCCCAATCCAATATCCCAACCTTCTCTCTTCCTACTAAATAAACCAAGGTGCAGTTTGTCATTTGTTAAAAATCATTCCTGGGATGTGGACGTTGCTGGCTAGACCAGCATTTATTGCCCAATTCTGATTGCCCCTGTGAAGGTGGTGGTGAGCTGCCTTCTGGAACCGCTACAATCCCTGAATTGTAGGCACATCCACGATGCTGTTTGGGAGGGAGTTCCAGGATTTTGACCCAGCGACAGTGAAGGAATGGTGACATATTTCCAAGTCAGGATGGCGAGTGCCTTGGAGGAGAAGCTCCAGGCGGTGGTGTTCCCACGTATCTGCTGCCTTTGTTCTTCTAGCATGGCTAATTTTTAGCACGGCCAATCAACCCAATCCGCACATCTTTGGATTGTGGGAGGAAACCGGAGCACCCTGAGGAAACCCATGCAGACACGAGGAGAACATGCAAACTCTACATAGACAGTGACCCAAGCCAGGAATCAAACCAAGGTCCCTGGAGCTCTGAAACAGCAGTGCCAACCACAGTGCTATCGTGCCACCCCAGAAGAGATTTACCAGGATGTTGCCTGGTATGGTAGGAAGGTCTTATGAGGAAAGGCTGAGGGACTTGAGGCTGTTTTCGTTAGAGAGAAGGTTAAGAGGTGACTTAGTACAGGCATATGAGATGATCAGATGATTAGATAGGGTGGACAGAGAGCCTTTTTCCTCAGATGAGATGGCTAGCATGAGGGGACATAGCTTTAAACTGAGGGGTGATAGATATAACACAGATGTCAGAGGGAGGTTCTTTACTCAGAGGGTAGTAAGGTTGTGGAATGCCCTGCCTGCAACAGTAGTGGACTCGCCAACATTAAGGGCATTTAATTGGTCATTGGATAAACGTATGGATGATGTTGGAATAGTTTAGGTTAGATGGGCTTTAGATTGGTTTCACAGGTCGGTGCAACATCGAGAGCCGAAGGGCAAAGTTCTATATACATTGCTGGATAGATGCCAGTGTCGTAGCTGTACTGGAACAGCTTGGCTAGGGGCACTGCAAGTCCTGGAGCACAAGTCTTCAGTAATATTGCCGGAATGTTACTAGGACCCATTGCTTTTACAGAATCCAGTACCTTCAGCTGTTCTTTGATATCATGTGGAGTGAATTGAATTGGCTGACGACTGACATCTGTGATGCTGGGGAGCTCAGGAGGAGGCCAAGGTGAATCATCCACTAGCCACTGATGTGATGGCTTCCATTATCATTGAGGATGGGAATATTTGTGGAATTTCCCCCTCCATTAAGTTGTTTAATGATCAATCATCATTCATGACTAGATGTGGCTGGTAGGAAACTGCAAAATCGTGAATGTAGCCCAGTCCATCATGCAAACCAGTGTCTCATCCATGGACTCTGTCTACGTTTCCCACTGCCTCGGAAAAGTAGCCAGTATAATTAAGGCCCCCACGCCCCCTGAACATTCTTTCTTTCACCTTCTTTGCTAGGGAAAAACATACAAAAGCCTGAGGTCACAAAGAACAAAGAACAAAGAAAATTACAGCACAGGAAGAACATAAGAACATAAGAAATAGGAGCAGGAGTAGGCCATCTAGCCCTTCGAGCCTGCCCCGCCATTCAATAAGATCATGGCTGATCTGTCGCTGCTCAGTTCCACTTTCCCGCCCTCTCCCCATAACCCTTAATCCCCTCTCTTATCAAAAACCCATCAACCCGCGTCTTAAAAATATTTAGTGAGGTAGCCTCCACCACTTCAACGGGCAGAGAATTCCAGAGATTCACCACCCTTTGAGTGAAGAAGTTCCTCCTCAGCTCCGTTCTAAACCGCCCCCCCTTTTATCTTGAGGCTGTGCCCCCTAGTCCTACTGTCTTTTTTGAGCGGGAAGAGTCTCTCCACCTCTATCCTATCCATCCCATTCATCATCTTATACGTCTCAATGAGATCTCCCCTCATTCTTCTGAACTCTAACGAGTACAAGCCTAGTTTATTCAGCCTCTCCTCATAGCTCAACCCCCTCAACTCCGGTATCAGCCTAGTAAACCTCCTCTGCACTCCCTCCAAGGCCAAAATATCTTTGCGCAGGTGCGGCGCCCAAAACTGCACACAGTACTCCAGCTGCGGCCTCACCAATGCCCTATACAGCTGCAGCAAGACCTCCCTACTTTTATATTCAATCCCCCTCGCTATGAAGGCCAGCATCCCATTCGCCTTCCTGACTACCTGCTGCACCTGCAAGCTGGGTTTTTGCGACTCATGCACAAGGACTCCGAGGTCCCTCTGCACCGTCGCCTGCTGCAGTTTTTCGCCACGTAAGTAATAGTCCTTCCTATCATTCTTCCTACCAAAGCGGACCACCTCACACTTGCCAACATTAAATTCCATTTGCCATTTCCTGCCCCATTCGCCCAGCCTATCTAGATCCTTCTGCAGACTCTCCACACCCTCCGTACAATTTGCCGTTCCCCCAATCTTGGTGTCATCCGCAAATTTCGACACCCTACACTCGGTTCCCTCCTCCAGATCATCTATATAAATGGTAAAAAGCTGAGGCCCCAGCACTGACCCCTGGGGCACTCCACTAGTCACCATCCGCCAATCCGAATAGCACCCGTTGACCCCCCACTCTCTGCCTCCTATTTGACAACCAATCCTCTATCCACGCTAACACCCTACCCCCAACTCCATGTCCCTCGACCTTCTGCAATAACCTCTTGTGAGGTACTTTGTCAAACGCCTTCTGAAAATCCAGAAAGACCACATCCACCGGCTCTCCTCTATCCACCGCCCTAGACACATCCTCATAGAACTCCAGTAAATTTGTCAGACACGACTTCCCTTTAATGAAACCGTGCTGCGTCTGCTCTATCAAGCAATTCCCTTCAAGATGCCTCGCAATTTCCTCCTTAATGACAGATTCTAACATTTTACCTACCACAGACGTTAAACTAACTGGCCTATAATTCCCCGCCTTTTGCCTGGCACCCTTCTTAAACAACGGCGTAACATTAGCCGTTTTCCAATCATCCGGCACTTCCCCGGAATCCAGCGACGTTTGGAAAATAACCACCAAGGCATCCACTATCACCTCCGCCATTTCTTTCAGAACCCTCGGATGCATTCCATCCGGTCCTGGGGACTTGTCCACTCAGCCCCTCCAATCTGTCGAGCACTGCCTCTCTAGTAACAGTAATGTCATTAAGACCCTCCAGTCCTACCACCTTTCCATCGCTAACACCCGGCAAATTATTCACGTCCTCCTCCGTGAAGACAGAAACAAAAAAGTTATTCAATACCTTAGCCATATCCCCATCCCCTACCACTAGGTCCCCTTTCTCATCCTCTAAAGGACCAACATTCACCCTAGCCAGCCTCTTCCTTTTTATATATTTATAAAAACTCTTGCTATCCTTTTTTATATTAAGCGCTAGCCCAGCTTCATAGTTTCAGGCCCTTCGGCCCTCCAAGCCTGTACCAACCATGCTGCCCGACTGAACTAAAACCCCCTACCCTTCCGGGTACCATATCCCTCTATTCCCATGTCATTCATGTACTTGTCAAGATGCCCCTTAAAAATCACTACTGTATCCGTTTCCACCGCCTCCCTGGGCAAAGAGTTCCAGGCACCCACCAGCCAACTGTCACGTACCAACCGACTCAAGAACAGTTTCTTTCCTGCTGCCGTCAGACTTTTGAATGGACCTACCTTATTTTAGGCTGATCCTATCTGTAAATGCAACACTACATTCTGCATTCTCTCCTTTCTTTCTCCACTATATATTCTATGCCTCTTTGCCAATGACTGTGGCCTGTATACTGGCTCAGAGCCAGAGATGCAAGTCAGTATGGATAAATTTTCCATGGCTTGTGACAACTTTGGACTCACCATCAACATTAAGAAGACCGAAGTCATGCAGCAGCCTGCTCCTCGTGCACTGTACGTAGAACCCATAATCACAAAGGGCAGAAACTACAGGCAGTGGACCAGTTCACTTATCTTGACAGCATCCTCTCCCAAACAGTGACTATTGATACAGAAGTTAACTGCAGAATAGCAAAGGCAAGTTCTACTTTTGGTAGACTGTGCTCCACTATATGGGAACGTCGAGGAATCAGCCCAGCAACAAAATTGAAGGCCTACAGCACCGTGATACTCACTACCCTCCTGTATGCCTGTGAAACGTGGACTGTGTATCGAAGACATGCAGACAGCTCAATCATTTCCACATGACTTGTCTTTGCAGAATATTACGCATCCGATGGCAAGACAAAGTACCAGACACTGAAGTTCTCTCTAGAGCAAGTCTACCGCCAGTCCACACACTGCTGATGAGTGTCCAGACCTGGGGGGCAGGTCATGTCATCCATATATCAGACGAGCACATACCCAAGCAGCTCCTTTTTGGGAAACTCTCTGCTGGAAGATGCTCGCATGGAGGGCAGAAGAAACATAGAACATAGAACTCTACAGCACAAACAGGCCCTTCGGCCCACGAGTTGCGCCGATCACATCAACACCTATCTATAACCCCCAATCCCATAAAACCCCATATACTCATCCAGAAGTCTTTTAAAAGACCCCAGCGAGTTCGCCTCCACCACCACTGACGGCAGCCGATTCCACTCACTCACCACCCTCTGAGTGAAAAACTTACCCCTGACATCACTTCTGTACTTTCCTCCCCGCACCTTAAACCTGTGTCCTCTCGTAGCGACCATTTCAACCCGGGGAAATAGCCTCTGAGAATCCACCCTATCTATTCCTCTCAACATTTTATAAACCTCTATCAGGTCGCCTCTCAACCTTCGTCTCTCCAGGGAAAAGAGACCCAGCTCCCTCAACCTAACTTCATAAGGCATGCCTCCCAGTCCAGGCAACATCCTTGTAAATCTCCTCTGTACCCTTTCAATAGCTTCTACGTCCTTCCTATAGTGAGGCGACCAGAACTGCGCACAGTACTCCAAATGAGGCCTGACAAGGGTCTTACAAAGACGTTACAAAGACGCACTCAAGGCCTCCCTGAAGTCGCTTGACATTGACACGACCACCTGGGAAACGTTGGCTCGAAACCGCCGTACCTGGCGCTGCCTCATCCACAAAGGCTGTCAAGCTCACGAAACAAGGTGTGTTGCTGAAGCACAACTTAAGTGCGAGCTGCACAAGACCAGATCCACCAGCGCAACAACTACAGTGTCTACACAAGTCTGTCCAATGTGTGCCAGAACATTCTGTGCCCGAATCGGCCCTGATCAGTCATCTTCGGACACACTGCATCCAACCTCAAAATGACTAATGGTGTCGGGGTCCTCATTGATGACGGTGGATGAACAACATTCTATGAACAATATGTTTTGTCTGTATAGAATGCAAGAAACAATACTTTTCATTGTATCCCAATACGTGTAACAACAAATCAAAATATCATTCATAGGTTGTGGAATCTCTGTTGATAAATTGCTGATGATGTTTGGCACATAAGTAGTCCTGTGTTGTAGCTTCGACAAGTTGACACCTCATTTTTAGCTATGCTGGTGTTGCTCCTGGGATGCCCTCCTGCATTCTTCATTGAATCAGAGTTGAGCCCTGGCTTGGTGCTAATTTAGAGTGGGGGATATGTCGAGCCATGAGGTCACAGATCATTGGACAGATTTTGCTGTTGCTAATGGCCCACAGCACCTCATTGATGCCCTGAATAAAGCCCAGTGCATCAAGCAAACCAGCCTCTCATCAGCATCTCTGGTGCTGGGACCAGAGTCCTGGCGAATTGTATAACTAGAACTGTAGATAGGGCTTTAAACTAATTAGTGGGAGGGAGGGTGCAGGGGTGGGGGAATTACAAAACTTAAAGTAAAGGAGAAGGTACATGTGCAGGTTAATGTTGAGGATGTTCCACTAATTAAAGGAGTAGGGGGCATGAGAGAGGTTAGTAGCGTTTCTACAAATAAGGTCCAGATAAAGGCTGGTAGAAAGACACTTTACCTGAATGCACGAAGCATTCGAAACAAAGTGAATGAGCTGATGGCACAAAGCAGCACAAATGGGTATGATCTGGTGGTCATTACAGAAACGTGGTTGCAGGGTGACCGGGACAGGGAACTGAATATCCAGGGGTATCAGACATTTAGGAAGGATAGACAGGAAGAAAAAGGAGGTGGGGTAGCTCTATTAATAAAGGATAATATCAGGGCGGTAGTGAGAGACAATATAGGGTCCAAAAGGTGGAATCGTTGTGGGTGGAGATAAGGAACAGTAAGGGGAGGAAGACCCTGGTGGGTGTGGTCTGTAGGCCCCAAATAATAACTTTGAGGTGGGGCGGGCTATAAACAAGCAAATAATTGATGTGTGCAGAAACGGAATGGAGATAATTAGGGGGGATTTTAATCTGCATATTGATTGGTTGACTCAAGTCAGACGCGGTGGGCTTGAGGAAGAGTTCTTGGAATGCTGTCGGGATAGTTTCCTTGAACAGTGTGTGTCGGAGCCAGCGAGGGAGCGAGTTACCTTAGATCTGGTACTGTGTAACGAGGCAGGTAGAAAAAGGTACAGCTGAGGAACAGTGGAGGATTTTTAAGGAGATCTTTTTCGGTACTCAGCAGAAATATATTCCGATGGTAAAGAAGGACTGTAAGAAAAGGGATAACCAGCCGTGGTTATTGAAGGAAATAAAGGAGAGTATTAAATTAAAAGCTGATGCGTACAGCGCGGCTAAAAATAGTGGGGCATTAGAAGATTGGGAAAGATTTAAAAAAACAACAAAGAATGACTGAGAAAGCGATAAAGAAAGGAAAGATAGAGTATGAAGCTAAACGAGCTCTGAATATAAAAAATGATAGTAAAAGTTTTTACAAATATATAAAGAAGAGGAGACTGGCTAGAGTGAATGTTGGACCCTTGGAGGACGAGAGGGGGGATTTAATGGTGGGTAACGAGGAAATGGCTGAGACTTTAAGTAAGTTTTTTGTTCGGAGGACACAAATAGCTTACTGAATATTACAGATAGAGGGATGGTAGGAGATGAGGTCCTTAATACAATTACTGTTACTAGAGAGGCAGTGCTTGGTAGCCTAATGGGATTGAAGGTAGACAAGTCCCCGGGGCCGGATGGAATGCATCCCAGGATCCTGAAAGAAATGGCAGAAGCAGATGCCTCAGTAATTATTTATCAAAATTTGCTGGACTCTGGGGAAGTGCTGGAAGATTGGAAAACAGCTAATGTTACGCTGTTGTTTAAAAAAGTTAGCAGACAAAAGGCAGGGAATTATAGGCAGGTTAGCTTAACGTCCGTACTTGGAAAAATGCTAGAATCCATCATCAAAGAAGAAATAGCAGGGCACCTAGAAAAGAATGGTTTGATCCAGCAGATGCAGCATGGATTTGCGAAGGGGAAGCTGTGTTTAACAAATTTATTGGATTTCTATGAGGATGTGACTAGTGCAGTAGACAAGAGGGGAACCGGTGGATGTGGTGTTTTTAGATTTCTAGAAGGCGTTCGATAAGGTGCCTCATAAAAGGTTGCTGCAGAAGGTTAGGGTACACGGAGTTGGGGGTAAGGTGTTAGCGTGGATAGAGGATTGGCTATCTAACAGGAAGCAGAGAGTTGGTATCAATGGGTGCTTTTCTGGTTGGCAGTTGGTGACTAGTCGAGTGCCGCAGGGATCGGTGCTGGGGCCTCAACTGTTTACTATGCACACAGACGATCTGGAGGAGGGGGCTGAGTGTAGGGTGACAAAATTTGCTGGTGACACGAAGATGAGCGGAAAAGCAAATGGCGTTGAGGACGCGGAAAGTCTGCAGAGGGATCTGGATAGGCTGAGCGAGTGGGCGAGGACCTGGCAGATGGAGTATAATGTTAGCAAGTGTGAGGTTATCCACTTTGGTAGAAATAATAGTAGGAGGGATCATTATTTAAAGGGTGAAAAGTTGCGGCATGCTACAGTGCAGAGGGACCTGGGGGTCCTTGTGCACGAGTCGCAAAAACCCAGTCAGCAGGTACAGCAGGTGATCAAGAAGGCGAATGGAATGTTGGCCTTTATCGCGAGGGGGATAGAATATAAAAGCAAGGAGGTCTTGCTGCAACTGTACAGGGCACTGGTGAGGCCGCAGCTGGAGTACTGTGTGCAGTTTTGGTCCCCTTATTTGCGGAAGGATATATTGGCCTTGGAGGGAGTACAGAGAAGGTTCACCAGGCTGATACCGGAGATGAGGGGGTTAACTTACGAGGAGAGATTAAATAGACTGGGCCTGTACTTGTTAGAGTTTAGAAGGCTGAGGGGGGATCTTACAGAGACTTACAAGATAATGAAGGGGCTGGATAGGGTAGAGGTAGAGAGATTCTTTCCACTTAGAAAGGAAACCAGAACTAGAGGGCACCACCTCAAAATAAGGTGGGGGGGGGAGGTGGGGAGAGCAGTTTAGAACAGAGTTGAGGAGGAACTTCTTCCCTCAAAGGGTGGTGAATCTCTGGAATTCTCTGCCCATTGAAGTGGTGGAGGCTACCTCGCTAAATATATTGATGTCACGGGTAGATAGGTTTTTGACAGACAAGGGAATTAAGGGTTATGGGGAGAAAGCGGGAAAGTGGAACTGATCCACTTCAGATCAGCCATGATCTTATTGAATGGCGGGGCAGGCTCGAAGGGTTAGATGGCCTACTCCTGCTCCTATTTCTTATGTTCTTATGATTCTGTTTACACTTCCCACTGCCTCGGCAAAGCAGCCAGCATAATGAAGGACCCCTCGCACCGGACATTCTCTCTTCCCTCTTCTTTTGTCTGTAAAAAGATACAAAAGTCTGGGGTCACGTACAAATGAATTCAAAAACAACTTCTTCCTTGCTGCTGTCAGACTTTTGAATGGACGTACCTTACATTTAGTAGATTTTTCTCTACACCCGAGCTATGACTGTAACACTACATTCTGCATTCTCTCATTTCCTTTGCTATGAACGGTACGCTTTGTCTGAATAGTGCACAAGAAGCAATACTTTTCACTGTATATTAATAGAACAAAGAACGCTACAGTGCAGAAAGAGGCCCTTCGACCCATCGAGTCTGCACCAAACACAATCCCACCCAGGCCCTATCCCCACATATTATACCCACTAATTCCTTTAATCTACACACCCCTGAACACTAAGGGGCAATTCCTTAGCATGGTCAATCAACCTAACCCACCCATCTTTGGACTGTGGGAGGAAACCGGAGCACCTGGAGGAAACCCATGCAGACACGAGGAGAATGTGCAAACTCCACACAGACAGTGACCCGAGCCAGGAATCGAACCCAGGACCCTGGAGCTGTGAAGCAGCAGCGCTAACCGCTGTGCTACCGTGCCGCCCAATACATGTGACAATAATAAGGAGAAAATAGCGAGGCATCTTGAGGAGAATTGTTTGATAGAGCAGATGCAGCACGGTTTCGTTAAGGGGAAGTCGTGTCTGACGAATTTACTGGAGTTCTATGAGGATGTGTCTAGGGCGGTGGATAGAGGAGAGCTGGTGGATGTGGTCTTTCTTGATTTTCAGAAGGCGTTTGATAAGGTGCCGCACAAGAGGTTATTGCAGAAGGTCAGGAGGCATGGAGTTGGGGGTAGGGTGTTAGCGTGGATAGAGGATTGGTTGTCAAATAGGAGGCAGAGAGTGAGGGTCAATGGGTGCTATTCGGATTGGCAGTTGGTGACTAGTGGAGTGCCCCAGGGGTCGGTGCTGGGGCCTCAGCTTTTTACCATTTATATAGATGATCTGGAGGAGGGAACCGAGTGTATGGTGTCAAAATTTGCTGATGACACCAAGATTGGTGGAACGGCATATTGTGCGGAGGGTGTGGAGAGTCTGCAGAAGGATCTAGATAGGCTGGGCGAATGGGCCAGGAACTGGCAAATGGAATTTAATGTTGGCAAGTGTAAAGTTGTCCACTTTGGTAGGAATAATGGTAGGAAGGACTATTGCTTACTTGGCGAAAAACTGCAGCAGGCGATGGTGCAGAGGGACCTCGGGGTCCTTGTGCATGAGTCGCAAAAACCCAGCCTGCAGGTGCAGCAGGTGGTCAGGAAGGCGAATGGGATGCTGGCCTTCATCGCGAGGGGGATTGAATATAAAAGTGGAGAGGTCTTGCTGCGGCTGTATAGGGCACTGGTGAGGCTGTAGCTGGAGTACTGTGTGCAGTTTTGGTCGCCGTACTTACGCAAGGATATTTTGGCCTTGGAGGGAGTGCAGAGGAGGTTTACTAGGCTGATACCGGAGTTGAGGGGGTTGAGCTATGAGGAGAGGCTGAATAAACTAGGCTTGTACTCGTTAGAGTTTAGATGAATGAGGGGAGATCTCATTGAGACATATAAGATGATGAATGGGATGGATAGGATAGAGGTGGAGAGGCTCTTCCCGCTCAGAAAGGACAGTAGGGCTAGAGGGCACAGCCTCAAGATAAAGGGGGGGCGGTTTAGCACGGAGTTGAGGAGGAACTTCTTCACTCAAAGGGTGGTGAATCTCTGGAATTCTCTGCCCGTTGAAGTGGTGGAAGCTGCCTCGCTAAATATTTTTAAGACACGGGTGATACGTTTTTGATAAGCAAGGGGATTAAGGGTTATGGGGAGAGGGCGGGAATGTGGAACTGAGCCACGACAGATCAGCCATGATCTTATTGAATGGCGGGGCAGGCTCGAGGGGCTAGATGGCCTACTCCTGCTCCTATTTCTTATGTTCTTATGTTTTTATAAATCAAATCAAAAGCCTAACCTTGAGTTGTTAAACCTGTTGGAAGTCCAGCTCATTGAGCGCAGTGGTGGTGATACACATGATGAAGGGCACCTACAAATAGGGTCCAGGTGAAGGCTGGGATGAAGGCACTTTATCTGAATGCACGAAGCATTCAGAATAAAGTGGATGAGCTGGTGGCACAGATCAGCACAAATGGATATGATCTGGTGGCCATTACAGAGACGTGGCTGCAAGGTGACAGGGACTGGGAGCTGAATGTCCAGGGCTATCAAGTGTTTAGGAAGGATAGGCGGGAGGAAAAAGGGGGGTGTGTAGCTCTGCTGATTAAGGATAGCATCAGGGTGGTAGTAAGGGATGATATAGGAACCAAAGAGCAGAACGTGGAATCGTTGTGGGTGGAGATTAGGAACAGCAAAGGGAGGAAGACTCTGGTGGGTGTCGTCTATAGGCCCCCGAATAATGATCTGGAGGTGGGGCGGGCTGTTAACGCGCAAATAAGTGTGGTGTGCAGAAATGGAACGGCCATAATTATGGGAGATTTCAACCTACATGTTGATTGGTCGACCCATGTTGGACGCGGTGGGCTCGAGGAGGAGTTCTTGGAATGCTGCCGGGATAGTTTCCTTGAACAGTGTGTGTTGGAGCCGACGAGGGAGCGAGCTATCTTGGATCTGGTGTTATGTAATGAGGCGGGTAGAATTAGGGACCTTGTGGTGAAGGATCCTCTTGGGGAGAGTGATCATTGTATGGTGGAGTTTCTGGTGCAGATGGAGGAGGAGAAAGTGGGTTCCCGGACATGTGTCCTTTGTTTGAACAGAGGGGAGTATGGTAGGATGAGAGAAGAATTGGCGAATGTTGACTGGGGGAGCGCGTTGGAAGGTAGGTCTGCTGAGGAGCAGTGGAGGATCTTTAAGGAGATCTTTCTTGGTGCTCAGCAGAAATTTATTCCGATGGTTCAAAACGATTGTAGGAGGAGAGATAATCAGCCGTGGATAACGAAGGAGGAGAAGGAAAGTGTTAAATTGAAAGAGGAGGCGTTTAGAGTAGCTAAGAGTAGTGGGCGAGAAGAGGATTGGGAGAGGTTTAAATGTCAACAAAGAGTGACAAAGAAGATGATAAAGAAGGGTAGGAGAAACTATGAAGCTGGGCTAGCGCTTAATATAAAAAAGGATAGCAAGAGTCTTTATAAATATATAAAAAGGAAGAGGCTGGCTAGGGTGAACGTTGGACCCTTAGAGGATGAGAGGGGGGACTTAGTGGTAGGGGATGGGGAAATGGCTGAGGTCTTGAATAACTTTTTTGTTTTGGTCTTCACGGAGGAAGACGTGAATAATTTGCCGGGTGTTCGCGATGGAAAGGTGGTAGGACTGGTGGGTCTCAATGACCTTATTGTTACTAGAGAGGCGGTGCTCGACAGACTGGAGGGACTGATTGTGGACAAGTCCCCAGGACCGGATGGAATGCATCCGAGGGTTCTGAAAGAAATGGCGGAGGTGATAGTGGATGCCTTGGTGGTTATTTTCCAAACGTCGCTGGATTCCGGGGAAGTGCTGGAAGATTGGAAAGCAGCTAATGTTACGCCGTTGTTTAAGAAGGGTGGCAGGCAAAAGGCAGGGAATTATAGGCCGGTTAGTTTAACGTCTGTTGTAGGTAAAATGTTAGAATCCGTCATCAAGGAGGAATTAATGAGGCATCTTGAGTGGAATTGCTTGATAGAGCAGACGCAGCACGGTTTCGTTAAGGGGAAGTTGTGTCTGACAAATTTATTGGAGTTCTATGAGGATGTGTCTAGGGCGGTGGATAGAGGAGAGCCGGTGGATGTGGTCTTTCTTGATTTTCAGAAGGCGTTTGACAAGGTACCTCACAAGAGGTTATTGCAGAAGGTCAGGGGGCATGGAGTTGGGGGTAGGGTGTTAGCGTGGATAGAGGACTGGTTGTCAAATAGGAGGCAGAGAGTGGGGGTTAATGGGTGCTATTCGGATTGGCGGTTGGTGACTAGTGGAGTGCCCTAGGGGTCGGTGCTGGGGCCTCAGCTATTTACCATTTATATAGATGATCTGGAGGAGGGAACCGAGTGTATGGTGTCGAAATTTGCTGATGACACCAAGATTGGTGGAGCGGCAAATTGCGCGGAGGGTGTGGAGAGTCTGCAGAAGGATCTAGATAGGCTGGGTGAATGGGCCAGGAACTGGCAAATGGAATTTAATGTTGGCAGGTGCGAGGTGGTCCACTTTGGTAGGAATAATGGTAGGAAGGAATATTACTTACGTGGCGAAAAACTGCAGCAGGCGACGGTGCAGAGGGACCTCGGGGTCCTTGTGCATGAGTCGCAAAAACCCAGCCTGCAGGTGCAGCAGGTGGTCAGGAAGGCGAATGGGATGCTGGCCTTCATAGCGAGGGGGATTGAATATAAAAGTAGGGAGGTCTTGCTGCAGCTGTATAGGGCATTGGTGAGGCTGCAGTTGGAGTACTGTGTGCAGTTTTGGTCGCCGTACTTATGCAAGGATATTTTGGCCTTGGAGGGAGTGCAGAGGAGGTTTACTAGGCTGATACCGGAGTTGAGGGGGTTGAGCTATGAGGAAAAGCTGAATAAACTAGGCTTGTACTCGTTAGAGTTTAGAAGAATGAGGGGAGATCTCATTGAGACATATAAGATGATGAATGGGATGGGTAGGATAGAGGTGGAGAGACTCTTCCCGCTGAGAAAGGACAGTAGGACTAGGGGGCACAGCCTCAAGGTAAAGGGGGGGCGGTTTAGAACGGAGTTGAGGAGGAACTTCTTCACTCAAAGGGTGGTGAATCTCTGGAATTCTCTGCCCATTGAAGTGGTGGAGGCTGCCTCGCTAAATATTTTTAAGACGCGGGTTGATGGGTTTTTGATAAGAGAGGGGATTAAGGGTTATGGGGAGAGGGCGGGAAAGTGGAACTGAGCCACGACAGATCAGCCATGATCTTATTGAATGGCGGGGCAGGCTCGAAGGGCTAGATGGCCTACTCCTGCTCCTATTTCTTATGTTCTTATGTTCAATGTGAAGATGGTACTTTGTCTCCACAAGGACTGTGCAATTATCACTCTTATCAATACGGTCATGGACAGATACACCTGTGACAGATGGATTGGTGAGAAACATAGACGATAGGAACAGGAGGATGCTATTTGGCCCTTCGAGCCTGCTCTGACATTCACTACAATCATGGCTGATTGTGCAACTCAACTGCCTAATCCTGCGTTTTCCCATAACCTTTGGTCTCATTCACCCCAAATGCTATATCCAGCTGCTTCTCAAATACATTCAATGTTTTGGCATCAATTACTTGCACAGGATCACAACTCTTTGGGTGAAGAAATGTCTCCTCACCTCCGTCCTAAATGATCTACCCTGAATCCTCAGACTATGACTTCTGGTTCTGGACTCCCCCACCATCAGGAACATCCTCCCTGCATCTACCCTGTCTAGAATTTTATAAGTCTCTATGATATTCCCCTGACATTTGTCTGAACTCCAGTGAAAACAAACCTAACCTTGTCAATCTCTCATACATCAGTCCCGCCATCTCCTGAATCAGCCTGTACTCTCTCGAGAGCAAGAACATTCTTCCTCAGAAAAGGAGACCAAAATTGCACACAATACTCTTCAGAGACTTTAATCTTGCATGATAATCTGTTATACAGGACTTTGTCAAACATTGTGATGATGAAGTCAAGCATGCTTCTCTCTTTTATTGGTTCCTCACCACCTGCCACAGTCTCGATTGTGCAGTGATGTCCTCTAGGACCCGGCCTGCTCAGTTTGTGGTGGTGCTACTGAGCCACTGTTGGTGATGGACATTGAAGTCTCCCATCCAGAGTTCATTCTATCACCCTCAACATGGAGTACTGATTCATTAGCTGAGAGGGGACAGTACGTGAATATCAGCAGGTAGTTTCCTTGCCATTGTTTGACTTGATGACTTGAGACACCAAGGTGTGAGGTTATCCACTTTGGCAGGAATAATAGGAGGAGGGACTACTATTTAAAGGGCGAAAAGCTGCAGCATGCTATGGTGCAGATGTCCTTGTGCATGAGTCGCTAAAACCCAGTCTGCAGGTGCAGCAGGTGATCAAGAAGGCGTATGGAATGCTGGCCTTTATAGCGAGGGGGATTGAATATAAAAGCAGGGAGGTCTTGCTGCAACTGTACAGGGCACTGGTGAGGACGCAGCTGGAGTACTGTGTGCAGTTTTGGTCGCCGCACTTGCGCAAGGATATTTTGGCCTTGGAGGGAGTGCAGAGGAGGTTCACTCGGCTGATACTGGAGATGAGGGGGTTGGACTATGAAGAGAGACTGGGTCTGTATTCGTTGGAGTTCAGAAGGATGAGGGGGGATCTTATAGAGACATATAAGATAATGAAAGGGATGGATAGGGTAGAGGTAGAGAGATTCTACCTGGGACTTTGATGTTGTGGCCATTTCTGAGACATGGATAGAGCAGGGTCAGGAATGGATGTTGCAGGTTCCGGGGTACAAATGCTTTAGTCGGAGTAGAGAAGAAGGTAGAAGGGGGGGTGGGGTAGCATTGCTAGTCAAGGACTGTATCACAGTGTCGGAGAGAAAGTTTGATGAGGACTTGTCAGTTGAGGTAGTATGGGCGGAGATTAGAAATAGGAGA
Organism: Carcharhinus amblyrhynchos; assembly: GCF_965287045.1. Lineage (NCBI taxonomy): Eukaryota > Metazoa > Chordata > Chondrichthyes > Carcharhiniformes > Carcharhinidae > Carcharhinus > Carcharhinus amblyrhynchos. The sequence goes on along the minus strand of NC_137334.1, from coordinate 96,751,936 downwards.
GGAGAGGTCACCCTGTTGGGAGTCTTTTATAGACCTCCTAAAAGTTCTAGAGAGGTTGAGGAAAGGATTGCGGAGACAATCCTGGTTAGGAGTGAAAGTAATAGGGTAATTGTTATGGGGGACTTTAACTTTACGAATATTGATTGGAGTTGCTATAGTTCTAGCTCGCTAGAGGGGTCAGTGTTTGTACAAAGCGTGCAGGAAGGTTTTTTGTCTCAGTATGTAGACAGGCCAACTAGAGGTGAGGCTATATTGGATTTGGTGCTGGGAAATGAGCCAGACCAGGTGCTAGACTTGGAAGTTGGTGTGCATTTTGGTGATAGTGACCACAATTCGGTTACGTTCACCTTAGTGATGGGAAGAGATAGGCATGAACCTCGGGTCAGCAATTTTAGCTGGGGTAAGGGCGATTATGAGGCTATCAGGAGTGAATTAGGAAGCATGGATTGGATTAGGGGATTACAGGGACTGGGAACGTCTGAAATGTGGAGTTTTTTCAAGGAGCAGCTACTGCGAGTCCTTGATAGGTATGTCCCTGTCAGGCATGGTGGATTTGGTAGATCTAGGGAACCGTGGTGCACTAAAAGAGTTGAGTCGATGGTTAAAAAGAAAAAGGAGGCTTATGTTCGGATGAGATTGGAGGGCTCAGATAGTGCACTAGAAAGCTTTAGATTGGCTAGGAGGGAGTTGAAGAGTGAGTTGAGAAGGGCTAAAAGAGGACATGAGAAGACTTTGGCTGATAGGATTAAGGAGAATCCTAAGGTGTTCTATAAGTATGTCAAGAACAGAAGGTTGGTCAGGGCAAGATTAGGGCCAGTTACAGACAGCAGGGGGAAGTTGTGTGTGGAACCGGAGGAGATTGGAGAAGTATTGAACCAATATTTCTCTTCGGTGTTCACGCAGGGGGATATGAATATAGCTGAGGAGGACATTGGGTTGCAGGGGTGTAAAATAGACAGTATTATGGTTGATAAAGAGGATGTGCTGGAAATTCTTGAGGGGCTGAAAATAGATAAGTCCCCTGGTCCGGATGGGATCTACCCTAGGATTCTCTGGGAGGCTAGAGAGGTGATTGCAGAGCCTCTGGCTCAGATCTTCAGGTCGTCATTGGTCTCTGGTGTAGTCCCGGAGGATTGGAGGATAGCGAATGTTGTCCCATTGTTTAAGAAGGGGAACAGAGACTTTGCCGGGAATTATAGACCGGTGAGTCTTACTTCTGTTGTGGGCAAGGTTTTAGAAAAAATTATTAGGGATAGGATTTATAGTTATTTGGAGTGTAATGAATTGATTAGAAATAGTCAGTATGGTTTTGTAGCGGGTAGGTCGTGCCTTACTAACCTTATTGAGTTTTTTGAGAAGGTGACCAAAGAGGTGGATGGGGGTAAGGCAGTTGACGTGGTATATATGGATTTTAGTAAGGCGTTCGATAAGGTTCACCATGGTAGGCTTCTGCAGAAAATGCAGATGTATGGGATTGTGGGTAATCTAGGAAGTTGGATCAGGAATTGGCTATCAGATAGGAGACAGAGGGTGGTGGTGGATGGTAAATATTCATCATGGAGTGCAGTTACGAGTGGTGTGCCTCAGGGATCTGTTTTGGGGCCACTGTTGTTTGTAATTTTTATTAATGATCTGGATGAGGGTATAGTTGGGTGGATTAGTAAATTTGCTGATGACACCAAAGTTGGAGGTGTGGTAGATTGTGAGGAAGGGTGTCATAGTCTGCAGGGAGACTTAGATAGGTTGCAGTGCTGGGCCGAGAGGTGGCGGATGGAATTTAATGCGGAGAAGTGTGAGGTAATTCACTTTGGTAGGAGCAACAGATGTGTCGAGTATAGGGCTAACGGGAGGACTTTGAATAGTGTGGATGAACAGAGGGATCTAGGTGTGTGTGTACATAGATCCCTGAAAGTTGGGAATCAAGTAGATAAGGTTGTCAAGAAGGCGTACGGTGTCTTGGCGTTTATTGGTAGGGGGATTGAATTTAGGAGTCGCAGTGTAATGTTGCAACTGTACACTACTCTAGTGCGGCCGCACTTGGAGTACTGTGTGCAGTTCTGGTCCCCGCATTACAAGAAGGATGTGGAGGCGTTGGAGAGGGTGCAGAGGAGGTTTACTAGGATGTTGCCTGGTATGGTGGGGAGGTCCTATGAGGAGAGACTGAGGGATCTAGGGTTGTTTTCGTTGGAAAGAAGGCGGCTAAGAGGGGATCTTATTGAAACATATAAGATGATTAGAGGTTTAGATAGGGTGGATAGTGATAGCCTTTTTCCTCGGATGGAGAAAGCTAGCACGAGGGGGCATGGCTTTAAATTAAGGGGGGGTAGCTACAGGACGGATGTCAGGGATAGGTTCTTTACCCAGCGGGTGGTGAGGGATTGGAATGCCCTGCCTGCTGCAGTTGTAAATGCGTCTAGTTTGGGGGCGTTTAAGAGATCTCTGGATAGGTTTATGGACGAAAAGGGATTGGTATAGGCTAGTGGGTCATTGTTTTTGTAACTGGTCGGCGCAACATCGTGGGCCGAAGGGCCTGTTCTGCGCTGTAATGTTCTATGTTCTATGTTCCTGCTCAGAAAGGATAGCAGGACTAGAGGGCACAGCCTCAAGATAAGGGGGGGTGCAGTTGAGAACGGAGTTGAGGAGGAACTTCTTGACTCAAAGGGTGGCGAATCTCTGGAATTCTCTGCCTGTTGAAGTGGTGGAGGCTACCTTACTAAATATATTTAAGTCATGGGTAGATAGGTTTCTGATAGACAGGGGAATTAAGGGTTTGGGGAGAAAGCGGGAAAGTGGAACTGAGCCACTTCAGATCAGCCATGATCTTATTGAATGGCGGGGCAGGCTCGAAGGGCTAGGTGGCCTACTCCTGCTCCTATTTCTTATGTTCTTGTGTTCTTATGACTTCACGTGGTGCAGACTCGATGGTGAGAACTTTGAGGGCAACTCCCTCCCAACTGCACACCACGGTGCTGCTACCTCTACTGGATATGTCCTGCTGGTGAGGTCTTTGGACAGTCAGTGTCGAAGTGTCAGTGGGCTTTGGACAATGTCCCAGGTTTTGTGCTACATACATCTCTGAGCACAGAATTTCTAGATCAAATCCTAATACTCCAAGACTTGAGTACAAAATTCAAGATGACTGTCCCATTGCCATACTGAGGGAGTGCCGCACTGTCAGAGGGTCAGTGCTGAGGGAGTGCCGCACTGTCAGAGGGTCAGTGCTGAGGGAGTGCCGCACTGTCAGAGGGTCAGTGCTGAGGGAGTGCCGCACTGTCAGAGGGTCAGTGCTGAGGGAGTGCTGCACTGTCAGAGGGTCAGTGCTGAGGGAGTGCAGCACTGTCAGAGGGATGTGTGTTATTTCTTGGAACAATTTGAAAGATGAGCAGGGAACATTTCTCCAGTGTTCTGGAACAATATTTCTCAATGAGTAACTTTATAACAGATTATCTGGTCATCGGCACATTTCTCTTTATGAAATCTTGCTGTGTGCAAGTTGCAGCTTTTCCTACATCACCACTCAATTGTAAGGGGAATAGACAGGCGTTTCTGTGGCCATAAACAATACTCCAGAATGGTATGTTGCCTCCTTGGTGCTCGGGTTAAGGATGTCTTGGAGTGGCTGCAGGGCATTCTGGTGGAGGAGGGTGAACGTGAGGGGAAGGATGGTCATAGTACACATTGGCACAAACGACATAGATAGAAAAAGGATGAGGTCCTAAAAGCAGAATACAGGGAGCTAGGAAGAAAGTTAAAAAAACAGACCACAAAGATAGTGATCTCAGGGTTAGTACTGGTACCATGTGCTAGTCAGAGTAGAAATGACAGGATTTATCAGATAAATATGTGACTGAAGAGATGGTGTCAGGGGAGGGGTTCAGATTCCTGGGGCATTGGGACCAGTTCTGGGGGAGGTGGGACCTAAACAAACTGGACGGGTTACACCTGGGCAGGACTGGGACTGATGTCCGAGGGGGAGTGTTTGCTCGAGTGGTTGGGGACGATTTAAACTAATATGGCAGGGGGCTGGGAACCTATGTATTCAGAGAAGGAAGGAACAAGGACAAAAACAAAAGGTAGAAAAGGGAATAAGAAAAATGATAGTCAGAGAACCAATGACAAAATTCAAACAGGGCTATGTAGAAAAATACTGGGATCAAGACAAACAATGTTAAAAAGACTAGCTTAAAGGCTCTGTGCCTTAATGCACGGAGCATTCACAATAAAGTGGATGAACTAATCATACAGCTGGATGTAAATGTGTACGATATAATTGGGATTACAGAGACATGGTTGCAGGGTGACCAGAGATGGGAACTGAATGTGCCGGGGTATTCAGTATTTAGGAAGGACAGGCATAAAGGAAAAGGGGGTGGAGTGGCGCGGCTGGTTAAAGAGGAAATTATCACAATAGTGAGACAGGTTATTAACTCTGACAATGTGAAGTCTGTATGTGTCAGATATAGACCCCTAAACTGCAGTGGTGCTGTTGGGAATGGCATTAAACATGGAATTAGAGATGTATGTGATAAGGGAATATCGGTGATCATGGGTGATTTTAATCTGCACATGAATTGGGCAAATCAAATTAGCCACAATGCCGTAGAGGAGGAATTCCTGCAGTGTATACGGGATGGTTTTCTTGACCAATATGTGGAGGAACCAACTAGAGAGCAGGCCACCTTAGACTGGGTGCTGTGGAATCATTGCCAATCTAGCTGTGCGAGACCCCTTGGGGATCAGAGGCCAGAACATGAGAGAATTTCTCAAGATGGAGAGTGAAGGAGTTGATTTGGAGACTAGGGAGCTGAATCTTAATGAAGGAAACTATTAGGATATGAGGCCTGAGTTGGCCTTGATAGATTGGGGAGAGTTATTTAAAGGGATGACAGTGGATAGGCAATGGAAACATTCAGGGAACACATGGGGGAACATAAGAACATAAGAAATAGGAGCAGGAGTAGGCCATCTAGCCCTTCGAGCCTGCCCCGCCATTCAATAAGATCATGGCTGATCTGTCGTGGCTCAGTTCCACATTCCCGCCCTCTCCCCATAACCCTTAATCCCCTCTCTTATCAAAAACCCATCAACCCGCTTCTTAAAAATATTTAGCGAGGCAGCCTCCACCACTTCAACGGGCAGAGAATTCCAGAGATTCACCACCCTTTGAGTGAAGAAGTTCCTCCTCAACTCCGTTCTAAACCGCCCCCCCTTTATCTTGAGGCTGTGCCCTCTAGTCCTACTATCCTTTCTGAGCGGGAAGAGCCTCTCCACCTCTATCCTATCCATCCCATTCATCATCTTATACGTCTCAATGAGATCTCCCCTCATTCTTCTAAACTCTAACGAGTACAAGCCTAGTTTATTCAGCCTCTCCTCATAGCTCAACCCCCTCAACTCCGGCAGCAACTGTTTATTCCTGTCTGACACAAGAGCAAAAGAGGGCCAATCCATGGCTTACAAAGGAAATTAGAGAGATCCAAGGAAGAAACATATCAATTGGCCAAGAAAAATATTAGGTCTGAGGACTGGGAGCAGTTTAGAATTCAGCAAAGAAGGACCAAGGGATTGATTAAGAAGGGGAAAATACAGTACGAAAGTAAGCTTGCAGGGAACATAAACATTGACCAGAGTTTCTATAGATACGTGAAGAGAAAGAGGTTGGTGAAGACAAACGTAGGTCCCATACAGACAGAAATGGGGGAATGTATAATAGGGGACAAAGAAATGGCCAAACGACTGAATACAAACTTTGGCTCTGTCTTCACAAAAGATACCGGAAATATTAGAGAATGCAAGATTTAGTGAGAAGGAAGAACTGAGGGAGATCAATATTAGTAAAAAAATCGTACTGGGAAAATTGATGGGATTGAAAGTGGACTCAAGTATAGAGTTAAATCCTTAAAATACCTTCGTGTTGTCTGCAAACTTACTAATCAAACCAGTTACATTTTCCTCCAAGTCATTTATATATATTACAAACAGCAAAGGTCCCAGCACTGATCCCTGAGGAACGTCACTTGTCATAGGCCTCCATTCAGAAACACTGTTACCCTCTTGTTTTTGACCGAGCCAGCTCGGTATTTACCTTGCCAACTCACATCTGAACCCATGCAACTTCTGCACCAGTCTGCCATGAGGGACCCTGTCAAAAGCCTTACTGAAGTCCATGTGGACAACATCCACTGCCCTACCCTCATCAATCATCTTCCTCACTTCCTCGAAAAACTCGATCAGATTCATGAGACACGACCTCCCCTTCAGAAACCATGTTGCCTCTCACTAATATGTCCATTTATTTTCAAGTGGGAACCCTCTCCAATAATTCCCTTACCACTGAGCTAAGGCTCATCGGTCTGTAATTACCTGGATTATTCTTGCTCCCTTCTTAAACAAAGGAACAACATTGGCTATTCTCCAATCTTCTGGGACCTCCCCTGTAGCCAGTGAGGATACAAAGATATTTCTCAAGGCCCCTGCAATTTCCTCCCTTGCGTCTCTCAGTATTCTGGAGTATATCCCATCAGGCCCTGGGCACTCGTCTACCTTAATGTTTCTCAAGAACACTAATACCTCCTCCTTTTCGATCTCAACATGACTCAAACTATCTACACATCCTTCCCCAGACTCGTCATCCACCAAGTCCTTCTCTTTGGTGAATACTGATGCAAAATACTCACTTAATGCTTCACCCATTTCTTCTGGCTCCATGCATAGATTCACAGAACATAGAACACTACAGCACAAACAGGCCCTTCGGCCCACAAGTTGCGCCGATCACATCTATACCTACCAAGCCATAGAACTATCTGTAACTTCCAATGCCATTAGATCCCATATACTCATCCAGAAGTCTTTTAAAAGACCCCAGTGAGTTTGCCTCTACCACCACCGACGGTAGCCGATTCCACTCGCTCACCACCCTCTGAGTGAAAAACTTACCCCTAACATCTCCTCTGTACTTGCTTCCCAGCACCTTAAACCTGTGTCCTCTCGTAGCGACCATTTCAGCCCTGGGAAATAGCCTCTGAGAATCCACCCTATCTATTCCTCTCAACATTTTATAAACCTCTATCAGGTCGCCTCTCAACCTTTGTCTCTCCAGGGAGAAGAGACCCAGCTCCCTCAACCTATCTTCATAAGGCCTGCCTCCCAATCCAGGCAACATCCTTGTAAATCTCCTCTGACCCTCTCAATAGCTTCCACATCCTTTCTGTAGTGAGGCGACCAGAACTGTACACAGTACTCCAAGTGAGGCCTGACAAGGGTCTTATAAAGTTGCAGCATTACCTCTCGACTCCTAAACTCAATCCCTCGATTAACGAAGGCCAGTACACCATACGCCTTCTTGACCATATCCTCCACCTGCGAGGCCGATTTAAGAGTCCTATGGACCCGGACCCCAAGATCCTTCTGCTGTTCAACACAGCCATGACTCCTACCCTTGATATTGTCCTCCTTCATCCCATTGTTCCTGCCAAAATGGACCACTACACATTTATCCGCGTTGAAGTCCATCTGCCACTTCTCCGCCAGTCTTGCATCCTATCTATGTCACGCTGCAACTTCTGACATCCCTCCAGACTATCCACAACAGCACCAAACTTTGTATCATCAGCGAACTTACTAACCCATCCCTCCACTTCCTCATCCAGGTCATTTATGAAAATGACAAACAGTAAGGGTCCTAGAACAGATCCCTGGGGCACTCCACTGGTGACTGACCTCCATGTAGAAAAAGACCCATCCACAACCACTCTCTGCCTTCTGCAGGCAAGCCAGTTCTGGATCCACAAGGCCAAAGGCCCTTGGATCCCATGCCCTCTCACCTTCTCAAGAAGTCTTGCATGGGGGACCTTATCAAACGCCTTGCTGAAGATTCCTTCCCTTATCCTTGAGTGGGCCAACTCTCTCCCTCTTTATATATGCGTAAAAAGCCTTGGGATTTTCCTTAATCCTACTAACCAATGCTTTTTCGTGACCCCCCTTAGCCCTACTTACTCCTTGCTTAAGTTTCTTTCTACTTTCCTTGTATTCCACACTCACTTCGTGTGTTCCCAGCCTCCTAGTTTTGACAAATGCTTCCTTTTTCTCTTCGACGAGGCTCACAATGTCTCTCGTCACCCAAGGTTCCCAAAACTTGTCATACTGATCTTTTATCCTTTCAGGAATGTGCCAGTCCTGAATCCCGACCAACTTACACTTGAAAGCCTCTCACACTCCAGATGTTGATTTGCCCTCAAACATCTGCCCCCAATCTACATTCTTCAGTTCCAGTCTAATATTGTTGTAATTAGCCTTCCCCCAGTTTAGCACCTTAACTTGAGGACTACACTTTTCTTTATCCATCAGGACCTTAAAGCTTACTGAATTGTGGTCATTGTTCCCGAACTGCTCCCCTACTGAAACATCGACCACCTGGCCGGGTTCATTCCCCAATACCAGGTCCGGTATGGCCCCTTCTTTCACTATACTACCTATATACTATTTCAAGAGACACTCCTGGATGCATCTTACAAACTCTGCCCCATTCACGCCCCTCACACTAAGTGAGTCCAGAACCACGGGTCACAGTCTGAGGATTCAGTGTAGACCATTTAGGATGGAGGTGAGGAGATATTTTTCATTTAAAAGGTGGTGAGCCTGTGGAATTCATTACCACAGGAAGTAGTTGATGCCAAAACATTGAACGTATTCAAGAGGCAGCTGGATATAGCACTTGGGGCAAATGGGCTCAAAGGTTATGGGGTGAAAGCAGGATTAGGCTATTGAGTTGGATGATCAGCCATGATCGTAATGAATGGCGAAGCAGGCTCGAAAGGCCAAATGGTCTCCTCCTGCTCCTATCTTCTATGTTTCTGTGTAACACTGATGGTGCTGTGGTGGTTAACATATCAGTATGGATAAAGGATTAGAGTCATAGTGTTACTGAGGGGCAAGTTTTAAAAGAGATGTACAAGGCAGATATTTTACACAGAGGATGGTGGGTGCCTGGAACTCATTGCTGGGGAAGGTAATGGAAGCGGATACGGTAGTGAGTTTTAAGGAGTGTCTTGACAAGTGGGAATAGAGGGATATGGTCCCTGGAAGCGTAGGGGGTTTTCATTAAGTCGGGCAGCATGGTCAGTGCAGGCTTGGAGGGCCGAAGGGCCTGTTTTTGTGCAATAATTTTCTTTGTTCTACCTCTGGCAGCTTGTCCCAGACACTTACCACCCTCTATGTGAAAAAATTGCCTTTCTGGACAGTTTTGTATCTCTCCCCTCTCACCTTAAACCTATGCTGTCTAGTTTTAGAGTCGCCTACCTTTGGAAAAATATAATGACTATCGAGCTGCTGTGTGTCCTCATTATTGTATAAGAACATAACATAAGAACATAAGAACATAAGAAATAGGAGCAGGAGTAGGCCATCTGGCCCTTCGAGCCTGCCCCGCCATTCAATAAGATCATGGCTGATCTGTCGTGTCTCAGTTCCACTTTCCCGCCCTCTCCCCATAACCCTTAATCCCCTCTCTTATCAAAAACCCATCAACTCGCGTCTTAAAAATATTTAGCGAGGCAGCCTCCACCACTTCAACGGGCAGAGAATTCCAGAGATTCACCACCCTTGAGTTCCTCCTCAACTCCGTTCTAAACTGCCTCCCCTTTATCTTGAGGCTGTGCCCCCTAGTCCTACTGTCCTTTCTGAGCGGGAAGAGCCTCTCCACTTCTATCCTATCCATCCCATTCATCATCTTATACGTCTCAATGAGATCTCCCCTCATTCTTCTAAACTCTAATGAGTACAAGCCTAGTCTATCCAGCCTCTCCTCATAGCTCAACCCCCTCAACTCCGGTATCAGCCTAGTAAACCTCCTCTGCACTCCCTCCAAGGCCAAAATATCCTTGCGTAAGTACGGCACCCAAAACTGCACACAGTACTCCAGCTGCGGTCTCACCAATGCCCTATACAGCCGCAGCAAGACCTCCCTACTTTTATATTCAATCCCCCTCGCTATGAAGGCCAGCATCCCATTTGCCTTCCTGACCACCTGCTGCACCTGCAAGCTGGGTTTTTGCGACTCATGCACAAGGACCCCGAGGTCCCTCTGCACCGTCGCCCGCTGCAGTTTTTCTCCACGTAAGTAATAATCCTTCCTACCATTATTCCTACCAAAGTGGACCACCTCGCACTTGCCAACATTAAATTCCATTTGCCATTTCCTGGCCCATTCGCCCAGCCTATCTAGATCCTTCTGCAGACTCTCCACACCCTCCGCACAATTTGTCGTTCCACCAATCTTGGTGTCATCAGCAAATTTCGACACCATACACTCGGTTCCCTCCTCCAGATCATCTATATAAATGGTAAATAGCTGAGACCCCAGCACCGACCCCTGAGGCACTCCACTAGTCACCAACCGCCAATCCAAATAGCACCCATTGACCCCCACTCTCTGCCTCCTATTTGACAACCAATCCTCTATCCACGCTAACACCCTACCCCCAACTCCATGCCCCCTGACCTGCAATAACCTCTTGTGAGGTACCTTGTCAAACGCCTTCTGAAAATCAAGAAAGACCACATCCACCGGCTCTCCTCTATCCACCGCCCTAGACACATCCTCATAGAACTCCAATAAATTTGTCAGACACGACTCTAGACCTCTATTAGATCACCCCTCAGCCTCCTATGCTCCAAAGAGTAAAGTCCCAGTCTATCCAGCCTTGCCTTATAACTCAATCCATCAAGTCCCAGTAGCATCCTAGTAAATCTTTTTCTGCACCCTTTCTAGTTTAATAATATCCTTTCTATAATAGGCTGACCAGAATTGCACACAGTTTTTGAAGTGTGGCCTTACCAACGTCTTGTACAACTTCAATAAGACGTCCCAACTCCTGTATTCAATGTTCTGGCCAATGAAACCAAGCATGCCGAATGCCTTCTTCACCACTCTGTCCACCTGTGACTCCACTTTCAAGGAGCTGTGAACATGTACCCAAGATTGGATTGGAGATGTGCCTATATACATTAAAATGGAAAGGTACTTAGCAGAGCAAGGGTTAATGTCAGACTCGAGAATGGCTGTACCCACAGTAGTAGTTACATGGTCAGAGAGCAGTCTGGAAGCAACACTTTGTAAGGAGCTAGCCTGCATGGTGGGAGCAACACTAAACAAGACCATATTTGGAGCAATAAAGAGTTAATGCCTCCAAATAAAGTTGTTTATGTTTAAACGCACAAAAGTCTTATTAAGGAGAAACCACCACAGCAAAATAAAGAAGCCAGATTGTGAGAGTTATTTAGCACAAAGCTGAGAGTAGGGACAACTGGATTGTTTTCAATTTGGAAAGCTGTAACTAGCTGGATTGCCACATGGATCAGTGCTGGAGTATCAACTATTTACTAAAAATAGCAGATGGAAGATAATGTGGGGAAATGACTATGGAATATGGAAGTAGAATAGTTTGGTGGTTTGTCTTTGGCTGACACAGATGCAATGGGCTGAAGGGCCTTTTCCTGTGCTGTGTACCTCTGAAGGTAAAGCTGCTGTGGTCCCAGATAATCATCACTGCTCTTCTCCATGAGGGAGGGGAGCTGACTGCTGATGATTTAACCTGAGGATCACTACACCTCCGGTGAGGGGCAGGGTTGAGAAGGTGGGGCCCTCATGAGTAATCTCAGACAGTAGGGTGATTGAACCAATGCTGTTTGCATCATGAGCTAGCCACCTACCAAATGAGCTAACCGACTCCCCGTGATTCTATGAATGGCAGAACAGGCTTGAAAGGGCAAATGGCTAACTCCTGAATTCTAGTCCTGTGTTCTAATACGCTTAAAAACTCATCACTGATGGTAATCAGCTTTGGGATATCCTGTGCTTGTGAAAGTTGCTATAGAAATATACCTTCTTCCTTTTAATCTTTCAGAAAATTAATCTTCTCCTTGAGTCAAAGGTTACGGGGGGGTCAGACAGACAATTGGAATTTGTGTCACAGCCAGGTCAGCCACAGCTTATTGAATGGGGAAGGAGCTTGAGGAACGAAAGTGTGTTCTTTTGCTCTCATATCTTGTGTTTTATTCCCATTGCCTCTTCATTGTTTCACTCTCAGTCTCTCGCAGGTTACCATTGGTCAAATTGAATGTCAGAATGGGTTCAAGGGACTAAATGGCCTCTCCTGTTCCTATATGGGGTGGCATGGTGGGCACAGCAGTTAGCATTGTTGCCTTGCAGCTCCAGGGACCTGGGTTCGATGCCCGGCTTGGATAACTGTCTGTGTGTAGTTTGTGCATTCTCCCTGTATCTGCGTGGGTTTCCTCCGGGTGCTTTGGTTTCCTCCCACACTCCAAAATGTGCAGATTAGCTGAATTGACCATGCTAAATTCTCCCTCAGTGTATCTGAACAGGTGCCAGAGTGTGATGACAAGGGGATTTTCCCAGTAACTTCGTTACAGTGTTAATGTACGCCTACTTGTGACTAATAAAACATAAATATATTTCCTCTTTGTGCACCTTCTTTTCCCTGTCTCTTTCCCCCTGATCCTTTGTGTTTATCAACCTCTCCTTATGCTCTCTTTCTTCTGTCTCTCCTTCACTCTCTCTCCCTTTCTTTCTCCTTCTCTCAGTCTCCCTCTCTTTTCTCTCCTACCTCTCTCACACTCTGTCTCACTCTTTTCTCTCTCTCTGTCTCTCACACACTCTGGGTGTGCTTGTTCCAAAACCGGAAAATCCCGCTCAAGGTTAACGACCTTTCCATGGTCCGCCCCCTCCTGCTCTGATTCCCGTGGCTGGCGGAATGGAAAAAATCACCCCTCTGTCGCTCTTTCCTTCTTTTGCTCTCTCTCCATCCATGTCTCTCACTGGCTTTCTATCTATCTCTTTCTTACTCTCGTTCTCCCCATCTTTCTATCTCTGTCTCTCGAGTTCTCTCAGTGATCACTCTGATTAATTTGATCTTTCTGTGTCCAGGGTTCCTCTGTTTGGCTCCAAGTGAAAGATCAGCTTCTCCCAGGCCAAGTGAATAGTGCCTCCAATGGGATTTTCCAATTCACCACAGAGTATGGAGAGGTGAGAATTCCAAGCCTGTCTCCTCTGTTATCCTCACTGTCCCAATTACCCCCTCCCCTTTACTCTGACTCTCCCTGTTACTCTCATTCTCCCCTGTGGACCCCACTGTCTGTTACCCCCCCACTCTTCTTTAACCCCCACTCTCCCCTGTCACCCTCCCCATTTTCCTCTGTGGCCCCCACTCCCCTTTACCCCCCATTCTCCCCTTTTGCTCCCCCAGTCTCTCCTGTGGTCTGCCCCTACTCTCTTCTGTGGCCTCCCCATTCTCCCCTGTGGTCACTCACTGTCCCCTATGGTTCTCCCCTGTTGCTCGCCCCCACCCTGCACTTTCTACTCTGCACCCCCCCTCTCCCCTGTGGCCCCCACTCCATTTAACCCCTGCCCCACTCTTCCTTCTTTCCAGGATTGGGGTCACAATATCTAAGTAGGCAGTCGACTTATTATTATGAAACAATTATGAAACAACAGTTTAGATAAAGCGCAGTAACTATTGAAACAGAGAAAATACAGGACCTGTAACTTCCTCACAGGCAGTAGGCTGAGTCTCAGTCCTAGTGTGAGGAAACTTCCCTGACCTTCTGCAGCCTCTGGAGAAGGCAGCTGCCCTCTCGCTGCCCCCTGCCCACTGCCCCTTGCTCACTGCCCCTTAATCTGGAATTAAAAGACTAATGATGGCCATGAAACCATTATCGATCTGTTCTGGGACCCTTGCTCTTTGTGATTTTTATAAATGACCTGGATGAGGAAGTGGAGGGATGGTTTGGTAAGTTTGCCGATGACACGAAGGTTGGTGGTGTTGTGGATAGTCTGGAGGGATGTCAGAAGTTGCAGCGTGACATAGATAGGATGCGAGACTGGGTGGAAGAAGTGGCAGATGGACTTCAACGCGGATAAATGTGCAGTGGTCCATTTTGGCAGGTCCAATGGGATGACGGAATATAATAGTAAGGGTAAGACTCTTAACAGTGTGGAAGATCAGAAGGATCTTGGGGTCTGGGTCCATAGGACTCTCAACTTGGCTTTGCAGGTGGTGGAGGTGGTCAAGAAGGCATATGGTGTACTGGCCTTCATTAATCGAGGGATTGAGTTTAGGAGTCGGGAGGTAATGCTGCAACTTTATAAGACCCTTGTCAGACCTCACTTGGAGTACTGTGCGCAGTTCTGGTCGCCTCACTGCAGGAAGGATGTGGAAGCCATTGAAAGGGTGAAGAGGAGATTTACATGGATGTTGCCTGGATTGGGTGGCATGCCTTATGAAGATAGGTTGAGGGAGCTCGGTCTTTTCTCCTTGGAGAGATGATGGATGACAGGTGACCTGATAGAGGTGTATAAGATGGTGAGAGGTATAGATCGGGTGGATTCTCAGAGGCTTTTTCCCAGGGTTGAAATGGCTGCCACAAGAGGACGCAGGTTTAAGGTGCTGGGGAGTAGGTACAGAGGAGATGTTAGGGGTAAGTTTTTCACTCAGAGGATGGTGGGTGTGTGGAATCGGCTGCCGTCGGTGGTGGTGGAGGCAAACTTGATAGGGCCTTTTAAGAGACTTCTGGACGAGTATATGGGACTTAAAAGGATTGAGGTAGATAGGATAGGTAAGTCTAGTAGGTAGGGATATGATCGGCACAACTTGTGAGCCAAAGGGCCTGTTTGTGCTGTAATTTTTCTATGTTCTATGTTATAAAATCTGCTGTCCTTACCCGGTCTGGCCTACTCCAGAGCCACAGCAATGTGATTGGCTGTTACCTGTTTTCTCAAGGGCCGTTGGGGTGGACAACCAGCAACACCCACATTCTACAAACAAATAAGAAACAATCTTTGGGAGATATGGGGGTGCACAGGATGCCACCTGACAACCTAAGAATGTCAACATAGAGTCATAAAAGTTTACAGCTTGAAACAGGCCCTTTGGCCCAACTTGTCCATACTGCAACATGGCAGCAGAATGAAGATTGTTCAGAGATGCAATTAATCAATGTGTTTAGAAAATCCTATAAAGTGTTTATTAAAGACCTCAATTTTTTACCCCCAGTCTCTCCATTACCCCCACTCTCTGTCATTACCCCCAGCCTTCCCATTATTCATATTTTATCCATTACCCCACTGACCCTCGTGACCCCAGTCTCTCCATTACTCCCACTTGCCCTCGTTACTCCCACTCACCCTTGTTACCCCCAGTCCCCCCATGACCCCCCCGTCTCCCTGTGACCTCCAGTCTTTTTTGTTACCTTCACTGTCCCATTACCCCTAATCTGAAAGACACAATAATGATATTCTTTCTTTTCACTGTCTCAATCTCGTCCCCTGATCTTTACAGTCAGCTGTGTGGGAGAATCTGAGCTGTTCTCATTAGCTGCGATCCTACCTTTCTGCCCCACTGGTCGATGGATGGGGCGAGCCGGTAAGATAATGAGAGAGCTGCAAAATCAGGTTCATCTTGTGTGATCTTACCGGCATCAGAAATCCGGCAAGTTCAGCCTCACGTCCTTTTCAGGATTTAAATGTAGAATAGGAAGAATTGAAATATCACAAGTGAGCCTGGGCTGCAATTGTATTGACCCACTAGCCTCTGCAACTCCGCCGGTGAAGACTCTCACTGACGTGGATCACATATAGAACATAGAAAAACTACAGCACAAACAGGCCCTTCGGCCCACAAGTTGCACCGATCATATCCATACCTACCAGGCCTACCTATAACCCTCAATCCTATTAAATCCCATGTACTCATCCAGAAGTCTTTTAAAAGACCCCAGCGAGTTCACCTCTACCACCACCGATGGCAGCCGATTCCACTCTCTCACCACCCTCTGAGTGAAAAACTTACTCCTGACATCTCCTTTGTACCTACTCCCCAGCACCTTAAACCTGTGTCCTCTCGTAGCCACCATTTCAGCCCTGGGAAATAACCTCTGAGAATCCACCCTATCTATTCCTCTCAACATTTTATAAACCTCTATCAGGTCGCCTCTCAACCTACGTCTCTCCAGGGAGAAGAGACCTAGCTCCCTCAACCTATCTTCATAAGGCATGCCTCCCAATCCAGGCAACATCCTTGTAAATCTCCTCTGCACCCTCTCAATAGCTTCCACATCTTTCTTGTTGAATATGATCCCTCTCAACATGGACCAGACATGATGGCCTTGCTATTAGGACCGAGGCCATTGTGGCCTCCCCTCTGGAAGATTGGGAGTTGGGAGGTTGCACCTTGCCAGTCAGATACTACCCACTGGGCATCGGGCAGTATCGACTGTATGGGGCCTGATGGGACGAGGCCTGGTGGGGGTGGACCAATGGGGGTTCGCTGCCACTCTGCAACAGTGATAAGGGAGAGAGGGGCCGCAGCTTGCTGTGATCGGCTGGTCTGTGCGCAAGTGGGTGGTGGGGTTGGTTTTGGCTACAGAGCCCCATGATGAGGAGTGGGGGGTGGTGATCAGGTCTGGCAGGGAGCGGAATTGGCCGCAGAGGCCAGCTATAGTTGGGAGAGGCAATCACTGACAGATCTGTGTCCACAGAACACAAAAATCTGCACATGCGCAACAGCTCCCTCTGCTGCTATTGCCAGCTTTCAGAAATCTAGGCCCCATGTTCTTCCCCTGCGCTTCACTTTTTTTGACAGAGTCCATTTTTATCTCATCCAAAAAGAGCATAATTCTCCCCCATTTTCATGCTCATTTGGCATTTAGAAATTTTTTGATAAGATCGTCCCATTGAGTCTGATGTTTGTCATAGAGGTTTACAGCATGGAAACAGGGCCTGCGGCCCAATTTGTCCATGCCGCCCTCTTTTAACCCCCTAATCCCAATTGCCCGCATTTGGCCCATTTCCCTCGATACCCATCTTACCCATGTAACTATCTAAATGCTTTTTAAACATCATGTTTGGGGCTCTAATATGTTAAGTATTTTCTCTCTCTGTCTCTGGCTCTGCCTCTGCCTGTCTCTTTCTCTCTGTTTCTGTCTCTCTCTCTGTCTCTCTCTCTGTCTGCCTCTCTTTCTCTCTCTCTGTCTCTTTCTATCTGGCTCTCTCTCTGAGTCTCTGCCTCTCTCTCTCTCTTGTTCTGCCTCTGCCTTTCTCTCTCTGTCCATCTTTCTCTCTCTCTCTCTGTCTCTCCCTATCTCTCTCACTTTGTCTGTCTTCCTCTCTCTCTCCCTCTCTCTCTCTCTCCCCCTCTCTCTCTCCCTCTCTCTCTAGGTGCTCTCCTTTGAGCAGGGTGCACTCTCCAGGGATATTGTTTTTCCGATGCATCAAACCAGTATCGAAGGGGTGGATGATATGTCGAGTCTCGCAGATCTACATGAAGCCGCAATTCTCTACAACCTCTTCCTGCGATACAAACAGGATAAGATCTATGTACGTTATTCTTCTCTTTCCCCTTACTCTTCTAAGTACCTGTGCTTGGAAGGAGAGCGTGACAGTATCTCCTGATAAGCCCATTGTTATCAGTCACCCAGAACTATCCCTCTAGAATACTGTGAGGCCATTCACCCCATCAGCTTAACTCACCCCTGACCCTGGGGAAACCCTAGGAAGATTTGACCTGATGTGGAGATGCCAGTGTTGGACTTGGGTGGGCACAGTAAGAAGTCTCACAACACCAGGTTAAGGTCCAACAGGTTTATTTAGCATTAGGATTTTGGTTAGTGTTAGGCAGATAAACCTGTTGGACTTTAACCTGGTGTTGTGAGACTTCTTACCAAGATTTGACCAGCCAGTGTATATGAAGGAATTAAACCGGAAAGTGCTGGATAAACTCATTAGGACTGGCAGCATCTGGAGAGAAACAGAGTTGATATATCAGGTCTAAAGGTGGTACGTAAAATAAAACAGGGGCCAACCTCCTACCTCCCTGGCCACCCTATAAGACATTGGGCAGGTAAAGCCTTAGCCAGCCTGCCTACTCTTAGACTAATTACCTTTTTAAAATGCACTCGGGGGAAATGGGTGTCGCTGATTGGCCAGCATTTATTGTCCATCCCTAGTTGCCCTTTAGAAGATGGTGGTGAATTGTCTTCTTAAACCACGACAAATATCCGCCCTTCTGACCTTATGATGGAGGGAAGGTCACTGATGAAGCAGCGGAAGATGGTTCACCCTCGGATACCTTTGAGGAGTTTCTGCGGTGATATCCTGGAGATGAGATGATTGACCTCCAATAACTAGCCAATGAATGTCCAGTTAAGGACCTGATTCAGCTCCGGCTACATTAATAAATGGGAATGAATGAGGCCAGCCCACTTCTTAACCATCTCAGGTGATAAAGAGGGAAGGGAGAGTGGGTACTTTGGCCTTTGAGGGTGTCCTGTGGCCTTTGGGGTGACCCCCTTTAAGTTACCTCCTCTTTTATGACTTCCACCTTGACCTCTAAAACCTGACCACTCACAGCCTTCCCCCTGTACCTGAGATCTTTCAGCCTGCCCTGGCTGTGCTTTGCTTCTACGTCTAGTTGCCGTGGATCTTCCGCTCAGAACTGCTTGTAATCCCAAAAGTGGCCATTACTGAGTTCCAACAGTGCTGAGACTACTTGACTGCCAACCAATCAGATTGGCCAGGAGTCTCGAGGAGAAACCCTCTTTTTTCTCGGGGCAGAATTCACACAATTATCACATTAAACAGGAAATTCAAGATGTGTGTAACAAGGGTACTACTGAACGATGGGTGACTTTCATCTATATATAGATGGGTTTAACCAAATTAGCAACAATAATGTGGCAGATCCAATCCTGGAGTGTGTACAAGATGAGTTTTTGGATCAGTCTGTTGAGGAACCAACTAGGGAACATCCTATCGTAGATTTAGTAATGTGTGACGAGAGGGGCCAGTTAATAATCCTGTTGTGTGAGGTCCTTTGGGGAAGAGTGACCATATCATGGTAGAATTCCTCACTGGGTTAGAAAGTGTATTGTCTAAACAAAACTAGAGTCCTAAATCTAAACAAAGGAAACTATTAAGGTCTGAGCGGTGTGCTCTCCGTGATAGAATTAGTAACTTAATTGAAAGTGGTGCATAGGCAATGGCTAATACAATCTTAAGGAAAGACTGTATTCATTACAACAGTTATATATTTCTAACTGGCCCAAAAACACAACAGGAAATGTGACCTGACCATGGTTAACAAGAGATAGTTTTAGATCCAAAGAGGAACCATATAAAGTAGTTGGAAAAAGTAGCAAGCCCGAGGATTGGGAGCAGTTCAGCAAAGGGTGATCACTGGAGGAGGAGGTTCCACAAATATCCCCATCCTCAATGATAGAGGAGACCAGCACATCAGTACAAAAAATAAGGCTGAAGCATTCGTAGCAATCTTCAGCCAGAAATGCCGAGTGAATGCTCCAACTGTGCCATTTTCTGGGAGTTCCCAGTATCACGGACGTCCATCTTCAACCATTTCAATTCACTCCTAATGATATCAAGAAATGGTTGGAGGCATTGGATACAGTAAAGGCAATAGGCCCTGCTAATATCCCAGTGATAGTTCTAGTGACTTGTGCTCCAGAAATTGTCGTGCCCCTGGCTAGGAAACTGGCATTTACCCGACAATGTGGAAAATTATCCAGCTACGTCCTGTACACAAATCCAACCCGGCCAATTACTGCCCAGTCCACTCTCCATCATCAGTAAAGTGATGGGAGGGGTCATCAACAGCACTATCAAGTGGCATTTATTCAGCAATAACTTGCTCAGTGACACTCAGTTTGGGTTCTGCCAGGGTCACTCAGCGTCTGACCTCTTTCCAGCCTTGGTTCAAACATGGACAAAGAGCTGAATATCAAAGGTGAGGTGAGAGTGACAAGTCTTTACATCAAGGCAACATTTGACCGACTATGGCATCAAGGAGTCCGAGCAAATCTGGAATCATAGAATCCTGTAGTGCAGAAGAAGGCCATTCGGTCCACCGGGTCTGTGCCAACCAAAATCCCACCCAAACCTTATCCCCATAACCTCATGTATTTACCCTAGTGAGTCCCCCTGACACTGAGGCAATTTACCATGGCCAATCCATCTAACCTGCATATGTTTGGAGTGTGGGAGGAAACCGAAGCCCCCGGAGGAAACCCAGAAAGAAACAGAGAGAAGGGACAGACTCCACATAGACAGTCACCCAAGGCCGGAATTGAACCCTGGTCCCTGGCACTGTGAGGCAGCGGTGCTAACCATTGTGCCACTGTGCTGCCAATCAATGAGAAAATTCTCTGCTGGTTGGAGTCATACCTGGCACAAAGGACGATGGTTGTGGTGGTTGGGGGTCAATCTTCTCAGCTCCAGGACTTCACTGCAGGAGTTCCTCAGGGTTAGTGTCCTAGACTCAGCCACGTTCAGCTGCTTCCTTTCGTCATAATGTCCGAAATGGGAATGGTCGCTGTTGACTGCTCAATCTTCAGTATCATTCACGACTCTTCAAATACTGAAACAGTCTACGTTCTCACTGTATCTGTGAGGGTTTCCTCTGAGTGCTCTGGTTTCCTCCCACACTCCACACTGCACATTAGGTGGATTGATCATGGTAAATGTGTGGATTTATGGAGATTGGGGATGAGGGATGGACCTAGGTAAGATGCTCTTTCAGAGTGGTACAGATTCAATGGCCTCCTTCTGCACTGTATGGATTCAATAATTCTATGTCCAAATGCAGCAAGACCTGGACAATATCCGGGCTTGGACTGACAAGCAGCTAGTAACATTCGTGCCACACAAGTGCCAGGCAATGACCATCTCCATCAAGAGAGGAGCTAATCACCACATGACATTCAGGGATGGACTGGGCTACGTTTGCAACTCTTCGCAGTTTCCTACCAGCCACATCTAGTCATGAATGATGATTGATCATTAAACAACTTAATGGAGGAGGAAATTCTACAAATATCCCCATCCTCAATGATAATGGAAGCCATCACATCAGTGGCTAGTGGATGATTCACCTTGGCCTCCTCCTGAGCTCCCCAGCATCACAGATGTCAGTCTTCAGCCAATTCAATTCACTCCACATGATATCAAGGAACAGCTGAAGGTACTGGATTCTGTAAAAGCAATGGGTCCTAGTAACATTCCGGCAATATTACTGAAGACTTGTGCTCCAGGACTTGCAGTGCCCCTAGCCAAGCTGTTCCAGTACAGCTACGACACTGGCATCTATCCAGCAATTTGGTCCAGCTATGTCCAGCACACAGAAACAGGACAAATCCAATCCGACCAATTACTCTCGATCATCAGCAAAGCCGTGGATGGGGTTATCAGCAGTGCTATCGAGCAGCATACACACACACAATTTGGGTTCCACCAAGGTCACTCAGCTCCTAACCTCATTACATCCTTGGTTCAAACATGGACCAAAGAGCTGAGGTGAGGTGAGAGTGAGAGCCCTTGATATCAAGGGCATCACAAAGTCCTCGCGAAACTGGAGTCAATGGGAATCAGAGGGAAAACTCACTGCTGGATGGAGTCATACCTGGAGGTTGATCATCTCAGCTCCAGGAAGTCATTGCAGGAGCTCCTCAGGATAGTGTCCAAGGCTCAAACATCTTTATCAAATACCTTCTTCCCATCTCCAGCTGTTTCATCCGTCATTAGGTCTCATCCATCATAAGACCTTCCCTCCGTCATAAGGTAAGAAGTGGGGATGTTCGCCAATGATTGCACAATGTTTAGCACCATTTGCGACTCCTCAGATATGGAAGCAGCCCATTCCAAATGCAGGACAATATCCAGGCCTGGGCTGATAACTGACAAGTGATATTCGCACCACACAAGTGCCAGGTAATGACCATCTCCTACAAGAGATGATCTAACCATCACCCCTTGACATTCAATGGCCTTACTATTGCTGAATCCCATCAACATCCTGGGGTTTAGCACTGACCAGAAACTTAACTGGACTAATTATCTAATTACTGTGGCCATTGGAGCAGGTCAGAGGTTAGAAATCCGGTTGCATGTAACTCACCTCTTGACTCCCCAGAGCCTGCCCACTATTTACAGGGCACAAGTCAGGAATGTGGCGGAATACTCTCCAGTTGCCTGGATGAGCACAGCTCAAACTACAATCAAAAAGCTCAACATCATCCAGGACAAAGCAGCCTACTTTGTGCACCCTTTCCACAAACATTCACTCTCTCTACCACCGATGCACAATGACAGCCGTGTGTACCATCTGCAAGATACACTGCAGCAACTCACCAAGATTCCTTAGTTAGCACCTTCCAAACCCGCAACCTCTAGCATCTAGAAGGATACCAGGGAACACCACCACCGGGAGGTTCCCCTCCAAGTCACTCATCATCCGGACTTGGTAATATATCGCTGTTCCTTCACTGTCGCTGGGTTAAAATCCTGAAACCCCATCCCTAACAGCACTGTGGGTGTACCTACATTCTCAGGGACTGCAGCAGCTCAAGTAGGCAGCTCACTATCGCCCTCTCCAGGGCAATTAGAAAGGAACACTGAATGTTGCTGCAGCCAGCAATGCCCACATTCCATAAACGAATAACTAAAAAAGAGAAGGTAAGAAGGCAGAAAAAGAATGAGTAAACTTGCAAGAAACATAAAAGTGGACTGTAAAGGTTTCTATAAAAATGTAAAAAGAAAAGAATAGTGAAGACAAATATAAAAGAACAAGGAAATAGCAGAGCAATTAAACAACTACTTAGTTCTGTTGTGATAGAAAAGGTGGGTTCTAGTGTCATGGTTCAGGTCAGAAACAGGAGCCGCCTGAATCATAAGTTTTGCATCTTGAATGTGGCTAGGATAAGCATGATAGGTTTCACTTCAGGGATGATTCAAGTGACCTATCAGGGAGCTTTCATCAAACAAAGTTTATTTAAGAATATAGTTAACGTGTATAGTAAGAAAATTAGCAAGAACTTTTATCAATAATAAACAAAAAACAAAACAACCACTATAACGTATAAACCTCAACAAAGATATCTAATGCATTCCAATCAAACCAAAACCCTTGCCGTAGACAAAACCCTTAAACAGGTTCAATTCAGCAAAGTCTAATGCTCACGTGATAATGGAAATTGGGTCCTTTGGTTGAAGTCTGCAGCTCCCTGGATTCATTCCATACAATTTGAAGACAAGACAACTTCCCAAAATACCAGAGGAACTCTGGGCCAAGCCTCAACCACAGCAGATTCTCATCCTGTAGGAAAACAACAGAATTTCCAAAGAAAAAAAGCAGGAAGAGAGAGAGTTCTCTTTCAGCGATGCTGCTAACACGCCAACTCCCAAAACTGAAACTGAAAAATGAATCATTGTCACCTGACCTGCCACAATTTTTCCTCCCCCCAACAATGACATCACCTGTGGTTGTGAGCATAAATTTAAAAAAACTCATAAAAGTCACCAACATCAGAAGGGGGAATTGAAGGAAATTAGCATTAGTAATAAAAAATAGTGCTAGAGAAATTAATAGGGCTGAAAGCTGATAAATCCCCAGGGCCGGACAACCTACATCCCAGAGTCGGATAATCTACATCCCAGGGTTGGATAATCTACATCCCAGAGTCGGATAATCTACATCCCAGGGTCGGATAATCTACATCCCAGGGTCGGATAATCTACATCCCAGAGTCGGATAATCTACATCCCAGGATTGGATAACCTACATCCCAGGGCCGGATAATCTACATCCCAGGATTGGATAACCTACATCCCAGGGTCGGATAATCTACATCCCAGGGTCGGATAATCTACATCCCAGGGCCGGATAATCTACATCCCAGAATCGGATAATCTACATCCCAGGGCCAGATAATCTACATCCCAGAATCGGATGATCTACATCCCAGGGTCGGATAATCTACATCCCAGGGTCGGATAATCTACATCCCAGGGTCGGATAATCTACATCCCAGGGCCGGATAATCTACATCCCGGGATACGAAAGGAGTTGGCCATAGAAATAATGGATGTATTGGTTGTCATCTTCCAAAATTCTGTACAGTGTGGAACATCCCCAGCAGATTAGAGAGTAAGAAAGGCAACCCCACTATTTTACTCAGAGAGTGGTTGGGGTGTGGGATGGACTGCCTGCTGTGATAGTGGAGTCGGACACTTTAGGAACTTTCAAGAGGTTATTGGATAGGAGCACACCAAAATGATAGGAAGTGGGATAACTTGATCTTGGGTTCGGACATAGCTCAACACAACTTTGAAGGCTGAAGGGCCTGTACTGTGCTGTACTGTTCTATGTTCTATTGGAAGGAGGAAGAAAGTGGAGAATTCCAGACTGATTAGTCTAACATCAGTAAAAGGGAAATTTATTTTCATTAGGGACTGTTACAAAGGATGTGATAGCAAGACACTTTGAAAATATCAATGGGATTAGACAAAGTCAACATAAAATGGAAAATCAGGTTTGATGAACCTATTGGAGTTTTTTGAGGATGTAACTAAAGTCCCACATAAGAGATGAGTGTGCAAAGTGAAAGTACATGGGTTTGGGGGTGATATATTGGCATAGATTGGGAATTGAGTGGCAGACAAGATACAGAGAGTAGGAATAAATGGATCTTTCTCAGTGAGGCAGGCAGGGATCAGTACTTGGGCTCCAGCTATTCACAAAACAATTTGGATGAGGAACCAAAAGTAATATTTCCAAGTTTGCTGACAAACAAGACCTGGTGGGAAAGTGAGTGGTGAGGAGGATCTTAAAGGCTGCAAGGTGATTTAGACAAATTAATAGAGTGAGTAAATATGTGTCAGAAGCAGTTTAATGTGGATAAATGTGAAGTTATCTACTTTAGATAGAGAAACAGAATGGCAGAGTATTATTTAAGTAGTATTAGATTTGGAAATATTGATGTTCTAAAGGACCTGGGTGTATTAGTACACAAGTCACTGAAAGCAAATATGAAGGTACTGCAAGCATTAGGAAGGCAAATGGTATGTTGGACTTCATTGCAAGAGGATTTGAGTACAGGAACAAGGATGTATTACTGCAGCTGTACAGAACCTTGGTGAGACCATATCTGGAGTATTGTGTGTAGTTTTGGTCTCTTTATCTAAGGGAGGATATACTTGCCATAGAGGAAGCACAGCGAAGGTTCACCAGATTGATTCCTGGGGTGGCAGGATTGTTGTATGGGGAGAGATTGGGTTTACTGGGCCTGTATTCACTGGAGTTTCAAAAAAAGAGAGGGGATCTCATTGAAACATATAAACTTTTGACAGGGCTGGATAGGCTGGATACAGGGATGTGTTTCCTGTGGCTGGGAGTTCTAGAACAAGGAGTCACAGTCTCAGGATATAGGGTTGGCCATTTAGGACCAAGATGAAAAGAAATTTCTTCACTCAGAGGGTGAACCTGTGGAATTCTCTCCCACAGAAAGCAGTGGAGGCCAAATCACAGAATATATTTAAGAAGGAATAGATTTCTAAGCACTAATGGCATCAAGAGGTATGGGGAGAGCACGAGAGTATGGTGGAGAGACAGGGTCAGCCATGATGATATTGAATGGTAGAGCAGGCTCGATGGGTTTGTATGGCCTATTGCTCCTATTTCCTATGTTTCTATTTTTGTAGACTAACATTGGTTCCATCCTGACTGCTGTCAACCCTTATAAGTGCATCGAGAGCCTGTATAGTGCCAACACAGTGGAATTATACAGCAGACACCAGCTTGGAGAACTTCCACCGCACATTTTCGCAATTGCCAACGAGTGCTACTGTTGCCTGTGGAAGCGTCAGGATAGTCAGTGTATTCTGATCAGGTAGGTGGGTTCCACTGGCTCCCGGTCCAGGGAGCTGAGGAACAAATGAGGAAATTTCTAAAAGCACCACTTCCCATCCACTTGTTATCCCAGTTTCAACTTAGGGTTTAATTCAATCAGAGTTAGGAACGTCGGAAACAATTAGAACAAATATCACTTCCCTTTTCCCATACCTCACAATCCTGACACCAACATTCTCCCCATATCTCTGCATCCACCCGACACATCTCCTCCAATCCCTCAATCCCACCCACCCACCTTCCACCCCCATCCCTCAATCCCACCCATTTACCCTGTCTCCATATTCCTCAATCCCACCCATTTACCCAGTCACCATATCCCTCAATCCCACCCATTTACCCTGTCTCCATATTCCTCAATCCCACCCATTTACCCTGTCTCCATATCCCTCAATCCCACCCATTTACCCTGTCTCCATATCCCTCAATCCCACCCATTTACCCTGTCTCCATATTCCTCAATCCCACCCATTTACCCTGTCTCCATATTCCTCAATCCCACCCATTTACCCTGTATCCATATTCCTCAATCCCACCCATTTACCCTGTCTCCATATTCCTCAATCACACCCATTTACCCTGTCTCCATATTCCTCAATCCCACCCATTTACCCTGTCTCCATATTCCTCAATCCCACCCATTTACCCTGTCTCCATATCCCTCAATCCCACCCATTTACCCTGTCTCCATATCCCTCAATCCCACCCATTTACCCTGTCTCCATATTCCTCAATCCCACCCATTTACCCTGTCTCCATAGAACATAGAACATAGAACACTACAGCACAAACAGGCCCTTCGGCCCACAAGTTGCGCCGACCACATCACCTACCAACCTACAGACCTATCTATAACCCTCAATCTCATTAAACCCCATATACTCATCCAGAAGTCTTTTAAAAGACCCCAGTGAGTTCGCCTCCACCACCACTGACGGTAGCCGATTCCATTCACTCACCACCCTCTGAGTGAAAAACTTACCCCTAACATCACTTCTGAACCTCCCTCCCCGCACCTTAAATCTGTGTCCTCTCGTAGCGACCATTTCAAACCGGGGAAATAGCCTCTGAGAGTCCACCCTATCTATTCCTCTCAACATTTTGTAAACTTCTATCAGGTCGCCTCTCAACCTTCGTCTCTCCAGGGAAAAGAGTCCCAGCTCCCTCAACCTAACTTCATAAGGCATGCCTCCCAGTCCAGGCAACATCCTTGTAAATCTCCTCTGCACCCTTTCAATAGCTTCTACATCTTTCCTATTGTGAGGCGACCAGAACTGCGCACAATACTCCAAATGAGGCCTGACAAGGGTCTTATAAAGTTCCAGCATTACCTCCCGACTCCTAAACTCAATCCCTCGATTAATGAAGGCCAGTACACCATACCTCCTCCACCTGCGAGGCCGATTTAAGAGTCCTGTGGACCCGGACCCCAAGATCCTTCTGCTCCTCAACACTACTCAGACTTCTGCCCTTAATAGTGTACTCGTTCATCCCGTTGGTTCTGCCAAAATGGACGACAACACATTTATCCGCGTTGAAGTCCATCTGCCACTTCTCCGCCCAGTCCTGCATCCTATCTATGTCCTGCTGCAACTTTTGCCATCCTTCCAGATCATCCACAACACCACCGACCTTCGTGTCATCAGCGAACTTACTTACCCATCCCTCCACTTCCTCATCCAGGTCATTTATGAAAATGACAAACAACAAGGGTCCCAGAACAGATCCTTGAGGCACTCCGCTGGTGACTGACCTCCATTCAGAAAAAGCCCCATCCACAACCACTCTCTGCCTTCTGCAGGCAAGCCAGTTCTGGATCCACAAGGCCAAAGGCCCTTGGATCCCATGCCCTCTCACCTTCTCAAGAAGTCTTGCATGGGGGACCTTATCAAACGCCTTGCTGAAGTCCATGTACACTACGTCCACGGCACTTCCTTCGTCAATGTGTTCAGTCACATTATCGAAGAACTCAACTAGGCTTGTAAGGCACGACCTGCCCTTGACAAATCCATGCTGACTATTCCTGATCATGTCAAACCTCTCCAAATGTTCGTAAATCTTGTCCCTCAGAAGCCTCTCCATCAGCTTACCAACCACTGAGGTCAGACTCACCGGTCGGTAATTTCCCGGGCTATCTCTGTTCCCTTTCTTAAAAATAGGAAC
Source organism: Carcharhinus amblyrhynchos (assembly GCF_965287045.1). Taxonomy (NCBI): domain Eukaryota; kingdom Metazoa; phylum Chordata; class Chondrichthyes; order Carcharhiniformes; family Carcharhinidae; genus Carcharhinus; species Carcharhinus amblyrhynchos. The sequence continues at coordinate 96,724,004 of NC_137334.1, read as the reverse complement.
TACATCCGCAATCCTCCAATCCTCTGGAACCTCTCCCGTCTCCATTGACGACGCAAAGATCATCGCCAGGGGCTCTGCAATCTCTTCCCTCGCCTCCCACAGTATCCTGGGGTACATCCCATCTGGTCCCGGCGACTTATCTACCTTGATAGAATTCAAAAGTTCCAACACATCCTCCTCCTTAATATTCACGTACTCAATCCTTTCCATCTGCTGCAAATCCATAACAAAATCTCCCAGATCGGCTTCCACCGTGAATACTGAGGCGAAGTACTCGTTAAGCACCTCCGCCATTTCTTCTGGTTCCACACAAACCTTTCCCCCCTCACCTTTTATCGGTCCTATCCCTTCTCTTCTTATCCTTTTACCTTTCACATATTTATAGAAGGCCTTGGGATTCTCCTTAATCTTACTCGCCAAGGTCTTCTCATGACCCCTTCTGGCTCTCCTAATTTCCCTTTTAAGTTCCCTCCTACAGTCCTTATACTCCTCAAGATCTTTAACATCTCCTAATTCCCTGAACCTCTTGTACACCTTCCTTTTCTTCCTGATATTCCTCAATAACACCCACTTACCTCCTCCCCATAACCCTCAATCCCACTTACCCACCTTCACCACATTTCCCTCAATCCCAGTTAAGAACTGGCCATGTTGATGTGTAATTGAGTCGGAGATTTGTCCAGACAGGGGATGAACAGATACTTCTCTCCCCTAAAGGCTTTTCACGGATGAGTTGGGTTTATAACGACAATCCAACATTTTCAATGAAACCTGCTCTGGACTGTAAGATTGACTTGAAAAATTTCAAAGGGTTTGCTCAAAATCTCTGGATATTTATCAGAAAGACTCCAAACCCATTACGATTTGAGGAATGTAGTTCAATAAAGTACAGCAAGAGATGGTCTAACTTGTGCATGTTTTATTCCCTGGCCTTTCACCTGTGACCTGTGACCCGCACAGCGGTGAGAGTGGAGCCGGTAAGACAGAGAGTACAAAGTTACTGCTGCAGTTTCTGTCAGTAATGAGCCAGAAATCATCGGGAGCCTCATCCCAGCAGAGGAGCACACATGTGGAACAAGCCATTTTGGGGAGCAGGTAGGCACCCTGAGCTTATAACTGCCAACTACACAGTTCCTTCACAGCCTCTGACTTTAAAACACAGGAAGAGACAAATCAAAAAAACTGCATCTCCAACACAGCACTGAGGAGTTGTTCTCCAAAACCATGACTCAGCAATCAGGCAAACAAGGATCCTTTCAGAATCCACCCTTTAATACACACTGACTCTCACTGGGGTACAGTTCCACACACACTGACTCTCACTGGGATACAGTTCCACACACACTGACTCTCACTGGGGTACAGTCCCACACACACTGACTCTCACTGGGGTACAGTTCCACACACACTGACTCTCACTGGGATACAGTTCCACACACACTGACTCTCACTGGGGTACAGTTCCACACACACTGACTCTCACTGGGATACAGTTCCACACACACTGACTCTCACTGGGATACAGTTCCACACACACTGACTCTCACTGGGATACAGTTCCACACACACTGACTCTCACTGGGATACAGTTCCACACACACTGACTCTCACTGGGATACAGTTCCACACACACTGACTCTCACTGGGATACAGTTCCACACACACTGACTCTCACTGGGGTACAGTTCCACACACACTGACTCTCACTGGGATACAGTTCCACACACACTGACTCTCACTGGGGTACAGTTCCACACACACTGACTCTCACTGGGATACAGTTCCACACACACTGACTCTCACTGGGGTACAGTCCCACACACACTGACTCTCACTGGGATACAGTTCCACACACACTGACTCTCACTGGGATACAGTTCCACACACACTGACTCTCACTGGGATACAGTTCCACACACACTGACTCTCACTGGGATACAGTTCCACATACACTGACTCTCACTGGGATAGAGTCCCACACACACTGACTCTCACTGGGGTACAGTTCCACACACACTGACTCTCACTGGGGTACAGTCCCACACACACTGACTCTCACTGGGGTACAGTTCCACACACACTGACTCTCACTGGGATACAGTTCCACACACACTGACTCTCACTGGGATACAGTTCCACACACACTGACTCTCACTGGGATACAGTTCCACACACACTGACTCTCACTGGGATACAGTTCCACATACACTGACTCTCACTGGGATAGAGTCCCACACACACTGACTCTCACTGGGGTACAGTTCCACACACGCTGACTCTTACTGGGGTACAGTTCCACACACGCTGACTCTTACTGGGATACAGTTCCACACACACTGACTGTCACTGGGATACAGTTCCACACACACTGACTGTCACTGGGATACAGTTCCACACACACTGACTGTCACTGGGATACAGTTCCACACACACTGACTCTCACTGGGATACAGTTCCACACACACTGACTCTCATTGGGATACAGTTCCACACACACTGACTCTCACTGGGATACAGTTCCACACACACTGACTGTCACTGGGATACAGTTCCACACACACTGACTGTCACTGGGATACAGTTCCACACACACTGACTGTCACTGGGATACAGTTCCACACACACTGACTCTCATTGGGATACAGTTCCACACACACTGACTCTCACTGGGATACAGTTCCACACACACTGACTCTCACTGGGATACAGTTCCACACACACTGACTCTCACTGGGATACAGTTCCACACACACTGACTCTCACTGGGGTACAGTTCCACACACACTGACTCTCACTGGGGTACGTGTCCCACACACACTGACTCTCACTGGGGTACGTGTCCCACACACACTGACTCTCACTGGGATACAGTTCCACACACACTGACTCTCACTGGGATACAGTTCCACACACACTGACTCTCATTGGGATACAGTTCCACACACACTGACTCTCACTGGGATACAGTTCCACACACACTGACTCTCACTGGGGTACAGTCCCGCACACACTGACTCTCACTGGGATACAGTTCCACACACACTGACTCTCACTGGGATACAGTTCCACACACACTGACTCTCACTGGGGTACAGTCCCGCACACACTGACTCTCACTGGGGTACAGTTCCACACACACTGACTCTCACTGGGATACAGTTCCACACACACTGACTCTCACTGGGATACAGTTCCACACACACTGACGCTCACTGGGATACAGTTCCACACACACTGACTCTCACTGGGATACAGTTCCACACACACTGACTCTCACTGGGATACAGTTCCACACACACTGACTCTCACTGGGATACAGTTCCTCACACACTGACTCTCACTGGGATACAGTCCCACACACACTGACTCTCACTGGGATACAGTTCCACACACACTGACTCTCACTGGGATACAGTTCCACACACACTGACTCTCACTGGGATACAGTTCCACACACACTGACTCTCACTGGGATACAGTTCCACACACACTGACTCTCACTGGGATACAGTTCCACACACACTGACTCTCACTGGGATACAGTTCCACACACACTGACTCTCACTGGGATACAGTTCCACACACACTGACTCTCACTGGGGTACAGTTCCACACACACTGACTCTCACTGGGATACAGTTCCACACACACTGACTCTCACTGGGATACAGTTCCACACACACTGACTCTCACTGGGGTACAGTTCCACACACACTGACTCTCACTGGGATACAGTTCCACACACACTGACTCTCACTGGGATACAGTTCCACACACACTGACTCTCACTGGGGTACAGTTCCACACACACTGACTCTCACTGGGATACAGTTCCTCACACACTGACTCTCACTGGGATACAGTTCCACACACACTGGCTCTCACTGGGATACCGTTCCACACGCACTCATTCTTGCTCTGACACAGCACTCTTATATTTACAAAGCATCTTTAACACATGTTCTCTTCGTGAACAAGATTCGAATATTTATGTTACAATCTGACTGTGGACCAGGCAGTTTTTGTTTAAAGTCGGCAATGTTTGAAATTCCTGGTATTTGGTAAGAAAATACAGCCTCAAAATTGCGTAATTCCAAAATAAACATGATGAGATGAAGCCAAAGAAAAGTAAAACTGTTTACAATATTGTGAATTAGGCAGTTTAATTTAAATTCTGTCTCCCTTATGGGGGAGTACAATTAGAAACAGAGAAACTCAGAAGAGGCCATTTGGCCCCTTGAGCTTGCTCTGCTATTCATTATGGTCAGGGCTGATCATCAAATTCAAATTCACTCCATATGGATCAGGATATCCATGATATCCTCGCATATACCTTGATCCCTTTAGCCCCAAGAGCTGGATCTAATTTCCCCATGAAATCACACAATGTTTTGGCCTCAACCTCTTTCTGTGGGAGTGAATTCCACACATTCACCGCCCTCTGGGTGAAGAAATTTCTCCGCAACTCAGTTGTAAAAGGTTTACCCCTTATCCTCAAACTACGACCCCTAGATCTGACTCCCCCACCATTGAGAACATTCTTTCTGAATCTGTCCTGTCTAACCCTGTTAGAAGTTTCTATGAGATCCCTTCTCACTCTCCTAAACTCCAATGAATATAATCCTAACTGACTTAGTCTCTCCTCATATGACAGACCTGCCATCCCAGGAATCAGCCTGGTAAACCTCCACTGCACTCCCTCTATACAAAGCCATCATTTCTCAGATAAGGATACCAAAACTGCACATAATACTCCAGGTGTAGCCTCCCCAAAGCTCAATACAATTGCAGCAAAACATTCCTATCCCTATACTCAAATCCTTTCGCTATGAAGACCAACATACCATTTGCCTTCTTTACTGCCTGCTGTACCTGCACGCTTACTTTCAGCGACTGATACACAAGGATTCCAAGGTCTCGCTGAGTATCCACCTCTCTCAATTTACACCCATTCGGGTAATATTCTGTCTTCTTATTATTGCTACCACAGTGGATAACCTCACATTTATCCACATTATACTGCATCTGCCATGCAGCTGCCCACACACTTAGCCTGTCCTAATCATGCTGAAGCTTTTCTACATCCTCCTCACAGCTCACCCTCCCACCCAACTTTGTATCATCTGCAAATTTAGAGATAATACATTTAGTTCCTTGTTCTAAATCATTAATATATAATGTGAACAGTTGGGGTCCTAGCACAGATCCCTGTGGAACCCCACTAGTCACTGACTGACAATCAGAAAAAGACCCATTTATGCCAACTCTTTGCTTCCTGCCTGCTAATCAGCTTTGTATCCATCTCAAGACATTACCTGCAGTCCCCTGTGCTTTAACTTTATTCAGTAGTTTGCTACGTGAGACCTTGTTGAAATCCTTTTGAAAGTCTAAATAAACCACATCTATTGGTTCTCCTCTAAATTCAACTCTAGTAGTTATATCCTCAAAGAATTCCAATAGATTCATAGAACATAGAACATAGAACACTACAGCACAAACAGGCCCTTCGGCCCACGAGTTACGCCGATCACATCAACACCTACCAACCTACAGACCTATCTATAACCCTCAATCTCATTAAACCCCATATACTCATCCAGAAGTCTTTTAAAAGACCCCAGCGAGTTCACCTCCACCACCACTGACGGCAGCCGATTCCATTCACTCACCACCCTCTGAGTGAAAAACTTACCCCTAACATCACTTCTGTACTTGCATTACCCTGGCTGTCAGGATTACTAGCCCAGTGACAATACCACAGCCTCCCCACTGAAACTGACTGAGATTCAAACTGCTCTGCTCTGATCCTTGGAATGATCTGGGTGATTTATTAAAATACTCCAAAAGTGTCTTGGCCTTGTTACTAGGCAGAAATACAATCTTAAAGAATCACAGAATTACAGAATATTACAATGCCTTTGGCCCATCGAGTCTGCACTGACCCCTAAAAGGCCCTGACTGGCCCACCTAAGTAAGAAGTCTCACAGGTTAAAGTCCAACAGGTTTATTTGGTAGCAAAATCCACTGGCTTTCGGAGTGCTGCTCCTTCATCAGCTGAGTGGGAGTTCTGTTCATAAACAGGATTTACCTCTAAAAATTCTCATTCCAACCATTATTTTGTACATTAAGTTTGTGTCTTTATATGCCCTGTTTGTGAACAGAACTCCCGCTTACCTGACAAAGGAGCACCACCCCAAAAGCGAGTGGAATTTGCTACCAAATAAACCTGTTGGACTTAACCTGGTGTTCTGAGACTTCTTACTGTGTTTACCCCAGTCTAACGCCGGCATCTCCACATCCTGCCAACCTAATCACAGTTGCCAGCACTTGGCCCATAGCCCTGAATGTTACGACATGCCAAGTACTCATCCAGGTATTTTTTAAAGGATGTGAGGCATCCCACCTCCACCACCCTCCCAGGCAGCGCGTTCCAGACCATCACCATCCTCTGGGTAAAAAGGTTTTTCCTCAAATCTCCCCTAAACCTCCCACTCCTCACTTTTAATTTGTGTCCACTTGTAATTGACCCTTCAGCTAAGGGGCTCCCTATCCACTCTGTCCGTGCCCGTCATAATCTGGTACACCTCAATCAGGTCATAAGACCATAAGAACATAGAACATAGAACACTGCAGCACAAACAGGCCCTTTGGCCCACAAGTTGCGCCGATCATATCCATAACTACCAAGCCATAGAACTATCTATAACTCCCAATCCCATTAAATCCCATGTACTCATCCAGAAGTCTTTTAAAAGACCCCAGCAAGTTTGCCTCTACCACCACCGATGGCAGCCGATTCCACTCACTCACCACCCTCTGAGTGAAAAACTTACCCCTGACATCTCCTCTGTACCTACTCCCCAGCACCTTAAACCTGTGTCCTCTTGTAGCGACCATTTCAGCCCTGGGAAATAGCCTCTGAGAATCCACCCTATCTATACCTCTCAACATTTTATAAACTTCGATCAGGTCACCTCTCATCCTTTGTCTCTCCAGGGAGAAGAGACCTAGCTCCCTCAACCTATCTTCATAAGGCATGCCTCCCAATCCAGGCAACATCCTTGTAAATCTCCTCTGCACCCTCTCAATAGCTTCCACATCCTTCCTGTAGTGGGGCGACCAGAACTGCGCACAGTACTCCAAGTGGGGTCTGATAAGGATCTTATAAAGTTGCAGCATTACCTCCCGACTCCTAAACTCAATCCCTCGATTAACGAAGGCCAGTACACCATACGCCTCCTTGACCACATCCTCCACCTGCGAGGCCGATTTAAGAGTCCTGTGGACCCGGACCCCAAGGTCCTTCTGCTCCTCTACACTGCTAAGAGTCCTACCCTTGACATTGTACTCCTTCATCCCATTGGACCTGCAATGAGAACATAAGAAATAGGAGCAGGAGTAGGCCATCCAGCCCCTTGAGCCTGCCCCGACATTCAATAAGATCATGGCTGATCTGAAGTGGATCAGTTCCACTTACCCGCTTTCTCCCCATAACCCTTAATTCCCTTATTGATCAGAAATCTATCTACCTGTGACTTAAACTTATTCAACTAGGTAGCCTCCATCACTTCAATGGGCAGAGAATTCCAGAGATTCACCACCCTTTGAGTGAAGAAGTTCCTTCTCAACTCTGTTCTAAACTGACCCCCCCCCCCACCTTATTTTGAGGCTGTGCCCTCTAGTTCTGGTTTCCTTTCTAAGTGGAAAGAATCTCTCTACCTCTGCCCTACCTAGCCACTTCGTTGTCTTATACACCTCTATAAGATCCCCTCTCATCCTTCTAAACTCCAATGAGTACAGGCCCAATCTCTCCTCATAAGCTAACCCCCTCATCTCTGGTATCGGCCTGGTGAACCTTCTTATTTGCCTCTGATCACCCCTCGGTCTTCTCTGCTCCAGGGAAAACAACCCAAGCCTATCCAACCTCTTGTTCATGTCTCCCCTATAATGTGGCGACCAGAACTGCACACAGTATTCCAGCTGTGGCCTCACCAAGGTTCTATACAATCCTATCATGACGTCTCTGCATTTGTAATCTTTTCCCCAATTGATAAAGGTGAGTGTGCCATATGCCTTTTTCATCACTCCATTAACCTGCTTTTCCGCCTTCAGAGATCTACAGACAAATACGCCAAAGTCCCTTTGTTCTTTGGAACTTCCTGGTGTCAGACCTTTCAAAGTATCCTCCCTTGTCCAACTATTCCTTCCAAAGTGCATCACTTCACACTTTTCAGGGTTAAATTTAATCTGTCACTTATTCGCCCATTTGACCATCTCATCTATATCTTCCTGTAAGCCAAGACACTCAACCTCACTGTTAACCACCATGCCAATCTTTGTGTCATTGGCAAATTTACTGATCCTGCCCCTCATGTAGTCATCTATATCACTTACATAAATGACGAACAGTCGGGGCCATCAATCTTCCAGGTGTTAGTACATGAATCACAGAAGGCTAATGTACAAGTAAAGCAAATAATTAGGAAAGCTAATCGAATTTATTGTGAGGAGAATTGAATACAAAAGTATGGAGATTATATTGGTTAGGGCATTGGTGAGACCACATTGGGAGTATTGTATACAGTATTGGTCACCTTATTTAAGGAAAGATATAGGTGCATTGGAAATAGTTCAGAGAGGGTTTACTAGACTAATGGATGTCAGGGGTAGGGTCTTTACCCAGAGGGTGGTGAGGGATTGGAATGCCCTGCCTGCTGCAGTTGTAAATGCGCCTAGTTTGGGGGCGTTTAAGAGATCCGTGGATAGGTTTTTGGACGAGAAGGGATTGGTTTAGGTTAGTGGGTCATTGTTTTGTAACTGGTCGGCGCAACATCGTGGGCCGAAGGGCCTGTTCTGCGCTGTAATGTTCTATGTTCTATGTTCTAATACCAGGAATGGGTGAAATGAAAACAGAAAATGCTGGAAAAACTCAGCAGGTCTGACAGCGAAGAGAGAAACAGAATTAATGTTTCAAATCCATCTGACTCTTTCTCAGAGCTGAATGGGCAGGTTGTCTTCTGAGGAAAGGTTGGAGAGGCTGGACTTATTTCCACTACAGTTTAGAAGAGTAAGAGGGGACTTGGTTGAAACCTTTAAGATCCTGAGGGGTTTGGATAGGATGGATATGGAGAGGATGTTTCCTCTCGTAGCAGAGTCAAGAACTTGGGTCCCTGTTTAAAAATAAGGGGTTGCCTATTAAAATGGAGATGAGGTGAAACCTTTCCACTCAGAGGGTCATAAGTCTTTGCAACTCTCTTATTGAAAAGGTGGTGGAAGAAGAAGCTTTGAATATTTATCAGAACGATTGACACAGCTTCTTGGTAAGCAAGAGGGTGACAACCCTCTTGGATGGGAGGTTACCGTCAGATCAGCCAAGATCACAAAGGGATAAGTGGCCTACTCCTGCTCCTAATTCATATCTTCATTGCGAGCTTACAAAGCACACAGCAATGTCATGAGGCATTGTAAAATGATCCAAGGTGTTTACCAAACAAAATCTGACCCTGAATCACAAAGGGCGGGGAGTCTAAAACGAGAGGTTTAAGGTGAGAGGGGAGAAATACAAAAAGGTCCAGAGGGGCAGTTTTTTCCCACAGAGAGTGGCGAGTGTCTGGAACAAGCTGCCAGAGGTAGTAGTAGAGGTGGGTACAGTTTTGTCTTTTAAAAAGCATTTAGACGGTTACATGGGTAAGATGGGTATAGAGGGATATGGGCCAAATGTGGGCAATTGAGATTAGCTTAGTGGAAAAAAACTGGGCAACATGGACAAGTTGGGCCAAAGTGCCTGATTCCATGCTATAAACCTCTATGATACTAAACACATTTAGGATAGATGATCCAAATCTGGTCAAAGAGTTTGTTAAGAAACATCTTAAAGGTGGAAAGAGCTAGAGAGGTTTAGGGAGGGAATTGCAGAGTTTAGGTCCCAGGCAGCTAATGTCAGCCAATGATGATGAAATAATGATATCAGAAATGTGCAAGAGGTCAGATTGAGAAAAGTGGGAATATTTTGGATTAGGGCTGGAGGAGATTACACTTGTGGGGAGGGAGTGAGACCATGGAGGGATTGAATAAACAAGGATGTTGTTGCCAGACTGGAAGCAGACATAATTGAGGGGATTTCCAGGGAGTTGGTGTGTTCAGGACAGATGGCAGAGTTTTGGATTAGCCGATGTTTCACAGTTGCTGCATTAATGCTGAGAATCTTTCTCCACAGCCCAGTAATGGAAGCTTTCGGAAATGCCAAAACCGTTTACAACAACAACTCCAGCCGGTTTGGAAAATTCATCCAGCTTCATTTCTCCCAGAATGGGAACATTCAGGGAGGTGCCATCGTGGACTGTATCCTTCAGAACCTGACCACAGAGTGCAAGAATCACTGCTGTCTGCTCACTGCCCCAGCCCTGTCCTCAAACAGTACAAAACCCTCAGTATAGCAGCATCATGACTAACACTGCAAGAATAGAAATGTACAGGGTTAAGGTTTGAAGGTGAGGGGTTGGGGTGAGGGTTTAGGATGAGGGATTGGGTTGAAGGATTGTGGTGAAGGGTTATGGGTGGGGGGTGAGGGGCTGGGATTGGGTTGAGGGGTCAGGTGAGGGGTGGGGGGCAGTGAGAGGTCGGGGTAAGGTGTTATGGGTGAGAGATTGGGAATGAGGGGTGAGGGGTTATGGGTGAGGGGTTGGGAATGAGGGGTGGGTGGTGAGGGGTTGGGTTGAGGGATTATGAGTGAGGGGTCAGGCGTGAGGGGTTGTGGGTGAGGGATGGGGGGGTGGGGGGGTTAAGAGTTTGTGCAGGGTGATTCGGATGCTGAGGAATTGAGGATTTTCTCCCCTGAGCAAAATGAAATTAAATTCACAAGCAACTGTTTAAAATCCTTAACCCGTGGTGCAGACTTGCTGGAAAAGGTAAGTTTTCTTCGCTGTGAATCATACAGCCTGGAGGAAGCCATTCTGCCCATTGATTCCCTCCCTCCATCCAGTCAGATTGGTTGATGTGTCTCTGTTTTCCTGTCTTTGCTCCATTTCCACCACACCCTAACCAAACAAAGTTCCATCCAGCTCACCCCCTCTGCAGCTTTCTGGGGAGAATGTTCCAGATTCCCACTCCCTCTGTGTGAGGAAGTGCTTCCTGATATCCCCCCTGAAGGGCCTGGCTCCAGTTTGAAGGTCCCACACCCCCAGCCCTTGTTCTGGACTCCCCCCAACAGAGGAAATCATTTCTTTATATAGATTCTGTTGAATAATTTAATGATCTTAAATACCAGATATTTTAAAAAATCATTTGCTTCTCATCCATCAGTTCTTTTGAGAAGGTAGTGGTGAGCATTTCAGCTTCTTTCTGGATCAGGGGGACGATTAAGAATCCACCACATGGCTGTTGGTCTGCAGTCACATAGAACATAGAACATTGCAGCGCAGAACAGGCCCTTCAGCCCACGATGTTGCGCCGACCAGTTAAAAAACAATGACCCACTAACCTAAACCAATCCCTTTTTGTCCATAAACCTATCCACGGATCTCTTAAACGCCCCCAAACTAGGCGCATTTACAACCGCAGCAGGCAGGGCATTCCAATCCCTCACCACCCTCTGGGTAAAGAACCTACCCCTGACATCCGTCCTATAACTACCCCCCCTTAATTTAAAGCCATGCCCCCTCGTGCTAGCTTTCTCCATCCGAGGAAAAAGGCTATCACTGTCCACCCTATCTAAACCTCTAATCATCTTATATGTTTCAATAAGATCCCCTCTTAGCCGCCTTCTTTCCAGCGAAAACAAATCCCTGTCTCTCCTCATAGGACCTCCCCTCCATACCAGGCAACATCCTGGTAAACCTCCTCTGCACCCTCTCCAAAGCCTCCACATCCTTCCTGTAATGTGGGGACCAGAACTGCACACAATACTCCAAGTGCGGCCGCACCAGAGTTGTGTACAGTTGCAACATGTTGCCCAGACCAGCTAAAGACGGCAGATTTCCTTCTCTAAAGGACATTTGTGAACAAATAATAATTACAATTTCACGATTACAGATCCTGAGACTAGCTTCTTATTAAATTGAGCTTAAATTTCCTGATCAATTCTGTACATTGAGTTCTCAGTTACCGGAATAAGCACCTACTCTAGCGTACACCCAAAATCACTGATCACTGAGCATATACCCAAAATCACCCCATCACTGAGCATATACCCAAAATCACCCCATCACTGAGCATATACCCAAAATCACCCATCACTGAGCATATACCCCAAAATCACCCATCACTGAGCATACACCCCAAATCACCCATCACTGAGCATACACCCCAAATCACCCATCACTGAGCAGATACCCCAAATCACCCATCACTGAGCATATACCCAAAATCACCCATCACTGAGCATATACCCCAAAATCACCCATCACTGAGCATATACCCCAAAATCACCCATCACTGAGCAGATACCCCAAAATCACCCGTCACTGAGCAGATACCCCAAAATCACCCATCACTGAGCATATAACCCAAATCACCCATCACTGAGCATTTACCCCAAATCACCCATCACTGAGCATATACCCCAAAATCACCCGTCACTGAGCAGATACCCCAAAATCACCCATCACTGAGCATATACCCCAAATCAACCATCACTGAGCATACACCCAAAATCACCCGTCACTGAGCAGATACCCCAAAATCACCCATCACTGAGCATATACCCCAAAATCACCCATCACTGAGCATATACCCCAAATCAACCATCACTGAGCATAAGGTTCAGGAACAGAAGGTTGGTTAGGGCAAGATTAGGGCCAGTTATAGACAGCAGAGGGAAGTTATGTGTGGAACCGGAAGAGATTGGAGAGGCATTGAACCAATATTTCTCTTCGGTGTTCACGCAGGGGGACAAGAATATAGCTGAGGAGGACACTGGGTTGAAGGGGAGTAGAATAGACAGTATTACAGTTGATAAGGAGGATGTGCTGGATATTCTTGAGGGATTGGAGACAGATAAGTCCCCTGGTCCGGATGGGATTTACCCTAGGATTCTCTGGGAGGCAAGAGAAGTGATTGCAGAGCCTCTGGCTCTGATCTTCAGGTCGTCGTTGGCCTCTGGTATAGTACTGGAAGATTGGAGGTTAGCGAATGTTGTCCCATTGTTTAAGAAGGGGAATAGAGACTTCCCCGGGAATTATAGACCAGTGAATCTCACTTCTGTTGCGGGCAAGGTTTTAGAAAAAATTATTAGGGATAGGATTTATAGTTATTTGGAGAGTAATGAATTGATTGGAGATAGTCAGCATGGTTTTGTAGCGGGTAGGTCGTGCCTTACTAACCTTATTGAGTTTTTTGAGAAAGTGACCAAAGAGGTGGATGGGGGTGAGGCAGTTGACGTGGTATATATGGATTTTAGTAAGGCATTTGATAAGGTTCACCATGGTAGGCTTCTGCAGAAAATGCAGATGTATGGGATTGAGGGTAATCTAGGAAATTGGATCAGGAATTGACTAGCAGATAGGAGACAGAGGGTGGTGGTTGACGGTAAATATTCGTCATGGAGTTCGGTTACGAGTGGTGTGCCTCAGGGATCTGTTTTGGGGCCACTGCTGTTTGTAATTTTTATTAATGATCTGGATGAGGGTATAGTTGGGTGGATTAGTAAATTTGCTGATGACACCAAAGTCGGAGGTGTGGTAGATTGTGAGGAAGGGTGTCATAGTTTGCAGGAAGACTTGGACAGGTTGCAGAGCTGGGCCGAGAGGTGGCGGATGGAGTTTAATGCGGAGAAGTGTGAGGTAATTCACTTTGGTAGGAATAACAGATGTGTTGAGTATAGGGCTAACGGGAGGACTTTGAATAGTGTGGATGAACAGAGGGATCTAGGTGTATGTGTACATAGATCCCTGAAAGTTGGGAATCAAGTAGATAGGGTTGTTAAGAAGGCATACGGTGTCTTGGCGTTTATTGGTAGGGGGATTGAATTTAGGAGTTGCAGCGTCATGTTGCAACTGTACACAACTCTGGTGCGGCCGCACTTGGAGTACTATGTGCAGTTCTGGTCCCCACATTACAGGAAGGATGTGGAGGCTTTGGAGAGGGTGCAGAGGAGGTTTACCAGGATGTTGCCTGGTATGGAGGGGAGGTCCTATGAGGAGAGACTGAGGGATTTGTTTTCGCTGGAAAGAAGGCAGTTAAGAGGGGATCTTATTGAAACATATAAGATGATTAGAGGTTTAGATAGGGTGGACAGTGATAGCCTTTTTCCTCGGATGGAGAAAGCTAGCACGAGGGGGCATGGCTTTAAATTAAGGGGGGGTAGTTATAGGACGGATGTCAAGGGTAGGTTCTTTACCCAGAGGGTGGTGAGGGATTGGAATGCCCTGCCTGCTGCGGTTGTAAATGCGCCTAGTTTGGGGGCGTTTAAGAGATCCGTGGATAGGTTTATGGACAAAAAGGGATTGGTTTAGGTTAGTGGGTCATTGTTTTTTAACTGGTCGGCGCAACATTGTGGGCCGAAGGGCCTGTTCTGCGCTGTAATGTTCTATGTTCTATGTTCTATACACCCCAAATCACCCATCACTGAGCATATACCCCAAATCACCCATCACTGAGCATATACCCCAAATCACCCATCACTGAGCATATACCCCAAATCACCCATCACTGAGCATATACCCCAAATCACCCATCACTGAGCATATACCCCAAATCACCCATCACTCTGGCTTATGCCCAAAATCACCCCCCTCTCTACATGCACCTAAAATCACTCATCACTCTGGCATACACCAAAAATCACCCATCATTCCAGCATACACCCAAAATCACCCATCACTCTTGCAATCACCCAAAATCACCCATCACTCTACCGTACACCCAAAATCACCCATCACTCTACCGTACACCCAAAATCACCCATCACTCTTGCAATCACCCAAAATCACCCATCACTCTACCGTACACCCAAAATCACCCATCACTCTACCGTACACCCAAAATCACCCATCACTCTAGCGTACACCCAAAATCACCTATCACTCTAGCATACACCCAAAATCACCCATCACTCTACCGTACACCCAAAATCACCCATCACTCTTGCAATCATCCAAAATCACCCATCACTCTACCGTACACCCAAAATCACCCATCACTCTTGCAATCATCCAAAATCACCCAGCACTCTACCGTACACCCAAAATCACCCATCACTCCAGCATAACCCAAAATCTACCATCAGCTTCTATCTCAAATGCCCAAGTGCTTCTATTATTAAGTGTCCAACTGGGCCTTAACAGATGAAAGGGTGGGTTTCCTACTCACCACCTTACCCAACCAAGTGTGAAATTGTGTCTGGATTGGGCAGACAGGGTCCCTCAGGGAATAATTACTCTCAAACAAAATCCTGGAAACCAGAAATAAAAGCAGAAAATGCTGGAAATGCTGAGCAGGTCTGTCAGCGTCTGTGAGGAAAGAAACTGTTTTAGATCAAGATGCCTTTTATCCAGTTCCTTCACTGCATTCCCTTTTTAAATTCATCTATCACATTGCTCCTCTCAACCCCTCCACTAATGTTCAATTCCTCCATCACCAACGCTCAGTATCAACCGTGTCTACTGTCCACAAGGTGCCCTGCAAGGCTCTACAGACAGCATCTTCCAACCAAAACCTCTACAACTTAGAAAGACAAGATCATCAGATACCTGGGAACACCATCACCTGGAGGTTTCCCTCCAAGTTACTCATCATCCTGATTTGGAAATATATCACCGTTCCTTCACTGTCACTGGGTCAAAATCCTGGAACTCCCTCCCTAACAGCACTGTGGATGTACCCACACTACATGGGACTGCAGCAATTGAAGAAGGTAGCTCACCACCACCATCTTGAGGGCAATTAGGGATGGGCAATAAATGGACTTTCATACTGCACACATTGTAGCTCAGGCTGGGATGGACAGGACCGTTACTGCTCTTTAAGTGGAAGGAAGGTAACCTCTATCTGATGGTTGAAAGCAAATGTTCCTTTTTGTATTATTGTTGATTTCCTGCATTTACTTATTATCTTATAACCCTTGACCTTGCACTGACCATCTGGTGCTCCCTTGGACTGTTGTGACCCCTCACCTTCCAGTGATAACTTATGCTGTTCTGCTCTGAGCCTTCATGCTGCAGTGACTTATTAATCTCTCACCCTAAACTGAGCTGGCAGTAATCCCTCATGTCCCAGCGACCCCACCTGTCTGGTAACTCTTGCCTAGTTTGGCCTGTGGTGATGTTCGATGGCCGTTGCCATATTTTGTGTCTTGCTTTTGACGGCTTGCTGTGTAGGGAGCCGCACTGACCCCTGCCCTGGGATAAATCCTTCCTTGTGACCTCTCACCTCCACGTCGCAATTCCCTATGGATTGTTATGTGATGTGGGGCAGGGGGATTCTTTACCCACTGGCAATAATCGCTGTGATGTTTATTCCAGAATCGGGTGGTCAGACAGAATCCAGCAGAGAGGAACTTTCACATTTTCTATGCACTATTGGCTGGAGCAGACACAGAGCAGAAAGGTGAGGGAGTAATTCAACTTATCAACCTTCAACATCCTGACCCCCGCTCTGGGGTCACCATCCTGACCTCCGCTCCGGGGTCACCATCCTGACCTCCGCTCCGGGGTCACCAGCCTGATCTCTGCCCCAGGGTCACCATCCTGATCTCCGCCCCGGGGTCACCATCCTGACCTCCACTCCGGGGTCACCAGCCTGACCTCCGCCCCGGGGTCACCATCCTGACCTCCACTCCGGGGTCACCATCCTGACCTCTGCTCCGGGGTCACCAGCCTGACCTCCACTCCGGGGTCACCATCCTGACCTCCGCCCCGGGGTCACCATCCTGACCTCCACTCCGGGGTCACCAGCCTGACCTCCGCCCCGGGGTCACCATCCTGACCTCTGCTCCGGGGTCACCATCCTGACCTCTGCTCCGGGGTCACCAGCCTGACCTCCACTCCGGGGTCACCAGCCTGACCTCCGCCCCGGGGTCACCATCCTGACCTCCACTCTGGGGTCACCATCCTGACCTCTGCTCCGGGGTCACCAGCCTGACCTCCGCCCCGGGGTCACCATCCTGACCTCTGCTCCGGGGTCACCAGCCTGACCTCCGCCCCGGGGTCACCATCCTGACCTCTGCTCCGGGGTCACCAGCCTGACCTCTGCTCCGGGGTCACCAGCCTGACCTCCGCCCCAGGGTCACCAGCCTGACCTCCGCCCCAGGCTCACCAGCCTGACCTCTGCCCCGGGCTCACCAGCCTGACCTCTGCCCTGGGGTCACCATCCTGACCTCTGCCCTGGGGTCACCATCCTGACCTCTGCCCCAGGCTCACCAGCCTGACCTCTGCCCTGGGGTCACCATCCTGACCTCCGCCCCGAGTTCAACATCCTGACCTCCCTCTGGGTCACCATTCTGACCTCTGCCCGGGGTCACCATCCTGACTTCCCCCGGAGTCACCACCTTGACCTTCGCCCCGGGGTCTTCCTCATCCACACTCCGATCCCACATTCATCACATCGTTCTCACTCCACACACAATGGAAGAGATTGGAGGGGTGGGGAGGGTGAGGATATGGGAGAGGGTCCGGGGAGGGGGTGTGGGAGGGGAGATAAGGAGAGGGTGGGGATATGGGGAAAGGATGGGGATATGGGGAGAGGGTAGGGATATGGGGAGAGGGTGGGATTATGGGGAGAGGGTGTGGGGTGGGGATATAGTGAGAGGATGGGATTATGGGGAGAAGGTGGGGATATGGGGAAAGGGTTGGATTATAGGGAGAAGGTGGGATTATAGGGAGAGGGTGGGGATATGGGGAGAGGGTGGGATTATGGGGAGAGGGTGGGGATATGGGGAGAGGGTGGGATTATGGGGAGACGGTAGGGATATGTGGAGAGGGTGGGATTATGGGTAGAGGGTAGGGATATGTGGACAGGGTGTGGGGTGGGGATATAGTGAGAGGGTGGGATTATGGGGAGAGGGTGGAGATATGGGAAAGGGTGGGATTATGGGGAGAGGGTGGGATTATAGGGAGAGATGTGGTTGGGGAAGGTTTGTGGAAGAGGCAGTGAGTGGGATTCAGGATGGACTGGCTAGATGGATACAGAACTGGCTTTGTTCAGTAAGGAGAGGGATTGGATGGGATGGGGTGGCATGAGGAGAAAGGGTGCAGAAGGGTGAGGGGAAGGATGGGGAGGGATGAGAGTGGGATTGGGAGGGAGCTTGGGATGGGGAGGGCATGGGGATAAGGGGAAAGTGTGGGGAGGAGATTGAGAAGGGGGCCAGTCATTGTGTTGTTGGAGCCAGGAATGAGCCTATCTGATGCTGATCCATGTCTCAATCCCTTCACTCTTTGACTAGAGGCCTTACACCTGTCAGGAGCAGAATCCTATTATTACCTGGGGCAGTCGGGCTGTGTGAGAGATGAGAATCTGGATGACAAACTGGTGTTTGAGAAAGTGATGGTGAGTTGAATTGTGTGAGGTATCACTGCACAGGAGGCTATCCACAGATAAGAGTGATGGAGTGTACAAGAGTTTGAGGGTCAGGGCTGGCAGTGGAGGCAGGGACATAGAACATAAAATGTACAGCACAGTACAGGCCCTTTGGCCCTCGATATTGTGCCGAGCGATGTTTGAACCCAAGATCAAGCTATCCCACTCCCTATCATTCTGGTGTGCTCCATGTGCCTATCCAATAACCACTTAAAAGTTCCTAAAGTGTCCGACTCCACTATCACAGCAGGCAGTGCATTCCACACCCCAACCACTCTCTGAGTGAAGAATCTACCTTGGACATCCCTCCTATATCTCCCACCATGAACCTTATAGTTATGCCCCCTAGTAACAGCTACATCCACCCGAGGAAATAGTCTCTGAAGGTCCACTCTATCAATCCCCCTCATCATCTTATAAACCTCTATTAAGTCGCCTCTCATCCTCCTCCACTCCAAAGAGAAAAGCCCCAGCTCCCTCAACCTTTCCTCATAAGACCTGCCCTCCAAACCAGGCAGCATCCTGGTAAATCTCCTCTGCACTCTCTCCAATGCTTCCACATCCTTCTTATAATGAGGTGACCAGAACTACACACAATATTCCAAATGTGGTCTCATCAAGGTCCTGTACAATTGCAGCATAACCGCACGGCTCTTAAACTCAAACCCCCTGTTAATAAACGCTAACACACTATAAGCCTTTTTCACGGCTCTATCCACTTGAGTGGCAACCTTCAGAGATCTGTGGATATGAACCCCAAGATCTCTCTGTTCCTCCACATTCCTCAGAACCCTGCCGTTGATCCTGTAATCCACATTCAAGTTTGTCCGACCGAAATGAATCACCTGGCACTTATCAGGGTTAAACTCCATCTGTCACTTTTCAGCCCAGCTCTGCATCCTATCAATGTCTCTTTGCAGCCTACAACAGCCCTCCACCTCATCCACTACTCCACCAATCTTGGTGTCATCAGTAAATTTACTAACCCACCCTACAGCCTCCTCTTCCAAGTCATTGATAAAAATCACAAGTAGCATTCTTTTGAAGAGAAGAACAACAAATTTGTCACTCTCCAGTCCTCTGGCACAATCCCTGTGATGTGGAGATGCTGGTGTTGGACTGAGATAAAACACAAAGAAATCCCACAACACCAGTTTAAAGTCCAAACAGATTTATTTGTAGCAAACGCCGCAAGCTTTCGGGACAGCCTGTCCCTTCGTCAGGTGGCTGGGAGTTCTGGTTGTAAAAATGACACAAAGACACAAACTCAATTTACATGCATAATGATTGGAATGTGAGTCTTTACAGTTAATCAATTCTTAAAGGTACAGACAATGTGAGTGGAGAGAGGGTTAAGCACAGGTTAAAGAGATGTGTATTGTTTCTAGACAGGAAGGTTAGTGAGATTTTGTAAGTCCAGGTAAGTTGTGGGGGTTACAGGTAGTGTGACATGAACTCCCAGCCACCTGACGAAGGGACAGGCTGTCCCGAAAGCTTGCGGCATTTGCTACAAATAAACCTGTTTGGACAATCCCCGTGGACAGTGAGGACCCAAAGATCAAAGCTAAAGTCTCCGCAATCTCCTCCCTTGTCTCCAAAAGTATCCTAGGTTGTATCCCATCTGGCCCAGAGGACTTATCGACCCTCACGTTTTTCAAAATTGAGGGGGCAGCACGGTAGCACAGTGGTTAGCACTGTTGCTTCACAGCACCAGTGTCCTGGGTTCGATTCTTGGCTTGGGTCACTATCTATGTGGAGTTTGCACATTCTCCTCGTGTCTGCGTGGGTTTCCTCCGGATGCTCCGGTTTCCTCCCACAGTCCAAAGATATGCGGGTTAGGTTGATTGACCATGCTAAAATTTGCCTCTTAGTGTCCTGAGTTGCATAGGTTAGAGGGATAAGCGGGTAAAATATGTAGGGATATAGGGGGGTAGGGTCTGGGTGGAATTGTGCAGACTTGATGGTCCAAATGGCCTCTTTCTGCCCTGTAGGTTTCTATTTCTATCCTATTTCTAGCAGAGGACCCAGCACTGACCCCTGTGGTATGCCGCTGGTAACTGGCCTCCAGTCTGAAAATTTTCCCTCCACCACTACCCTCTATCTTCTATAAGACAGCCAGTTACTTATCCAATTGGCCAAATATCCTTCTATCCCACACCTCCTTACTTCCTTCATGAGCCTTACTAAAATCCACGTGTATGACATAAACAGCTTTATATTCATCTATGCACTTAGTTACCTCCTTAGAGAATTCTTTCAAATTTGTGAGGCAGGACTTACCCCTCACGAAATCATGCTGACTATCCCGAATTAAACTGCATCTTTCCAAATGGTCATAAATCCTGTCTCTCAGGACCCTTTCCATTAACTTACTGACCACTGAAGTAAGACTAACTGACCTATAATTACCAGGGTCATTCCTATTTCCTTTCTTGAAGAGAGGAACAACATTCGCCACTCTCCAGCCCTTTGGCACAATCCCCGTGGACAGAGAGGACCCAAAGATCAAAGCTAAAGGCTTCGCATTCTCATCCCTTGCCTCCCAAAGTATCCTAGGATGTATCCCATCTGGCTCAGGGGATTTATCGACCCTCAGCTTTTTCAAAATTGCGAATAAATCTTCCCTCAGAACATCTACCTCCTCCATCCTATCAGCCTGTATGACACTCTCATCCTCAAAAACATGGCCCCTCTCCTTAGTGAACACTGAAGAAAAGTATTCATTCATCACCTCACCTATCTCTTCTGACTCCATTCACAAGTTCCCAGTACTATCCTTGACTGGCTCTAACCTCACCCTGGTCATTCTTTTATTTCTCATGTAAGAGTAAATGCCTTGGAGTTTTCCTCTATCTGACCCGCCAAGGACTTCTCATGCCCCCTCCTAGCTCTCCTAAGCCCTTTTTCTAAACTCATTCCTAGCTACCTTGTAACCTTCAAGCGACCCAACTGAACCTTGTTTCCTCACCAGGCGATGGCCTGTTGGGGGAGTCATGGTCAATAGGAAAGGGAGTATATCACCTGGGGTGGAGTTGTAGCCTATGGGGAGGGGTCCTGGACCCATGGAAAGAGATCCTGACCAATGGGGAGAGATTGTAGCCCAAAGGGAGATAGCCTGATACATGAGGGTTGGGGGGGTTGGGGGTCCTGGGGAGGGGTTGTAGCCCATAGGGAGGGGCCCTGTCCCACGGGAAGATGTCCTGTCCTATGGAGAGGGGGGATCCTGGGGAACGGTTGTAGCCCATGTGAAGGGGTCCTGTCCCATAGAGAGATGTCCTGGCCCAGGGGGAGGGGCAGTAGCCCAGGGAGAGGGGCTCCCAGCTGGAGTGTTTGCTAGAGCAGTTGCAGAGGGTTTAAACTAATATGCCAGGGAGATGGGAACTTATGTAAGGAGTCCAAGAAGGAGGGAGCAAGGACAAAATGTGGGAAGAAGGTTCCAACTACATCAAAAATCAAGAAAAATTTAAAAGGAAGGAGAACTCAGGAGATATTATTAATGGAAGTGTTAGAATTCAAAAAGAAAGTACAAAAACTAGCATAAGCACATTTTATCTGAATGCTCGTAGCATTGGAAACAAGGTAAATGAGTTGACGGCACAAATCATTGCGAATGAGTGTGATTTGATGGCCATTACAGAGACATGGTTACAGGATGGTCAGGACTGGGAGATGAATATCCAGGGGTATCAGACTGTTCAGAGACTGACAGGAAGGTAAGGGAGGTGGTGTAGCTCTGATATTTAAGGATGATATCAGGGCAGTAGTGAGAGATGATATTGGTTCTATAGAAAAAAAGGTTGAATCTATTTGGGTGGAAATTAGAAATAGTAAGGAGAAAAAGTCACTGATAGACATAGTCTATAGACCACCAAATAATAACATCATGGTGGGGCGAGAAATAAACAAAGAAATAACTGATGCGTGTAAACATGGTACAGTAATTATCACAGGGGATTTTAATCTACATATTGGTCAAACCAGGTTGGTCAAGGCAGCTTTGAGGAGGTGTTCACAGAATGTATCCCTGATAGCTTCCTTGAACAGTATGTAATGGAACTGACAAGGGAGCAAGCTATCTTAGATCTGGCCCTGTGTTATGAGACAGGAATAATTAATGATCTTACAGTTAGGGATCCTCTCGGAAGAAGCGATCACAGTATGGTTGAATTTAAAATACAGATGGAGAGTGAGAAGGTAAAATCCAATCCCAGTGTCTTGTGCTTAAACAAAGGAGAACTACAAAGAGATGAGGGAGGCATTAGCTAAGATAGACTGGGAGCATAAATTTTATGGTGGGACAACTGAGGAATAATGGAGAACTTTCAAAGTGATTTTTCACAGTGCTCAGCAAAGGTATGTACCAGTGATAAGGAAGGACTGTAGGAAAAGAGATAATCAGCCACGGATATCTAAGGAAATAAAGGAGGATATCAAACTGAAAGAAAATGCATACAAAGTGGCAAAGATTAGTGGGAACCTTGAGAATTGGGAAATCTTTAAAGGTCAGCAGAAAGCCATGAAAAAGGCTAAGATGGAAAATGAGAGTAAACTAGCTCAGAATATAAAAACAGAGAGCAAAAGTTTCTACAAATACATAAAACAAAAAAGAGTGGCTAAAGTAAACATCGGTCCTTTAGAAGACGAGAAGGGGGATGTAATAACTGGATATGAGAAAATGGCTGAGGCATTGAACAGGTATTTCGTGTCGGTCTTCACAATGGAAAACACAAATAACATGCCAAAAATTGATGACAGGAAGGCTATGGCAGGTGAGGACCTAGAATCTATCACTGTCCCAAAAGAGGTAGTGTTGGGCAAGTTAATGGGGCAAAAGGTAGACAAGTCTCCTGGTCCTGATGGAATGCATCCCAGGGTACTAAAAGAGATGGAGGGAGAAATAGCAAATGCACTAGTGGTAATTTACCAAAATTCACTGGACTCTGGGGTGTTTCCCGCAGGTTGAAAAACAGCAAATATGACGCTACTGTTTAAAAAAGGAGGTAGACAAAAGGCAGGTAACTATAGGCCGGTTAGCTTAACTTCTGTAGTGGAGAAAATGCGTGAATCTATCATCGAGGAAGAAATAGCGAGACATCTGGATATAAATTGTCCCATTGGTAAGACGCAGCATGGGTTCATGAAGGGCAGGTCATGTTTGAGTAATTTGGTGGAATTCTTTGAGAACATTACATGTGCAGTGGACAATGTGGTGTATCTGGATTTCCAGAATGCATTTGACAAAATGCCGCACCAAAGACTGCTACATAAGATAAAAGTGCACAGTGTTACAGGTAATGTATTAGCATGGATAGGGGGTTAGTTAACCAGCAGAAAGCAAAGAGTAGGGGTAAGTGGGTGTTTTTCTGGTTGGCGATCAGTGACTAGTGGTGTGCCTCAGGGATCAGTGTTGGGACCGCAATTGTTTGCAATTTACATAGATGGTTTGGAGTTGGGGACCAAGTGTAATGTGTCAAAATTTGCAGGTAACACTAAGATGGGTGAAAGAGTAAAGTGTGCAGAGGATGCTGAAAGTCTGCAAAGGGATATAGATAATCTAAGTGAGTGGGCAAGGGTCTGGCAGATGGAGTACAATGTTGGTAAATGTGAGGTCATCTTTTTTGGTAGGAATAACAGCAAATGAATAATTATTTAAATGGTAAAAAATTGCAGCACGCTGCAGTGCAGAGGGACCTAGCTGCCCTTGTGCAGGAATCTCAAGGAATTGGTTTGCAGGTTCAGCAGGTAATTAAGAAGGCAAATAGAATTTTGTCCTTCATTGCTCGAGGGATGGAGTTTTAAAAACAATGAGGTTATGTTGCAGCTGTATAAGGTTCTGGTGAAGCCACACCTGGAGGACTATTTACAGTTTTGGTTTCCTTACTTGAGAAAGGATATACTGGCACTGGAGGGGGTGCAGAGAAAATTCAGTAGGTTGATTCTGGAGTTGAGAGGGTTGGCTTATGAGGAGAGACTGAGTAGACTGGGGCTATACTCATTGAAATTCAGAAGAATGAGGGGAGATCTTATAGAAATATATAAGATTATGAAGGGAATCGATAAGTTGTTTCCACTAGTGGGTGAAACTAGAACTAGGGGGCATAGCCTCAAGATAAGGGGAAGCAGATTTAGGACTGAGTTGAGGAGGAACTTTTTCACCCAAAGGGTTGTGAATCTGTGGAATTCCCTGCCCAGTTGAGGCTCCCTCACTGAATGTTTTTAAAGGCAAGGGTGGATAAATTTTTGAATTAAGGGTTATGGTGAACGGGTGGGTAAGTGGAGCTGGGTCCACAAAAAGATCAGCCATGATCTTATTGAATGGCGGAGCAGGCTCGAGGGGCCAGATGGCCAACTCCTGCTCCTAGTTCTTATGTTCTTATGAATGTGGTGGACAGCGTACTGTGTGAGGTGAATGATTTGTGAATGTTTCCCTCTCCCCAGGATGCCCTCTTGATAATGGAGTTTGACAGCGAGGAAATCCATGATGTTTTCAAGTTGCTGTCCGGAGTGTTACAGCTTGGAAACATCGAGTTCATCACTGCTGGGGGTGCTCAGATATCCACCAAAGAAGGTACGTGGGGTAAGGGGTCAAGAATGTTCAGTATCCCTGGAAGCTGGGGCAGGGGTAGGTACAGAAACATCTTTCTGCCAGTAATGTGGACCAGTCAGTAACTCTCTCTCTTCCTTTCTCCCTCTATCACTCTCCCCCTACTCTTGCTCTCTCTCCTTCTCCCCCCAACCCTCCGTTCTCTCTCTGTCTCCCTCCCGCACCCTTCCTGTTCTCTCTATTGCTCTTTCTCCCCCCTGTTCCCCCCACCCTCCCCATTCTCTGTCTCTCTCTCTCTGTTCCCCCACCCTCCCCATTCTCTGTCTCTCTCTCTCTCTGTTCCCCCCACCCTCCCCATTCTCTGTCTCTCTCTCTCTGTTCCCCTGCCCTCCCCATTCTCTGTCTCTCTCTCTCTCTCTGTTCCCCCGCCCTCCCCATTCTCTGTCTCTCTCTCTCTCTGTTCCCCCGCCCTCCCCATTCTCTGTCTCTCTCTCTCTCTGTTCCCCCACCCTCCCCTTTCTCTGTCTCTCTCTCTCTCTGTTCCCCCGCCCTCCCCATTCTCTGTCTCTCTCTCTCTGTTCCCCCACCCTCCCCATTCTCTGTCTCTCTCTCGCTCTCTGTTCCCCCGCCCTCCCCATTCTCTGTCTCTCTCTCTCTGTTCCCCCGCCCTCCCCATTCTCTGTCTCTCTCTCTCTCTGTTCCCCCGCCCTCCCCTTTCTCTGTCTCTCTCTCTCTCTGTTCCCCCCACCCTCCCCATTCTCTGTCTCTCTCTCTCTCTCTGTTCCCCCACCCTCCCCATTCTCTGTCTCTCTCTCTCTCTGTTCCCCCGCCCTCCCCATTCTCTGTCTCTCTCTCTCTCTGTTCCCCCGCCCTCCCCATTCTCTGTCTCTCTCTCTCTCTCTGTTCCCCCACCCTCCCCTTTCTCTGTCTCTCTCTCTCTCTGTTCCCCCGCCCTCCCCATTCTCTGTCTCTCTCTCTCTGTTCCCCCACCCTCCCCATTCTCTGTCTCTCTCTCGCTCTCTGTTCCCCCGCCCTCCCCATTCTCTGTCTCTCTCTCTCTGTTCCCCCGCCCTCCCCATTCTCTGTCTCTCTCTCTCTCTGTTCCCCCGCCCTCCCCTTTCTCTGTCTCTCTCTCTCTCTCTCTCTGTTCCCCCGCCCTCCCCTTTCTCTGTCTCTCTCTCTCTCTGTTCCCCCCACCCTCCCCATTCTCTGTCTCTCTCTCTCTCTCTCTGTTCCCCCCACCCTCCCCATTCTCTGTCTCTCTCTCTCTCTCTCTGTTCCCCCGCCCTCCCCATTCTCTGTCTCTCTCTCTCTCTGTTCCCCCGCCCTCCCCTTTCTCTGTCTCTCTCTCTCTCTCTCTGTTCCCCCGCCCTCCCCTTTCTCTGTCTCTCTCTCTCTCTGTTCCCCCGCCCTCCCCTTTCTCTGTCTCTCTCTCTCTCTCTCTGTTCCCCCGCCCTCCCCTTTCTCTGTCTCTCTCTCTCTCTGTTACCCCCACCCTCCCCATTCTCTGTCTCTCTCTCTCTCTCTCTCTGTTCCCCCGCCCTCCCCATTCTCTGTCTCTCTCTCTCTCTGTTCCCCCCACCCTCCCCATTCTCTGTCTCTCTCTCTCTCTCTGTTACCCCCACCCTCCCCATTCTCTGTCTCTCTCTCTCTCTCTGTTCCCCCACCCTCCCCATTCTCTGTCTCTCTCTCTCTCTCTCTCTCTGTTCCCCCACCCTCCCCATTCTCTGTCCCTCTCTCTCTCTGTTCCCCCGCCCTCCCTGTTCTGTTTCTCTCTGCTTCTCCCCACCTTGCTCTCTTTTTTTCTCTCTCCCCTGCACCCTCCCTGTTTTCTCTCTCTCTCTCTCCTCCTCCCCATTCTCTCTCTCTCTCTCTCCCCACCACACCCTCCCTGTTCTCTCTCTCCTCCCCCTTCTCTCTCTCTCTCTCTCTCCCCTTCTCACCCCCCTCTCTCTCTTCCTGTCTCTTTCTTTCTCTCTCTCTCTCTCTCCTCCCCCACCCTCCCTGTTCTGTTTCTCTCTCCCTCTCCCCCATCTCTTCCCCCACCCACCCTCCCCATTCTCTCTCTGTCTTCCCCCATCCTCCCTGTTTGTTTCCTTTCTCCTTCTCTCCCCCATCTCTCTGTCTCTCACTTTTTCTCTCTCTCTGTCCTCCCTCCACCCTCCCTGTTCTCCCCTGCCTCTCTCTACCCCTCCGCCCTCCCCGTTCTCCCCTGCCTCTCTCTACCCCTCCACCCTCCCCGTTCTCCCCTGCCTCTCTCTACCCCTCCGCCCTCCCCGTTCTCCCCTGCCTCTCTCTACCCCTCCGCCCTCCCCGTTCTCCCCTGCCTCTCTCTACCCCTCCGCCCTCCCCGTTCTCTCTCTTTCCTGTTCACTCACAGTGCTCAGCAATGTCAGTGAGTTGTTGGGTTTAGATTCCTTCCAACTTGCCGAACTTCTAACGCAACGTTCCATCATCCTGAGGGGAGAGGAGATCAGCACCCCGCTTACCACTGAGCAGGTAGGTACAAAGCACCACTCACTGCCCCTCACCCTCAGCCCTCCCCAACTGCCCCTCCCTCCCCCACTGCCCCTCCCCCACTGCCCCTCCCCCACTGCCCCCTCCCACTGCCCCCCTCCCACTGCCCCTCCCCCACTGTCCCTCCCCCACTGTCCCTCCCCCACTGCCCCTCCCCCACTGCCCCTCACCTCAACTGCCCCTCAGCCAAGTGCCCCTTACCCCCACTGTCCCTCACCCCACTGCCCCTCCCCCACTGCCCCTTACCCCCACTGCCTCTTACCCCCACTGCCTCTCACTCCCCATTGCCCCATCCCCACTGACCCTCCCCCCCGTCCCACCCCCACTGTCCCTCTTCCACTGTCACTCCCCCACTCACCCCCTCACTGCCACTCACCTCCCCATACTGTCACTCACCCCCTCACTGCCACTCACCCCCTCACTGCCCTCACCCACCCTCTGCCCCTCACTCTCTGCCCCTCACCCACCCCCTGTCCCTTTACCCCACTACACTCACCCACCCACTGCATCTCATTCACCTGCTGCTCCTCACCCACTGCCCTCACCCACCCACTGCCCCTCACCCACCCACTGCCCGTCACCCACCCACTGCCATTCACCCACCCACTGTCCCTCACCCACTGCCTTCACCCACACTGTCTCTCACCCTCTGCCCCTCACCCACACTATCCCTCTCACCCCTGTCCCCCCACCTCTCCTCACCCCCACTTCCCTCGCTGTGCCTCATTCTCTCCTTCACAGCCACACCCCCTCCATTCCTCACCACTCTTCACGCCCTCCTCACTCCCTCATCCTTTCCCACACCCCCATTGCCCCTCAATCCCATTACTCCTCACCCATACTGGCACCATCACTGCCCATCCATCCCTCACCATCTGTAAGCTCACTTGGAGAAGAACCTTTTGTCATTCATCCATGGGATGTGACCCAGTGACAGTGAAGAAACAGCGATATATTCCCGAGTCGGGATGGTTAGTGCCTTGGGGGGAATCTCCAAGTGTTGGTGTTCCCAGATATTTGTTGCCTTTGTCCGTCTAGATGGTAGAGGTCATGGATCTGGAAGGTTCTGTAACTAAAACAATTACAATCACAAAAGTAAAACACAATGAGAAAATTATTATAATGAAAAGCGGACAAGTTCTCAGGCTGGATTTCATCTTAAGATCATAACCGCCTTGGCTGCTAGAACAACAGATACATTGATTGCAATTTTCCAAAGTGTCCCAGATTGGAAAATAGTGAAAAAGACTTAGAATAGAACCATTGAATCCCTCAGTGCTGAAAGAGGCCATTCAGCCCATCAAGCCTGCACTGACAACAATCCCACCCAGGCCCTATCCCTATAACCCATAGAACATAGAACATAGAACATTACAGCGCAGAACAGGCCCTTCGGCCCACGATGTTGCGCCGACCAGTTAAAAAACAATGACCCACTAACCTAAACCAATCCCTTTTCGTCCATAAACCTATCCACGGATCTCTTAAACGCCCCCAAACTAGGCGCATTTACAACTGCAGCAGGCAGGGCATTCCAATCCCTCACCACCCTCTGGGTAAAGAACCTACCCCTGACATCCGTCCTATAACTACCCCCCCTTAATTTAAAGCCATGCCCCCTCGTGCTAGCTTTCTCCATCCGAGGAAAAAGGCTATCACTGTCCACCCTATCTAAACCTCTAATCATCTTATATGTTTCAATAAGATCCCCTCTTAGCCGCCTTCTTTCCAGCGAAAACAAATCCCTCAGTCTCTCCTCATAGGACCTCCCCTCCATACCAGGCAACATCCTGGTAAACCTCCTCTGCACCCTCTCCAAAGCCTCCACATCCTTCCTGTAATGTGGGGACCAGAACTGCACACAGTACTCCAAGTGCGGCCGCACCAGAGTTGTGTACAGTTGCAACATGACGCTGCGACTCCTCCTGCGACTCCATGTATTTACACTGCTAATCCCCCTGACGTGGAGGTGCCGGCGTTGGACTGGGGTAAGCACAGTAACAAGTCTCACAACACCAGGTTAAAGTCCAACAGATTTATTTGGTAGCACTGCCCCTTCATCAGGTGAGCCACCCATCCACTGCCCTCATCCCACTGATCCTCACTTACCCACTGCCCCTCACCCTCTGCCCCTCACCCTCACTGCACCTCACCCCGACTCACCTGAGGAAGGAACAGTGCTTCGAAAGCTTGTGCTACCAAATAAACCTGTTGGAATTTAACTTGGTGTTGTGAGACTTCTTACTGTGCATCCCCCTGACACCAAGGGGCAATTTAGCATGGCCAATCACCTAACCCACACACCTTTGGACTGTGGGAGGAAACCGGAGCACCCGGAGGAAACCCACACAGTCACAGGGAGAACGCGCAAACTCTACAGACAATCGCACCCAGTGTTGTGCCTCGGGGATCGGTACTGGGTCCACTGCTATTTGTCATTTCTATTAATGATTTGGATGAAAATTTAGGAAGCATGGTTAGTAAATTTGCAGTTGACACCAAGATTGGTGGCATTGTGGACAGCAAAGAAGATTATCTCGGATTGCAATGGGATCTAAATAAAAGCAAATTACTGCAGATGCTGGAATCAGAAACAAAAAGAGAAAATGTTGGAAAATCTCAATAGGTCTGACAGCATCTGTAAGGAGAGAAAAGAGCTGACATTTCGAGTGTAGACAGCCCTTTGTCAAAGCTAAAAGACATAGAAAGTGGGAGATATTCAAACTGCAGGGGGAGGAAATGAAAGATGAGTCATAACCACAAAAACCAGGGGAAAAGATTGCCAATGGCAGCCGATAGCGAGCTGTCCTCGTCACCTCGCCACGCCGCCCCCCCCCCCCCCCCCCCCCCACCTCAACTTCTTCATTTTAGCTTCTCTGCCATTTGGCCATTCATGCCCTTTATCCTGTCTATGGACTGTCATTAGCAGCCTTTCCCGTAGCAATCTTTTCCCCTGGTTTTTGTGGTTATGACTCATCTTTCATTCCCTCACCCTACAGTATAAATATCTCCCACTTTGCCTTTTAGCTTTGACAAATGGTCATCTGGACTTGAAATGTCAGCTCTTTTCTCTCCTTACAGATGCTGCCAGACCTGCTGAGATTTTCCAGCATTTTCTCTTTTGGTTCCAATGGGATCTTGATCAGTTGGACCAGTGGACTGATGAATGGCAGATGGAGTTTGATTTAGATAAATGCGAGATGATGCATTTTGGTAGATTGAACCAGGGCAGGACTTACTCAGTTAATGGTAGGCTGTTGGTGAGAGTCATAGAGTCATAGAGGTTTACAGCATGGAAACAGGCCCTTCGGCCCAACTTGTCCATAGAACATAAAACATTACAGCGCAGTACAGGCCCTTCGGCCCTTGATGTTGCGCTGACCAGTGGAACCAATCTAATGACCCTCTAACCTAAACTTTTCCAATGTTATCCATATGCCTATCCACTGACCATTTGAACACCCTTAAAGTTGGCAAGTCCACAACTGCTGCAGGCAGGGCATTCCACGACCTTACTACCCTCTGAGTAAAGAACCTACCTCTGACATCCATCCTATATTTATCACCCCTCAATTTAAAGCTATGTCTCCTCATGTTAGTCATCACCATCTGAGGAAAAAGGCTCTCACTGTCCACCCTATCCAATCCTCTCATCATCTTGTATGCCTCAATTAAGTCACCTCTTAACCTTCTCTCTAACGAAAATAACCTCGAGTCCCTCAGCCTTTCCCCCTAAGACCTTCCCACCATACCAGGCAACATCCTGGTAAACCTCCTCTGCACCCTTTCCAATGCCTCCACATCTTTCTTATAATGCAGAGACCAGAACTGTACGCAATACTCCAACTGCGGCCGCACCAGGGTTTTGTATAGTTGTAACATGACCTCACGGCTCCGAAATTCAATCCCTCTACCAATAAAAGCTAACGCACCATACGCCTTCTTAACAACCTTGTCAACCTGGGTGCCAACTTTTAGGGATCTATGCACATGTACCCCGAGATCTCTCTGCTTGTCAACACTACTAACAGTCCTTCCATTAGCCCTATATTCTGTACTCCTGTTACTCTTTCCAAAGTGAATCACCTCACACTTTTCCGCATTAAACTCCATTTGTCATCTCTCAGCCCAGCTCTGCAGCTTATCTAAGTCCCTCTGCAAACTGTAACATCCATCCTCACTGTCTACAAGTCCTCTGACTTTAGTGTCATCCGCAAATTTACTAATCCATCCTTCTACACCCTCATCTAGGTCATTTATAAAAATGACAAACAGCAGTGGCCCCAAAACAGATCCTTGAGGTACACCACTTGTAACTGAACTCCAGGTTGAATATTTCCCATCAACCACCACCCTCTGTCTTCTATCAGCTAGCCAATTCCTGATCCAATGTCGCCCATTTTTTAAAAATCCCCTAAGCTAATCCCAATTGCCCGCATTTGGCCCATATCTCTCTATACCCATCGTACCCATGTAACTATCTAAATGTTTTTTAAAAGATAAAATTGTACCCACCTCTAATACTACCTCTGGCAGCTTGTTCCAGACACTCACCATCCTCTGTGTGAAAAAATTGCCCCCCTGGACACTTTTGTATCTCTCCCCTCTCACTTTAAACCTATGCCCTCCAGTTTTGGATTCCCCTAACTTTGGGAAAAGATATTGACTATCTAGCTTGTCTGTGCCCCTTTATTTTATGAACCTCTGTAAGGTCACCCCTCAACGTCTTACGGTCCAGAGAAAGAAGTCCCAGTCTATTCAGCCTCTTCTTATAACTCAAGGAGAGTTACAGAACAAAGAGATCTATGGGTACATATTCACAGCTCCTCGAAAGTGGAGTCACAGGTGGACAGAATGGTGAAGAAGGCATTCGGCATGCTTGGTTTCATCGGTCAGAACATTGAATACAGGTGTTAGGACGTCTTGTTGAAGGTGTATTAGACATATGTAGGGCCACACTTGGAATACTGTGTACAGCTCTGGTCACCCTATTATAGAAAGGATATTATTAAATAGAAAGAGTGTACATAAGAAATAGGAGCAGGAGTAGGCCATCCAGCCCTTCGAGCCTGCCCCGCCATTCAATAAGATCATGGCTGATCTGTCGTGGCTCAGTTCCACATTCCCACCCTCTCCCCATAACCCTTAATTCCCTTGCCTACCAAAAACCTATCTACCTGTGTCTTAAATATATTTAGTGAGGTAGCCTCCATCACTTCAACGGGCAGAGAATTCCAGAGATTCACCACCCTTTGAGTGAAGAAGTTCCTCCTCAACTCCATTCTAAACTGCACCCCCCCTTATCTTGAGGCTGTGCCCTCTAGTCCTGCTGTCCTTTCTGAGCGGGAAGAACCTCTCAACCTCTACCCTATCCATCCCCTTCATCATCTTATACGTCTCAGTAAGATCCCCCCTCATCCTTCTAAACTCCAGCGAGTACAAGCCCAGTCTATTCAGCCTCTCTTCATAGTTCAACCCCCTCAACTCTGGTATCAGCCTAGTGAACCTCCTCTGCACTCCCTCCAAGGCCAAAATATCCTTGCGCAAGTGCGGCGACCAAAACTGCACACAGTACTCCAGCTGCAGCCTCACCAGTACCCTGTACAGTTGCAGCAAGACCTCCCTACTTTTATATTCAATCCCCCTCGCTATAAAGGCCAGCATCCCATTCGCCTTCCTGATCACCTGCTGCACCTGTAGGCTGGGTTTTTGCGACTCATGCACAAGGACCCCCAGGTCCCTCTGCACCATGGCATGCTGCAACTTTTCACCCTTTAAATAGTAGTCCCTCCTACTATTATTCCTGCCAAAGTGGATAACCTCACACTTGCCAACATTGTATTCCATCTGCCAGGTCCTCGCCCATTCGCTCAGCCTATCTAGATCCCTCTGCAGACTTTCCACACCCTCCGCACAATTTGCTTTTCCACTTATCTTCGTGTCATCAGCAAATTTCGAACCCTACACTCAGCCCCCTCCTCTCGATCATCTATATAAGTGGTAAATAGCTGAGGCCCCAGCACCAATCCCTGGGGCACTCCACTAGTCACCAACCGCCAACCAGAATAGCACCCATTGATACCAACTCTTTGCCTCTATTAGACAACCAATCCTCTATCCACGCTAACACCTTACCCCCAACCCCATGCCCCCTAACCTTCTGAAGCAACCTTTTGTGCGGCATCTTATCAAATGAAAAGGGACTTGATGGTTTGAGTTATAAGGAGAGGCTGGATAGACTGGGACTTTTTTTCTCTGGAGCATAGGAGGCTGAGGAATGATTTTATAGAGGTCTACAAATAATGAGGGGCACAGATCAGCCAGATAGTAAATATATTTTCCCAAAGGTAGGAGAGTCTAAAACTAGAGGGCACAAGTTTAAGGTGAGAGGGGAGAGATACAAAAGAGTCCAGAGGGGCAATTTTTTCACACAGAGGGTGGTGAGTGTCTGGAACAAGCTGCCAGAGGCAGTAGTAGAGGCGGGTACAATTTTGTCTTTTAAAAAGCATTTAGAAGTTACATGGGTAAAATGGGTATAGAGGGATATGGGCCAAATATGGGCAATTGGGATTAGCTTGGGGCAAATGGGATCAAAGGTTATGGGGAGAAAGCAGGATTAGGCGATTGAGTTGGATGATCAGCCGGGATTGTGATGAATGGTGGAGCAGACTCGAAGGGCCAAATGGCCTCCTCCTGCTCCTGTGTTTCAATGTTTCTATGTCTGTTGGGGTATTGGATACAGATTCAACCACAGCTTTTAAAAGGGAATTGGCTAAATAATTGAAGAAGAGAGAAGTTCCAGGACGTAGGGAAAGACATGGGACTAACTTGATTGTTTCTTGATAAAGCTGGAACAGTTCTGATGGGCTGAGTGGCCACTTGTGATTCCATGATAACGTTATCTCTCAGCTCATGCTTAGTATGAGATTCTCAGTTTAATTGTGTTTAATAATCTGTTCTCTGCCCAAAACATGTTTTGAATTTCTGTGGTTTTGCTATTTCCTGTCATTATTCAGTTGGTTTAAACATTTTTGTGCTGTAATGTCTGTGATAAATTAACTGACTGAATTATGATATAAGCATTTGGCTTATTGTAAATTGGATTTCTTTTTCCCCATATTTTGTGATGATAACCATGATTAGTTAACCTGACTGATCTGTTTAACCAGATGACATCACCAGCAGGTGTCAGTGTCCGATCAGGTTCTCTAATTGGACTCACTCACATCTCATACAAACTGCGAGGACATTGAGTCACTCACAGCCACTGCCTCCTTGTGAACAAAGGAAGCTTTCGTAGAATGTCCTTCGTCCATCATCATCGATGAGGAGCTCGACACCATTAGTCATTTTGAGGCTGGTGTGTCCGAAGATGACTGATCAGGCCAATTCGGGCACGGAATGTTCTGGCACACATTGGACAGACTTGTGTAGACACTGTAGTTGTTGCGCTGGTGGATCTGGTCTTGTGCAGCTCGCACTTAAGTTGTGCTTCAGCAACACACCTTGCTTCGTGAGCTTGACAGCCTTTGTGGATGAGGCAGCGCCAGGTACGGCGGTTTTGTGCCAGCATTTCCCAGGTGGTCGTGTCAATGTCAAGCGACTTCAGGGAGGCCTTGAGTGCGTCTTTGAAATGTTTCTTCTGCCCTCCATGCGAGCGTCTTCCAGCAGAGAGTTCCCCAAAAAGGAGCTGCTTGGGTATGTGCTCGTCTGGCATACGGATGACACAATCTGCCCACCAGGTCTGGACTCTCATCAGCAATGTGTGGACTGGTGGTAAACTTGCTCTTCAGTGTCTGATACTTTGTCATACCATCAGATGTGTAATGTTCTGCGAAGACAAGTCATGTGGAAATGATTGAGCTGTCTGCATGCTTTCGATACACAGTCCACGTTCCACAGACATACAGGAGGGTAGTGAGTATCACGGTGCTGTAGACCTTCAGTTTTGTTGCTGGGCTGATTCCTCGACGTTCCCATATAGTGGAGCACAGTCTACCGAAAGCAGAACTTGCCTTTGCTATTCTGCAGTTAACTTCTGTATCAATAGTCACTGCTTGGGAGAGGGTGCTGCCAAGATAAGTGAACTGGTCCACTGCCTGTAGTTTCTGCCCTTTGTGATTATGGGTTCTACGTACAGTGCACGAGGAGCAGGCTGCTGCATGACTTCGGTCTTTTTAATGTTGATGGTGAGTCCAAAGTTGTCACAAGCCATGGAAAATTTATCCATACTGACTTGCATCTCTGGCTCTGAGCCAGTATACAGGCCACAGTCATCGGAAAACAGGAAGAAAAAAGAACAATACAGCACAGGAAACAGGCCCTTCGGCCCTCCAAGCCTGCACTGCTCATGCGCTCAACTAGACCATTCGTTTGTATCCCTCCATTCCCAGTCTGTTCATGTGACTATCCAGATAAGTCTTAAACAATCCCAGCGTGTCCGCCTCAACCACCCTGCTTGGCAGTGCATTCCAGACCCCCCCCACCCTCTGTGTAAAATATGTCCCTCTGATATCTGAGTTAAACCTCGCCCCTCTCACCTTGAACCTGTGACCCCTCGTGTTTGTCACCTCTGACCTGGGAAAAAGTTTCCCACTGTTCACCCTATCTATGCCCTTCATAATTTTATACACCTCTATTAGTCACTCCTAAGTCTCTCAGAACAGTCTCTTTCACTTTGGTAATAGCTTGAAGTCTCCTCAGGTTGAAGAGCTTCCCATCCACTCTGTACTTGAGGCTGATTCCAGCAATGATTCCTGGAAGGCATCATTCGGCATGGCAGTAAACATCACGCTGAACAGTGTGGGTGCAAGCACACAGCCCTGTTTGATGCCACTGGAGACTGGGAATGCCTTAGAGGATTCTCCACCATCCAGAACTCTGGCCATCATGGAACTGGCGTACCATCTGAATGAATTTGGGAGGGCAGCCGAACTTTGACGTGATCCTCCACAGGCCTTATCGGCTTACAGTCTCGAAGGTTTTCGCGAGGTCAACAAAGGTTGTGTAGAGCTCGCGATTCTGCTCCTGACACTTCTGAAGTTGGCGCGCAGCAAAGATCATGTCAATAGTCCCGTGACTTTTGCGGAAGCCACACTGTGACTCCGGAAACAGGCCCAGCTCCAAATGAGTGATCAGATGATTTAGCAGGACTCTTTGTGAGGGTTTTTCCTGTGATGGAGAGCAGCGAGATTCCTCGGTGGTTGTCGCATGCTTGCCAATTGGCCTTCCTCTTGTAGAGGTATATGATGGAAGCATCTTTAAGTTCCTGAGGAATGGATCCTTGCTTCCAAAAGGACTGGAACAACTCGGTAAGTTTCTCGATAAGTACAGAACCAGCATCTTTGTAGATCTCTGCGGGTATGGCATCTGTCCCTGGGGCTTTGCCACTGGATAGCTGGCTGACAGCTTTCGTGACTTCGGCTGCTACCGGTGGGTCATCCGTGGCGCTGTTGATATCAACCTGGGGAATCCTGTCTATTGCCTCATCGTTAATAGATGATGGTCGGTTGAGGACGGCTTCAAAGTGGTCAGCCCATCTCTGCAGGATCTGAGCCCTCTCTGTAATGAGAATTGTACTATCTGTACTCAGGAGGGGGGAGCTCCTGAGAAACTGAGGTCCATAGAGAGTGTTGAGGACTTCATAGAACCGTTTCAAGTCGTTTCTGTCAGCATATCCCTATATTTCATCTGCCTTGGCCTCAGCCAGGCATCCTGCATTTTACGCAGTTTATTCTGGACTGTCCTGCGAGCACTGGTAAAAGCATTTTCCTTGGCAGCTGATGATGGGTCATTCTGACAGGCCCAATGAAGGTGGTGCTTTTCAACAAGTAGAACCTGTGTCTCCTCATCATTCTCATCAAACCAGTCATGCTGCATGTCAGCAATCTTGATTTCTAAGTCTTCAGCCAGTGCTGAAGCTATGCTGGGGTTCTTTAGCTTGGTCGCATTGATTCTTTTCATAACCTTGCTTCCTTGTGGTTGCCTCTTGGGTCTGATGCGGAGCCTCATTTTGGAGGCAATGAGCCTGTGATCTGTCCAGTAGTCAGTACCACACATGGCCTTGGTTACTCTGACATCCTACCTGTCTTTTCTCCTGACAATGACATAGTCGATAAGATGCCAACGCTTAAAGCGGGGGTGCATCCAAGAGGTCTTGTTACGGGTAGGCAGCCGGAAGGTTGTGTTGGTGATGAGGAGGTCGTGTGCTGCACAGGTCTTCATTAAGAGTAAGCCATTACTGTTACACTTGCCCACTCCATGCCTCTCAATGACTCCCTGCCAGGTTGCAGAGTCACACCCTACTCTTGCTTTGAAATCACCAAGCAAGATCAGTTTGTTGGTACTGCTCATTGCTGATAGTAGGGCATCTAGTTCTTCATAGAGTTTGTCTTTCATCTCATCTGGGTTGTTCATTGTGGGGGCGTAGGCGCTGATCAGGGTGGCTTGACTTCTGTTCTGTAGCGGAAGCTGTAATGTCATAAGCCGGTCTTTCACACCATTGGGTAGACTATCAAGTTGCCGAACAAGGTGACTCTTGACGGCAAATCCAATTCCAGCATCACGAAGCTCATCACTGCCGCGACCACTCCAGAAAAAAGTGTGTCCACCTCCAGTTTCAGTCAACTGACCTATGTTGGAAAAATGAGTTTCACTCAGGGCTGCAAAGTCTATGTTGTATCTTGCAAGCTCTCTGGCTGTTCTTCTCTCTGATCTGTCTGCTGTAGGGTTGTCCAAAAGCGTGCGCACGTTCCAAGTGCCAATGGTGAGCGGTGTTGTCTTGTATTTTATTTTGTTTGTTCGACCGCAAGATGGGATCCCCGCCAGCCGCAGTCAACTGGCCAGGGTGTAGTGAAGCAGGCAATGTTTAGGGCTCCTTTTCTAGCCCCTTCCTCATTCTATGGAGGTGAGCAGTACATTCCTGAAGGGGACTGCTAAGTCGCCCAGGTAGATGCCAAATTCCACTGCTGCTTCAGTCAGCGAAAAACAACCATTAGACCTGAGCCACCTGTGTGCAGGTCCGTGACTACAGCTCCCAGTGTATCCACACCTACTGCTTTGTCGCTTGCCCATCACCACAGGACTTCAAGGGTTGAACAGGACACTGATGATGATGATGATGATGGTGTCGAGACTAGCGCTTGATTTGGATTAAAGTGAGGGAGAGTTGCGCCGCATCAGCCTCACTCTCTCTTCCCAATTCCCATCTAGATCCAGTGGCAAGACAAGAGTCAAGACGGCTGGAGACGGGACTAGGCGCAGCGGATGACCAGAACGTCTTGTGTGTCTTGTCCTGCTCTTTGCGTTCCACGATGCTTGCAGAGACCGCTTTCTTGACCGTTGGACCTTCCATTGGTCTCGTCCGCTCAATCTGCCGGAGTCTGTCTTCACATGCTGGGATAGACATCTTCCTATCTCACCGAGGGTTGAGACCCGTCGGCTACCCTCATCTGGTTTAGCCGGCTTGTTGAAGCCTTTGCCTAGAGTGGCCGCTGTCGCAAGCAAACAGCTACGGGGAGCCACAGGTGAGAGCTGAGTGCCAGGTGGGGACAAAGGGTGGACAAACCGCCCTGAAAGGACGTGACATGTTCCGCCACCAGAGGTACTACCCCTCCCTAAGACCCTGACAAGGGTTCTCTATATCCTATATACCAAAGTAGAAGCCAAACTGGAATGTCTAGAGGAACGTTGCATTTTATGCCCAATACAATTTGCTGAATGGGCCATACCAATAGTCCCAGTTTTAAAACCTGACAATTCAGTCCGTCAGGTGGGGATTAGAAGTTGACAATCTGAGACAGATACCCTACGCCACACATTGAAGACTTGTAGCTGGCTGGGGTGGGGGGAGGGTGACATATTTTCCAAATTAGACTTGAGCCGCGCCTTCCTCCAATTGGCACCTAAGGTGTCATCCAAGTAAATACTCACAAATAACTGTTTGCCTTTTGGGGTGTCTTCAGCCTGCTCCATTTTTCACGGAGTGATGGAGAACACCTTTCACCGGATGCCTGGAGTCTATCTGGATGATGTTTTAATCTCAGCAGGAGAGGATCATTTGGAGAATTTGAAGGAGGTCTTACGGCTTTTTTCTGATGCTGGCGTCCAATTAAAAAGGGAAAAATGTGTGTTCCTGGTCAACCCTCAGGTGCAGAGCTGACGAGGATGGATTAAACCCTCTCAAAGAGAAGGTAAAGGCCATAAAAGAGGCTTTGATTACAAGGACAAAACGGAGTTGAAGTCTTTCCTAGGCCTGGTAAGTTAATATGGGACATTCATACTGATCTCGGTGTACGTGTGCATAGCTCCCTGAAAGTTGGCACCCAGGTTGATAAGGTTGTTAAGAAGGCGTACGGTGTGTTAGCTTTTATTGGTGGAGGGATTGAATTTCGGAGCCGTGAGATCATGTTACAACTGTACAAAACTCTGGTGCGGCCGCACTTGGAGTATTGCGTACAGTTCTGGTCTCTGCATTATAAGAAAGATGTGGAGGCATTGGAAAGGGTGCAGAGGTGGTTTACCAGGATGTTGCTTGGTATGGTGGGAAGGTCTTATGAGGAAAGGGTGAGGGACTTGAGGTTATTTTCATTGGAGAGAAGAAGGTTACGAGGTGACCTAATTGAGGCATACAAGATGATCAGAGGATTAGATAGGGTGGACAGTGAGAGCCTTTTCCCTTGGGTGGTGATGGCTAACACGAGGGGACATAGCTTTAAATTGAGGGGTGGTAATTATAGGACAGATGACAGGTTCTTTACTCAGAGGGTAGTAAGGGCGTGGAATGCCCTGCCTGCAGCAGTTGTGGACTCGCCAACTTTAAGGGTGTTCAAATGGTCAGTGGATAGGCATATGGATAACATTGGAATAGTTTAGGTTAGAGGGTCATTAGATTCGTTCCACTGGTCGGTGCAACATCGAGGGCCGAAGGGCCTGTACTGCGCTGTAATGTTCTCTGTTCTATGTTCTATGAACTTGGACCCCTCCAAGTACTGTTAAAAAGAATCAGAAATGGTCGTGGCAAATGCCACAAGCCAAAGCTTTGCAAACACCAAACGATAATTGTTATCAACAAATATACCAGCCCATTATGACTCCCTGAGACCACTCACTGCAAAATCTCCCCATATGGGATAGGAGCAGTATTATTACCAGCGTTGGAAGATACAAGCGGAGTGCCTTCAGTCACCAGCGGAGTGCCTTCAGTCACCAGCGGAGTGCCTCAAGGATCTGTTCTGGGACCCTTGTTGTTTGTCATTTTCATAAATGACCTGGATGAGGAAGTGGAGGGATGGGTAAGTAAGTTCGCTGATGACACGAAGGTCGGTGGTGTTGTGGATGATCTGGAAGGATGGCAAAAGTTGCAGCAGGACATAGATAGGATGCAGGACTGGGCGGAGAAGTGGCAGATGGACTTCAACGCGGATAAATGTGTAGTCGTCCATTTTGGCAGAACCAACGGGATGAACGAGTACACTATCAAGGGCAGAAGTCTGAGTAGTGTTGAGGAGCAGAAGGATCTTGGGGTCCGGGTCCACAGGACTCTTAAATCGGCCTCGCAGGTGGAGGAGGTGGTCAAGAAGGCGTATGGTGTACTGGCCTTCATTAATCGAGGGATTGAGTTTAGGAGTCGGGAGGTAATGATGGAACTTTATAAGACCCTTGTCAGGCCTCATTTGGAGTATTGTGCGCAGTTCTGGTCGCCTCACTATAGGAAAGATGTAGAAGCTATTGAAAGGGTGCAGAGGAGATTTACAAGGATGTTGCCTGGACTGGGAGGCATGCCTTATGAAGTTAGGTTGAGGGAGCTGGGACTCTTTTCCCTGGAGAGACGAAGGTTGAGAGGCGACCTGATAGAAGTTTACAAAATGTTGAGAGGAATAGATAGGGTGGACTCTCAGAGGCTATTTCCCCGGTTTGAAATGGTCGCTACGAGAGGACACAGATTTAAGGTGCGGGGAGGGAGGTTCAGAAGTGATGTTAGGGGTAAGTTTTTCACTCAGAGGGTGGTGAGTGAATGGAATCGGCTGCCGTCAGTGGTGGTGGAGGCGAACTCGCTGGGGTCTTTTAAAAGACTTCTGGATGAGTATATGGGGTTTAATGAGATTGAGGGTTATAGATAGGTCTGTAGGTTGGTAGGTGATGTGATCGGCGCAACTTGTGGGCCGAAGGGCCTGTTTGTGCTGTAGTGTTCTATGTTCTATGTTCTATGTTCTATTGCACCATTGGGATGATGGAACAGAATGCCCAATCGTAGATGCATCATGAACCCTGGCAGATGCAGAGGGGAAGTATGCCCAGATTGAAAAAGAAGGTTTGGCCATGGTGTTTGTGGTGAAAAGGTTCCACCAAAATGTTTACATTTGGCATTTCATCACAGTAACTGATCACCAACCTGTGTTGGGCTTCTTCAAGGAAGACAAGATGATTCTTCCCACTGCATCAGCCTGATCCAACGATGGGCATTACTATTAGGTACCTATGAATATACCTTAGAATGTCTTAGGGAGACATATAGCCATCGCAGATCCCTTGAGCCGCCTGCCACTACCTACCAGCCTATCTTCTTCTCCGAAGAGGGTTGAAGTCGTCGTAACTCAGAACTTCATGGGCATTCTGCTTGTATCTTCCAAACATGGACTCAAAAGGACCCTATGTTGGCAAAACACATCATGTCGTCCTTAGTCGTGGACCAAATGGGTGTCCTACGAAAGATTTGAAACCTTATCTCTCTGAATATCAGCAGCTGAGTATAGAAGATGGCATCATCTTGTGGGGAACCCGGATGGGTGGCCCACAGGCTAGTGACTGATATTTCAAGAATTGCACAATGGCCATCCAGGAATGTCTAAGATGGAAATGCTTGCAAGGAGCTATGTGTGGTGACCTGGCAGAGACAGTGATATCAAAACCTGGTGAAGCTGTACAAATCTTGCCAGGAAAATTACAAGGCCCCACCAACAGTCTCATTGCATCCTTGGGAATGACCAGGGAGACCTTGGTTGTGTGTATATAAAGACTCTGCAGGGCCATTTATGGGCTCCATGTTTTTAATTCTCATCGACACCTATTCAAAATGGATTGATATGCACAAGATGGCCTGTACTGTTTCTTACAACACCATAGAGAAACTCCATCAGTCTTTTAATACGCATGCTATCTACTGCCAAAGGTCCTTAGGCAGCACCCTCCAAACCCATGACCACTTTCATCTCGAAGGACAAGGGCAGATACATGGGCACACCACTACCTGCGAGTTCCCCTCCAAGCCATTCACTTTCCTGATTTGGAAATATATTGCCGTACCTTCGCAATCGCTGGGTCAAAATCCTGGAATTTCTTTCCTAGTGGCATTGTTGGTCAACCCAGAGAACAATTGGGGGTGTCCCATGTATCTGCTGCCCTTGTCCTTCGAGATGGAAGCGGTCGTGGGTTTGGAAGGTGCTGTCTAAGGATCTTTGGTGAATCGCTGCAGTGCATCTTGTAGATAGTACACACGGTTGCTACTGAGCATCAATGGTGGAGGGAGTGGATATTTGCAGATGTCATGTCAATCAAGTGGGGCTGCTTGTCCTGGGTGGTGTTGAGCTTCTTGAGTGTTGTTGGAGCTGCACCCGTCCAGGCAAGTGCAGAGTATTCCATCACACTCCTGACTTGTGCCTTGTAGATGGTGGTCAATCTTTGAGGAATCAGGAGGTGAGTTACTCGCTACAGTATTCCTAGTCTCTGATCTGCTCTTGTAGCCACTGCATTAATGTGGTGTTGAGTTTCTGGTCAATGGTAACCCCAAGAATATTGACAGTGGGGGATTCAGTGATGGTTACACCATTGAATGCCAAGGGGCGGAGGTTAGAATGTCTCTTATTTGTGGTCATGGTTTGGCATTTGTGTGGTATGAATGTAAATGTCTCTTGACATTGTTACCTGACTTTTCAAACTGGATGCTATGACACCCAACTTTCCTCCCCATTGAAATTCACCAATGTGATAGATTCCAGACGTGGAGCAGAGATTGGGCCTTGAAGTTGAGAACAGCAGGGAGACTGGCTGTGTAACTGGTCCATTGTGTAGAGCTGTTCATCTGTTACAGTAACCCACAGACAAATTAATAATCACAGCTTTTCATAAGACTTTCACTCATGCGATTGCTATTATTGGTACGGAATGGAGGGTGATCCACATTAACAAAAGAGCTTTGATCTCCCATTGCCAAAGCTATGAAGATGCTATCAAAGCAGATAACCAGATAAGGGTCCTTATCATTCCCCCTGCAAAGCCTTTCATTGTTGCTGGTAGTTCCTGGGTTCAGAAAGTTTGAAACCTTCCACGCACCTGACGAA
This sequence comes from Carcharhinus amblyrhynchos, assembly GCF_965287045.1. Lineage (NCBI taxonomy): Eukaryota > Metazoa > Chordata > Chondrichthyes > Carcharhiniformes > Carcharhinidae > Carcharhinus > Carcharhinus amblyrhynchos. The sequence continues at coordinate 96,680,096 of NC_137334.1, read as the reverse complement.
GGAACACTGTTTCTGAAGGCTTGTGGTTGGACTTAAAGCTGGTGTTGTGAGACTTCTTACTCAGAAAGTTTACCATTGTTCTCATTTTTCTCGAGTTTAGACAATTGGAAGTGTAAACTCCAAACGGAGAGCTGTGTGTAGCTATGTCCATGGCAGATCCACATTCAGAATTTAACAGTTTTACCAATTTGTCTCTCAGCTGACTAATGCAGACATTTTAAAGTCAGCACCTTTACTTGACTGAAGTTCTTTTAAAGAAGTTATTTATAAGTAGTATATAGATATCTGTAACCATTAAATATTAATCCATATTGCACACAACACATTGTTGTGATACGAGACTATGATGGAATATCCTCCACTTGCCTGGATGGATGCAGATCCAACAACACCTGAGAAGATTGACACCATCCAGGACAAAGCGGCTTGATTAGTATCCCTTTACCACCTTCAAAATCCACTCCATCATCCACCATTGCCAAACGGTACCAGCAGTGTGTACCATCTACAAGATGCGCTGCAGCAACTCACCAAGGTTCCTTAGGCAGCACCTTCCAATCCCATGACCTCCACCATCTAGTAGGACAAAAGCAGCAGATATTTGGCCTCACCGCCACCTAGAGATCCCTTTTGCAGGTCACCAACTCAGCATTCTGATTTGGAAATATATTGCCGTTCCTGCAGTGTCTCTGGGTCAAAATCCTGGAACTCCCTCCCAAACAGCACTGTGGTTGTACCTACACCACAGGTTAAGAAATGCTGTCCTAGCCAGCGACACCCACATTGCGTGGTTAAATTAAAAAAATCCCGAGAATGAATAAAAACAAATGCAGATAAGGAGTTGTGGTGGGTTTTAAAGATTTGGATGGATATGACAGTTTGGGGGTTGGATGGGTTGAGGTAAAATTTCCTCCCTTCTTCACCCCACTGAGAATTCTGACTGGTCTTTTCCCTTTTTGAAAGAAGTTGTACTATGGGCCGTTGCCAGCTCCCACCCCAGCACTGACCTGTTCCTTGTCCCTTTGTCCCTGTGCAGTGGTCACGTGACTGTTTATTCCTGGCCCTGAGCTATTATTTGATCCCTGGAAGAAGGAATGTGGAACTTTGTGCTGTCTTGTTGCCAGTGTGCTGTGTACAAGCTTTCTTAGTGCGGTTTGAGTGGCACAGTGGAAACATCATCTCTGCATTCTGCACATATCTTCAGACTGACATCATGTCCCAGATTCAGTGTGAGAGGATCAGAGATCTCGACCTTTGAGTTGCAGTCAGTAATAGGAGCTCTTGTATTTTTTGGGACAGAGGCTGACTGAGTGGGTGCACAATCCAGCTCATTGCCACACAATCTAGCCTTTATTAAAACTGACTGCAACACAGAGAAATGCTGATTTATGGAATGCACTCATCTACAGGGTGTAGGAATCTGTGACAATCAGACAAATTTCAACAGATATCTGGAATCCAAATCTCTCCTCTGTGACCACTCCAACCCAGGTTGGGAGTTTGTTATTGGGGAGTTTACTTAAAGGTCACCACTCCCCAGGGATCAGAGCTAAACCCTTTCAGAGCATTCCTTGATATCCCAGAGCAACAACTACATACAATAAAGTGCAAGAGTAGGCCATTGGGCCCCTCAAACCTGCTGCACCATTCTATAAGATCACGGTGAGCTGATTGTAACCTCAAGCTCACATTTCAGGCTGCCCTCCTGATAATCTTTCACCCCATGAGGTGGTCACAAGATGAACAGGATAGAACAGGATCCAATCTTTGTATGTTCTATAAGCTTTTATATAAGACACAAACGGTATAAACATGAATCTTCAAATCCAACAGCAACAGTTGCTGTCTGCTTTAAACAGGAACACAAGTGAATCCCCAATGAATGTCAAACTCTGAATGAATTAAACACTGAAATGATGGAAAAAAGGCGTTTTAAATTTGGAGCTGTATATTCTGAATAGCTTCTGACTAGCCCTGGTAAAACAATGTAAATATTACTCAGCAGATTGCTAAACGGCCAGTACCCTATGCCCTGCCTCTGTATGTGATCGTTCCCTGTCGCTTTGCTGCTACATTGTTGGGTGTTTATGAGCAATCAATTCAGCTGAAAAAAAGTGGGTGCGCTGTGGAATTGTTTGTCTAGTGAAGTGTGCCATGGGAACCATCTCCAAGATGTACTGCAGGAACTCACCGAGGCTTCTTCAACATCACTTTCCAAACACGCGACTTCTACCACTTAGAAGAACAATATGTCACATTCCTTCACTGTCGCCGGGTCAAAATCCTAGAGCTCCCTCCCTAACAGCACTGTGGGTGTACCTAACATGATGTGGAGATGCCGGCGTTGGACCTGGAGAAACACAGTGAGAAGTCTCACAACACCAGGTTAAAGTCCAACAGATTTATTTGGCAGCACTAGCTTTCGGAGCGCTGCTTCTTCATCAGGTGAGTGAGGACTTGTGTTCGTAAACAGGGCATTCAGACACAAACTCAATTTACAAGATAATGGTTGGAATGCGAGTCTTTACAGCTAATCAAGTCTTAAAGGTACAGACAGTGTGAATGGAGAGAGGGTTAAGCACAAGTCAAAGAGACATGTATTGTCTCCGGCCAGGACTGTTAGTGAGATTTTACAAGCCCAGGCAAGTTGTGGGGGTGACAGATAGTGTGACATGAACCCAAGATCCCTTTTGAGGCCATCCTCATGTGTGCTTTGTCTTCTGAAGAGGTCAGTGCGGTTTTTCGCTGTGGCACGTCAGAACTGTTGATCGATGGCCTACACCAAAAGGGACTGCAGCGATTTAAGAAGGCAGCTCACCATCAACTTTGCAAGGGTAATTAGGAATGGGCAGTAAGTGCTGGTCTGGTCAGTGATGCTCACAGCTTAAGCACATAAAGGAAAATGATGTGCTGAATTTGACCCAGACTCCAGTACAGAGCTGTGTCTGTGGCTCTCAGCCCTGGCATGGAGATGCCGGCATTGGATTGGAGTAAACACAGTAAAAAGTCTCACAACACCAGGTTAAAGTCCAACCAGTTTATTTGATAGTAATCCCACAAGCTTTTGGAAACGGTGTTCCTTTGTCAGGTGTGTGGAAGGTTCTGATCAGAGAAGGGTATATAAAAGCACACACGGTTTACAGAATACTGATTAGAATGTGAGTCTTTATAGCTAACCTGCTATTCTGAGAATATGGATTCTATCTTGGTTTCCAGGATGCGGCATTTGCTGTAGAGCTGGTGTATGAGATGGTTGAGGAGTGTGAGAGAGGTGCGATGGCAATGTCCCTCAGAGTAGTCTGTGTTATACGTTAACCTGAGTGGGTTCGTGATCTGTAGTCCTTTCGATGTCTTGTCTGCTTTCTTGCATCTTTGTAAGAACTTGATGTCTGTGTCGATATGCGCAATCTTCTTGGAGATCCTCTCCACTTGGATCTGGCAGTTTGCAGTGTCGATGGTAGTCATGATGTGGAGATGCTGGTGTTGCACTGGGGTAAACACAGTAAAAAGTCTCACAACTCCAGGTTAAAGTCCAACAGGTTTATTTGATAGTTTATTTGATAGAAGGCGAATGGGGTGCTGGCCTTCATAGCGAGGGGGATTGAATATAAAAGTAGGGAGGTCTTGCTGTAGCTGTATAGGGCATTGGTGAGGCCGCAGCTGGAGTACTGTGTGCAGTTTTGGGCGCCGTACTTACGCAAGGATATTTTGGCCTTGGAGGGAGTGCAGAGGAGGTTTACTAGGCTGATGCCGGAGTTGAGGGGGTTGAGCTATGAGGAGAGGCTGAATAAACTAGGCTTGTACTCGTTAGAGTTTAGAAGAATGAGGGGAGATCTCATTGAGACGTATAAGATGATGAATGGGATGGATAGGATAGAGGTGGAGAGACTCTTCCCGCTCAGAAAGGACAGTAGGACTAGGGGGCACAGCCTCAGGATAAAGGGGGGGCGGTTTAGAACGGAGTTGAGGAGGAACTTCTTCACTCAAAGGGTGGTGAATCTCTGGAATTCTCTGCCCGTTGAAGTGGTGGAGGCTACCTCGCTAAATATTTTTAAGACGCGGGTTGATGGGTTTTTGATAAGCGAGGGGATTAAGGGTTATGGGGAGAGGGCGGGAATGTGGAACTGAGCCACGACAGATCAGCCATGATCTTATTGAATGGCGGGACAGGCTCGAAGGGCTAGATGGCCTACTCCTGCTCCTATTTCTTATGTTCTTATGTTCTTAATCCCACAATCCCACAAGGTGCGGGGGGTGTTGACACAGACATCAAGTTTTTACATGGATGCAGGAAAACAGACAAGATACCGAAAGGACTACAGATCATAAACCCACTCAGGTTAACCTATAACACAGACTACCCTGAGGGACTTTGCCATCGCACCTCTCTCACACTCCTAAACCACCTCATACACCAGCTCTACAGCAAATGCCGCATCCTGGAAACCAAGATAGAATCCATACTCTCAGCCTCGGTCACAGGGGATGTGATCCCTTCCTGCCCCCTCGTACTTCCTGTGCTTGAACATTGATGTTCTTTTCCTTGTGTTTCAGGCTGCTGATTCCCGGGATTCTATGTCCATGGCACTGTATTCCCAATGTTTCTCCTGGATCATTAGGAAAATCAATGCAAAGATCAAAGGGACAGAGAGTTTCAAATCCATTGCCATCCTTGACATCTTTGGCTTTGAGAACTTTGAGGTGGGTGAAGAGTTGAGGCTGTAACTGAGGAGGGTGGGAGTGGGCAGCTCTCCCCATGATTCCTGCTCCGGTCAGAGCGAAACATGCTGTGTGGCGAGGTGAGGGGTCATGAAGTCGAGGGGTGAGCAGTTAAGGGATGCAGACTGTCATTGACCATCTTTCTCCACAGATTAACCGCTTTGAACAATTCAATATCAACTTTGCGAATGAGAAACTGCAGGAATATTTCAACAAACACATCTTCTCCCTGGAACAACTGGAGTACAACAGGTGAGACTGTCTCCCTAAGCTGCAGCTGACATTGCAGCTTCATATCCACCCAGTCAAACCTGACACCAACCCACTGCTCCCATTCCCTGCAATCAGCCCAAGTTCCTGTGAAAATTGACACTGACGCAAGTCCGGGTTTGTATTTCTACAGAGAAGGAATGAGTTGGGAAGCAATTGACTGGATGGATAATGCCGAGTGTTTGGACCTGATTGAAAAGGTAGGAAGTTCTTCAAATTTCGAGAACAAGAAATGCAGCAAGAAATAGCCTAAAATATTCCGGTGATAAAGAAGGACTGTAAGATAAAGAATAACCAGCCATGGATAACGAAGGAAATAAAGGAGAGTATTAAATTAAAAACCGATGCATACAGAGTGGCCAAAAATAGTGGGGAATTAGAAGATTGGGAAAGCTTTAAAAAACAACAAAGAATGACTAAGAAAGTGATAAAGAAAGGAAAGATAGATTATGAAACAAAACTAGCTCTAAATATAAAAAATGATAGTAAAAGTTTTTACAAATATATAAAAAGGAAGAGGCTGGCTAGAGTGAATGTTGGACCCTTGGAGCTCGAGAGGGGGAATTTAATGGTGGGTAACAAGGAAATGGCTGAGGCTTTAAGTAAGATTTTTGTGTTGGTCTTCACGGAGGAGGACACAAATAGCTTACCGAATATTAAAGATAGAGGGATGGTAGGGGATGAGGTCCTTAATACAATTACTGTTACTAAAGTGGTGGTGCTTGGTGGACTAACGGGACTGAAGGTGGACAAGTCCCCGGGACCGGATGGAATGCATCCCAGGGTTCTGAAAGAAATGGCAGAAGTGATAGCAGATGCGTTAGTAATTATTTATCAAAATTCGCTGGACTCTGGGGAAGTGCCGGCTGATTGGAAAACAGCTAATGTTACACTGCTGTTTAAAAAAGGAAGTAGACAAAAGGCAGGGAACTACAGGCCGGTTAGCTTAACGTCTATAGTTGGGAAAATGTTGGAATCCATCATCAAAGAAGAAATAGCAGGACACCTGGAAAGGAATGGTTTGATCAAACATACGCAGCATGGATTCGTGAAGGGGAAGTCGTGTTTGATGAATTTACTGGATTTTTATGAAGATGTGATTAGTGCGGTAGACAGAGGGGAACCGGTGGATGTGGTGTTTTTAGATTTCCAGAAGGCGTTCGATAAGGTGCCTCACAAAAGGTTGTTGCAGAAGGTTAGGGTGCATGGAGTTGGGGGTAAAGTGTTAGCGTGGATTGAGGATTGGCTATCTAACAGGAAGCAGAGAGTTGGAATAAATGGGTGCTATTCTGGTTGGCGGTTGGTGACGAGTGGAGTGTCGCAGGGACTGGTGCTGGGGCCTCAACTGTTTACCATGTACACAGACGATCTGGAGGAGGGGGGCTGAGTGTAGGGTGACAAAATTTGCTGATGACAAGAAGATGAGTGGAAAAGCGAATTGCGTGGAGGGTGTAGAAAGTCTGCAGAGAGATCTGGATAGGCTGAGTGAGTGGGCGAGGACCTGGCAGATGGAGTATAATGTGAGCAAATGTGAGGTTATCCACTTTGGTAGAAATAATAGTAGGAGGGATTATTATTTAAATGGTGAAAAGTTGCAGCATGCTACGGTGCAGAGGGACCTGGGGGTCCTTGTGCACAAGTCGCAAAAACCCAGTCTGCAGGTGCAGCAGGTGATCAACAAGGCGAATGGGATGCTGGCCTTTATAGCGAAGGGCTTCTTCACTCAAAGGGTGGTGAATCTCTGGAATTCTCTGCCCGTTGAAGTGGTGGAGGCTGCCCCACTAAATATTTTTAAGACGCGGGTTGATGGGTTTTTGATAAGAGAGGGGATTAAGGGTTATGGGGAGAGGGCGGGAACGTGGAACTGAGCCACGACAGATCAGCCATGATCTTATTGAATGGTGGGGCAGGCTCGAAGGGCTAGATGGCCTACTCCTGCTCCTATTTCTTATGTTCTTAAACAGTTAGGCAAACTACTGCCTGAACAGCAAACTTACCCTGGTTCAACTCAGTGTCCACAGCATCACTCACAGGAACACAATTGTACAGAAAACTTGCCCAGCACGGTGGCACAGCGGTTAGCACTGCTGTCTCACAGCACCAGGGACCCGGGTACGATTCCCATGTCGGACCATTGTCTATGTGGAGTTTGCATGTTCTCCCCGTGTCTGCATGAGTACCCTCTACGTGCTCCGGTTTCCTCCCACACTCCAAAGATGTGTGGATTAGGTGGATTGGCCATGCTAAATTGCCCCTTAGTGTACCTGAGTGACTTGGGGATTTTCTCAGTAACTTCACTGCAGTGTTAATATAAGCCTACTTGTGACAAATAAATAAACTTTTTTAAAGTAGCAAGCTTTCACACTGATGTCACAGGACAGTGTAGAGGGAGCTTTAGTCTGTATCTAACCCTTTGATGTACCTGTCCTGGGAGTGTTTGATGGGGACAGTGTAGAGGGAGCTTTACTCTGTATCTAACCCCGTGCTGTACCTGTCCTGGGAGTGTTTGATGGGGACAGTGTAGAGGGAGCTTTACTCTGTATCTAACCCCGTGCTGTACCTGTCCTGGGAGTGTTTGATGGGGGACAGTGTAGAGGGAACTTTACTCTGTATCTAACCCCGTGCTGTACCTGTCCTGGGAGTGTTTGATGGGGGGACAGTGTAGAGGGAGCTTTACTCTGTATCTAACCCCGTGCTGTACCTGTCCTGGGAGTGTTTGATGGGGGACAGTGTAGAGGGAGCTTTATTCTGTATCTAACCCTGTGCTGTACCTGTCCTGGGAGTGTTTGATGGGGGGACAGTGTAGAGAGAGCTTTACTCTGTATCTAACCCCGTGCTGTACCTGTCCTGGGAGTGTTTGATGGGGGACAGTGTAGAGGGAGCTTTACTCTGTATCTAACCCCGTGCTGTACCTGTCGTGGGAGTGTTTGATGGGGACAGTGTAGAGGGAGCTTTACTCTCTACCAAAGAGGTGGATGAGGGTAAAGCAGTTGATGTGGTGTATATGGATTTCAGTAAAGTGTTTGATAAGGTTCCCCATGGTAAGATTTTGCAGAAAATATGGAGGCATGGGATTGAGGGTGATTTAGCAGTTTGGATCAGAAATTCGCAAGCTGTAAGAAGACAGAGGATAATGGGATATATTCAGTTACTAGAGGTCTACCGCTACAAAAAGTTCAGGGAGCTAGGTAATGTTAGGGATCTAGAGGAGTATACGGCTTGTAGGAAGGAACTTAAGAAGGAAATTAGGAGAGCCAGAAGGGGTCATGAGAAGGCCTTGGCAGGTAAGATTCAGGAAAACCCTAAGGCGTTCTACAAACATGTGAAGAGTAAAAAGATGAGATGTGAAGGAATAAGAACATAAGAACATAAGAAATAGGAGCAGGAGTAGGCCATCTAGCCCTTCGAGCCTGCCCCGCCATTCAATAAGATCATGGCTGATCTGTCGTGGCTCAGTTCCACTTTCCCGCCCTCTCCCCATAACCCTTAATCCCCTCGCTTATCAAAAACCCATCAACCCGCGTCTTAAAAATATTTAGCGAGGCAGCCTCCACCACTTCAATGGGCAGAGAATTCCAGAGATTCGCCACCCTTTGAGTGAAGAAGTTCCTCCTCAACTCCGTTCTAAACCGCGCCCCCTTTATCTTGAGGCTGTGCCCCCTAGTCCTACTGTCCTTTCTGAGCGGGAAGAGTCTCTCCACCTCTATCCTATCCATCCCATTCATCATCTTATACGTCTCAATGAGATCCCCCCTCATTCTTCTAAACTCTAACGAGTACAAGCCTAGTTAATTCAGCCTCTCCTCATAGCTCAACCCCCTCAACTCCGGTATCAGCCTAGTAAACCTCCTCTGCACTCCCTCCAAGGCCAAAATATCCTTGTGTAAGTACGGCGACCAAAACTGCACACAGTACTCCAGCTGCGGCCTCACCAATGCCCTATACAGCCGCAGCAAGACCTCCCTACTTTTATATTCAATCCCCCTCGCTATGAAGGCCAGCATCCCATTCGCCTTCCTGACCACCTGCTGCACCTGCAGGCTGGGTTTTTGCGACTCATGCACAAGGACCCCGAGGTCCCTCTGCACCGTCGCCTGCTGCAGTTAGGACCTGTAAAATGTGAAGGTGGGAAAGTTTGTACAGAACTGGTAGAAATAGCAGAGGTGCTCAATGAATACTTTACCTCGGTATTCAAGGTGGAAAAAGATCTGGGTGGTTGTACTGCAGGCTTGTGGCGGACTGAAAAGATTGTATATGTGGACATTAAGAAAGAGGATGTGTTGGAACGTTTGTATAGCATCAAGATAGATAAGTCGCCGGGACCGGATGGACTGTACCCCAGGTTACTGTGGGAGGCGAGGGAAGAGATTGCAGAGCCTCTGGCGATGATCTTTGTGTCATCGATGCAGACGGGAGAGGTTCCAGAGGATTGGGGGATGTGGTTCCTGTATTCAAGAAAGGGAATAAGGAAATCACCGACCGGTAAGTCTAACCTCAGTGGTTGGTAAGTTGATGGAAAAGATCCTGAGGGACAGGATTTATGAACATTTAGAGAAGTTTAGTCTGATCAAAAGTAGTCAGCACGGCTTTGTCAAAAGCAGATCCTGTCTTACGAGCCTGATTGAGTTTTTTGAAAATGTGACTAAACACATTGACGAATGAAGAGTGGTAGATGTAATTTATATGGACTTCAGCAAGGCGTTTGATAAGGTCCCCCATGTAAGGCTTATTGAGAAAGCGAGAGGCCATGGGATCCAAGGCGACTTTGCTTTGTCGATCCAGAACTGCCTTGTCCACAGAAGGCAGAGAGTGGTTGTGGATGGGTCTTTATCTGCGTGGAGGTCGGTCACCAGTGGAGTGCCCCAGGGATCTGTTCTAGGACCCTTGCTGTTTGTCATTTTCATAAATGACCTGGATGAGGAAGTGGAGGGATGGGTTGATAAGTTTGCTGATGATACAAAGGTTGGTGGTGTTGTGGATAGTTTGGAGGGATGTCAGAGGTTGCAGTGAGACATAGATAGGATGCAAGACTAGGTGGAGAAGTGGCGGATGGACTTCAACTCGAATAAAAGTGTAGTGGTCCACTTTGGCAGGTCAAATGGGATGAAGGAATATAATATTAAGGGTAAGACTCTTAGAAGTGTGGAAGATCAGAAGGATCTTGGGGTCCGGGTTCATAGGACTCTTAAATCGGCTTCGCAGGTAGAGGACATGGCTAAGAAGGCGTATGGTGTACTGGCCTTCATTAATCGAGGGATTGAGTTTAGGAGTCGGGAGATAAGGCTGCAGCTTTATAAGACCCTGGTCAGACCCCACTTGGAGCACTGCGCTCAATTCTGGTTGCCTCATTACAGGAAGGATGTGGAAGCTATTGAGAGGGTGCAGAGGAGATTTACAAGGATGTTGCCTGGATTGGGAGGCATGTCTTATGAGGATAGGTTGAGCGAGCTCAATCTTTTCTCCCCGGAGAGACGAAGGATGAGAGGTGACCTGATAGAGGTGTATAAGATGTTGAGAGGAATAGATAGGGTGGATTCTCAGAGGCTATTTCCCCGGGATGAAATGGTCGCTACAAGAGACACAGGTTTAAGGTGCTGGGGAGTAGGTACAGAGGAGATGTCAGGGGTAAGTTTTTCACTCAGAGGGTGGTGAGTGAGTGGAATTCGCTGCTGTCGGTGGTGGTAGAGGCGAACTCACTGGGGTCTTTTAAGAGACTTCTGGATGAGTACATGGGACTTAATAGGATTGAGGGTTATAGGTAAGCCTAGTAGGTAGGGATATGATCGGCACAACTTGTGGGCCGAAGGGCCTGTTTGTGCTGTAGTTTTTCTATGATTCTTATGATTCACTTTGGAAGGAGTAACAGGAATACAGAGTTTTGGGCTAATGGTAAGATACTTGGTAATGTGGATAAGCAGAGAGATCTCGGTGTCCATGGGCATAGATCCCTGAAAGTTGGCACCCAGGTTGATAAGGTTGTTAAGAAGGCGTACGGACTGTTAGCTTTTATTGGTAGAGGGATTGTATTTCGGAGCAGTGAGGTCATGTTACAACCATACAAAACTCTGGTGCGGCCGCACTTGGAGTATTGTGTACATTTCTGGTCACCGCATTATAGGAAAGATGTGGAGGCATTGGAAAGGGTGCAGAGGTGGTTTACCAGGATGTTGCCTGGTATGGTGGGAAGGTCTTATGAGGAAAGGCTGAGGGACTTGAGGTTATTTTCATTAGAGAGAAGAAGGTTAAGAGGTGACTAAATAAAGGCATACAAGATGATCAGAGGGTTAGATAAGGTAGACAGTGAGAGCCTTTTACCTTGGATGGAGATGGCTAGCATGAGGGGACATAGCTTTAAATTGAGAGGTGATAGATATAGGACAGATGTCAGAGGTAGGCTCTTTACTCAGAGAGTAGTAAGGTTGTGGAATGCCCTGCCTGCAACAGTAGTGGACTCGCCAACAGAATGAGGGAAGATCTCATTGAGACGTATAAGATGATGAATGGGATGGATAGGATAGAGGTGGAGAGACTCTTCCCGCTCAAAAAAAGACAGTAGGACTAGGGGGCACAGCCTCAAGATAAAAGGGGGGCGGTTTAGAACGGAGTTGAGGAGGAACTTCTTCACTCAAAGGGTGGTGAATCTCTGGAATTCTCTGCCCGTTGAAGTGGTGGAGGCTGCCTCGATAAATATTTTTAAGACGCGGGTTGATGGGTTTTTGATAAGAGAGGGGATTAAGGGTTATGGGGAGAGGGCGGGAAAGTGGAACTGAGCCACGACAGATCAGCCATGATCTTATTGAATGGCGGGGCAGGCTCGAAGGGCTAGATGGCCTACTCCTGCTCCTATTTCTTATGTTCTTATGTTCTTATTTAAATGGTCATTGGATAAACATATGGATGATATTGGAATAGTGTAGGTTAGATAGGCTTTAGATTAGTTTCACAGATCGGTGCAACATCGAGGGCCAAAGGGCCTGTACTGCGCCGTAATGTTCTAAGTTCTATCTATCTAACCCCATGTTGTACCTGTCCTGGGAGTGTTTGATGGGGGGACAGTGTAGAGGGAGCTTTACTCTATATCTAACCCTGTGCTGTACCTTTCCTGGGAGTGTTTGATGGGGGGACAGTGTAGAGGGAGCTTTAATCTGTATCTAACCCCGTGCTGTACCTGTCCTGGGAGTGTTTGATGGGGGACAGTGTAGAGGGAGCTTTACTCTGTATCTAACCCCGTGCTGTACCTGTCCTGGGAGTGTTTGATGGGGACAGTGTAGAGGGAGCTTTACTCTGTATCTAACCCCGTGCTGTACCTGTCCTGGGAGTGTTTGATGGGGACAGTGTAGAGGGAGCTTTACTCTGTATCTAACCCCGTGCTGTACCTGTCCTGGGAGTGTTTGATGGGGGACAGTGTAGAGGGAGCTTTACTCTGTATCTAACCCCGTGCTGTACCTGTCCTGGGAGTGTTTGATGGGGACAGTGTAGAGGGAGCTTTACTCTGTATCTAACCCCGTGCTGTCCCTGTCCTGGGAGTGTTTGATGGGGGACAGTGTAGAGGGAGCTTTACTCTGTATCTAACCCCGTGCTGTCCCTGTCCTGGGAGTGTTTGATGGGGGACAGTGTAGAGGGAGCTTTACTCTGTATCTAACCCCGTGCTGTACCTGTCCTGGGAGTGTTTGATGGGGGACAGTGTAGAGGGAGCTTTACTCTGTATCTAACCCCGTGCTGTACCTGTCCTGGGAGTGTTTGATGGGGGACAGTGTAGAGGGAGCTTTACTCTGTATCTAACCCCGTGCTGTACCTGTCCTGGGAGTGTTTGATGGGGACAGTGTAGAAGGAGTTTTACTCTGTAACCTATCCCTTGGCTATCCCTTTTCTGGGAGTGTTTGATAGGTGCTGTACAAAGAGAGTTTTACTCTGTATCAGTATGGTATCTTACTGTTCCTCGTTATTCCTGTTAGAAACTGGGTCTTCTTGCATTGATCAATGAGGAGAGTCGCTTTCCAAAGGGCAGTGACTGCACCTTGCTCGAGAAGCTTCACTCCCAGCACGAGGTAAGTGAGCGTCTGGCTAGGCAAACCCTCATGGGATTTAGTATCTCCACCCTCTCCATTTCCTTGTTCTTCCCAACCCCTCACTCTCTCCATCCCCTCACCCTCCCCATCCCCTCATTCTCCCCAACCCCTCACTCTCTCTATCCCCTCACTCTCTCCATCCCCTCATTCTCCCCAACCCCTCACTCTCCCCATGCCCTCACTCTCCCTATGCACTCATTCTCCCCAACCCCTCACTCTCCCCATGCCCTCACTCTCCCCATGCCCTCACTCTCCCTATGCACTCACTCTCCCCAACCCCTCACTCTCCCCATGCACTCACTCTCCCCATGCACTCACTCTCCCCATGCACTCACTCTCCCCATGCACTCACTCTCCCCTTGCACTCACTCTCTCCATTCCCTCACTCTCTCCATCTCCTCATTCTCCCCAACCCCTCACTCTCCCCATGCACTCCTCTCCCCAACCCCTCACTCTTTCTTTCCCTTCACTCTCTCCACTCCCCCACTCTCTCCATCTCCTCATTCTCTCCATTTCCTCCCTCTCACTATCCACTCAGTTTCCAATAATTCTCCCTTGTTAATCTCTTTGTTCCGAAGACTAAAGGAGCTTTTACATTTTTTTGCAGAGCAACTCATTCTATATGAAGCCTCGGGTTACTGATTACCAATTCGGGATAAAACATTACGCTGGGGAGGTGAGTTTTAAGATAAATATCCAGAACACAGAGGTCTGAATCTTCCAGACGGCTGCAACTTACCTCCAGAATGGCCAGGGACACAGCCCTTGCGGCACTCAACAGGAAACCCTTCCATAGTATGGCATATGTATGTCATATGTCTCAGTATCCTGAGTCATCTAAGATTCCCTACTTCTTCCTGCCTTGCCCTTCACTCTAAAAGGAATGTGCTTATTCTGAATCCTTGTTAACACACTTTTGAAAGCCTCCCGCTTGCCTGTCCCTCTATTGGCCGTATTTCAGTAATAGCGATAATATCCCAGTTCCAGGTACCCATGTCCTGAGTTCATCTGCCTCGTCCCTCGGGGCCTCTTAGATTGAAATAAATGCAGTTTAATCTGGACTTCCCTTGCTCTCTGTCCTGCTTTTGCCTGATCTGTCTAGGATTACCTGTACCTGTCGGTGTATTTGCTGCAGCACCCCTATCTGGGCACTGACATTAGCCTTCTTGAACATTTCTGTGTCCTGAGAAATCGGTTGGACTAAAACCTGGTGTTGTCAGACTTTTTACTGTGTTTACGCCAGTCCAACGCCGGCATACCCACATCCTGAGAAATTTCCAGTGCTACCTTAAAACTCAATGTGGCTTCCCCAACAACCAATGCTGGATGCTGTCCTCTTTAATACCGCAGGCCAGCCTACTATAGGCTGCCCGACCTATGAGTGTACTATAGGCCACCCGACAGCCCACGGGCAGTGGAAGAGGGTACATGTAGAGACATTTTGGACATGTGTAGGAAGAACAGGGTTGTTGTAGTGGGAGATTTTAATCTCCCGGGGTGGATTGGAAGGTGCCTAGAGCTGGGGGTTCGGACAGGGAGGAATTCGTAAGATGTGTATTGGAAGGATCCTTGCAACAGTATGTAGATAGCCCGACTAGAGAGGGGGCAATACTGGATTTAGTTCTGGGAAATGAGCCGGGTCAGGTGGTTGAGGTTGCAGTAGGTGAACATGTGGCTAATAGTGACCACAACTCCGTCTACTTTAGGATACGAATGGAAAAAGATGAGAGCTGTCCTAAGGGGATGCTGCTAAATTGGGGGAAGGCTAGATACAGCCGGATTAGGCAGGAGCTTAGGGATACAGACTGGGATAGGCTGTTGGAAGGCAAGACCACGTTAGGCACTGGGAGTCTTTCAAGGGAAAACTGCAATGGTGCAGGAAAGGCATGTGCCGGTTAGGAGGAAGGATAGGAAAGGTAGGATTAGAGAGCCGTGGATTACTAGAGATATAGAAGACCTGGTTAGGAAGAAACGAGAGGCGTATGCCAGGTCTAAGCAGCTGGGAATGGAGAGAGCGTTGGAGGAATACAGAGAGAGTAGGAGAGATCTCAAAAGGGGAGTTAGGAGAGCAAAGAGGGGGCATGAGATGGCTTTGGCAGGTAGGATTAAGGAGAATCCAAAGGCGTTTTACTCCTATCTTAAGAGCAAAAGGGTGGCCAGGGGTAAAATCGGTCCTCTCAGGGACAGACGAGGGGAATTGTGCTTAGAGGCAGAGGGAATGGGGGAGATCCTGAATGAATACTTTGTGTCGGTATTCACGAAGGAGAACATAGAACATAGAACATAGAACATTACAGCGCGGAACAGGCCCTTCGGCCCACAATGTTGCGCCGACCAGTCTTATTTTTAAAAAAAAACATTGACCCACTAATATAAACCAATCCTTTTCGTCCATAAACCTATCCACCAACCTCTTAAACGCCCCCGAACTAGGCGCATTTACAACTGCAGCAGGCAGGGCATTCCAGTCCCTCACCACCCTCTGGGTAAAGAACCTGCCCCTGACATCCGTCCTATAACTACCCCCCCTTAATTTAAAGCCATGCCCCCTCGTGCTAGATTTCTCCATCCGAGGAAACAGGCTATCACCATCCACCCTATCTAAACCTCTAATCATCTTATATGTTTCTATAAGATCCCCTCTTAGCCGCCTTCTTTTCAGTGAAAACAACCCCAAATCCCTCAGTCTCTCCTCATAGGACCTCCCCTGCATACCAGGCAACATCCTGGTAAACCTCCTCTGCACCCTCTCCAAAGCCTCCACATCCTTCCTGTAATGTGGGGACCAGAACTGCACACAGTACTCCAAGTGCGGCCGCACCAGAGTTGTGTACAGTTGCAACATGACGCTGCGACTCCTAAATTCAATCCCCCTACCAATAAACGCCAAGACACCGTATGCCTTCCTAACAACCTTATCTACTTGATTCCCAACTTTCAGGGATCTATGTACACATACACCTAGATCCCTCTGCTCCTCCACTTTATTCAAAGTCCTCCCGTTAGCCCTATACTCAACACATCTGTTATTCCTACCGAAATGGATTACCTCACACTTCTCCGCATTAAACTCATTAAGGGGCATTAAGGGGCATTAACCGCATTAAGGGGCTTGATGTCTAGTACGGTCACTGAGGGAGCAGTAGACCAATTGAACGATCTATCGATTACGAGGGAAGAAGTGTTAGGGCTTTTAGGTAGCATTAAAACTGATAAATCTCTGGGGCCTGATGGCATTTATCCTAGGCTGCTTAGGGAAGCGAGAGATGAAATTGCTGGGCCTCTGACGCAAATCTTTGTCCCTTCTTTGGACACAGGTGAGGTCCCAGAGGACTGGAGGATAGCGAACGTGGTACCGTTGTTTAAAAAGGGTAGGACGGATAGCCCGGGTAACTATAGGCCGGTGAGTTTAATGTCAGTGGTAGGCAAGTTGATGGAGAGGATTCTTAGGGATAGGATGTATGAGCACTTAGAGTGTTGCGATCTGATTAAGGATACGCAGCATGGCTTTGTAAAGGGGAAGTCTTGCCTTATGAATCTGGTAGAATTCTTTGAGGAGGTGACAAAAACGGTCGACGAAGGACGAGCCGTTGATATCGTCTATATGGATTTCAGTAAGGCGTTTGACAAAGTCCCTCATGGTAGGTTGGTACAGAAGATTAAAGCTCATGGGATACGTGGCCAGGTATCTAGATGGGTAGAGAACTGGCTTGCAAAGAGGAGTCAGAGAGTAGTAGTGGAGGGGTCCTTTTCTAGCTGGAGGTCTGTCACTAGTGGGGTGCCGCAGGGCTCAGTACTGGGACCTCTTCTCTTTGTAGTGTATATAAATGATTTGGAAGAGGGAGTAGGTGGTGTGATCAGCAAATTTGCTGATGACACCAAGATGGCTGGATTGGCGGGCAGTGAGGAGCAGTGTCTGGCAATACAACGGGATATTGATAGGCTGGTATATTGGGTAGATACATGGCAAATGGAGTTTAATCCGGATAAATGTGAGGTGATGCATTTTGGCCGGAATAATGTAGGGGGGAGTTATATGATAAAGGGTAAGCCCATAAGGGGTATAGACTCACAGCGAGACCTGGGGGTGCAAGTGCACAAGTCTTTGAAGGTGGCAGTGCAAGTGGAGAGTGTGGTGAAGAAAGCCTATGGTATGTTAGCCTTTATAGGAAGGGGTATAGAATATAAGAGCTGGAGTCTAATGTTGCAGTTGTACAGAACGTTGGTTGGGCCGCATTTAGAGTACTGCATCCAGTTCTGGTCGCCTTACTACCGGAAGGACGTGGAGACTCTGGAGAGAGTGCAGAGGAGGTTTACCAGGATGTTGCCTGGTATGGAAGGACTGGGGTATGAGGAAAGATTGAGTAAATTGGGGCTCTTTTCCCTTGAAAGACGGTGACTGAGGGGGGATCTAATAGAGGTATATAAGATTATGAAGGGTATAGATAGAGTAAACAGAGGTAAGCTATTTCCTATGATAGAGACATGTAGGACAAGGGGCCATGGACTTAAGGTGAGGGGGGAGAGGTATAACACAGATATTAGAGGGAGGTTTTTCACACAGAAGGTAGTGGGGGTATGGAATGCTCTGCCAAGTAAGGTGGTGGAGGCAAACATGCTAGAGTCATTTAAGAGTAACTTAGACAGGCACATGAGTGGGTTGGAGATGGGTGGATATCGGAGATTGTTTTAAATAAGGGTCATTAGCATTGGGGCGTCCCTGGTAAGGTAAATGGATATGGTACAATAATAATTTTGTTTTCTCTTTTCATTCACAGGTTTTAAGTCAGTCCGCCTTGTGTCCAACGAGGGGCATACACGCAATGGGTCGTACTTGGGCTGCTCTTGGTTGTTCGAGATTGGCCTAGTGCTTCATGTTGTTAGTGTGTGCCTAAACTGGACCAGATACTGGGCAAGACGACAGCTCAGTGACTATCACTGTTTGCTGTGCAGACACATGGATTTGGGCCGGTGTCTGTGGGAGTTTGCGCATTCTCCCCGTGCTTGCGTGGGTTTTCTCCAGGTGCTCTGGTTTCCTCCCACACCCCAAAGATGTGCTGTTCGGCTGATTAGCAGTAATAAATTGTCCCTAAATTAGTTTCCCTCAATGTGGATGGCCATAAAACATCAGACAAGGGTCATGGGTGGAGGGGGGGGACTGGTGGTGTTGAGATGGCGGCGTGGGCTCGTTGGACCAAAGGGCCTGTTTCCCGGGCTGTTTTTGTTCTCTTTGTTCTCTTTGTCTATCTGTGAGCATATCTCTTAATACTGCTCCAAAAACTGGCATAATTCTGTCACAAAGTGAGCAAACAATTAACCTGCTTTTTGAAAATGGCTACGAAATTTAAATCTTTGAACAATCATCTCTGGATCAACCAAATCTGAAATCTCCCTGGCTTCCATGGCATGGTAAAAAGTCTGACAACACCAGGTTTTAGTCCAACCGATTTATTTGATAATAGACTCACAAGCTTTCGGGGTTTTGTCCCTTCATCAGGTGAATGGAGAGTTCTGGCCTCAGACAGAGCATTTAAAGCACAGACAGTTTACAGATTACTGATTAGAATGCAAATCAGACTTTTTACTGTGTTTACGCCAGTCCAACGCCGGCATACCCACTTCCATGGCATGGCCAGATTCCTCATTAACTTAAAGTCTACCCCCCACCCCCCCTCACACACACACACACCCCACACCCCCTCACACACACACACACCCCACACCCCCTCACACACACACACACCCCACACCCCCTCACACACACACACACACACACACACACACCCTCGCACACACAAACCCCCCTCACACACACACACCCCACCCCCCCTCACACACACACACCCCCACCCCCCCTCACACACACACACACCCCACCCCCCCTCACACACACACACACACACCCCCTCACACACACACACACCCCACACCCCCTCACACACACACACACCCCACCCCCCCTCACACACACACCCCACACCCCCTCACACACACCCACACCCCCTCACACACCCCCACACACAC